>NC_047103.1:38351379-39048096 GCF_902500255.1 Thalassophryne amazonica | reverse complement strand
TTGATGCAGCAAAGCTCCAAATCGTTCAGACATTTATTCGCAATAAAAATCCGACGAGAGGGGTGGACCACTGCTCACACAAAGCCTGCTCACAGGTGAATGACGCAACCGACAGGCGTGAAAAAACTCACGCATGCGCACGAAGGTTCAAGCTTGGCTGATACAATCACACGTGATTCAAATCCATATGGTTTTTGAAAAAAATAAAAAGGTCGGATACTTTTCTAACAGACCTCTTATGAGCTGATATACAGTATCTTTGATATGTTGTGGTAGATACAGTATATTTGCGGGCATAAAATCTTCAACATTTGGTTGCACTCCAAATGCGAAGTTAAGATATACGTGTGTGTGTGTGTGTGCGCACCCAGCGGGGGTCTGCCCTGTTTTCAGAAGGCCCGGTAGTCAGAAAATGTGTCTTTTGGGGGATTCCATACTTCTTACTGGGGTTTTCTGATCTTTTGCACTACTTGAAATCCCAAATACAGTTCCAGTTTTACTTTTACTTTCTGTTCCAAAATGCTAAAATCCTGTAGCTTTTGTTCATGGTTTGTTTGTAGACTTGTGTGCAGTTCCTCTGTTTGCAATGTTGAGATAAGTACATGTTCATATGCATACTGTTCAATCGGGCTGGTGTTTATTTTATTTTTGAATTATATTTTAAATAAAGCTGAAGAGCAGCATGGTGACTTAGCGGTTAGCACTGTTGCCTCACAGCGAGAAGGTCGATTCCCACCTGTAGTCTTTCTGGGTGGAGTTTGTATGTTCTCCCCCTGTTGCGTGGGTTCCTACGGGTGTTCCGGCTTCCTCCCACATTCAAAAGACATGCAGGTTAGGTGGATTGGAAACTTTAAATTGTCCGTAGGTGTGTGTGCGGATGTGACTGTGTTTGTTTGTGTGTGGCCCTGCAACAGACTGGCGTCCTGTCCAGGGTGTACCCCACCTCACGCTCTGTGACTCCTGGGATAGACTCCCCCCCGTGACCCTTAATTGGACTAAGCGGTTGAAGATGAGTGTATAAAGCTGAAGACATTTTCTACTTTCACTGTCATTGTTCAGAGGTTTTTCTACTGAAACCCAACTGATTTTCTAACAAATGGGCCTTCTGAAAAGACAATATAGATCAGGGGTGGGCAACTTGTTCCAGAAAGGGCCAAGAGGATGCAGGTTTTCTTTGCAGCCACTGATTTAACCAGGTGATTTCACTGATTAATATCACGCTTTGGAGACGAAGCTACTTTAATGTTGTATAAACACACCAGAAATGTTCAATGTTCTTCCGATAAATTTAGCTCCGAGCGCTGGAACGCACTCATTCACTTGATGGCCGTGAAGAACTCAAAAGCATCGTCGTGCGCTGCATTATTCACTGAGGGACTCACGTCCTGTAAACGTGTATCTGTGCTGTCTGAGGGGACGCCCGTGCATACACCTGCCTAAATACGACAGAGTCCTTTAACTCTGCATTAATTATTGCCGGGTTTTGGCACCAGGTGCAGGAGACTGATAGTGAGCAGAGGCCTCCTGGGTATACGCGTTCCCTTTGGAAAGGTTTAACCTCCATTGTATCGCTGTGCCGTGACAGGCTTACCGACATAGTCCTTAAAGCTAGAATAACGGCCCGAAAAGCAACACACATTGACTCAAAATGTTTCGAGTACCAGTCAAAAGTTACACTGCCAACAAACCGGGTTTGGGCCTCCTGATTGTGCACCAGGACAAAGCTTCTTTAAAACAATATGTTTCATGTGCAGCTTTAAAACCTTCCATCGCACTAATACATAAATAAATAAATTGTGCAATAGTCAGCATCTCTGTATCACCTCTGCACCACACACACAGCCTGATCTGGGTGACTTTAGGAAAAATGACATTTGTGCATGTTGCAGAGGAAAGTCCATCCTTCACACGGACACATGGACACCAGGAGCTTTGGTGCAGCACGCTGCACAGGTTCACTGCTTCGCTCAGGAAAACCTCCACATATTGACGCAAGTAGCCAGGGATCAAACCAACGACCCTTCACTTAACCTGCTCTTCCCCTGCAGCTTCAGATTCTGGAAATAACAACTGTCATTCAAAGCAGGTTTAACTCTTGTAACTGTGCAGCCAGTATTTCACCTTTTTCTAATCATAGTGCTTTTAAGGGTGACGATAACAGGTGTTTCTGTTTTATTGCACTTCCACATGATCATGCACGGTGCCACTGTGTGGACAAAAGCTGCACACATAGCGTGTTGAGTGAGTTCACAAAACCGGTGTCAGCCCGACAATGCGCAGCAAATAGACTGTGTGCACTTTCAGGATGTTGTGGGAAAATCAGTTTCAGAAACAAGTCTTGAATGCAATAAATACAAAACATCAGATTGATAAGTTTTTTTAAAAGCTTTTTGTAAATATAATAAACATTAAGATTGTATTATATTAGAGGCCTGCTGGCAGTTCCACAGGGATCCAGACACGTTCTTATGTTAAATGTGCACACCTGTTCTATCAACTGTTTCCATCCTACAAAATGTATCTGGTCCCAACTCAAACAAACTACATCCATACAATACACTTTATATATCTGATATTTGAATATTCACAATTGCATGCAACATTCTACTAAAAAGGAAAATGTGCCAAACCATTTTATTGCATCTTTTACAGTAAAATATGATTGGGCTTTTATTTTAAGTGAAATAATTCTATGACTGCATGGTGAAAGTCTCTTCATTCAAGGAAAATTTTGGCATAAAACTGCTTGTTTTAGGTTGCTGTGACTTACGCCATGAAACTTTTTTAACATTAACACATACCACAATTAAAAACAATTCAAATTAAACAAACACAAAGTCCAAATCTATAAAACCCAATAGAACACACACTACAACTTAAAATATGTGTACAGTTAAAATATACCACACACAGGCTCAACTACATACAAGACGGCGTATCCAATATTTTAATATCTTTTCCAAGACAATTGACCAATATAATATTAGCCCCTTAAAAAAACTGTTCCCATTACATAATGTGAGGACAAAATTTGCCATTTCTTCACTTTGTGGCCACAGTGTATGCTCCATTAAACCTTCAGCTCTCCTCTTAGCATTAGTGTTTAAACTTTTGTCTTTCCCTTTCCTTATGTGTGTTGTTGTTTTTCCTCCCTGGTGTGTCATGTTTGCTTCAGTCTGTCTCTGTGTTGCTGAGCGGGGACTCTCTGGATTCCCTCCTCCAGCTTACCCATCTGATCCTCAGCAGCTGCTGCTTCTGCTCACCTGCAACCAATCTACAACCCCTGGCAAAAATTATGGAATCACCGGCCTCGGAGGATGTTCATTCAGTTGTTTAATTTTGTAGAAAAAAAGCAGATCACAGACATGACACAAAACTAAAGTCATTTCAAATGGCAACTTTCTGGCTTTAAGAAACACTAAGAAATCTGGAAAAAAAAAATGTGGCAGTCAGTAACGGTTACTTTTTTAGACCAAGCAGAGGGAAAAGAATATGGAATCACTCAATTCTGAGGAAAAAATTATGGAATCATGAAAAACAAAAGAACGCTCCAACACATCACTAGTATTTTGTTGCACCACCTCTGGCTTTTATAACAGCTTGCAGTCTCTGAGGCATGGACTTAATGAGTGACAAACAGTACTCTTCATCAATCTGGCTCCAACTTTCTCTGATTGCTGTTACCAGATCAGCTTTGCAGGTTGGAGCCTTGTCATGGACCATTTTCTTCAACTTCCACCAAAGATTTTCAATTGGATTAAGATCCGGACTATTTGCAGGCCATGACATTGACCCTATGTGTCTTTTTGCAAGGAATGTTTTCACAGTTTTTGCTCTATGGCAAGATGCATTATCATCTTGAAAAATGATTTCATTATCCCCAAACATCCTTTCAATTGATGGGATAAGAAAAGTGTCCAAAATATCAACGTAAACTTGTGCATTTATTGATGATGTAATGACAGCCATCTCCCTAGTGCCTTTACCTGACTTGCAGCCCCATATCATCAATGACTGTGGAAATTTACATGTTCTCTTCAGGCAGTCATCTTTATAAATCTCATTGGAACGGCACCAAAAGTTCCAGCATCATCACCTTGCCCAATGCAGATTTGAGATTCATCACTGAATATGACTTTCATCCAGTCATCCACAGTCCACGATTGCTTTTCCTTAGCCCATTGTAACCTTGTTTTTTTTCTGTTTAGGTGTTAATGATGGCTTTCGTTTAGCTTTTCTGTATGTAAATCCCATTTCCTTTAGGCGGTTTCTTACAGTTCGGTCACAGACGTTGACTCCAGTTTCCTCCCATTCGTTCCTCATTTGTTTTGTTGTGCATTTTCGATTTTTGAGACATATTGCTTTATTGCCTTCTCTTGTAATAAGCAACATGTATGATCCTCCATTTCTCAAAAAAACAGGGTTTTCAAACTTGTTAGCCTGCACTAACAACTAGTACATAATGTCACAATGTATTGGGGAGCATCCAGTTCTTCAATCTTCCAGCCATGCTGCAAAATGTGAAGGCTGGAATACATATGTCCCTTTAGGGCTACTGTATCAACATGGTGGTGCAACATGGCAGCCTCCATGAAGGGATCCACTCCCATGTAGATATGAAGGGCTCATTCTCAGCATAGGAAAGCACATCAACAGTAACGAACAGTTGGCTGAATGCTATATTCATACAAATCTAATCCCACACACTGTAGCTTCACGTTTCACACTTTTACCTTTTTCATTATGATATTGGCCATTTATGTTCACACCCTTTTCTTTTTACTCTGCCTTAAACAACCAAATAGGAGATTGTTTATGACCCGGAGAGATAACAGCTGCACCATAAAGCACAGTAATAAAAAGAGATGAGAATATAGTGCCTGCAGAGCTATACCAGCTACTTCATGACAGGTTCGTTTGTTGCAACAGGTGTGGGAGAGCGCACATACAGCAGCGCGAGGAAGAGGTGGCTATAATTTTCTCTGTGCAAATAATTTTTAACATGAATATGTTTAATATAAAATGTAAGCTCTTGTGGACTTTTACCTTCAGCTCACCATCATCATCATGGCAAACCACAACCCAGCCCGTGTTGTGCTCATGTTCCTCGGATTCCTAACCTTTCTAGCCGCCATAACCTTAAACTCACTCTCTGGATTTAGCAACAATTTAGGTGTTTATTGATCAGAGGGCTCAACTGAATGTTTAACTCAGTTTTGTGCAGCTTAATAAAGTGTTTGTCTCAATAGGTATTTTCACGCAGATGACGGAGGATGTATCGTTGAAGTACACAACACTGTTTACTCCAGCTCAGTGGACGTTCTTTGTGTGGGATTTCATATACTTTTGGGTTTTTGCCATGTTCTCATACATGGTTGTTGGACTCTGCAGAAGGTAGGCCCATATAGAGTGCCAATTATCCAGTGACAATCTGCTAACATATCCTAGTTAGCTAATGTTGGATAAGGCAAATGTTAGTTTTAGCTGGCTAGTTAGCTAAACTGTAACAAGGCAAAAGGAAGACACTAGCGACCTTTAGCATTCATCGCTAGATACTTGACACAATCTTATCCAGAACCTTGAAAGGCAAAAAAGTAGTCTTTAAGTGTCTGTCTGTCTGTTTGTTTGTGAACACCCTGGAGCCCACAATTTTTCATATATAGTTATGAAACTTTTATTTATGATTTATATCCTGATAGGCAAGAAGTGATTCAATTTTCAAGCTCATAGATCAAAGGGCAAAGTTAGTAAAAATCTTGGAAAACTGGAAAAATCCCTATGTTTAACAATGAATGAATTTTCAAAATATAACGCAATGCTAAAATACCCTCGGCCATATGAGCATTGTATTCTTTATAATTTGCAGTTGTTTAATTAATTATTAAGATCCTGTTGTCTTACATTTGCCCTATTGATGTATCCCATAATCCCTTGCGTGCCAGAGAGTCGCTGCAGTCAAACAATATATAGAGAATCCACATGATAATTGTAAATGAATATTATACTACAAAAGTGTAATTTTTTATGCTTTTCATCACGTTAATAAGAGACTGCTGCATGATACCCTGAAAACTTGCTAAAACAATTATAACAAATAATCCCTGTTTGCTACGTTTAATCTGCGTGGAATTTAATAAAAGCAAACCGAATTTCAGACATATTATATATTAGTCTGGAACAAAGAGGACAAACAGTGTTGTAAAGAACAATAATCAAGACGTTAAAGAGCAAACTTCACATTCCCCCAGAACGACGTGATCAGGAAGCGATTGTAGCTCACAGCAGCTCCCACTGAAAATAACAGAGAGACAGCCTGTGATTCTCACGTTTACATAAAATAAACGCAATAACAACGTCTATAAACCCAGAGAATATAATCATGAGAGTTTTAGGCACAATATAAAAATAGTTTTATGTTGCAATGTTAATGCTGTTGTCCGTGTGCAGCGGTTAAAGTGCAGCATGATCAGAGCGTCTCAGTGCAGTTCTCAGTGTTACTGAGATCTCACAGCGCGACGACCTCTTCAAAGTTTTGTGGGATTTGAAACGTCAATAGTGTGAATACAATTTGTACATGTTCAGTGAAGCCCCTCTATTAATCAGTCAATCAAAAACAATATTTTTAACAGCATCTGCTTTATAGCCGCTGGAGCCCGCCTGCCTCCTGGCTGTGGGAGCTTTTGAGCTTACTGGTTGATGGTTAGTGGGGGACCTAAATCTTGATTGTTGCCTTCAGACTCAGACAGCCTGAAATCTACCTGTGCTCACTGAATCAAAGTTAGTTAATAGACACTTCAACTTGGCCTAATATTAAACATCCCTCTGGATCATTGCTCCTTGATTTAATAATAACTAATGTTCCCCACAAGTATTCAGATGTTGGTGTTTTTGGGAACGATTTGAGTGACCATTGTATGATTGCAGTGGTTAGGAATGACAAACTCCCCAAAACTAAACCACGCATTTTATTTAAAAAAGATTTTAAACATTTTTTATGAGCAGGCTTTCTTGTATGAGCTGTCTATTTTCGAGTGGAACTGAATATCTCTCTTTGTTGATACTGAGTTGGCCTGCCAATTTTTTAATGATGAATTCTTGAAGCTAATTAATAAACATGCTCCATTACTTTAAATGCAGAATAAAGGGGCAGAATATTCCTTGGTTTTCCACTCAAACTGTAAACCTTTTCAAAGAAAAAGACCATGCCTGGTCCAAGGCATGAAAAATGAAAACAGAAGCTGATTGGATAACTTTTCGGCAGCTCTGCAATAAATGCAGCTTATTAATTAAGAAAGCTAAATACAAATTTTATTTATCTGAAATGACTGAAAATTGAAAAGAAGTTTTGGAAGGTTGTGAGATCTGCTTCTGGTGCTACGTCTCCTAATGATCTGCCTAATTTTGGCCAAAGATTCTACAAATCTGACAAATGTCACTCACTCATCTTCAAACGCTTATCCAGGATCTGGTCGTGAGGGCAACAGCTCTAGTAGGGGACCCCAAACTTCCCTTTCCCGGGCCACGTTTACCACCTCCAACTGGGGGATCCAACGGCATTCCCAGGCCAAGATGGAGATCTCTCCATCTCTCCACCTAGTCCAGGGTCTTCCCCGGGGTCTCCTCCCAGATTGACGTGCCTGGAATACCTCCCTCAGGAGGCACCCAGGAGGCATCCTTACCAGATGTCCGAACCACCTCAGCTGGCTCCTTTCAACACGAAGGAGCAGGGGCTCTGCTCTGAGCTCCCCACAGATGACCATGCTTCTCACTTTATCTCTAAGGGAGACACCAGCCACCCTCCTAAGGAAGCCCATTTCGGCCGCATGTACCCGCGATCTAGTTCTTTCGGTCATGACCCAACCCTCGTGACCATAGGTGAGAGTAGGAACAAAGACTGACCAGTAGATTGAGAGCTTCACCTTTTGGGTCAGCTCCCTTTTTGTCACAACAGTACGGTAGAGCAAATGCAATACCATCCTTGCTGCTCTGATTCTCCGGCCAATCTCACGCTCTATTGTCCCCTCACTCGTGAACAAGACCCCGAGGTACTTGAACTGTTAATACAGTTTCGTGGTAATTATTAGGAAAGTGACAAGAAAACTGCTCACTTTCTGGCCCACCAACTCAATTATTGCCTAGTTTCTGCTTAAAACTGACTTTAGAATGATTTAAGAGATTTTACTTTGTCATCTGATGGTTAATAATCCCATTATTCCCTTTGATCCCTTTGGGTGAAGAGAGTCCATCTCAGATGTGCTGCTGTGGTCTGAAATGATGCATGCGCAGTGGAGGCAGAGCGGACCAATTTTTAGGGAGGACCGTTCAGTCTGCGACACCAGCATGTTGGAACTCGATGTTCATGAATGCTTGAGTTGTAGCACGTTTGTTTTCTCTTTAGTTGTCCTTGTAGTTTTGAAGATGATGTGCTGGTGTTTTGTTTATAATTGGGACAAAAGATAAATAAATGTTTAAAAAAAGACAAAAAACAATGTCAGTTGCACTTCAAACCCACTGCAATGATGGAAGTTCGGCAAACATTCAGAAATGTGTGGTCTGGTTTAGGGATTTCTAAAATCAACTTACAAAGTCTTCTAGGCACAAATGTGAGAAGCATCTTGTAAGATTTTGACTTGGGTAGGGCAGTGGCCCAAGTGGTTAATGTATTTTGGTCCCTGGTTCAAGGCCACCTGTGCCTCAAGGAAGAGCATAAGCCTTGTGTCAAACCAGTATGTGGTCTATACCATTTCTACTGCGACATGGTGTTAAACTGCATCCAATGAGGACCTCAGTAGCAGCAGGGTGTCTGATGGCATCCTGCAGCAGATGAATCCATTTGGGCCAATGGTTCAGTTACATCTGTGATGGGTAAAGAAATCCAGGATGTTGGTTGAGGGATGGCATCATCCAACTAGTTTGGTGTCACTGCATAACAGTGTCCCTAGCTATGAAGTCCGTTGCACTTGTGCACACCACTTGATACCAGATTTGGAAGAGCACAGAGGCTTTTGTGGGGTAAACTAAAGAAACGATCTACTTTGGAAGTGATGACCTGCCAAAGAAGAACAAGAGAAACTATCCCTCCCGAATCAGGTTCTTAACTTATAGATCTTCTTGTATTGCACCAAATTCCTAATGCAGAAGCCATTTATCCAGTCTATCCCACGGAGGTCTGTGGGATATTTCTGTGTTTACATGTTGCAGATTGCTCTCACACCGTATGTGACAGGGTGATTATTGTGTTTACAGTGGTGTACTTTCCCTCCTGAATCTGACATTATTGTCTCTACCTGCAGGAGTGCTTATGGCTTCATGTTTACCACGCCCGCTGTGCTGCCCTACGGATTTCACATCTCTGTGATTATCAACATGTTGTTTAATATCACGTGGTTATTTCTGTTTGACAGAGAGTAAGTGCCCAAGTTCACCTCGCAGACAAATTCATCTCTGTGCCAACACACAATTAAAAGATTTTTTTTTTGTTTTACAGTTTTAGTATGTTTTTCTCTGCAGGATGCTGTTCACAGTACTGATAACCTCATTACTGATGACCGCCACCAGTTACATGATTCTTTTCTTCTCCTGTTGGGGACTGAGGGTCTATGGAGGCTGGTTGCACAAATTCCATCGAACAGACCTTTGGCTCATCAGAATATTGGTAAAAACATCTTTGCTTGAGCCTTACACATCCTGAAAGAAAGAAAACAAATGAGTGTCTTTGATTTATGCACACTGTGAGTAAAAAGCTTGTAAACTAATATCAGATGACACAAAGCAAACATGCTCATAGCAGAGAAGGAAATGCAAGAAGGCGGAAATAGAAGTCTGCCGAAGTTCAACCACAGTAAAAGTTAAAACACTTTACAATATAATCTTAACTGCAGTCATGGCCTTTGTCAAGTTACTTTTTAATCTTTGCAATGAATGAACATCGAAAAATGTGATACGGTTTCTGGTTTTTGTTGTAGTGGTGGGCGGAACACCGGTGTGATAGTGCACCCCAACATGGATTGTGCATCACTGTCAACAGTGTGAGAAATCAGTGTTTCTCCATCACAGTACAAGCATGGTGGGCTGCCAGCACAACAAGAACCCCCTCCAGTCTATAAATATTTATTAATAACACAAATGAATCATACAGCAGATGAAATAAGAAAAAGAACTCAAAATATCCATCAATTCATTCATTTTCTGCACCTGCTTAATATAATCAAGGATCATCTGTAGAGGGGGGGCTATGCTAGCAGTCGAAGGACAAGTGGAGAGAGCTGGGTACACCTTGGACAGGACACCAGTCTATCGCAGGGCCACAAACACATTCATTTTTTATACCCACTTATTCATTTAAAGGTTATGGGTTTGATGGAGCCTATGCTGGCAGTCAGTGGGTGAGAGGCGGGTTCACCCCGGACAGCACACCAGTCTACCACAGGGCCTCATATAGACAGACAAACACATTCACACTCTCACTCACACCTACGGTCAATTTACAGTCACCACTTCACCAAACCTGCATGTCTTTGGAAGTAGGAGGAGGCTGGAGCACCCACATGAACATGGGGAGAACATGCAAACTCCACATAGACAGGATCAGGCGGGAAGCGAGCCCAAGACCTTCTTGCTTTGAGGCAATAGTGCCAATCACTCATCCACCGTACCGCCCTCCATTAAATCAATCAATAATTAAATCAGTAATCTTTTCTGGCACATCGGTAATGCTCTGATCAGGACAGCAGGTCTGAGGCTGTGATGATCAAAGCTCTGATTTTTCCTGTTGTACTGCACACCTGAAACAAAACACCTGTTAAATACTTTTCTTATCGATGTAACTGGCTGTAAAGTTATTTTCACATGAAGACATACGTTAAGAGTCATGGACATATGGTATAAAATGTGACTACTTTGTGTGAGCCAGCATCCCTTTGTACTGCATTCTCATTTAAAGCTTAACACCTTAAATACACACAGCCACAGATTTGTTAAATGTAAAAAAAAAAAAAAAAAAGAACTTTGAATCATTAAGATTTTATTCAGATTTAATTTGAAAGAACAGATGTGATAATGAAATTACTCCAGGTTAACCTCTTGTTCAAATAAGATCATTATTAAAGGGGTCATATAGTGCAAAACCAGTTTTTACCTGCCTTTCATATTTTCATAGGCTTGAGGTATAATGTTAAAGATATCCAAAGTCACACATTTGTTTTCACAGACATTCTCCTTCTATCGGTAATATTTAAGCCTGACTTAGCTTGTTTGACACCTGTGTGACATATGTAACAGAAATACACCCTCACATGCTTTACTTTATCTCACATTAATGCAAGAACACTCAGTAATCAAGTCAACACTGGGAACATGCGCTGGTGCTCCGCCCCATGTTGTTGCTCATTTTTCCCTGCAAATTAACTAAAACAAACCACAATGAAAAGCATCAGAGGATATACATGCAGTACCCTGTACACACACACACACACGTGATACTCCGCTGTACAATAAGTCTGGGACACTTTACCATTACATCTCTGACACCATTTGATAACAATTGATTGATTTATTGATTCATGTAAGCTTCACATCATCTCTCTTGCTCAGTGTTTCCCAATCCTGGTCCTCTGGACCCAAAGTACTGCACATTTTCCATTTCCGCCTGTGCTAAGTGCACATCACAAGCAAAATCCAGTGTGTTTTCGTGTTTTGTCTGAACACACCTGACTGAGCTGATCTGATCTGGTGTGAGCAGATTAGAGCCAAATGGGAAGCATGCAGTACTTTGAGTCCCACGGACCAAGATTGGGAAACACTGCTGTAGCCCTATTAGTTATGGGGACTTACGAGATCTGTTAGAAAAGTATCCGACCTTATTATTTTTTTTAAAAACCATATGGATTTGAATCACGTGTGATTGCGTCAGACAAGCTTGAACCCTCGTGCGCATGTGCATGAGCTGGACATGCCAGAACATGTCCTGTGAGGCTTCATCACGGCGTTGCTTTGCGCCGAGCGGTGGAGCAGCTTCTCTTTCCATGACAAAAACTCCTGTAACAGTGAAATGTGCCGTTCAATTTTAAACTGGACACTGTCTTGATCCGGTATGTCACCTGACTAGCACAGGAATTGTGAAAAGACGTGGACATCAGCACTTTTTCCGGCACATTAAGACAGACGTGCGGAGGAGTTCCGCGCGTCGTGGTGCAGCCGCTCGGCGCAAAGCAACGCCGTGATGAAGCCTCACAGGACATGTTCTGTGAGGCTTATAGTGGGCGATTTTAACATCCACACAGATGCTGAGAATGACAGCCTCAACACTGCATTTAATCTATCATTAGACTCTATTGGCTTTGCTCAAAAAGTAAATGAGTCCACCCACCACTTTAATCATATCTTAGATCTTGTTCTGACTTATGGTATGGAAATAGAAGACTTAACAGTATTCCCTGAAAACTCCCTTCTGTCTGATCATTTCTTAATAACATTTACATTTACTCTGATGGACTACCCAGCAGTGGGGAATAAGTTTCATTACACTAGAAGTCTTTCAGAAAGCGCTGTAACTAGGTTTAAGGATATGATTCCTTCTTTATGTTCTCTAATGCCATATACCAACACAGTGCAGAGTAGCTACCTAACTCTGTAAGTGAGATAGAGTATCTCGTCAATAGTTTTACATCCTCATTGAAGACAACTTTGGATGCTGTAGCTCCTCTAAAAAAGAGAGCTTTAAATCAGAAGTGCCTGACTCCGTGGTATAACTCACAAACTTGTAGCTTAAAGCAGATAACCCGTAAGTTGGAGAGGAAATGGCGTCTCACTAACTTAGAAGATCTTCACTTAGCCTGGAAAAAGAGTCTGTTGCTCTATAAAAAAGCCCTCCGTAAAGCTAGGACATCTTTCTACTCATCACTAATTGAAGAAAATAAGAACAACCCCAGGTTTCTTTTCAGTACTGTAGCCAGGCTGACAAAGAGTCAGAGCTCTATTGAGCTGAGTATTCCATTAACTTAACTAGTAATGACTTCATGACTTCTTTGCTAACAAAATTTAACTATTAGAGAAAAAATTACTCACAACCATCCCAAAGACGTATCGTTATCTTTGGCTGCTTTCAGTGATGCCGGTATTTGGTTAGACTCTTTCTCTCCGATTGTTCTGTCTGAGTTATTTTCATTAGTTACTTCATCCAAACCATCAACATGTTTATTAGACCCCATTCCTACCAGGCTGCTCAAGGAAGCCCTACCATTATTTAATGCTTCGATCTTAAATATGATCAATCTATCTTTGTTAGTTGGCTATGTACCACAGGCTTTTAAGGTGGCAGTAATTAAACCATTACTTAAAAAGCCATCACTTGACCCAGCTATCTTAGCTAATTATAGGCCAATCTCCAACCTTCCTTTTCTCTCAAAAATTCTTGAAAGGGTAGTTGTAAAACAGCTAACTGATCATCTGCAGAGGAATGGTCTATTTGAAGAGTTTCAGTCAGGTTTTAGAATTCATCATAGTACAGAAACAGCATTAGTGAAGGTTACAAATGATCTTCTTATGGCCTCGGACAGTGGACTCATCTCTGTGCTTGTTCTGTTCGACCTCAGTGCTGCTTTTGATACTGTTGACCATAAAATTTTATTACAGAGATTAGAGCATGCCAAAGGCACTGCGCTGCGGTGGTTTGAATCAAATTTGTCTAATAGATTACAATTTGTTCATGTAAATGGGGAATCTTCTTCACAGACTAAAGTTAATTATGGAGTTCCACAAGGTTCTGTGCTAGGACCAATTTTATTCACTTTATACATGCTTCCCTTAGGCAGTATTATTAGACGGTATTGCTTAAATTTTCATTGTTACGCAGATGATACCCAGCTTTATCTATCCATGAAGCCAGAGGACACACACCAATTAGCTAAACTGCAGGATTGTCTTACAGACATAAAGACATGGATGACCTCTAATTTCCTGCTTTTAAACTCAGATAAAACTGAAGTTATTGTACTTGGCCCCACAAATCTTAGAAACATGGTGTCTAACCAGATCCTTACTGTGGATGGCATTACCCTGACCTCTAGTAATACTGTGAGAAATCTTGGAGTCATTTTTGATCAGGATATGTCATTCAAAGTGCATATTAAACAAATATGTAGGACTGCTTTTTTGCATTTACGCAATATCTCTAAAATCAGAAAGGTCTTGTCTCAGAGTGATGCTGAAAAACTAATTCATGCATTTATTTCCTCTAGGCTGGACTATTGTAATTCATTATTATCAGGTTGTCCTAAAGTTCCCTAAAAAGCCTTCAGTTAATTCAAAATGCTGCAGCTAGAGTACTGACGGGGACTAGAAGGAGAGAGCATATCTCACCCATATTGGCCTCTCTTCATTGGCTTCCTGTTAATAATAGAATAGAATTTAAAATTCTTCTTCTTACTTATAAGGTTTTGAATAATCAGGTCCCATCTTATCTTAGGGACCTCGTAGTACCATATCACCCAATAGAGCGCTTTGCTCTCAGACTGCAGGCTTACTTGTAGTTCCTAGGGTTTGTAAGAGTAGAAGGGAGGCAGAGCCTTCAGCTTTCAGGCTCCTCTCCTGTGGAACCAGCTCCCAATTCAGATCAGGGAGACAGACACCCTCTCTACTTTTAAGATTAGGCTTAAAACTTTCCTTTTGCTAAAGCTTATAGTTAGGGCTGGATCAGGTGACCCTGAACCATCCCTTAGTTATGCTGCTATAGACGTAGACTGCTGGGGGTTCCCATGATGCACTGTTTCTTTCTCTTTTTGCTCTGTATGCACCACTCTGCATTTAATCATTAGTGATCGATCTCTGCTCCCCTCCACAGCATGTCTTTTTCCTGGTTCTCTCCCTCAGCCCCAACCAGTCCCAGCAGAAGACTGCCCCTCCCTGAGCCTGGTTCTGCTGGAGGTTTCTTCCTGTTAAAAGGGAGTTTTTCCTTCCCACTGTAGCCAAGTGCTTGCTCACAGGGGGTCGTTTTGACCGTTGGGGTTTTACATAATTATTGTATGGCCTTGCCTTACAATATAAAGCGCCTTGGGGCAACTGTTTGTTGTGATTTGGCGCTATATAATAAAATTGATTGATTGATTGATTGATGTTCTGGCATGTCCAGCTCATGCACAATCACAATCGGATATTTACACGACTGGAAAGCAACCGGAATCAGTCTGAAATCCACCTGAAAGCTGTCCTGAGAGACCAACACCGAGGTGGTTTTGTCCCGCGTATTGAACGACTCCGTGGCGCAACCCCCTGCTTTTCATTCCATGAAAAAAACTCCTGTAACAGTGGAATGTGCTGGAAAAACTGCTGATGTCCAAATCTTCTGCCTTTTTGTGAAAGTCAGATGAGGTCCCAGATCAACAAAGCCTTCACGTTGGAAATGATCTGGTTGTTCCAGCAGGGTGTAAGCCTGTCCATGGGGGCTGGGAGTGCGCCGCGCTCTCAGCAGTTGTGGGCAGTCCTTAAAGCGGCAGTAACACCCCCGTAATCTGTTTAATCCCCATAAATCGTCCCTGAAGGCCATATTAATTTTCCAAACGGTGTCCACCTGGAGGTCTCTCACAGTTTCTGGAAAAAAAAATTGATGCAGCAAAGATCCAAATCGTTCAGACATTTATTCGCAATAAAAAAATAGACGAGAGGGGTGGACCACACCTCACTCAAAGCCTGCTCACAGGCGAATAACGCAACCGACAGGCATGAAAAAACTCACGCATGCGCACAAGGGTTCAAGCTTGTCTGACGCAATCACACGATTCAAATCCATATGGTTTTTTAAAAAAATAATAAGGTCAGATACTTTTCTAACAGACCTCGTATATTTTTTGATGAACTTGAGCTTTGACTAATCTGCTTCAAAAGTTATTGGAGACTCCTAATAAGTTTGGTAAAAACAACTCCGCACTGCCACGCCTGGTAATTTACCTGTTATCACCCATCTTTGTGAAAAGGTTTCATCTGGCAGATTAGAAGTTATAAAACTGGCCGGTGTCTGGGTGTGTTAGTTTATTGAGCTATTGCGAGATATGGCATTTATGCCTTGGCAGAGGTCCAGTCGTTTTTATTATTATATTATCTTACCAGTACCAGAAAAGGTTTTTGTAATCAGTTTGCTGTTCTTTGTTGCACAAAATCTGTAAAAGAGGGGAGAAAAACATTAGAATTTGGTTCCTTCACCTGAAAATACACAACTGACCTTTGATCTTGAACTTGTACAACCTCAATTCCAATGAAGTTGGGACGTTGGGTAAAATGTAAATAAAAACAGAATACAATGATTTGCAAATCCTCTTCAACCTTTTTTTATTCAATTGAATACACCACAAAGACAAGATATTTAATGTTCAAACTGATAAACTTTAGTGTTTTTGTGCAAATATTTGCTCATTTTGAAATGGATGCAACAAAAGCTGCTCCCTTGTTTGCACTCGGGGTCGCCACAGTAAATCCAAGGTGGATCTGCATGTTGAATTGGCACAGGTTTTACGCTGGATGCCCTTCCTGACACAACTCCACATTACATGGAGAAATGTGGCAGGGGTGGGATTTGAACCTGGAACCTTCTGCACTGAAACCAAGTGCACTAACCACTTGGTCACCACCCCTGCCACACGTTTCAAAAAAGCTGGGACAGGGGTATGTTTACCACTGTGTTACATCAACTTTCCTTCTAACAACACTCAATAAGCGTTGAGTGCAGAGTGCAATTACAACTCATAGCATCAAGGTGTGTGAATGTGCAACATCACTGTAAAGCATTTTGAGTATCAGGTGTCATCTGATAATACAGGCCATTTAAAGGTGCAGTCCACTTTGAATTTTGTTTATTTTTAACCATATAACTCATTAAAATGATTTTCTTTGGCTCCACTATCATTGGTTCTGTATTATTCAACTAAAAGAGTCACAAATTTATATCGCTAATGTGATCCAAATTTTGACTTGTCGAGTGACAGCTTGGCATTTTGACCCACATGAGTGAAAATACAGTAATGAGGCACAATAACACTTTCTGTGGTGAGATCAGAGAGATCAAATGAGGAGCTTTTCCAACCCAAAATAAACTTGAGCACAAAGCAAAAGAAAATCATGGACACAGCGAGTAAACAAAGGTGAACAGAGATCCCATTAGTAAGAACTCGGGACAAAATGTGGGCATATTTCACACTGAGGTTTTCTTGGATGGCTGCTGGATAAGAACCTTACATATCCACACATGTGCCTCCTTCATTTCGTCTGCAAGATATCATGGAATAGAAAGACGTAAGTCCCATATAGGACCTAAAGTCTACTGGAACCTATGCTTATCCTCAGATTCCACAGCATGGGACTCCAGTCTATCGCAGGTTACTTCCCCAATTCATACCAGCATCCATTGACAGCTGGGTGGACTGAGATGATGCAGATGAAGTGTCTCACTGGAGTTAAGTCTGGGAGAATGCACTGATTGCCATGCATTGCCATATCCACCACACAATGGAACCAACCCAGGTCCTAAATGGAAACCACTCAGGCAGACAACTGAGTCATGCCTTCTGGAGCCACTGGGGCCCTCAACACCAAGGCACCTGAGTATTGGATCACACACAGAGAAAGATGCCACATGTCGGAAATGTTGAAGGTGATGCTCCCTCACAATGAAAGCGGTACTCTGCAGTGAGTCTCCCTAAATAACTGTTCCTTTGATACAAAGTCATTCCAGCAGTACCCAAGGAGCCTTCTCATGGTGTGATCTCACTATATTTACCATAGACTGCCCCCCCCCAAAATACTTTGCCAGAGCTCAAATTAGCTGTAATTTTGTGATATGGAAAATCGAAGAGGCTACACATTTTAAAAACTTAAGCAACTAGAGGGCACTCAGAGACCACATAGTAACTCCACCAAGGCCCACGTTTCCTAATGCACAAATAATATGCATATCAATGGGACATTTCCATTAAGCCTCAAGCGACCAAGCTATTTTAGCAACTAATATGACCGAGTGGGGTTATTTATGAACACACTGACTTTATATTGGAATACTTCTACATAATGATTGTTTTAGGATTCTTAATATTTATTTCACTTGCTAATATATTTGTCCATCATCCTTTTCTTCCTCACTCTAGGCATCAAGAATCAATCTCATGCTTGTGCAGCTGTAAATCTTTCTATTCTGAGTCTGTTAGCCATGTTTCCTTGCAAAACAGTAAAATATAATGATTGGAGTTGGCAAATTACAATACCATCTGAAGATATAATTTTAAAAATCTCATAGATCTTCCCGTGGTCATAAGTGACCCAAACTTGTGCTGGGTCAGTTTGGATTATACTTGCCACACGGATTGGTCGATCTTTGCAAAATTCTGTGAACAAATGCAGGACAAATAGATTGATAAATTAATGGTAACAAACTTTTTCCAATTAAAATTACAAATACTGTATAATGCAATGCAAAAATACCCTTGACCGGATGAGCATTGTCTTCTTTATAATTTGCAATTGTTTAATTGGTATTCCAGTGCAAAGTGTGTGTGTGTGTATATATATATATATATATGTATATATATATATGTATATATATATATATATATATATATATATATATATATATATACACATATATATATATATATATATATATATATATATATATATATATACAGTGAGGAAAATAAGTATTTGAACACCCTGCAGTTTTGCAAGTTCTCCCACTTAGAAATCATGGAGGGGTCTGAAATTTTCATCTTAGGTGCATGTCCACTGTGAGAGACATAATCTAAAAAAAAAGAAAAATCCGGAAATCACAATGTATAATTTTTTTAATAATTTATTTGTATGTTACTGCTGCAAATAAGTATTTGACCCCCTACCAACCAGCAAGAATTCTGGCTCTCACAGACCTGATCATTTTTCTTTAAGAAGCCCTCTTATTCTGCACTCTTTACCTGTATTAATTGCACCTGTTTGAACTTGTTACCTGTATAAAAGACACCTGTTCACACACTCAATCAGTCACACTCCAATCTGTCCACCATAGCCAAGACCAAAGAGCTGTCTAAGGACACCAGGGACAAAACTAGACCTGCACAAGGCTGGGATGGACTACAGGACAACAGGCAAGCAGCTTGGTAGAAGACAACAACTGTCATGATTATTTATTAGAAAGTGGAAGAAACACAAGATGACTATCAATCTCCCTCGGTCTGGGATTCCATGCAAGATCTCACTTTGTGGGGTAAGGATGATTCTGAGAAAGCTCAGAACTACACAGGAGGACCTGGTCAATGACCTGAAGAGAGCTGGGACCACAGTCACAAAGATTACATTAGTAACACATGATGCTGTCATGGTTTAAAATCCTGCAGGGCAGCAAGGTCCCCCTGCACAAGCCAGCACATGTCCAGGCCCGTTTGAAGTTCACCAGTGACCATCTGGATGATCCAGAGGAGGTATGGGAGAAGGTCATGTGGTCAGATGAGACCAGAATAGAGCATTTTGGAATCAACTCCACTTACCATGTTTAGAGGATGAGAACAACCCCAAGAAAAACCATCCCAACCGTGAAGCATGGGGGTGGAAACATCATACTCTGGGGGTGCTCTTCGCAAAGGGGATGGATGGGGTCATGTATTGCGAGATTTTGGCAAACAACCTCCTTCCCTCAGTAAGAGCATTGAAGATGGGTCATGGCTGGGTCTTCCAGCATGACAATGACCCCAAACACACAGCCAGGGCAACTAAGGAGGGGCTCCGTAAGAAGCATTTTAAGGTCCTGGAGTGGCCTGGCCAGTCTCCAGACCTGAACTCAATAGAAAATCTTTGGAGGGAGCTAAAACTCCAAACCTGAAAGATTTGGAGAAGATCCGTATGGAGGAGTGGACCAAAATTCCTGCTGCAGTGTGTGAAAACTTGGTCAAGAACTACAGGAAATGTTTGACCTCTGTAACTGCAAACAAAGGCTACTGCACCAAATATTAACATTGATTTTCACAGGTGTTGAAATACTTATTTGCAGCAGTAACATACAAATAAATTATTAAAAAAATCATACATTGTGATTTCCAGATATTTTTTAGATTATGTCTCTCACAGTGAACATGCACCTAAGATGAAAATTTCAGACCCCTCCATGATTTCTAAGTGGGAGAACTTGCAAAATCACAGGGTGGTTCAAATACTTATTTTCCTCACTGTATATATATATATATATATATATATATATATATATATATATATAGATATATATATATATATATATATATATATAGTTATTTACATTAATTATTAAGATCCTATTCTTACAATTTGTACATGTCCAATAAAGCCCCTCTATCTATCAATCAATCAATCATAAACAATATTTATGTTTATGAGCTTTTGACAAGAGTGGAAGTAGCTTTGAGTTAGCAGAAGTTAGCGTGCACGCTGAAAGGTGTTATCAGGTTAGAATAACAGCATTTTCAGTTTCAGAAGTGTTTATTTCTTGCAGACTGAAACAGAATGTGGCTTTTAAACCTCTTAGAATACTTATTAAAATAGGTCAAGGTTAGTCATCTTTGAACTTTGAACATGGTGTGTGTCCCAAAAACGTTCCCTGTGAATTTCAAGAGTCAGTAACGGACGGACAGACAGATGAAAAGTCTTCGGAATATCTGATGGCCATATTTGATGGTCTTGGGTACAAATGGTGCACAAAAATATATGCCCGGGGTCATACATGACCCCACTCAATTGCTTGAGGGTTAATCAAACAGACAGATGTGGTCAAAGACACAACGGAGGTGTTTTTAAAAATTGGATGTGACAAGATGAGTTTTCTTTACAAGCAAAGAAATATAGCAAATTCTAACCTGAACCTTGAATGGATGAAGTTCTGCCTGGCACAGCTGCAGGCTGCTCCGTCACTCTGAACCACACGTGCATCCCGGCTGACATGCCTGTGAATTTTGTTTTGGCATCAGTTCTGTTCATTCAGCTGGATCTGAGTCGTGTACTTGTGCACAGCATGTGCCCAGCTGGATCATAGCAAAAACCCAGAGATTGGTTTCCAGGCGCTTCCCGCCGTGCACACATTAAAGCAGCAGCAGCAGCGGCGGCGGTGGATGACATGAACATGGACATGAATAACATTTGAAGCTCTATGAAGTTGCCACAGCTTTGATTTCTTTGCACACATTGTGCTGCTGTGTGTTATGAGATGTTCTAACTGTAAGTGTTTCTGCTTTGTTCAATCAGGTGCAAAATGGAATGGCGGTGTACGCGACATGGGGCATGCTCTGCACTTTACTCAACCTGACTATATATTTGCAGTATCAGACTGAAACCTTGAAGTGTTACTGTGTAATGGCGTCTCTGCTGCTGCTTCTGATGGAGCTGTTAGCCTGGTGAGCGTGGACCCCCACCGCCGTCTGTCATGTGACAGATATTTCTAAGAATGTCTTTTTACTTTGTGTGTCTCTCTCGGTGTCATCATAGGTTTTTATTGGAGAACTTCTGGCTAGATAACGATGTGCGCTATGTTCTGACCATCTACCCTGTGGTAGTTCTGTGGTTAACAGCCACCCTGCAAAACTCCACCTCCTCTGGAGGTCACGTGTACATCTTTGCCGGTACTGCTGGAATATATTCACAAAATGTCCCCGTAAATAGGTGATCATCCATTCATGCATTTATCTGAATGTCTTCTTCTGCAGCTTTTATCCTGGCGGTTTCCTGCATCTTATTTGTGGTGCGCATTGCTCTGGTCACATGGAGGCATTACAAGCGACCGCTTTACAGCACCAGCGGGCTGAGCATGTCACCAGTCGAAATCGCACTGAAACACAACAAACTCTTCCTGTGAATGTTTTGTTAAATAATATTGTTCCAAGTTGAAATACAAAGATGATGTGTAGTTTTTACAGTTTAGCATTTCAGGCTGCCCATTCAGATGGAATATTTTATTCAATTCAATTTATTTATCGAGCGCCAAATCACAACAAAGCTGCCTCAAGGCGCTTCACATGGCAGATAAGGTCTAACCTTACCGACCAATGCCCCCGGAGCAAGCACACAGGCGACAGTGGTAAGGACAAACGCCCTTTGGTGTTTCACATATTAGATTCATGTTTAGTATTGAGGCTCCAATCGTATCACTCCCCAGTTGTCTCTTTCAGCTGTGTGAAGGAGGACTGCTCCTCCATCCCGTGTTCTTTCACTGGGATGCTTCTCAAATGCTGCATTTCAATCCTGGAACTTTAGGTGGTTCTACACTATGGCCAAGACATTTCATGTGGTTTTTTTTTTGTTGTTGTTGTTCAGGAGATCAAAAATCATCTATCAAGATACAATCTAAATATGGTAAAAACTGGATTTGGGATTTAAATCTGAATATAGACTCTGTTGTGTCTCCTCAAGGACCTGGTACTCTGACAGGTGTCTCTCACCACCTGTTTGCCCAAACCAGCTGTCCATGTAGCAGGTGTACACAATCTGACCAGGAACCATTCAGCTAGATCAGGTTCCCTTCACTTTTCCTTCCCTGCAGCTCCTTGGTAGCTGTGTGTTTGGCATTGGCTGTGATAGCGGTCACGGCGACCACCTCTACGGGTTCCACCCAGATGGAGCATGGTGCTGTCTTTTGTGCAAATTGCAGTGTGAGTCATTTAAAATAAGAAAAAATAAGTCTAAAGGCTGCAGCCTGTACGTCCTGTGGACAAAACTCCAACTTAACTGTCTGCTTTTCTGTTGCACTGGGTCTTCTTTCCCTGGTCGGTTCTACCAGCCTTCCTTGACTGCAGACTTCTATACTGAGAGGTTCTCTTATTCACCCTTTCCAGCTTGAGTTCTCAGTGTAACATATGTAACACGTCTGGTGAGCCCATAGCAGAGAACTACACAGGTTCGGTGAGGTACTCTTTATTCATTGCTCAGTAGCATGCAAGGTTCAGTAAACACTGTGAGATCAGTTGATATCAGATCGTGGCAAAAGTGCCCGTGTAGGAAGAAGCAGAGAGGTATTGCAAAAACACAAGCATAGGATCAGTACACAGATATTCATCATGCCAAACAAATAACTCTGGAGATGGTAGGCAATCTCAAGAAAATGGTAAATCATGATGTCTTTTGATGTCCCTGTTGCAACAGCCAATTATTTTTCAATATACATTCTTTAGGTTCCTTTGTCCTACCAAGTGTAAATAAAAAGTGAGTTAATGGTAAGTTGTAAATATTTTATTTGTTTTAAAGAGTAAAAGTTCTCAACTATGTAAGAAAATGATAGTGCACTTAACAAAAAGATGAATTTTCAAATACAAGAACAATGTATAAACTTACATGCAAGTGCAGATAAGTAAATAAATTGTTGCTGTAATATATTAGACTACAAAAATAAATAAAAGAAAATGTGGAGGTGTGGACTTTCTCTGACTCATTTAACAGATGTTCAATATTTTGTTTCAGCGCTGCTACAGACTATTAAAAATGCAAAGGCTTTTCTCAGTGTTCAAATATATGTGTGAAATATAACTGTATACCAAATATACTAAAAGTATACAGACTAAAATGTCAAAATAGAGCAAACTAAATTAAAGGGGTGTTACATTATACATCTTTTAAGTCGGCTTATATCCTGTATAATATATGTGCATAACTTCAATCAATTTTATTTAATTACCGCCAAATCACAACAAACAGTTGCCCCAAGGTGCTTTATATTGTAAGGCAGGCCATACAATAATTACGTAAAAAACCCCAACGGTCACACGATCCCGTGGACCAGCACTTGGCGACAGTGGGAAGGAAAAACTCCCTTTTAACAGGAAGAAACCTCCAGCAGAACCAGCTCAGGGAGGGCAGTCTTCTGCTGGGACTGGTTGGGGCTGAGGGAGAGAACCAGGAAAAAGACATGCTGTGGAGGGGAGCAGAGATCAATCACTAATGATAAATGCAGAGTTGTGCATACAGAGCAAAAGAGGAAAGAAACACTCATTGCATCATGGGAACCCCCAGCAGTCTAAGGTCTATAGCAACATAACTAAGGATGGTTTCAGGTTCACCTAATCCAGCCCTAACTATAAGCTTTAGCAAAAAGGAAAGTTTTAAGCCTAATCTTAAAAGTAGAGAGGTGTCGGTCTCCCTGATCCGATTGGGAGCTGGTTCCAGAGGAGAGGAGCCTGAAAGCTGAAGGCTCTGCCTCCCATTCTACTCTTACAAACCCTAGGAACTACAAGTAAGCCTGCAGTCTGAGAGCGAAGCGCTCTATTGAGGTGATATGGTACTATGAGGTCCCTAAGATGGGACCTGATTATTCAAAACCATATAAGTAAGAAGAAGAATTTTAAATTCTATTCTAGAATTAACAGGAAGCCAATGAAGAGAGGCCAATATGGGTGAAATATGCTCTCTCCTTCTAGTCCCCGTTAGTACTCTAGCTGCAGCATTTTGAATTAACTGAAGGCTTTTCAGGGAACTTTTAGGACAACCTGATAATAATGAATTACAATAGTCCAGCCTAGAGGAAATAAATGCATGAATTAGTTTTTCAGTAGCATCACTCTGAGACAAGACCTTTCTAATTTTAGAGATATTGTGTAAATGCAAGAAAGCAGTCCTACATATTTGTTTAATATGCGCATTGAATGACATATCCTGATCAAAAATGACTCCAAGATTTCTCACAGTATTACTAGAGGTCAGGGTAATGCCATCCAGAGTAAGGATCTGGTTAGACACCATGTTTCTAAGATTTGTGGGGCCAAGTACAATACTTCAGTTTTATCTGAGTTTAAAAGCAGGAAATTAGAGGTCTTTCCATGTCTTTATGTCTGTAAGACAATCCTGCAGTTTAGCTAATTGTGTGTGTCCTTGGCTTCATGGATAGATAAAGCTGGGTATCATCTGCGTAACAATGAAAATTTAAGCAATGCTGTCTAATAATACTGCCTAAGGGAAACATGTATAAAGTGAATAAAATTGGTCCTAGCACAGAACCTTGTGGAACTCCATAATTAACCTTAGTCTGTGAAGAAGATTCCCCATTTACATGAACAAATTGTAATCTACTAGATAAATATGATTCAAACCACCGCAGCGCAGTGCCTTTAATACCTATGGCATACTCTAATCTCTGTAATAAAATTTATGGTCAACAGTATCAAAAGCAGCACTGAGGTCTAACAGAACAAGCACAGAGATGAGTCCACTGTCTGAGGCCATAAGAAGATCATTTGTAACCTTTACTAATGCTGTTTCTGTACTATGATGAATTCTGAAACCTGACTGAAACTCTTCAAATAGACCATTCCTCTGCAGATGATCATTTAGCTGTTTTACAACTACCCTTTCAAGAATTTTTGAGAGAAAAGGAAGGTTGGAGATTGGCCTATAATTAGCTAAGATAGCTGGGTCAAGTGATGGCTTTTTAAGTAATGGTTTAATTACTGCCACCTTAAAAGCCTGTGGTACATAGCCAACTAATAAAGATAGACTGATCATATTTAAGATCGAAGCATTAAATAATGGTAGGGCTTCCTTGAGCAGCCTGGTAGGAATGGGGTCTAATAGACATGTTGATGGTTTGGATGAAGTAACTAATGAAAATAACTCAGACAGAACAATCTGAGAGAAAGAGTCTAACCAAATACCGGCATCACTGAAAGCAGCCAAAGATAACGATACGTCTTTGGGATGGTTATGAGTATTTTTTCTCTAATAGTTAAAATTTTATTAGCAAAGAAGTCATGAAGTCATTACTAGTTAAAGTTAAAGGAATACTCGGCTCAATAGAGCTCTGACTCTTTGTCAGCCTGGCTACAGTGCTGAAAAGAAACCTGGGGTTGTTCTTATTTTCTTCAATTAGTGATGAGTAGTAAGATGTCCTAGCTTTACGGAGGGCTTTTTTATAGAGCAACAGACTCTTTTTCCAGGCTAAGTGAAGATCTTCTAAATTAGTGAGACGCCATTTCCTCTCCAACTTACAGGTTATCTGCTTTAAGCTGCGAGTTTGTGAGTTATACCACGGAGTCAGGCACTTCTGATTTAAAGCTCTCTTTTTCAGAGGAGCTACAGCATCCAAAGTTGTCTTCAATGAGGATGTAAAACTATTGACGAGATACTCTATCTCACTTACAGAGTTTAGGTAGCTACTCTGCACTGTGTTGGTATATGGCATTAGAGAACATAAAGAAGGAATCATATCCTTAAACCTAGTTACAGCGCTTTCTGAAAGACTTCTAGTGTAATGAACTTATTCCCCACTGCTGGGTAGTCCATCAGAGTAAATGTAAATGTTATTAGAAATGATCAGACAGAAGGGAGTTTTCAGGGAATACTGTTAAGTCTTCAATTTCCATACCATAAGTCAGAACAAGATCTAAGATATGATTAAAGTGGTGGGTGGACTCATTTACTTTTTGAGCACAGCCAATTGAGTCTAATAATAGATTAAATGCAGTGTTGAGGCTGTCATTCTCAGCATCTGTGTGGATGTTAAAATCGCCCACTATAATTCTTATCTGAGCTAAGCACTAAGTCAGACAAAAGGTCTGAAAATTCACAGAGAAACTCACAGTAACGACCAGGAGGACGATAGATAATAACAAATAAAACTGGTTTTTGGGACTTCCAATTTGGATGGACAAGACTAAGAGTCAAGCTCTTTCAAATGAATTAAAGCTCTGTCTGGGTTTTTGATTAATTAATAAGCTGGATGGAAGATTGCTGCAATCCTCCGCCTCGGCCCGTGCTAGACCATTCTGGCAGTTAGTGTGACTCGGGGGTGTTGAATCATTTAAACTAACATATTCATCCTGCTGTAACCAGGTTTCTGTAAGGCAGAATAAATCAATATGTTGATCAATTATATATCATTTACTAACAGGGACTTAGAAGAGAGAGACCTAATGTTTAATAGACCACATTTAACTGTTTTAGTCTGTGGTGCAGTTGAAGGTGCTATATTATTTTTTCTTTTTGAATTTTTATGCTTAAATAGATTTTTGCTGGTTATTGGTGGTCTGGGAGCAGGCACCATCTCTATGGGGATGGGTGTAATGAGGGGATGGCAGGGGAGAGAAGCTGCAGAGAGGTGTGTAAGACTACAACTCTGCTTCTGGTCCCAACCCATGGATACTCACGGTTTGGAGGATTTAAGAAATTGGCCAGATTTCTAGAAATGAGAGCTGCTCCATCCAAAGTGGGATGGATGCCGTCTTTCCTAACAAGACCAGGTTTTCCCCAGAAGCTTTGCCAATTATCTATGAAGCCACCTCATTTTTGGACACCACTCAGACAGCCAGCAATTCAAGGAGAACATGCGGCTAACATGTCACTCCCGGTCCGGATTGGGGAGGGGCCCAGAGAAAACTACAGAGTCCGACATTGTTTTTGCAAAGTTACACACCGATTCAATGTTAATTTTAGTGACCTCTGATTGGCGTAACCGGGTGTCATTACTGCCGACGTGAATTACAGTCTTACCAAATTTACGCTTAGCCTTAGCCAGCAGTTTCAAATTTCCTTCAATGTCGCCTGCTCTGGCCCCCGGAAGACATTGACTGTGGTTGCTGGTGTCATTAACTTCACATTTCTCAAACAGAGTCGCCAATAACCAGAGTTTGATCCTCGGCGGGTGTGTCGCCGAGTGGGGAAAACGGTTAGAAATGTGAACGGTTGGTGGTGTACACGGGGCTTCTGTTTAGGACTACGCTTCCTCCTCACAGTCACCCAGTCGGCCTGCTTTCCCGGCTGCTCGGGATCTGCCAGAGGGAAACTAACGGTGGCTAAGCTACCTTGGTCCGCACTGACTACAGGGGCCTGGCTAGCTGTAGAATTTTCCATGGTGCGGAGCCGAGTCTCCAATTCGCCCAGCCTGGCCTCCAAAGCTATGAATAAGCTACACTTATTACAAGTACCATTACTACTAAAGGAGGCTGAGGAATAACTAAACATTTCACACCCAGAGCAGAAAAGTGCGGGAGAGACAGGAGAAGCCGCCATGCTAAACCGGCTAAGAGCTAGTAGCTGCGCTAAGGTAGCGGATTCCTAAAAACACACAAAGTGAATAATGTGTAAATAATTTAGAGGTGATTCAGCAGAGGGAGTGCTTTAGTTATGGCACGTGAAGATTACACTGTGAAGCAAATCGTTATCTAGGTAACTAGATCAATCTAACTGCGCAGATTAAACAGCTAACAGATACAGCAAAACACCGCTGTGCTCCGGAACAGGAAGTGATACAATACCACAGTGAGAGCCAACCACCAGTAGAGGCAAGCAAGAGCCAAAAAAGTCTCCAGCATGCTTATTCCTTAGTGGAAACATAAAGAGCAGTAAGTAGTATCCATCCATTTTCAATACCCACTTACTCCAATTAAGGGTCACGAGGGTATTTTGAAAATGAAATTTTAAAATTTATTATACAAACCATTGGAAGTTCATGTTAAATTCCTGTTCTTCAGCATAAACACCAGTGTCTCCTTTTATTTAAAATTACATCAATGCGTGTGTGTTATTATCTGTGGACTCGAAATGGAAGCAGGCGTGTACTTTGGAATTTGTATTTAGTCTTCACATCAGGTATGCAAGACCACAGCACTTTGTGTAAAGAAGCAATGGAAATGAGCGGCTTTTGGCTTCCCTCAGCTTTGACCGTCACAGCTTCGTCTTCACCCGGCTCATATGTGGCCCGCTCAGAGTTCACGCAGCCCACGTCTGGGTCGGACGGTGATAAAGCCGTGCAGATCGTGACCTCTCTGCACACACACTCTGTACTGTGGGGAGATTTTATTTGAGGCTAATAAATGCACATTTGGAAGTCTGATTTTTATGCTTTTCCTTGCTTCGACTCCCGTTGACCGTTCTGAGCTCTGTCCGTCTGATCCCTGCATATTTCAACACTGATAAGTCCAGGAAACCTGTCTGGCTTGAAGTGCCCTCTGACCTTTAAAGGCTGTGAGACAGAGTGCAGACCTGGAGGCAAAAACAAGCACACAATTCAACAAAAAAATCAAAATATGACTTCATATGATTTAAAATAACAAATTATTGAAATGCCTCAACTTATTTTACAACCACCACAACTGAGAATTTGCAGACTCAGATACTGAGCCCTTCATGCCCACTTAATGAAAATTACATACTACAACTGAGAGCACTGTGATCACAGGGTTACTACCTGTGTGTTTTACCTGCATTAAAAAAGTAAACATATATAATTTAAAAAAGAAAAGGTCTGGCATATTAATTTAGCCGGTATGAATAAATCTCCAAAAGACATTAGCAAGGATTAAAATTTTAATCTTAAAAATAGAAAAGTCAAGAGTGCATGCATATGCAACATTATACACATAGTTTTTTTTAATTAATCCGTTATTTTAATTTTTGCTTACTGAAGCTGTTTTAAAAGAAAAAACAGTAATTTATTTATTATTAATTATTTGATAATTATATATATATTATATATATATATATATATATATATATTATAATAATTGATCTCATCCACTCTGTAAAAAAGAGCCTATAACTTATTCAAATCAGTCAAACCCTCTAGCAATTTGGATGTGAAGAAACCAGTCATTCATAAAATAAGAAGTAAAAAAAACACACATCCAAAAAAAAGTCTAAATAAAAAAGGCCAACTATTAAGAGTAGAAATTTGAGAGAAATAAATGAATTTACTCCATTTTTGAATGAGGCTGTAACAACAAAATCCAGATCCTTTCCAGATGCACTGTATTTGGGTTATAGTTTGAAAATAAAAAAAAATAATACAGTTGTGAGGCACACTCACATATACAATATTTATGTCATACTATGCTGCTAATAAACTCAGTGGATATATAATACATGACCAGATTTATATAGCTATATAAATAAATCTAATTTCTTCAAATGCATAGGAACCGTTTACCTGTTTTCAAACTTAATAAAATGGGAATTAAGGGCAAAATTAACATTTGGATTGAAAATTTTCTCTCCAACAGAAAGCAATGTGTACATGTCAATGGTACTAGATCAAATTTCTTAAGTGTAATAAGTGGTGTCCCACAAGGGTCAGTTTTGGGACCAGTATTATTCTTAGTATTTATTAATGATTTACCTGGTTCTGTAAATACACAGTGTAAAATATTTGCTGATGATACAAAGGTTTACCACCCTGTATTATCTCTAGTTGATTATGATTTACAAACGGACTTAAATAATTTGATTGGTCACTTGAATGGTTAATTGGTTTAATAGTACAAAATGCAAGTTACGCACTTTGGCTCCAGAACCCTTGTTATCAATATAATTGAGGGGAGTTACTTTAACTACTGTAAGCGAAGAAAAAGACCTTGGCATCTTAATTACGAATAATTTGTCATTTTCTAAGTATATAAGTAATGCACCAGTCAAAGATAACTATGTGTTAGCTATGATTAGAAGAACTTTCAATTATTAATAAAGAGTCCTTTATGATATTATATAAAACATATGTAAGACCACACCTTGAATACTGCATTCAGGTGAGGTCTCCATTTTTGCAGAAAGACAAAGTCATGTTAGAAAAAGTGCAGAGGAGGGCTACCAACTCATACCTGAGTTGGCTGGTCTCTGTTACTAAGACTTAAAGAGTTGGGCCTAACAACATTAGAAGACCGTCGTATACGAGGTGACCTTACTGAGGTCTTTAAAATTATTAATGGATTGGAAAATTTGGATTCTAAAATATTTTTTAAAGAAAGAATTTATCCCAGTCTTTGTGGCCACCCTTTTATGCTGGAGGTCAATAAATGTAAACTAAATTTAAGAAAATATTTCTTTACTAACAGAGTGATTTCCCTTTGGAATGGTCTTCCTCTGCACATTGTGCTATCAAAAGATGTTACAGAATTCAAGGTGAATTACTACAGATATTATCATAATGTTTAAATCTTGGGATTTATAATAATTTGCAGAATTTATTTTTGTAAATTAATATATTATTTCATGTATGCTGCTAGCCTTCTCTTGGTGGTCATCTTATTTTTAATGATTAATGTTAAACTACATTTAAATTTTTGTTTTTATATTCGATGTGTGCTTTTATATGTTCTATGTACATGCTTTTATCACACTAATAAATTAATTATGAATTATGTGTATCCCAAATGGGTGGAAACTTTCACAGAAATGTTGTGTAAATAAAATAAAATCCATAAATCTTTCAGCCTGGTGCACTCACACATGTTTCAGCTGATGCCACTTAAGTTTGTGAAGGGACAGGGTTTTTGTTTTGTTTTTGTTTTTTCTTTTGTTTGTTTGTTTTTTGGTGTGGGGGGGTAATTGGACATTATTCCCATTCGTGCCTGAGAAAAATAGCCCCCTGTGCTGACACAATAACAGAGTACAGAACTTCCACAAGATGGTGCAATGGTTCAAGGTTTCACAGGGACAACTTGCTCAAATGATTCAAACACAGATGAAAACAAGAGCATTTATAAAGATGTGTGCTCGGCGTATTCTTCTAACTTGATATCAGTCATTCAAAAGAATAATTGTGTTGAGGTCTGACGCCAAAAAAAGTGAAGGAGGGTCAAAGTGAAACATCACTGCTGTGACTGACAGTTATACTGCAGCCGTTATATGAATATATGCTGAAGTCTGACATTTTTAACAGCAAGAAATGAATAAGAAAAAGCCAATGAAGACATCTGTTTCCTCCAGCTGGCTCTTTTTCTCCCTGTGTGTGTTGAGTGTGTGCACAATCAAATATCCTTAAGTTCAGAAGTGCCCTCAAAGAGTAGAAAAATCAAACATGGCTGTGGGAACAAACCTTTGATGAGGCCGCCGAGAAAAATGGAACAGAACGGAGATGAAAGCAGCCAACAAAAACAATGAGGATGCAAAGCTGTGCAAATTGGACGCCTTTTACACCAGTTTGATTCATTGCCATAAATAAAGGCGAGTTAAAGCAAAACTGCAGTGATTGACTTATTATGCTGACTCAGACACATGAATAATGTGCCATTTACACTTTCCTGAAAATCTTATTAAAACCAAACATCGCTTTCGTTTTTTCTGCTTTAAAGCCAGGCAGATTGCAAAAAGTGCTTTCTGTGACAGCTGAATGTCTGTGACCCTGATCGCACACGCCTATTAGCAATTTATTTCACTCCCTTACTTGCAGAGAATTCTGCAGAAGGTCATTACCGCCACCGTCATAATTCAGAGCTGGTTTCCTCTCAGAGCTGGTGGTGAAAGAAGCCAAGTTTCAGCACACAGAAGTGGGAAAAAAAAAGAAAACATCGACTTACCAACTATGAAATGATTGCAATTCAGCATGCTTTGTACTCTGGCCAGGAGAGGAAACAACACATGCAATTCAAAACAAGTCTCACAAATGCAGAATAGAATTACAATTACACAAAACATTTGTGTCCATTCGACAGCAGGTGCATCACAAAATGTCTTGCAAATAGAGGAAAACACTTGCAGACACATAAAACACAAACAAACCTAACTTATAGGACATGTATCAGTTTAATTTGATTATTTACGGTGCATCCGGAAAGTATTCACAGCACTTTTTCTACATTTTGTTAGGTTACAGCCTTATTCCAACATGGAGTAAATTAATTTTTCCCTCAAAATTCTAAGCATAAGACCCCATAATGACTACATGAAAAAGTTTTCTTTTGAAATTTTGTAAATATATTGCTCAATACTTTGTTGATGCACCTTTGGCAGTAATTACAGTCTCAGGTCTTCTTGAATATGATGCCTCAAGCTTGGCGCTCCTATCTCTGGGCAGTTTTGCCCATTCCTCTTGGCTGTGCACTGACAGCCTAGTCTTACGTTTTTTTTTTTCATGCTCCCGTGACAAAATGAGTCAAATTTTTTAACTCACTATTCCTAACCCTACTCCCACCCCCAACCCTAACCTTAACCATAACTTAATCTTACTCCTTCCCCCACCCTAACCCAACCACCCCGACCCCCGCTTCACTTTTAATTTCGTGCAGCCATCACGGAATGAATTAGAATGAATTCATGCTGCCCTGACAAAATGAGCTGTTTTTTGTCACAATATCACAAACCAATAGATTAATGTATATTTTGTGCTGCTGAATCACGACTTGCCGTGAGACCTCGTTAGCACTGATGCTCCCCATCCAACCTGATGGAGCTTGATGGTGCTGAAATTTTCAGATCTCTCCAGAGACGTTCCATCAGATTCAAATCAATCAAATCAAATCAATTTTATTTATATAGCGCCAAATCACAACAAACAGTTGCCCCAAGGCGCTTTATATTGTAAGGCAAAGCCATACAATAATTACGGAAAAACCCCAACGGTCAAAACGACCCCCTGTGAGCAAGCACTTGGCGACAGTGGGAAGGAAAAACTCCCCTTTTAACAGGAAGAAACCTCCAGCAGAAACAGGCTCAGGGAGGGGCAGTCTTCTGCTGGGACTGGTTGGGGCTGAGGGAGAGAACCAGGAAAAAGACATGCTGTGGAGGGGAGCAGAGATCAATCACTAATGATTAAATGCAGAGTGGTGCATACAGAGCAAAAAGAGAAAGAAACACTCACTGCATCATGGGAACCCCCCAGCAGTCTAAGTCTATAGCAGCATAACTAAGGGATGGTTCAGGGTCACCTGATCCAGCTCTAACTATAAGCTTTAGCAAAAAGGAAAGTTTTAAGCCTAATCTTAAAAGTAGAGAGGGTGTCTGTCTCCCTGATCTGAATTGGGAGCTGGTTCCACAGGAGAGGAGCCTGAAAGCTGAAGGCTCTGCCTCCCATTCTACTCTTACAAACCTAGGAACTACAAGTAAGCCTGCAGTCTGAGAGTGAAGCACTCTATTGGGGTGATATGGTACTATGAGGTCCCTAAGATAAGATGGGACCTGATTATTCAAAACCTTATAAGTAAGAAGAAGAATTTTAAATTTTATTCTAGAATTAACAGGAAGCCAATGAAGAGAAGCCAATATGGGTGAAATATGCTTTCTCCTTCTAGTCCCCGTCAGTACTCTAGCTGCAGCATTTTGAATTAACTGAAGGCTTTTCAGGGAACTTTTAGGACAACCTGATAATAATGAATTACAATAGTCCAGCCTAGAGGAAATAAATGCATGAATTAGTTTTTCAGCATCACTCTGAGATTCAGGTTTGGGCTCTGGCTGGGTCACTCAAGGACATTCACAGAGTTGTTCTGAAGCCTCTCCTTTGATATCTTGGCTGTGTGTTTAGGGTCATTGTCCTACTGAAACATGAACTGTTGCCCCAGTCTGAGGTCAAGAGCACTCTGGAGCAGGTTTTCATCCAGGATGTCTCTGTACATTGCTGTATTCATCTTTCCCTCAATTCTGACTAGTCTCCCAGTTCCTGCTGCTGAAAAACATCTCCACAGCATGATGCTGCCTCCACCATGCTTCACTGTAGTGATGGTGCCTGGTTTCCTCTAAATATGATGGCTGGCATTCACGCCAAAGAGTTCAGTCTTTGTCTCATCAGACCAGAGAATTTTGTTTCTCATGGTCTGAGAGTCCTTCAGGTTCCTTTTGGCAAACTCCAGGTGGGCTGCCATGTACCTTTGAGTGGCTTCCATCTGGTCACTCTACCATACAGGCCTGATTGGTCGATGTTACAGAGCTGCGTACGTCAAAACAATGAAACACAAGAACAATTTCTTTCCACAGGCCTTCCAACTTAACCTGCCAAAAAACTTAATTTGTATACCTCATGTACAACTTAACTTCAGTCTATCGTCTGTCTCACACATCCTTTTTTTCTCTTCTATTTCAAATTTTATTTTTTTGCACATTTCATTTGCACATTTTATTACTGTGGATTATTCAGTGTTTAGTGTATATTTATATGTGGCGTACAGAGAGGGTGCAGCTCAGATTGAAGTCAAGTCCTGTATTCTATGGATACTTGGTGAATAAAAGCTATTCTGATTCTGACTCTGATTGGTGGATTGCTGCAGAGATGTTGTCCTTCTGGAAGGCTCTCATCTCTCCACAGAGGAATGCTGCAGCTCTGACAGTGACCATGGGGTTCCTGGCAGACCGGCCTTAACGTGCTTTGACCAGCCTTGGTCCTGGACGGACAAGCTTTTCAGTCACCCGCCAACTACAAGAAAAAAAAAAAATTGCAGGTTACCATGATTACAATTAAGACAAATTTCCAATATACATGATTCATAATAATGTTGATTGATTGATTTCTACATTACTGAGCAGTGTCCGGACAAGAGAAGACACAACATGAATGCATCTCTTTTACTGTGTGGGTATAAATTCTCAGAGTTTCTCATGAGTGTAGGAGCGGGCAGGAACGCACAATTCGTCGCGCCAATGCGTCCCGCTTTGTCCCGCTTTGTCCCGCTTGACGCCACGCTATATAAAATAATCATTTTGTAGCCAATGATGCATTTGCTGTTTGAACGTGGCTAATGAAACTCTTCTCTCATCGCTCCCAGAATCACAGAGACATTTTCTACAACTGCAGGTTGCCTCGTGCGGGCTATGTGGTGCAGAATTCATTTAGACTCTTGTCTCAATAGTAATTATTATCATATACAGGGTGAACACAAAATACTCCTTGGTTTCAAATTTGGTATCAAACAGTTGGAGAAACTCATTAAGTTTTTTTTTTTTTTCTTTTGCAGATTCTTCTTCTTCAAAATTGTAAAATTATTCATGTGACTTTTGATATTATAAATATTTGAAACCAAGGAGTGTTTTTGTGTTCACCCTGTACAGTATATATTGTATTGGTTTGGTAAAACAGTTGCATTTTCATTCCTTCTTATGAGTTAGATAATGTATCTGTAAAATTATCTTTATTATAGATATAACATCTCATCATAATCATTCAGATGCCCTGCGCGCAATGACACGCAGTGACACATAGTGTTTTCAAATAGGTTGCACAGTGTTCACTAGTTTACGCAAGTGGCACAAAAATCATGCGTGCCACACATTTTGAACATTTCAAAATTTTATCTGCGCACTGCCGTGCAGCCGTGCACAGTTCACGCACAGTTTATAACAGTTTACGACGACTTTACTTATTGGCATGTAAGATTGTGTGCCAGTGCAGGATCAAATTTGTGCATTTTGCATCACTACTCTTAGTTTCATAGTGGAGTAGAGCAGAGAAGGATTTTCTTTCACCAAAACAGATCAAATCCAGGCTTGCATCTCAGGTGTACCTTCTGGCAATTTGTAGCTAAACTTTCAAGTCTTCTTTTTAAGAAAATCCTCCTCTGTACCACTTCATCATGAAGATGGATAACTGGTGATACAAAATGCAAAGCTTGCACTGTGCAGAATTTCTCCAATCACAGCCACGTAAGCCTATAACTTCTCCTGGGTTGTCTGGGTGTTTGGTGGCTTTCCTCACTCTTCTACTTCTTGGACAGTCACTCAGTTTTTGAGAAATGTCTACTCCATGCAGATTTACCATAAAGTGCCATATTATTTGTATTTCTTTGTAATTAATGTAAATAAAGTCCAAAACATATTCAGTCTCAGCTTTACCATCAGAGAGCCTCGTCCACAACCACCACAAAAGACTCCAAGCTGTCGTTGATGTTAAATGGGGCAATACACAGTATTAAGAACAGGGGTATGTAAACCTTTGATCAGGGTCATTTGGGTAGTTTCTATTGTCATTATTATTTAAAAAGAGGAAATACAGTTGTTTGACAATAAATGGCTTCACCTAACCATTAACCATATATATATATATATATATATATATATATATATATATATATATATATATATATATATATATATATATATATATATACGTATCTCAATATTGTCATATAAATTGTCATGTAAATGTCACTTATATACATGCTGTCCATATTCTTGAGCTGCTTAGGTGGGTAGGGAGAGTTCCCATGGAATAAAAAAGCTTTTCATCCACCCATCCCTGGTTCTCAAGATGAGGCACCTAAGTGGCTCTACTCTCTCTTTTTTTTTTTTTTTAAAGATATTTAGGTGTGCCTTAGTAAACACTAGCAGAGTTCCACCTTAGATTTGGAATGTATAATAGAAGTTACACCTTATTGAATTTTCATATCAATATGATATACGATATGACTATGATTTGATGCAAAGTGCAGCAACAGTGAAAATTAAACATTCTTAAACAAAACAGTAATAATACCACACTCATTTTGCACTCATCATAAAGTTAGGAAGTGTTCCAAAGTATTGGAACCAAAGTATTGGAACACTTGGAATTTCACACATTTTAATTTGTTTATGCCATTTTAAATACAAGAAAAACAAAAAATAAAGAATAAAATTTTCTAAAATTATCTTCCTCTAACTTAAACTGAAAGCAAATCTCTAAAACTTGATCAAACCTGTAAATAATAATCAGTTTTATTGCCAGTTTTTTTTTTAGACAAGTCAGGGGATGGAAACATGAGTGATAAGAATGATAAATAAGAATGGTGACAAAGGTCAGTTTCAGTTTGTACAGGGGTCAAAAGTTAAAGTTGCTCCATTAATTTTGCTCCAGCTGTATTTGTGCAGAATTTGATGCTTGTATCACCATTTGAAGGATTGTTTCAGTTATCTGCTGCACTAATAAGCCAACATGAACAAGCTGCTGTCTGTTATCTTAAACATGTGTATATAAGGCAACCCGAATTAAAGGAGAAATGCTGCTTTTAACAACCTGGACCTCATTTCTGGCATAAAATACAGTCGTTTACTCACCAATACTGTATAAGTTTGGTGTGATTAGAAGTCCATAGTTCAAACGACGTGTTCAAATCTGAAGCAAACCTTTTTTCTTCTTCTACTAAGGTGGATTAGAACTTTTTGTGGTACACTGACTTAACTACTAACTACTGAGTTCCCGTGAGATTACATGGGATTGCATCTGTCAATCCAGGAAGTGTCTGACATTTGAACATTTCCTGTTTTACTGTGGACTTGAATTTCTGCGCTTCCTGTTTAGGACGCCCTGTACCATGAGTGAGCTTCACGCCGCTGAGCAATGCTTCTGTCATATTATTTATGACGTGAAGACAAGTTAGACTTTGACTGAAAAAACCCAATAATAATAATAATAATAATAATAATAATATCTCACAGTTCAATCTAACAGCTGGTAAAGTGAATAAAGTTTCATGTAGGACTAAATTTCAAGGTTTTTTCCAGAATAGTTTTTTAATTGAATGCCTAACTGTATAACTAATTAAAAAAAAAAAAAAAACTCTGGTAGCTCCTTGAATCACTGTGAAGTAATAAAATTGATGGCGTCCAGCACACGTTGCTCTGTGGTCTTATCATAGGGCTCCTGCAGATTCGTGAAGTTAAATCCTCCCTGGAATAAAACACTGGGGAGGCCGTCAGGACTCAGGGATGAATTGGAGGCGTTTTACTGTCTGGCAGCCTTGTAATTGTTTCTATGCTCTCCCAAGACCATTTTTCCATAAGAGAAATAACCTAGATATGCAAATGTGTATTCCCAATTAATTTAATTCATATAATTATAAGCACAGAAATTGGTATGAATCTTAACTTGTGCCAATTGAACCTCCCACTCACTCTGCGGGGGACAGCTAAATTAGCTCGAAATATTGAAGCATGCTCGGCTTCACAGATGACTATCAGTTATGTCTGACGTTTTAATGAGCAGTCTTTGGGCTTCTGGGATGGACAAACAGTGGCTGGTGAAAGTCCTCAACACCAGCACAGCTTTAAATTTGGTAAACTCTTTGTCGGCACTTTTTCACACTTGACTTTATGCCCGTGTTGCATATTTTGTGAGCACTCTTCTGGTGTTGTCTTCCAAAGTATGATCTATCCTTCATCTGCATATTTCTATGGTAATAACTATACACACGCACTGATGTATGCACTTCCACACACATACTGTGTGTATATATAAACCTGGCCTCAACCAATTCCATGTGGAAATTCAGTGTTGCAATTTATGATGATTGCATTTGAGCTATAGGGACATTTCAACATAAAAAGTAAATAAGTTGTTTTATCTTATTGCAACAGCAGCTCCGATAGGGACCTGCACTCACAGAAATATTTGCCCTAACTTTTAAAATTTATGTAATTTTATTACATGACAAATTCCCATTTACTTTTTTAGAAAATTTTAATACAAACCTACCAAATAAACCTTACATGATGCATATTCATTAATCCTATTTATTTGAAATGCATAATCCTCAGCTTTATGTATTTAGTATTAATGAAATATAATTACTCTAAATCAATAATAATGACAGTATTTATTTAAAATACATAAAGTATATTGTTTGAATTGTATAGGTAACATAATTATTAAGCAATTCAAACAATATACTTATACTACTTTTAAATAAATACTGTCATTATTATTGATTTAGAGTAATTATATTTCATTAATACTGAATACATAAAGCTGAGGATTATGCATTTCAAATAAATAGGATTAATGAATATGCATCATGTAAGGTTTATTCGGTAGGTTTGTATTAAAATTATCTAAAAAAAAGTAAATGGGAATCAGTCATGTAATAAAATTACATAAATCTTAAAAGTTAGGGTAAATATTTCTGTGAGTGTGCATATTGATTTGGCACAAGTTTTATGCCGGATGTTGTTCCTGACACAACTCCACGTTACACAGAGAGCAGGCACTGGTGGCGCTGAACGGGGAATCTTCTGGTTTAAAAGTAAGTGCATGAAACACTCAACCACCACACTTCCCCTACTTTCAACATAGTAGTACAACTAATAGTAAAACAGTAATAATAGTACTTCAGAGACCTAGAGTAATTTTTATCGATTTACATGATGTTTGAGCGTGTAATCAGTTTGTGTCCTGTTGCAACATATTTCGCACAGTGTGCACATTGTAAACCTACAGCTACATGCAGACGTGTTGGCCAAACTAAACAAAATAAATAAAAATACTTTTACAACTGTGGGTGCAGTGACGCCAATTAGCTTGGTGAGACAATTACAGTATATGCAAATGATGTGAATTAATTAATCCCATGACACTGTGACAGTAATTAGTTGGCACCCAACTGGTATTCCTCCATATTTAAGACAAACCCACTCTGTCCAGATTCAGGGACAGCAGACAAATCTGCAGAAATAATTATTCCTCTGAATGGATGATTTTTAAAAATAGCACAGACTAATTAGTAGTGGTACTTTTCTCAGGCATTGACACATAATCATTGACAGATTTGGTCTTCGAGGACGTGGGCAAACCAACAAGGAACTTGTTGATGTTAATTAAAAGATGCTAATTTACAGCTCTAATTGGAAGAGTTAATAATTACAGCGAGCCTATAAATGCTCTGTAAATCATTTGCTGTACACTGTAGAATCATAAAGACACATTTAGGATTCAGTGAAACATGTTGATGCACAACGTGATGAAATGAACATTAGCCCCAACGTGATAGAATGTCATCAAAGTTAGTTTTACAAGAATTGTGGCCAGTATCTGCACTTTCTGAGGCTATGGAAAAGCCTAGGCATGTACGTTTTAAAATGCAATGAGCAAAAATAAGAAGAAAGAAAGAACGAGTGTAGATGTGTTTTCTACCTGCTGGATAGTTACAGGGTGTTGGATGGATGATGGATTAGGAGCAGGTGTGGTAGGTGAAAGAGACAAACCTGTTCTACACATAAATGTACTAAATCAGAGTATACATTATTTTCTTGTCTCTGTGTAGGTGTGTGTGTGTGTGTATAGATATATATATTTAAATTTTAACCGTGTGGTTAGAGGGGATGGAGGAGGTACTTTTTACCCTGACTGTGGGTCAAAAGTCATAAATTCTGAATGGCTTTATATCTACTTGTAATAAAATGTTAGAAAAATCATATATATGTTGTCATTAAAAGACTAGTGATAATATTACAGTGGAAAAAGCAGCAAGGTAAATGACCACAATGGCAAGGCATACTTCAGATTTATATTTTAATACATAAGGATTTTTTATCCAGGCATGTATGGGTTCATTAGTGCTTTTAATCAGCTTGAATACAACTTACAAGGCCTCATTTATAAAAATCCATCAAGAATTATGATGACAGGAAAAAAACACACAGTAAATTGCCCAAACACAGTATCCCCAGATTTCCACACTTTACATAAAACATTTTTTTTTTCTACCCAGGCATGTATAGGTTCACTAGAAAGAGCAATTAAAGGGCTTTAGAACAAGCCTACCTTTATTAAAATCTGTTAACAAATAGCGACAATAGAGCGAGAAAAACAGCACATAATTGTCATAATTTCCCCAAATTTCTGCATTTTACATCAAAGTTTTTTTTCACCCACACATGCATAGGTTCATTGGAAAGAGCTTTCAAAGGGTATTAAAACAAGTCTACATTTATTAAAATCCGTTAAGAAATAGCGACACTAGTGCAAAAAAAGTGGTCAGTTTATTATTGATGATCGGCACATCTCCACCCTTAGTAATGACGCCTTCCTGTCCTGAGCATCGCTAATAGATTGAGGCACGCACGTCCATTCCAGGTCTATATTTCCATGGACACTAGGCACTATTAGGCCTATTGTGACAAGCCTAGTGTCATATTCTGAATGATTGTGAAGCACTGAATCACAGCCATATAGCCCCCAAGTGTGATGTGGAACTACAGCTACGGCAAGCATCACAGCACATCCTGAACCTGCTGTAGAATACAGACATGAGAACAGGACTCGTAACCCACACCGCCAAGAGGGGAGAAGCACCTATGGGGAAGTGGTGGGCTAGTGCTTAAGTGGTGGCCTTGAGACCAGAGGATCCTGTCAGGCTGTAATATCACTAAAGGCTCTTGGGCAAGGTGTCATGTGGGACGGTGTACATGTTTGGTTTTTGTATTGCTTGTTCTTGATTTGTGTTCATGTTCACTGTATGCTCTTGTCTTGTGTCTGGGGTTTGGCTCTGGGTGTGTTTTCCTTCTGTTTGCTGCGCCCCATTCCTGAATGGTCCCTCACACCTGTCTCTCATTCTCCCCCATCACCACTGCAGTATGTAAGCCCTCTGTTTTCCTCATGTCTTTGCCAGTTTGACATTCCTTAGTGCGGTCGCTAGCCTTCCTCATAGTCCTTCTTTTGGCGTATTGCCACGCCGTGTTTTTGAACCTTTGCCTGTTTTTTGACCTCGTTTGTTGTCTCATGACTTGGATACCGCTGCTATTTATTGTCTGCCTTTCCATGTATTGACCTCTGTCTGGCTTTATATTAAACCCTTTTTGTTTTTGTGTCCAGGTTCCTGACACAAATTCCTAAATCCCCAAGTTGCTTCCAGTGTGTAGTGAGTGCCTTGCATGGCAGCACCCTGACATCACTGTGTGTGTGTGTGTGTGTGTGTGTGTGTGTGTGTGTGTGTGTGTGTGTGTGTGTGTGTGTGTGTGTGTGTGTGTGTGTGTGTGTGTGTGTGTGTGTGTGTGTGTGTGTGTGTGTGTGTGTGTGTGTGTGTGTGAATTCATCTTAATAATGTGGTTGATGTTGTTCTCAAGCTGCACTTAAACACTGCAATACAAAAGGAGCAGTTACTTTACAGCCACACTCAGCTTGACTTAACGTTCACAATCAATCATATTCAGATGTCAGAAGACGTCTTATAAGACGTCACCTCCAAAGAGAGGAGCCTGTTTGTAGCATTTGGGTTTAAAATAAATAAATTTGAATCTGAATGTGATACCAGAATAACATGCACACAGGCATGGATGCACGTGCTCACGCAGAGGTTGTGAAGGCCATGACAAGATGCAAAAAGAAGTGGGCCTGCAGGGACAAAAAAGAAATAAAAAACTCTTGAAATATTTAACAATAAGCCGCATTCTGAGTGTTCACTGTATTTTTTAGTGCAACCAATAAATACTGAATGATGCCAAATCCTGATTCACAATATGAAGAACATTAAAGCCTTTCATCTGTATCACTCTGATAATTCAGACAGTCCTTGAAAGCCTATAATCAGTCATGTTTGGTATATGTTTTTTGTCTTAAATTTTATGTATTTTCCTATATATATATATATATATATATATAAGTTATATGGTTGGATTTATTGTTCACTTTGTATGTATAATTGAAGGTGCAATAGAAATGTTATTATTATTTTTATTATTATTATTGTTGTTATTATTATCATTGTTACTGTTGTTGCTGGTACCATAAATATATTAATTAAAATTTGAATCAGCTGTGATGAATGAACATGAGGATTTAAGAAAACTTTCCCCACTTTTGTAACTCTTCCAAAGTATTTGATGATTTCGTGTAATTTAATTTGTTAATCCACTTCAGGATTTTCTATTACCCTTAAAACAAACAGCTACCAATTCAATTCATTCCTGGTAGTTTTTAACACAAAGTCCCAACTGAAACAGGCAAACACACAAGTGTGAAGTACAAATGAGTTTGTCAAGCACAAGGAGTACTTTTATTTTAAAATGCAATGTGAAGTCATTTTTCTTTTGCAACTTCAAACTGCGCATCCGTGCACACAGGGAAGCCTGTGTACCTCCACACCATGTGTGCACGACAGAATGTTCCTGCACCCACACCTTTCACACATACAACACAGAAAAATAACACAAAATAAGAACTAACACCTCCGACGAACAGCACATACTACACTAAATTTAAAACCACAACTGATGCATGCTGGGAATGGATACACCCTGGAACATTACATTAAGTTCTGTGTTAACTGTTTTATTTTTAGGAGGGGAAAAAAGTTTGTTTATTGGATTGCTTTGCTGTTAATTATCCATCACGTTAACACTGTAATAAGTAGCATTGCATTGGTTTTTCAATGTATTAGGCTGTTATTAAAGGGGTCAGAGTATCTGTCTTTCCAGAAAGCTGTTGTCAGTCACAACAAGTTTGTCAACAAAAATAATGAAGTGATACATGTTCTGAGGGAATAAGAAGATGGCCTTCCAATATGCTGAGCTGGGTTTGAATCCCTGCTCATGCTACCTGTCTGTGTTGATGAACAAGATACGTTGTCTCAGTCCAACTCTAAATGGGTACCGGCCTCAGCTGGAGACGTGTCCTGCATTTGACTGGCGTATCGTCCAGGAGAAATCATGGACTCCTATTTGCTTCATGCAACAGAATCTGGGAATCAGCACCAACGGGCCTCTGGGCCCATATAGGACTTACTTTATTTCTTACTTGCATCTTCTTTAGCAAACCAAAAAAATTAGTGTTTTTAAGGAACTTAAGAAGCTTCTTTTCTGTTGCTTTAAACTGTAAAAAGCCAATAGCCACGCCCTCCTTCCTTTTACAGGGACCATGTGGGTGTGTCATGGGGCATTTCTTCTCAACACGTGACATATGTCACAAAAACCTAAAAGTCATTCCATACCTACATGTTGCTTAAAATTCATAATCTTCTTTTACACTGTGAATGTTTAACAACAAAGTGTATAGCTCAGCCAATCATGGCGAATGTATGGAGGGAGTCATAACCAGTCAAAGATCAGAAAAATAAATTGAAATGCCTGTTTCAGAGAAGATTAAAACAAGAAAATAATAATTGCCTTGTATGACTCATTGCTATATTAGACAACATTTACTTGTGTGTTAATGGTGTGTTAGTCCAGAATGTTTTTAGAACCTTAGACCTCAACAATTTTTAGAAGAAGAACTCAACCCTTTTATTTCCTGTTAATTATGTCACTCACTCACTCATCTTCAACCGCTTATCTGGGATCAGGTCGTGGGGGCAACAGCTCCAGCAGGGGACCCCAAATTTCCCTTTCCCGTGCCACATTGACCACCTCTGACTGGGGGATCCCGAGGTGTTCCCAGGCCAGTGTGAAGATATAATCTCTCCACCGAGTCCTGGGTCTTTCCCGGGGCCTCCTCACAGATGGACGTGCCTGGAACACCTCTCAAAGGATGCTTTAATATACTGTGGCGAGCTGTGTGGAAGAACAAAAACTGAGCCAGAACTTTTTGTCTTTTCTGCATTCTCCCACAAGCATGTGCTTTTATTTTTACACACCCAGATTTAAGAAAATACGAGGTCTGTTAGAAAAGTATCCGACCTTATTATTTTTTTCAAAAACCATATGGATTTGAATCACGTGTGATTACATCAGACATGCTTGAACCCTCGTGGGCATGCGAGAGTTCTTTCACGCCTGTCGGTTACGTCATTCGCCTGTGGGCAGTGTTTGAGTGAGGAGTGGCCCACCCTCTCGTCGTTTTTTTCATTGTTTAGGAATGGCTCAGAGACTGCTGCTTTGTTTGATAAAATTTTTTTCAAAACTGTAAGGCACAACTGAGTGGACACCATTCGATAAATTCAGCTGGTTTTCGGTAAAAATTTTAACGGCTGATGAGAGATTTTGGTCTGGTAGTGTCGCCGTAAGGACGGCCCACGGTGCCTGACGGCGATCTGCGCTTCGAGGCGGCAGCGTCTCGCCGTTTCAAGTTGAAAACTTCCACATTTCAGGCTCTGTTGATCCAGGAAGTCGTCAGAGAACAGAGAACTTTCAGAAGATGTCGGCATGAGGAGTTTATTCGGACATTCCATTGTTAACGGACATTTTGTAATGAAAGAATGTGCGGGCAGAGTCGCGTGTCGGGCCGGACCCGACCGCGGGGGGTCGCGATAGGAAAAACACCTCCGCTGGAAACCTTAACGGGCAAGTTGGAACATGCCCAAGCTGTTAAACAATTTCTCAGTTACTCACCTGTTGAAAGCCATCCAAAGCCGCCTGAATTTTACAAATGGTTTTCAACACGGAGGTGTTTTTCCTGTCGCGGCGCACACAGATTTGCCGAGTCGTCACGGAAACGACTCGGCGAATTTGCGCGCACGTCTTTCATTAAAAAATGTCCTTAAACAGTGGAATGTCCGCATAAAGTCCTCATGCCGGCCTCTTCTGAATCTTCTGTTCTCTCACGACGTCCTGGGTGAATTAAGCCTTAAATTAGGATGTTTTCAGGTCGAAACAGGCCGACGATGGCGCCTGGAAGCGCTGCACGACGTCCTGCTCTGTGGGAAGTCCTTACACCGACAGAAACACCCCATAATCTCTCATCAGCCGTTAAACCTTTCACCGAAAACCAGCTTAATTTCTCGAGTAGTGTCCACTCGGATATTCCTCACAGGTCCAGAAAAAATTTTGATAAAGCAACGCGCGCCGTCTCAAGCAGCGTGTGAAACAAAGGAATTCAGCCGAGAGGGCGGGACCACATCTCACTCAAGGCCTGCCCACAGGAAAATGACGTCACCGACACGCGTGAAAAAACTCAAGCATGCGCATGAGGGTTCAAGCATGATTGGTGTAATCGCACGTCATTCAAATCCATATAGTTAAAAAAAAAAATAAAAGGGTCGGTTTATTATCTAATAGACCTCGTACACCACACTCACAGTCATAAGGTGCTAGAGGGATTCATAAATCAATTCAAAAAAGGCTCTGCACACTTATATCCATGCAAAAATGTTTGTATTTATCCAAGCTTTTGGTCACACGACCTTCATCGGGGCATTGCACAACACATACAAAGCACTTCAGCTTATACCTAAAGTTCAATCAGTGTAATTAAGTCAAATAGATACACCTGTGTGACTGCAATTTGTAGTTCAGTCGACATCATCAACATCAACTTGGCAAAAAAATAATAATAATAATAAAAATAATAATAAGGTCTATGTTTGGGATTGAGAATGAAAGTCAAAGTTCTGCTAGATCGTTGTTTAAACCAAAAAGTTCATTTGTGCCTCACGTTTTTAATCCATCCATTGAAACTTTCTGTAGAGTTGTTGAACAAGAGATCCTAGATACTTTTAACTCTATGCCCTACCACCCCACCATAATCTCAGTAAAGAAGAAACAAATGCCATTAAAGAACTGTCAGATGATACAGAAATTATAATAAAACCAGCAGATAAGGGGGGGCACTATAGCCATCTTGAATAGCGCCTACTATGCTACTGAGGCACATCACCAGCTAAACGATGATCAATTCTATAGAAAACTTCAAAATAACCCCACTCCTGATTTCCAAAAGATAATTGGTGATCTTACTAGTCGAGCCTTTGAACACGGGTGGATAACTAAAGATGAATTTGACTATCTTAACAAAAAGCACCCTATACTCCAGTATTCTACATGCTCCCAAAGATTCATAAAAGCCTTATAAATCCTAAAGGCAGACCTATAGTGGCCAGTAATGAATCACTACTTGAACCATTGTCAAACTATGTGGATCATTACATTAAACCGTATGTCCAAAAGCTCCCTGCATATGTGAGAGACTCTACAGATATCATAAATAAACTATCTGAACTGCAGGAACTCCCCTTCTGTTATATTTCTAGCTACATTTGACTTTGAAAGCTTATATATGAATATTTCGCAAGAGAGGGGGATTATCGCACTTGAATACTATTTACAAGATCGCCCTGAGGATTTAAATCCTCCTAGTGCATTCATTTGTGATCTAGCCACACTCATCCTCAAGTTGAATTTCTTCTCATTTCACCAGGGAGAGTAGTTTCTACAGGTTAAGGGGACCAGTATGGGGAGCAGTTTTGCCCCCAGCTATGCCAATTTATATGTGGGATATTTTGAACAACAGTATATTTTCAGTGAGGACAGTAATCTTTCTTATCAGAACATAATCGGATACTATAGATATCTTGATGAAGTCCTGACCTCCCAAAAAGCCAGTTTTACAGACTGAGGCGTATCTGCCATTCCACTGAGCATTTTATTGAGAATGCTGAAAATATGAAACAACATTTTATGGTGAGGGGATATCCCTCAGCTTGTATTGAGGAAGCATTCCATTCAGCTCTGTCTACACCGAGAGCTGACCTGTTAAAAAAGAGTGTTAAAAAAGACAAGAAATTCTCTGTGTCATGTATCACAACATATAGCCCATCTGTCTATGTGATTAAAAATACCATCAAGAAATATTGGCCTTTAATTGCAGATGACCCCGCCCTTCAAAATAAATTTAAGGAGCCGCCTTCATTTGTGTTTAGACGGGGTCCTAACCTCAGAAATAAAGTGGTTATGGTGAGTATACACACAGAACCTAAACAGACCCTTTTGGCACCATTGAAACATGGTAATTATCCACGTGGCCAATGTGCCCAATGTAACAATACACAAAAGGCAAGGGCTTTTAAGCATCCCAGGATGGGTAAGAGCTTTTCTGTAAAGGGTTTCATCACGTGTAATACCAGGAATGTGATCTATATATTGAAATGCCCGTGTGACAAGATTTACGTGGGAAAAACCACACGTTGTTTAAAACAAAGGATCAGTGAACATAAAAGCTCAATAAGACAAGCTGATCCTAATTATCCTGTAGCCTGTCACTTTGCTGAATATGCTCATACTGTCTCCTCCCTCTGCTTCCAGGGTATTGAACAAGTGAAGTTGCCCAGAGGTGGTGATATTGATAAAAGATTGTGCCAAAGAGATTTGTTGTGGATACACACCTTGGATTCACTGTACCCAAAAGGCCTAAATGTTTATTTTGACTGGAGTGTGATGTTGTGATGTAATACTGTGGTTGGATATTGGAAGAATTGCAATTTATGATGACTGGATGTCTGGTGTTAATGCATTTCTCTAAATCCTGGTTTGGTCAATTAGTTTTTGTATTTTGATTTTGGTATTTTGACTTTTGAACTGTAAATATACACTGGAGGTGCACATTGTTAATTTGCTTCACCCCATGTAAAAAGACATTTTTTTGCCAAGTTGATGTATACCTAAAGAACTACAAACATGTCGACTGAACTACAAATTGCAGTCACACACAGATTTATCTATTTGACTTAATTACACTGACTGAACTTTAGGTATAAGATGAAGTGCTTTGTATGTGTTGTGCAATGCCCCGATGAAGGTCATGTGACCAAAAGCCTGGATAAATACATTTTTGCATGGATATAAGTGTGCAGAGCCTTTTTTGAATTGAATTTTTACACACCCACAAACAGAAACGGTGGCAGAAGACATCAAATGCACCACACTTTTTACTCATGGTAACGGCAACAGTATTATGGTTGTGGTTAGGGATAGGGTTAGGATGAGGGGTTAGGGTTAAAGTAAGGAGTTAGGGTTAGGGTACCAGATTCACCACAAATAGTCTTGTAAGTAGAAGAAATGCACATGTACATTAATAACTGGGCACGGTGGATAAGTGGTTAGCACTGTTGCCTCACAGCAGGAAAGTCGTGGGATCGCTTCCCTCCCTTTCTTTGTGGAGTTTGCATACTTTCCCTGTGTCTCCTTGGGTTTCCTCCAAGTGCTTCCTCACACATCCTTAGGTGGACTGGAAACTTTAAATTGTCCATAGGTGTGCATGTGAGTGTGACTGACTGTGTTTGTTTGTCTATTTGTGGCTCTGCGACAGACTGGTGTCCTGTCCAGGTTGTACCCTGCTTCACACCCTATGACTGCTGGGATATGCTCCAGCCCCCCCGTGACCCTTAATTGAAGTAAGGAGGTATAGAAAATGGATGGATGGGCATTAATAGCTGTTCTAAGGTCCTTAACAATGGGGTCCCAGGTGGTTTGTCTTCCATGCACTATTTATTTGTCATTGAGCACGTAACAAAAGGGCTGACGGTGACAGACAGGTGGGAAAAGAAGAGAAAATCCACAAATCTTAACAGCAAACATGTGGCATAAACAGCAACACAACCTCACACTGGAAATCTAAACAACGTCCGGCTACATCCAAGCCATATTAACCATCATACGCCACCTTTCTTTCTTCATGTTAATGTCATTATAAAGAAATATGACACTGCAGGCTGTTTCACCTTCACCGCTCCCTGGAGGACGACCAGATGAACGACTCCTCTCATACTTTCTCAGCACATGACCTTGAGTTCTTTATTAATTTCCTTCGTTTTTTTTTTTTTTTTAGGGCAATACTTCAGGCTATTAAGAAGAGTCAGGGGATCACTTCAGGCATAATGTCTGAAATTAGACAATTTCCAATCAAACAGACTTCAGTGATTCATTAAGGATTTCAATTAAACATCCTTGTTGAAGAATAATTAAATGAAAATGATCAAATTAGCCTCATTGTTTTATGTGTAAGTTAAGCTTTTCAATTATTCAAATTATAGTAATTATTTAAGGTATTAACTGATATGAGTCTTGGTAATGACTAATTATGTCAGAATTATTGCTTTAACATGAATACTGGTGATAATGGTCAGACCCCTCAATATAACTTAACGCAAACTAAACAAGATAACACTTTTAGTCACATGCAGAAAGTACACAGACGATTGGGTGGAATTATGTTCCAGTGAAGCTAAAATCCTTTGGCAAGTGACAGCTGAGGACTGACAATAATTATCTTATAACCACTTATCTTAAAATCCTTATTATGCATCAGAACAATTTGATTCTCTCTGAAAGGTATTAAATTGAATTTAGGTTGATGACACACGCTGTTCTACTTGTCAAGGATTAAATTAACAGTTGTGTCACACTGGGCCCTATCTTCCACCCAGCACAAGCATTTGGTGAAAACATAATGCCATTTCCAAAGGTAACAAGTACATATAGTCTGCACGAACCCACGTCGTCCTGCACAGATGTTGTACGGTTGCCATTGACAAATGATGCTTTTCTGCAGAAGGCTTTTAATGAGCAATTGAGTGAGTTTAACCTTTGACCTTTTTAACCCAAAATCAATAGGCTTATTGAAATCACCACACCTAACACACATAATTTCATTTTATTTATTTAATTATATAGCGCCAAAAACGCAACAAAGCTGCTTCTAGGTGCTTCCATGTTTGATGACAATCAGGCAAATAAGAAATGTTATTATGCTCACAAGATTTTTGCAAAGTACTCTCCAGTGACCTTGACCTGTTGACCCCAAAACCAATAGGTACCTTGGGGTCATGATACTGGGGAATAATACTGGAGCTTTCAGAAGAGAATGAGACATCAACCGCAGGACAAGTAGAAGACAAATCTCTTCAGCTGATCTGTTCAGATTTGAACACGCACAAAAGTTCTGATGTACTCGGCGGACATCAGCTGACAGTGAACTCATTTTGTGCTTCGTAACAGCGCTTATAAAATTAAATTTATTCATAAAAATGACAGCACACAGCCCCGACATTGCGCGCACCGTTGGCTGTGATACTGAAATGATGTTGCTCTTTTTTTCTGAGTTGATGTCCAAGCTCACATCTCTTCGGTCATGTTACAGGTGGAAGATCTGCTTTTGCCACCTCAAAAAAATGCCGTGGTCATTGTGTGCTCGTAAATCTGCGGAAATCAGGTGCAGCTTCTTACTTCACAGCAACCATTGTGATTATGGCAGTTTGTGAGAGGATACAGAGAGGACTTTGTAAAGTGCTGGCGGCAGCTGAGCGCCCCTTTGGCATGGTGCGGTGTTCAACCTGATTTCATGACCACACAAAAACTGCTGGATAGACCCCATCCCTATGTAAAGGGAGTTTAAGCACTTACTAATTACCCCTCTCCAGATCGTTCACACTAACAATCCCTCTCTGGATCTGCTACAAGCAAACAATGCTGAACCTACTCTATACAATCTACTTTCCTGAATAACCACCAGACATGGGTACTTGACTTTCCACTCCAGAAATCTACTTAAAAATTTGTTTTTCTCCAAACCTCCTCATATCAACCAGCACAACACTCCATTGACACTACCTACTCACCATCAGAGTCACTTACGCTCACCTTACACCCCTATTCCACAGGGCACCCTTCTATTACAATCACCCACGATAAAAAAGTGCAAAAAAACGGGATGAAATGCTAACTCCAGGTTGCCTCTGAAAACTAAAGTAAAGAGCTGCACCATCAGCCAAAACCACAACAAACGCTGCTTAGCTTCAAATGTTAACTCTGATGTACAAGTAATACAATCAAACAAGAGTCAAGCTGTACTCACTAGGAATACCCTGTTTAAAGATGTTCAAATAGTTTGAACTTGTTACATCTATGAATACCCAGAGGTGACCACGCACTAACAATGATTTTGGTAAATAAGGATGAAATTTTTGAGTAGCTTGAAAATTTCACCCCAATTCAAAACGGGTGCAGATGATGGCCCTAACTACTACATACTGTATAAACGTTTGTTCAAGATTGACAAATATGGATCAAGAAGTTACTATGATGCTTCAAAACGCACCCTGATTTGCTATTTGGAATTAAACATGAAGGAACGGCGCTCTGTGAAATAACGCCATTAGTAATTTGTTCATTTTGTCATAACGAGTTGAGCTCGCTAGTTAACGCATTGTCACAGAACTCAGTTTTGGTTGTTTTTTTCTCTCAGGTCTTAGTTTTTGGGGATGGACTTCAACCCCTGCCTCCTACATTGGCAGGATTCATAACAGTGCTTTATAAATTCTAATTCAGGTGCACAGTACTAAAAGCCCTGTCAACCACTGGCTTTATCCTTGGAACACAGAGTAATCCTGCATTCTGAGAATGCAGAGTACAAGAAGACACATAAGGTCAGCAGGTCGGAGGGTTCGAGTGCATTTAATATTTTATATAGTAGCAACAAGTTTGGCCCCTTTAATATTACATTTTATATAACGGCTGAGTGGATCCTTTGATTGGTGTTTTGTATGTCATGTGACATGGATTATTCATCCCATTTGTGTTGCATTACATTTAGAGTGCAAATTTGGTTCCATACGTTTGGTACCATTGCACTCTGCAGACACACACACACACACACACACACACACACACACACACACACACACACACAACGCGTGCAGACACACAAAACAAATCCACTGCGCTGTAAGCTGTCTGACACGATTTTTTTCGCTGCACTGAGGAAATACACAGTCCTTTTTTTTTTTGGTAGTACGTGCACGCACAAGCGCCTTTCTGCTTGTGTGAGTGCACACTGCGCACACGCTTACACAAGCCGGGCGGTGCTTAGTTTTAAAACAAACATGGCAGAGTTTGTTTTGCTGATGGATGAGGATTTGATGCACAGCATGGCGGACTTCATCGTCAGAATTATTTTTGGACTCCTATTTAAAGTTCGTGTTGGATTGTTGATGTCAAAGTAGCAGTGACACACCAAAGCTAGATTCATTTCTGACATGATTTTTTTTCACTGCACTGAGAAGGTACCAAAATGTAAGTCCCTTTTCTGTTGTTTGTAAATTAATATACTATAAAATGACATGGATCTATTTTAGCTGTTATATAAAACAAATAATGAATGTTTTTACATTCTTTCAATGGAACGATATTTAATTTGTGAAAGCTGGAACAAACCAGTCAATGGAGGGGAAGCCAAGTTGAATGGTTTGTTCCAGCTTTCGCCTTATAAAATATTCGTACCATTCAACTTGTAAACATTCATTATTTGTATAACATTTTTTTTAATTGGTCCTTTAATAAGTTTTATCTTTTGCCCCATTATGTTGAGCTGGACCGACCCAAAATGAAAAACCACTGGAAGTGACACACAAAAATCACATCACAAACTATCCCTTTTCTTTCTGATCACTTCCTCTTATCTACAAAGTGAGTAGACGGACTCACTGACAGCTTTAAATTCTGAAAGTAATGGCAATAATTGATGACTGGCTGCTCGTAGGGATGTGAAAATCCAGAAAGGCAAGGTCAGAGATGTGAGTTACAGCATATGCAATGAGAAAAGGTGAGGGAAAAAAAGCTGCTTTTTTTTTTTTTGCTTTGGACAAGGACATAGCAGAGGAAGCGTGATGTTCAGCATCTCCTCCTCATGAATATGGGTGAGGTGAGGTGCAGCTGCGTGAAGCATGACAAAGTGTGCTTTTTCAGTGATTATATCGTTCTTGGCTCTGTTTTTGTCCACAATTATTGCAGTGCTTTTACAATTATTGCAGTCATTGTCTCTGCCAAAAGCTGCAACGTGAAAGTAGTTAGGGAGCATTTTCCACCTACACTTCAGGAGCTTTGCACCAGTAGCACTTTAATTAGCCAGACACATTTCCCAAAGCAGGCAATACAGCAGAAATCACAGCCACAGCTACGCAGCTGATTCGAAGATTATAACAGCATCACCTGTTGGAGCTCGGGGGGGGGGGGGGGTGATATCGACTTGCAGGATTGGGTTACACAGGGAGCCCTAAGCAAAGTGAATGTGTGTGATTAATGTCTGTGCCACTGCAAATGTGTGCAGCTGTAAATTTAATGCATCCCAAGCTGCACTTATGCTTTCTAAAAATGCTATTCTATAGAAACACATATCACATAGAGAGCACTAAGGATTCTACACTTTGATTTTGCTTGTAAGTAGGAAATCAAAACAACTTGACACATAGGTCTTCCAACAGATAGTGAAAAGAACAGGCTCTACTTTGGGGCTTGATCAGGCTTGGTCGGGCTTTGCACCCCCCACCCCAATAATTCTAAAAAAAACAAACATATGCCATTACTTGCAGAAAAATGTCTTTGTGTGTGGGCCGCCAGAAGAGGAGGTACTGCTGGCCCACACCAGAGGGCGCCCTGCCTGAAGTGCGGGCTTCAGGCACGAGAGGGCGCTGCCCGCCACGGACACAGCCGGGGGTGACAGCTGTCACTCATTATCTCTTGACAGCTGTCACCCATCTACACTTCATCATCTCACTCCATAAAGACCGGACGTCATCTCCACCTCATTGCCGAGATATCATCTACCTGTGAAGGTAATTTCTCTGCTGACTTAAAACTGAATAATAGTCTGAACTCTTTTGCAGCCGTTTTCCTGTGGTGTGCCTTATCTGCTGGATTGGCGTTTTGTGTGAACAGCGACGGCTTCGCTTCACACCCAAACCAGATAGGTGGTTTAACAGGAGCTGCATGAGTGTGTGATTAGAGGTGGAGGTGACTTTCCACCTTCTGACTGTTTTTGTTACTGGGTGTGCACACACCCACATCTCACTGTTTGTGCTCCTCGCCAGAAGTACCAGATCCGACAGTCGGGGACGGTGATCACCTGGGGACTCGGGACTTGGCGGCTCCAGTATTCACCAGGTTCTGTGGCGGCGGAAATCGTGTGGTCCCGGCTCTTCTCAGGACAGACGTCTTCTATCCTCGAGCCTGCCCACACGTCACCTTGGTGTATTGACTGCTATCAGATTCTGTGATTGTCTGTATAATCGTTGTGCACATTCACAACATTAAATTGTTACCTTTTGGCTCATCTATTGACCGTTCATTTGCGCCCCCTGTTGTGGGTCCGTGTCACTACACTTTCCCCAACAGGATATCTCGGCCATCGTGACGGATCCCGAGGGGCATCAACCATCTGTTGGACAGCCAATGGAAGAGCAGGGTGCACAGGCATCGGCTGGAGGCATGATTGGTGAGTTGCAGCACATCCTCACCGCCTTTACCGCTCGGATGGACCTGATGACCGAGCAAAACATCACCCTTAATCGCAGGATGGAGGCTCTCACCGCGCAGGTGGAAGCGCGCGCTCAGGGCACTGCTGCAGCTCCTCCTCCTGCCGACCCGAGCGAGGCGAAGGGCGTGGTCAGGCACAAGCCGTCCCTCTTCCTCCCGGGTCCGAAAGGGAGCCGTCTTTCCCACGCTCCACAGCCACAGTGCTCCGTGTGGCTACAGCTCCCCCTGCTGACGATGCTAGGGACACGAGCAGGGCCACATTCAGACAGAGGAGGCTGGTCCGCGGGGAGTGCTTTGTCTGCGGCTCGAGTGAGCATCAGCAGAGAGACTGCCTCAAACGGTCAAAACACAAACGCCCGCCCTTAGAGACTGGGCTGAGGGGGGGTCAAAACATTCACGTGGGTCATACACATCTTTCAACATGACTCCCAGTTACAATCCTGAGTGGGGATTTAACCCTTCAAGCCCCAGCACTGGTGGACACGGGGTCAGAAGGGAATCTGCTGGATAGCAGATGGGCAAGGGAGGTAGGGCTCCCTGTGGTGGCGCTTTCTTCGCCAGTGAAGGTGCGAGCACTAGATGGCACTCTTCTCCCTTTTATCACACACAAGACACTACCTGTAACCCTGGTAGTGTCTGGAAATCACCGGGAGGAGATTGAGTTTTTTGTAACTCCTTCTACCTCCCGCGTGATTTTGGGCTTCCCATGGATGATTAAACACAATCCCCGGATTGATTGGCCATCTGGGGTTGTGGCTCAGTGGAGCGAAACCTGCCACCGGAATTGTTTAGGATCCTCTGTTCCTCCCGGTGTAAATGCTAATGAGGAGGTTAAAGTCCCTCCCGATCTGACGGCGGTGCCGGTTGAGTACCACGATCTTGCTGACGTCTTCAGCAAGGATCTGGCGCTCACCCTTCCCCCGCACCGTCCGTACGATTGTGCCATTGATTTGGTCCCGGGCGTTGAGTTCCCGTCCAGCAGGCTGTACAATCTCTCACGTCCTGAGCACGAATCAATGGAGACCTACATCCGGGACTCATTAGCTGCCGGGTTGATCCGGAATTCCACCTCCCCGATGGGTGCAGGTTTCTTTTTTGTGGGCAAGAAAGATGGCGGACTCCGTCCATGCATTGATTACAGGGGGCTGAACGACATAACGGTTCGTAATCGATACCCTTTACCCCTGTTGGATTCAGTGTTCACGCCCCTGCATGAAGCCCAAATTTTCACCAAACTGGACCTTAGGAATGCGGACCACCTGGTTCGGATCCGGAAGGGAGACGAATGGAAGACGGCATTTAACACCCCGTTAGGTCATTTTGAGTACCTGGTCATGCCGTTCGGCCTCACTAACGCCCCCGCGACGTTCCAAGCATTGGTAAAACGACGTCTTGCGGGAGTTCCTGCACCGATTCGTCTTCGTATATCTGGATGACATACTCATCTTTTCCCCGGACCCTGAGACTCATGTCCAGCATGTACGTCAGGTCCTGCAGCAGTTGTTGGAGAACCGGCTGTTGTGAAGGGTGAGAAGTGTGAGTTTCACCGCACCTCTTTGTCCTTCCTGGGGTTCATCATCTCCTCCAACTCCGTCGCCCCTGATCCGGCCAAGGTTGCGGCGGTGAGAGACTGGCCCCAACCAACAAGCCGTAGGAAGCTGCAACAGTTCCTCGGCTTTGCAAATTTCTACAGGAGGTTCATTAAGGACTACAGTCAGGTAGTTAGCCCCCTGACAGCCCTGATCTCTCCAAAAGTCCCCTTCACCTGGTCGGATCGGTGCGAAGCCGCGTTCAAGGAGTTGAAATGCCGGTTCTCGTCTGCACCAGTTCTGGTGCAGCCCGACCCTACACGCCAGTTGTGGTTGAAGTGGACACCTCTGACTCAGGGATAGGAGCCGTGCTATCCCAGAGCGGAGAGACCGATAAGGTTCTTCACCCGTGTGCCTACTTTTCTCTCAGGTTGACCCCAGCTGAACGGAACTATGACGTCGGCAATCGAGAACTCCTTGCGGTGAAAGAGGCTCTTGAGGAGTGGAGACACCTGTTGGAGGAAGCGTCTGTGCCGTTCACGGTTTTCACTGACCATCGGAACCTGGAGTATATCAGGACCGCCAAGCGGCTGAACTCCAGGCAAGCCCGCTGGTCACTGTTCTTCGGGCGTTTTGACTTCCGAATCACCTACCGCCCCTGGACCAAGAACCAGAGATCGGATGCCTTGTCCCGGGTGCATGAAGATGAAGTCAAGACTGAGCTGTCGGATCCACCGGAGCCCATCATTCCGGAGTCCACTATTGTGGCCACCCTCACCTGGGACGTGGAGAAGACCGTCCGGGAGGCCCTGGCACGGAGCCCGGACCCCGGAACTGGGCCGAAGAACAAGCTCTACATCCCACCAGAGGCCAGGGCTGCTGTCTTGGATTTCTGTCACGGTTCTAAGCTCTCCTGTCATCCGGGGGTGCGAAGGACCATGGCAGTGGTCCGGCAGCGCTTCTGGTGGGCGTCCCTGGAGGCCGACGTCCGGGAATATATCCAGGCCTGCACCACCTGTGCCAGGGGCAAGGCAGACCACCAGAAGGCACAGGGACTTCTTCAGCCACTTCCTGTGCCTCATCGCCCCTGGTCCCACATCGGTCTGGATTTTGTCATGGGCCTCCCGCCGTCCCAGGGCATGATGACCATCTTCACGATAGTGGACCGATTCTCCAAGGCGGCCCACTTCGTGGCCCTCCCGAAGCTCCCCACGGCCCAGGAGACTGCAGACCTCCTGGTCCACCACGTCGTCTGTCTGCATGGGATACCTACCGACATCGTCTCTGATCGTGGTCCCCAGTTTTCCTCACACGTCTGGAGGAGCTTCTGCCGGGAACTGGGGGCCACCGTGAGCCTCTCGTCCGGGTATCACCCGCAGACCAATGGACAGGCAGAACGGGCCAATCAGGAATTGGAGCAAGCCCTGCGCTGTGTGACGTCCGCACACCCGACGGCCTGGAGTGAACATCTGGCCTGGATCGAGTATGCACATAATAGCCAGGTGTCCTCTGCCACCAGCCTCTCCCCATTTGAGGTGTGTTTGGGGTATCAGCCCCCACTGTTTCCCGTGGTGGAGGGAGAGGTCGGTGTGCCCTCGGTCCAGGCCCACCTGCGGAAGTGCTGTCGGGTGTGGCGCTCCACCCGTTCTGCCTTGTTGAAGGCCCGGACGAGGGCGAAGACCCATGCAGACCGCCGGCGGTCCCTGGCCCCTGCTTACCAGCCCAGGCAGGAGGTGTGGCTATCCACGAAGGACATCCCCCTCCAGGTGGACTCCCCGAAGCTCAAGGACAGGTACATTGGACCATACAAGATCCTCAAAATCCTCAGTCCTGCCGCAGTGAAGCTCCGACTCCCAGCTTCACTGCGGATCCACTCGGTTTTTCATGTGTCAAGAATCAAACCTCACCACACCTCACCCCTCTGTGCTCCCGGACCGGCACCGCCTCGTGCCCGGATCATCGACGGGGAGCCGGCTTGGACGGTGCGCCGGCTTGGACGGTGCGCGGCGGCCCACTGAGCTGTCCAATTCATGGTGGTGCTGAAATGACTACAAAATCATTTTTCTTGCAAAAGAGGGCAGCACCCCTACAAGATAAACCTAAAGATGATAATAAAATTAAGCCTGTAGCAAGGCAAGACAGAAGAGAGATATTATTGTTTTGTTTGGACACTTTATTTAAAGATCTTCAGACCAAACAGCAACCGTGTAACATGTGGAAAAACACAGACCCCTCGTGAAACTAGTGCACAGTGGTGATCAAACAGGGAAGGGGCGTGGCAACCCGCCACAGTCAGATTATTAAGATGCCCCAAGTTCGCTGGAAAAATATTTGGCTCAGTGGAAGGGTGTCTTGCGAGTCTTGCACTGGGCAAAATCCTCTATAACATCCCCAATGTCCAACTCCGTGGCTCTTGAGTCTTCAGTGGAGAGGATAGCTAAGCCACTCATCCGCTACTGCCTCGTGGAGCTCCTCAGGTATCATTTTGAACTTGGAAAATGATCTCTTAGCTGATGCCACTGTCATGGCAACATCAGAAACAAGAGGCGTGGCCCGGTCCGGACTTGCCGGTGGGCCGCTGGTGCTGGCTACTGGCCATGCCAGAAAATCCAAAACTGTCTAATTTAGTCAGCTTTACTCTCTTCTCGTCTCTTCTCTTCTCAAGCGCTGTAACTAGGTTTAAGGATATGATTCCTTCTTTATGTTCTCTAATGCCATATACCAACACAGTGCAGAGTAGCTACCTAAACTCTGTGAGTGAGATAGAGTATCTCGTCAATAGTTTTACATCCTCATTGAAGACAACTTTGGATGCTGTAGCTCCTCTGAAAAAGAGAGCCTTAAATCAGAAGTGCCTGACTCCGTGGTATAACTCACAAACTCGCAGCTTAAAGCAGATAACCCATAGGTTGGAGAGGAAATGGTGTCTCACTAATTTAGAAGATCTTCACTTAGCCTGGAAAAAGAGTCTGTTGCTCTATAAAAAAAGCCCTCCGTAAAGCTAGGACATCTTACTACTCATCACTAATTGAAGAAAATAAGAAGAACCCCAGGTTTCTTTTCAGCACTGTAGCCAGGCTGACAAAGAGTCAGAGCTCTATTGAACCGAGTATTCCTTTAACTTTAACTAGTAATGACTTCATGACTTTCTTTGCTAATAAAATTTTAACTATTAGAGAAAAAATTACTCATAACCATCCCAAAGACATATCGTTATCTTCTAAATCAGTAAAAATCAGTAAAATGTTTAGGAGTGAACACGTTGGTCTATGTTAACTTTGGATTTTAGCTTTAGGATAGAAGTAATAAAAATGAATGTACTGCCTAGGTTATTACATGTCTTTGTCTCACTCCCTCTTAGAGGGAGTCTCAGTTCTCCACAATTAATATCTAGATTTATTTGGCCAAATGCTAAATCGAGGATAAAATTCAGAACTCTTCGGACAAAGGACGAGGAGGTCTCACCTTACCTTATTTTAAACAATGTAATTGTGCAGCTCAGCTGTGATACATAGCATATTGGTATTCACCTGCACATCAAGCAAAGTAGAAACATATTAAATGACCATAAGGAAGATAATACTATTTTGAGAGATACTTGAAAAACGTGGTTTGAGATTGTCAAGAAAAATAAAATGGAAGGAGATAGTAAATTACTAATATGGCCCTCGGTGATGTGTTAGTTGATGTGTCACTTGATGTGTCAGATGATGTGTTAGATGACACGTTCACTGAATGGACAGAGGGGGAATAACAGCAATATGTACACTGTAAAAAATTTGACCAATGTTTACTCAAAAAATTGTGGCAACAAAGTGACACACAATATAATTGAATAGATTTTAAGTTCTACTAATTTGCTTAAGAAGTACGGAATACATTAACTAAACCTAACCAAAAATTAAGTACATGTTAATAAAAACAGCAGTTGAAATGTGTTGGATTTAGTAATAGCACACCAAATGACGAGTTATATTGCCAAAAAAATATTGAATTTCACAAGGAAAGCTGATTCATATTTACTAAGTATCTGGGTAAAAATAATTTAGATTTACTAAATATCTGGGGGAACTGGTTCCTATTTACTGATCATCTAGGTGAAATTAACATATTTATTAAAGATATGGGTGAAATTGATTTACATTTACTAATTAAGTGGGTGAAATTGATGTGTTTTTGCTAATTAAGTGGGTGAAATTGATTTACATTTGCTACATATCTACATTAAAATGATGGATTAAGTAAATAAAATAAATTATATCAACTCATATTCCAGCACAGAAGTAAGTAAGTAAGTAAGTAAGCCTCTTCTGCTGCTCCCTTGTTTGCACTCGGGGTCACCACAGTAGATCCGAGGTGGACCTGCACGTTGATTCTGGCACAATTTTTATGCCGAATGCCCTTCCTGATGCAACTCGACATTCCATGGAGAAATATGGAAGGGTGGGGTTGGAACTGGGAACTTTCTGCAGTGAAACCAAGCGCACTAACCAGTAACTAAGTGCACTAACCATGTTCACACTGTTGTAATAAATAAACTGCAGTTTACTTACTATAACAGTGTAAATGTGTTGAATTAAGCAACAATGTGCTAGAATATAAGTTGGGCAGGGGTGGTGGCCAATAGAGGTGGGCGATACCGGGAATTTTGGTATTGATCCGATACCAAGTAAATACTTTTTCATATTTAAGCTTCATAGATCCAAAGGATCCAAAAGACCTAGGATAGAATTTTGCCAAACATTGTACGTGACAACAAAATACTTTATTATTACAATCAACATTTTTGTTTAAAAAATATCACTCAACACAACTTAAAACAAAATCTCCTGAGGGCTGACAAACCACAATACAAGGGTGCACTGCTCCATGTTGTGTGACACAGCGCAGCACTGCTCTTACAGACAGAGAGCAGACTTTGATGAATCTGCGTGCACAGCAGTCAGTGCATGCGGGAGAGAAAAAAAGCTTGAGTATTGATCTTTTTACATGAGGATCGTTCAATATCAATGCCAGCGTTGGTATCGATATTATCGATATTAGGATCGATCCGCCCACCTCTAGTGGCCAAGTGGTTAATGCGCTTGGTTTCAGTGGCGAAGAGAGGGACAGAGTGTGTGTGAGCTCAGCTTGCAGGCTGATGTCGACGTGTTCAGTGTAGGCAACTATTCATCGAAAATTGAAGTCCGTTTCCTGTCAGTTTTTGAGCGCGCCCCGTCAACCAGTAAAAACTGAAGATTTTAACCCAACATTGGCTTTGATTAAAGAACACTCTTTGAACAAATACTTCTGGTTTTCGGCATTTGGGGTCACACCAGAACCTAACTGTAACAGAATGAACCAGCCCAAAAAGAATAACCTCGCAGAGAACATTTGTGATGTCTAGTTCTAACTGGTGGGCGACCCCTCCGCCCAAGCCAGAGAGAGCTGAATGGAAGCCACCAACTGAGCGAATGATCACAGATCAGTGGCTAAAGTTGGCAGTTCTTTCTGTTCAGATCGAGCAGATGGGGTTGTCACTGGAACAAGCTTCAGTTGGTCGAGTCCCTTGTGCACCACACAATGAAGCAACAGACGAGCAGCATGCTACACCAATGCGCCAGGTGGCTGATCAACAGCTCGCCTCCGGAGTTCCGCCCAGGCCATCAGCTCCTCCTCCAGCTCCTGAGGTGGTTGAAGAACAACTCGCCTCATCAGTTCCTTCTGCTTCTGAGACAGTCAACAAATGGCGTGCCTCAACAGTGCCTTATCCTGCCACAATGTCGATTTTGAGGTCTGCATTTGTTTAATCTATATTATTGCATCCAGGTTTAATTGGAATTTCTGTTTATTCCTTTCCACCCCTTTGTGGAATAGTTCTGACTTGTTTCAAATTTTGTTTTGTTTTGTCCCGCTCCTTCACGTCTGCATTTGTTACCGACTTGATTCCTTTGTTCTCAAGGATGGCTCTAATTATCTCAATTAGATTTTGTTTTGGTGTGTGTCAGTACATTTCGTTCCTTGTGCTGCATTTACGTAAAGCCTGATTGTCCCTCTCTCGGGTTTTCTAATTTATCCTTTAATGCAGTTACATTTTCGTGATAATGGTTTGGTGTTCATGGTCATCCTTACGTCGGGGATTTGTTTTATGGTCCGGTCTGCCGCACTGAAAAAAATGCTACTTTGGATCAACTTAAAAAAAATTGATGTACTTTGTTACAGCTCATTTTTTTAGTTTGTCACAATGTATATTTGGGATTTTGTAAAGGGATTCCAGCAGATTTAAACTGGAAACCACAATTTTCCATTAGACCAAGTTGTGAGAGTGTTGGTTTATATATCCTGTTGATCTTGTCACAGCCCCCCACCCCACCCCCCAACACCCCAAAAAATGGTAATTTGGGTTATTACCTTATGGTGTTAATCTGATAGTTTCTTCCAGTTTGTACTTTTTGGCTGTTACTGGTGCATATTTGCCTTTCTGATCTTCCCTTTAGTTTTTTTTTTTTTTCTGGTTGCTTCCCCTATGCTCATTGGTTTATTTCTGGATTTTTCCTTGTGGGGTCCTGGGATGGCTGTAGTTTCCTGTCCTTGGTTTCAGATTTTGTCATTCTTGATCTCCTGGTCATTGTGTTAGTGTCTTTCTCCCCTAGTTTTGGGCTGTTTCCTCGTGTTCTGGATTCCGAGTGTTTGAGTTTCAGTGGTGTGCTGCCCTGAGCTTTCAGTTTCCCCATTGTATGATGCTTCCTGTCTTTGTATGTGGTGAAAAAACAGAAAAGCAACAAAAACAGAGTCCTTAATTAAAAATACAATAGAGTCCATCTTGGGTCTCTAATCCATAAGTGTCCATGTTCAGCACCGGTAGGTTCCAAGATGTACGACTTCCAGTCAATTAGTGCAATAGGCAGGGCATCCCGAGGTCAGTCCAGCATTCCGAGGTCACCTGCTTCCAAGCTATTTTTGGACACAGACATAGATGAGTTTGATTAAATGCCTTTTCACTATATGGTTGGTGTGCAGTGTAGAAAATTGATAGGCAACACTTTCTTTTCTGGAGCTCCCTGTCAATGTAATACATGTCTCTGGGTCCCTGGCCTTTGAGATTGAGAGGTGCCTACGAAGAGATTATAGAGTCATGAAGTCGCTGGACAGAGGTGTTTGGTGATGCCAATATCTTTGCAGGCAAACAAAGGTCCAAGTCTTTAAGGTCCTGGTGCTGCTTGTCTTGCTGTATGGTTGTGAGAGTTGGAAACTAAGCAGCGACCAAAGATGAGGGCTGGATGTCTTTGGTACTTGGTGTCTTCAGAGGACCCCCGAGTACCGCTGGAATGACTTTGTATCAAACGAGCAGTTACTAAGAGATACTAAGATGTGGAGTATCACCTGCATTGTGAAGGAGCGTCAGCTTCGACATTTTGGTCATCTGATGTGTTTCTCTATGAATGATGCAACACAAAGATGTGTGAGTGTTGAGGACTCCAGAAGCTGGAGAAGGTCAAGGGGACGACCACATTTCACCTGTCTGCAGCAGATACACGATTATTTTAGGCATGTGGGAATGTGACCAGTTGTCTGCCTTGATGGTTGCCATCCAGGACCTGGGCAGTTACATGGTGTTGTGGATGCTGCTGCAGTAAATTTGATTTCTAAATGTAAATTTGCTTTTATTTGTGTAAATTTGATTTTCAACTGGTAAATTTTATTTCTAAAAGTAAATTTGTTTTTACTTGTGTAAATTTGATTCGCAACTGGTAAATTTGATTTTGAAATGTAAATTAGTTTTATTTGTGTAAGTGGGTTTCTCAGCTGGTAAGTTTGATTTCTAAATGTAAATTTATTTTTACGTGTGTAAATGGGTTTCTCAGCTGGTAAGTTTGATTTCTAAATGTAAATTTATTTTTACGTGTGTAAATGGGTTTCTCAGCTGGTAAGTTTGATTTCTAAATGTAAATTTATTTTTACTTGTGTAAGTGGGTTTCTCAGCTGGTAAGTTTGATTTCTAAATGTAATTTTTTTTTACTTGTGTAAGTGGGTTTCTCAGCTGGTAAATTTGATTTCTAAATGTAAATTTATTTTTACTTGTGTAAATGGGTTTCTCAGCTGGTAAATTTGATTTCTAAATGTAAATTTATTTTTACTTGTGTAAATGGGTTTCTCAGCTGGTAAGTTTGATTTCTAAATGTAAATTTATTTTTACTTGTGTAAATGGGTTTCTCAGCTGGTAAGTTTGATTTCTAAATGTAAATTTATTTTTACTTGTGTAAATGGGTTTCTCAGCTGGTAAATTTGATTTCTAAATGTAAATTTATTTTTACTTGTGTAAATGGGTTTCTCAGCTGGTAAATTTGATTTCTAAATGTAAATTTATTTTTACTTGTGTAAATGGGTTTCTCAGCTGGTAAATTTGATTTCTAAATGTAAATTTATTTTTACGTGTGTAAATGGGTTTCTCAGCTGGTAAGTTTGATTTCTAAATGTAATTTTTTTTTTACTTGTGTAAGTGGGTTTCTCAGCTGGTAAATTTGATTTCTAAATGTAAATTTATTTTTACTTGTGTAAATGGGTTTCTCAGCTGGTAAATTTGATTTCTAAATGTAAATTTATTTTTACTTGTGTAAATGGGTTTCTCAGCTGGTAAGTTTGATTTCTAAATGTAAATTTATTTTTACTTGTGTAAATGGGTTTCTCAGCTGGTAAGTTTGATTTCTAAATGTAAATTTATTTTTACTTGTGTAAATGGGTTTCTCAGCTGGTAAATTTGATTTCTAAATGTAAATTTATTTTTACTTGTGTAAATGGGTTTCTCAGCTGGTAAATTTGATTTCTAAATGTAAATTTATTTTTACTTGTGTAAATGGGTTTCTCAGCTGGTAAATTTGATTTCTAAATGTAAATTTATTTTTACGTGTGTAAATGGGTTTCTCAGCTGGTAAGTTTGATTTCTAAATGTAAATTTATTTTTACGTGTGTAAATGGGTTTCTCAGCTGGTAAGTTTGATTTCTAAATGTAATTTTTTTTTTACTTGTGTAAGTGGGTTTCTCAGCTGGTAAATTTGATTTCTAAATGTAAATTTATTTTTACTTGTGTAAATGGGTTTCTCAGCTGGTAAATTTGATTTCTAAATGTAAATTTATTTTTACTTGTGTAAATGGGTTTCTCAGCTGGTAAGTTTGATTTCTAAATGTAATTTTTTTTTACTTGTGTAAATGGGTTTCTCAGCTGGTAAGTTTGATTTCTAAATGTAAATTTTTTTTACTTGTGTAAATGGGTTTCTCAGCTGGTAAGTTTGATTTCTAAATGTAAATTTTTTTTACTTGTGTAAATGGGTTTCTCAGCTGGTAAGTTTGATTTCTAAATGTAAATTTATTTTTACTTGTGTAAATGGGTTTCTCAGCTGGTAAATTTGATTTCTAAATGTAAATTTTTTTTACTTGTGTAAATGGGTTTCTCAGCTGGTAAGTTTGATTTCTAAATGTAAATTTTTTTTTACTTGTGTAAATGGGTTTCTCAGCTGGTAAGTTTGATTTCTAAATGTAAATTTTTTTTACTTGTAAGTGGGTTTCTCAGCTGGTAAATTTGATTTCTAAATGTAAATTTATTTTTACTTGTGTAAATGGGTTTCTCAGCTGTTAAATTTGATTTCTAAATGTAAATTTATTTTTACTTGTGTAAATGGGTTTCTCACCTGGTAAGTTTGATTTCTAAATGTAAATTTTTTTTACTTGTGTAAATGGGTTTCTCAGCTGGTAAGTTTGATTTCTAAATGTAAATTTTTTTTACTTGTGTAAATGGGCTTCTCAGCTGGTAAGTTTGGTTTCTAAATGTGAATTTATTTTTACTTGTAAATGGGTTTCTCAGGTGGTAAATTTGATTTCTAAATGTAAATTACTTTTAATTGTGTAAATGGGTTTCTCAGCTGGTAAATTTGATTTCTAAATGTAAATTTATTTTTACTTGTGTAAATGGGTTTCTCAGCTGGTAAATTTGATTTCTAAATGTAAATGTGATTCTACTTGTGTAAATGGGTTTCTCAATGTGTAAATTTGATTTCTAAATGTAAATTTGATTCTGAAAGGGTAAATTTGATTTCTAAATATAAATTTGTTTTTACTTGTGTAAATAGTTTCTCAACTGGTACATTTTATTTGTAAATGTAAATCTGTTTGTACTTGTGTAAATTGTTTCTCATCTGGTAAATTTGATGTATAAATGTAAATTTGATTCTCAATCGGTACATGTGATTTGTAAATGTAAATTTGTTTTTACTTGTGTAAATGGGTTTCTCATCTGGTAAATTTGATGTATAAATGTAAATTTGATTCTCAATCGGTAAATGTAATTTGTAAATGTAAATTTGTTTTTACTTGTGTAAATGGGTTTCTCATCTGGTGAATTTGATTTATAAATGTAAATTTGTTTTTATTTGTGTAAGTAAATAGGATTCTCAACTAGTAAACTGGAGTTGTAAATGTGAATTTGATTCTCAACTTGTAAATTTGTTTCTAAATGTAAATTTGTTTTCTGAAAGTTAATTTTTTTTACTTTTGTATATTTGATTTCCAACTTGGTTTGCACTTCCCAACCACCTTCATTTAATAACTAACAGAGATTTACAGAGTTTCTATAAATCTCATCAGATTCATCATTTATCAAACATCACCCTGCCCACGATGTTGGATGGTCGAAAGGAAGGAATCTTTTTCGAAAAACCTGAACTCTGAACACAGAGTCAGTTTCACCTCCTGTGGGGAAATCCTGAGAACATTACCACAGGACAGTGGACATTACAGGCAGCAGAGCTCGATTAAAAACTACACACTTCTGACAGCAAATTAGGTTTGAATTAGACTATTATGCGCGAAATACGAATGACTGGAAGGGTGACATGGAAGTTTCATCCGCCAGGAAGCAACTGGATCTCTGTGATCCAACTATGCTGCAAAAATATACCAAAACAGGCGCAGACAGCGGCGCAAATAGCGCAGAAAGCTGTAAATTGAGCTGGACTGGGTTACCCCCTTTTGCAGTGGTTCATTCCAGCGTCCGTGTCTCGTGTCGGTGTGACCGATGCTCCCGCTGTGGGTGAAGCAGACGGTTGGATCACCGAAGTGAATTTCGATGGAGAGTCCGTGCGCACATCTGGATGCGCAGCGCTGCGCTTCTCTGCGGGTTGTGAATGGGGTGAGTTCATTCGGAATATGATCGGTGGTCATTGACTTTCTTTACTGAAAAGAAAGCGGTGTATCACAGTGCGTAACAAGTGTTCTGGGAGATTTGTTTTTGTTTGTTTGTTTTCTTCCTAAGACAGATTTCTGGTGGGCATCACTTTTTCTCAGTAGTAAAGTAGACCGCATGCAGATTTTAAAGAGCAAGAGTGGATGGAAGTACCTTTAAAAAAATAAGATCCATCAAATTAAAGGTAATGCAGCACATTTATTAAATGCACAATCAAAGCTTTATGTTTCTTTAAAATCATGCAGTCAGCTGCAAATATCAGAATCCTCAGAGGAATTCTGTACAGTCATTACAGCAGAATTCCTTTTCCACGCCTAGATAGATAGATAGATAGATAGATAGATAGATAGATAGATAGATAGATAGATAGATAGATAGATAGATAGATAGATAGATAGATAGATAGATAGATAGATAGATAGATAGAAACACACACACATATAGATAGATAGATAGATAGATAGATAGATAGATAGATAGATAGATAGATAGATAGATAGATAGATAGATAGATAGATAGATAGATAGATAGATGATAGATAGATAGATAGATAGATAGATAGATAGATAGATAGATAGATAGATAGATAGATAGATAGATAGATAGATAGATAGATAGAAACACACACACACACACATACATAGATATATACATACATACATACCTACATATACACACATACACACACCCATAACGACAAAAAAAAAAAACAAACATGCAAAATTAGTAAATGAACTCAGATTTACGAGGTCTGTTAGGAAAGTATCGGACCTTTTTATTTTTTGCAAAAACCTGATGGATTTGAATCACATGTGCTTGCATGAGCAAACTTGAACTTTTTCACGCCTGTCGATTGCATTTTCTGGTAAGCAGCCTTTATGTGGGATGTGTCTTGTGCGCTCGGCGGATTTTCATTTCAAGGAAAAAGACGGAACGACTGAAGCAGCGCCGCATCAAATTTTGCCAGAAACTGGGCGACAGCCAGGTGGAAACCATTCAGATGATTCAGATGGCTTTCGGTGACTTTTCAGTCGTGTGACTATCTGAGAAATTGTGGAAGAGGTGGGCATGTCACAGCATGTCCTGTGAGACTTCAACATGAAGGCGCTTTTGCGCCGCTGTCAGCAGCAGCATGAATTTCACCGCCACTCTTTTCATGGCCAAATCTTCTGTCACAGTGGAATGTACCGAAAAAGTGCTGATGTCCACCTCTTCCGCAACTTCTCGGGTAGTCACACGACGGTCCCACATCACCACAGCGTTCACTTTGAAATGATCTGGTCATTTCAGCATGTTGATGGCCGACCGGAGCGTGGCTCGCTCTCCACCATTGTGCGGACGTCTTTAAACCGGTTGTACCGCTCCTTAATCTGTGTGATGCCCAAAGCATCATCACCGAAAGCCGTCTGAATCATCCGAATGGTTTCCACCTGGCTGTCACCCAGTTTCTGGCAAAATTTGATGCGGCGCTGCTCCACTCGTTCCATCTTTTTCCTTGAAATGAAAATCTGCTTACTAAAGGCTGCTTACCAGGAAATGACACAATCGACAGGCGTGAAAAAGTTCACGCATGCGCACGAAGGTTCAAGGTTGGCTCATGCAAGCACACGTGATTCAAATCCATCAGGTTTTTGCAAAAAATAAAAAGGTCTGATACTTTTCTAACAGACCTCTACAAAACACAAACAGACAAACACGGGTGCACAACACACAAGCCCAAAAGCAATAACAAAATCAGTAAACCTAAGTCTTCAAACTATAACAAGAAATTTAGTTATTCTTGTAAAGCCTTTTAAAGCCTGCTAAAGTACCAAGTACTTTAATATTGTCAAGACAGCTGTTCCAGATGTTAACACCTTTAACAGAAACGCAATGACTTTTTGCAGTACTTGGATCCTTAAATTCTCAAAAAATAATATTCCTCTCAAATTCTAACTGGAGTCCCTCAGTTTAAACAGATCCTGGACATGTTGTGGCAACAGTTTATTTTAACTTTATACATAATTTGTATTGTGATGTAATCAACCAAGTGCCAGAATTTAAAAATATGTAAACAGGCAAATAATGGATTTGTTGGCTCACAGTATGATTTGTTCCAGATAATTGTTATACCTTTCTTTTGCAACAAAAATATTGGATTAGTATTAGTTTTATATGTATTTCCCCATACCTCAATACAATAGGTCATACATGGAACGAGCAATGAATGATATAAAATAATGAGCATTGAGAAATGAAATCTTGTCATCTTCATTTTTTATGGGTTAAAGTAAAAGATTGAAGACATCTATACAGACAAGGTTCATTTTCTCACATTTTGTTTGAAAATTCTTGAAAATCCGTGCTTGGGGCCATTCGCACGATGACGCTGGTCAACATGGCAGATTCTCAAACATCTCTGTGAAACACCAGAGAAGGCTCACTGCAGGGGTCCACATCTCAGGGACTAGAAGGAGAGAGCATATCTCACCCATATTGGCCTCTCTTCGTTGGCTTCCTGTTAATTCTAGAATAAAATTTAAAATTCTTCTTCTTACTTATAAGGTTTTGAATAATCAGGTCCCATCTTATCTTAGGGACCTCATAGTACCATATCACCCCAATAGAGCGCTTCGCTCTCAGACTGCAGGCTTACTTGTAGTTCCTAGGGTTTGTAAGAGTAGAATGGGAGGCAGAGCCTTCAGCTTTCAGGCTCCTCTCCTGTGGAACCAGCTCCCAATTCAGATCAGGCAGACAGACACCCTCTCTACTTTTAAGATTAGGCTTAAAACTTTCCTTTTTGCTAAAGCTTATAGTTAGGGCTGGATCAGGTGACCCTGAACCATCCCTTAGTTATGCTGCTATAGACTTAGACTGCTGGGGGGTTCCCGTGATGCACTGAGTGTTTCTTTCTCTTTTTGCTCTGTATGCACCACTCTGCATTTAATCATTAGTGATTGATCTCTGCTCCCCTCCACAGCATGTCCTTTTCCTGGTTCTCTCCCTCAGCCCCAACCAGTCCCAGCAGAAGACTGCCCCTCCCTGAGCCTGGTTCTGCTGGAGGTTTCTTCCTGTTAAAAGGGAGTTTTTCCTTCCCACTGTCGCCAAGTGCTTGCTCACAGGGGGTCGTTTTGACCGTTGGGGTTTTTCCGTAATTATTGTATGGCTTTGCCTTACAATATAAAGCGCCTTGGGGCAACTGTTTGTTGTGATTTGGCGCTATATAAAAAAATTGATTGATTGATTGATTGATCTCCTCAAGGGCGTAGGTTTGGTCTCAGCTTTGGTAGGGACAATACCACACCCCCCCCCCCGGCCCCCCTGCTCACCACCATCACCCCCTAACCCACTCATACCATTAGACACACAAGTACAGCATAATACATAACATATGACGACATAATGCTGAATAATTTAACACTTTATTTACAATATTAAGTGTGTAGGCAAACAAACAAATAGCTTAAATAACAAAATTGCACCCAAAATCACGAATCTATTCTATAGGCCTACACCTGAGAGAACAAGACAACAAAAAAAAAAATACTTGTGGAGCTAACAAAAAAAAAAAAAAAAGTTTTTGCAAACAAGATGTATAATCTATTCTCTTCATCAATAATGCAGTTGTAGGTATCTGGCAACCTAATTTGCCAAAAAAAAAAAAAAAAAAGGGATTTCCAATGATATATATGGTGTATTACGGTAAACGTAAGCCTGTGATGTCATAACGCAGAGGAAAAACACGGAAGTTTCACACTAGCGCGCCGCTGATTCTCATTACCGTAAGTTCTCATGTAAGCCCTCACTCTGAAAAATTTCAACACTGACAGCAAGCCAAGAACCCGTGCTTTCCAACAGTATGCTATATGTTGCATATATTACAGTAAAGTGCGTTCGGTGACTTTTGAAACGAGGGAAAAGTATGAAAAAGAGCGCAAAAGTGACAGAAAAGTACATAGACAGACAGCAAACATAAATGTAGTATTTTTTGAGGAAAAGGCAGGGTATTAGTGTCATTTGTGAAGGTGTGTGCAGTTTATTTTAAGTGTGGCGCACAGCATTGTTCGCAACCCCTCCCCCCCCGCCCTTCTTGTTTTTCTGCACCAGAGCAGTGTTGCCAGATATGAAACATGAAACTATCGTACCAAAACCTCAAAATTATCGTATTTTGGGAGAAATTATCGTACACAAACAAAACGCATACAACGTAGCTATTTTAGCGTTTTTTTTAATTTACAAAGAATTTTATGTCACATTTTTAAACAGTAATTATAGTAATGGGGAAACTATGGCACAAAAAGAACGCAAATGCACAAGCAAGACTGTGAAGTAACACAAACATGTGTTAATTACCAGACTAGAAAGAGTCGAATTCAACCTCGAGGTCGCTGTCGTCATCCGATGCCATGGCCACTTGTGCAGATTTTGTTGAACACAGAAAAAATGTTGACACCTCCATAAGGAACTTGAACTTTTTTTTTATTTTTCTTGTATATCTCTTTGCTCTTGTGTTTTGTTCGTTTGTTATTGCATTTGTTGAAATACAGTTTCGAAAAAAAAAAAAAAAGATGTTGGTTGGGGAATCTTCCTGTCCTGTCCTGCAGAGATTGGATGGGAACTCATTACTTTGTATGAGAGGGGGCGGGCTTTCAAATGACTGTCCCGGCAGCCCAAAGCCAGCAGCAGCCCTGTGTGTGGTGTGTCTTTGATGCCGCCTGAGTGCAACGCCTGCAAAATGATTCTTGGGTGTCAGAGAGAGATGCGTGTTTGGGCAACCAACTGAAATTATCGTACATATTGGGTTTTTTCCCATTATAGATCGTACATCGTACAGATGGCAAAACTATCGTACAAATACGATAATTATCGTACATCTGGCAACACTGCACCGGAGCCACCCATCCTCTGCGCTCCGGGACCTCCCACTTTACAAATTAAGCACTGCCTGCCACAAGATGCGCTTTGTTTACGTCCATGTGAGAAGAACGTGAGCCAATGAAATTGCAACATGGGTAACCCTGTCATTCTGGCACGTCGAAAACACAAAACGTGACGACTAAAATTATAGTATCGAGTTCGCAAAAAAATAGTGAATGATTTTGTTATATAAACAAAAATGCTAAATATTGGTAGGGACTATTTTGCCATCCCAGAATATTGGTTGTGACTTGTCCCTATGGTCCATATGCAAACCTACGCCCCTGGATCTCCTGTCTGCACTACAGGATGTTGAAGACGTACTAGCGGAGCTCGACGTACTGGCGGAGCTCAACGTGCTGGCGGTGCGCGACGTTTGCTGATGGTTCCACTGACATGCTGTAGCACGAACTTCAACTTTCACAGTTGGATGGCTTCGCACTGGCAGTAGCACACTCAGTGGAGCAGTAGCATAACTTGGCAGAACCGATCGTTAGCTCAACGTTTGTGACGTAGCCTATATAAACTCAACGATAGGCTGTGATTGCGTCACTTGCTACTGGTGCATCATCAAGACAGGTTCTTCATAGCCCTTCACAATTCTTCTTCATGCCCAAGCGAGTCTGGTGAACCAACACTAATCAGCTTTCCACTCTCTTCCGGCAAATCGTCAACGTGCGAATGCACCTTTAGTGAGGGCTTCAACTGCTCAATCCATCCACCTGGCACGTGTTGATTTAAACAATATGGTTATTGCACAGTTGTCACAAAAGGCCACTCAAGTGTGATATTTTACTTCAATCCATGAAAAAATGAGAATGAAAAAAAACAATTCTGCCTAGTTTTGCTGAGGCTCTTTCCCGCTTGATCCTATGATATTAGCATGAGCTCATGAAATGTTAATCACCTTCTCACATTAACTGTAAATGCTTGCAAAATCTCAACAAAGCTTTCAAAGAAACACACCAAATGGACCCTTGTCTGAAAATAATAACAGACATGGCACCATTTCTAAGCCTCCAAGTGAAGTCAGGCCAAACCTAGCCTTCTTTTTGCAACAAGGGATTTCTGTGTTGCCGCCATTCAGTTTGTGTCTTCATCTTCGTGTGCAGATTTGCATGTGTTTATCTGCATCATTCCATCTTTGTGTCCTGTCAGTGCGTAGCGTCCGCCGTGTGACACATCTGGGCTCGTGATATCGGCGTTGAAATTGTGGGATTGCTTTGGTGAACGCCGTGTGTTTGATTGCCTGTTCCGTTCATAATGGCTGTCCAATTTCACGCTTATTAGGCTTGATAATAAGAGCAAAGAGAACAGAGAGAGAGGTGAGGAACCGTCGGTGTGCTTGGTTGGCCCCTTTGATTGCAGCGAGTGGTTTGTGTTGCAAAGAGAGCGTGTCATGTCACATAAACACAGTGGATGACAGGGACACAGCTGTTATTAGTTTTACCCTGCTGGCCTTATTGATACAGGTTTATAACTCAACAGTCTGACACTTGTTAAAATAAGCCCGTGGGTATAAACACATGCAACTGATATTTATTCCGTATAGAGTTCCTTTTTTCTCAGTTGTAATAAGCTGAAGTTGTCCTTGAACACAAGAAACAAAATCTTTTGATTTGTGGATTGTTGAGATCCCTGCTGGAAGTAATGTTGCGTAAAGGTCAAACAGGCGCATGAATATAAACTTAATTAGGGCAGATTGCTTAATCTAAATTATGTTCATTATAAGTAAGGATTAAACAATGAGAACCCCTGCATTATATGGTTTGAATGCACTTCGCAGAGTCGAAAACACCACGACGCTTCTACATGTCACCCAGTTCCCTTTTCGAAATTGTCATAAGAGCAGTTAATGAAAAAAAGGAAGAATTATATTTAGTTTAAATGTAAAACCTCCACAAAAGAGCTGTGCTGTTAAGACAGATAAACCAATTCCATTCATTTCCTTCTTTTTAGGGGTTGAAACAGCAGATCATCCGTCTCCATCTCATCCTGTCCTCTGCATCCATAAAACTCCTCTTTAGCCTCCCTCTTCTCCTCCTGCCGGGTGGCGCCATCATCAGCATCCTTCTCCCTGTATACCCTGGGTCCTTCCTCTGCACATGTCCAAACTATTTCTATCTCATCTCTCTGACTTTGCCTCCAAACCATCCTACCTGAGCTGACTCTCTGGTATGTTCATTCTTATTCTTGTCCATCCTCGTCACTCCCAAAGAAAATTACAGCATCTTCAGCTCTGCCTCCCGTCTTTTTTGTTTGGGCCACTGCCTCTAAGCCGTACAGCATATCTGGTTACACGACCGTCTTGTAAACTTTCCCTTTTACTATTGCAGATATCCTTCTGTCACAAATCACTCCTGACACCTGACTCCATCCACGCCACCCTGCCTGCACTCTCTTCTTCACCTCTCTACCACACTCTTCATTACCTTGGACAGTTGACTTCAAGTATTTAAACACATCTATCTACCTTATCCACCCCTGCTGCTTAGAACTGTAGTATTCCACCATTCACACACACACACACACACACACACACACACACACACACACACACCACACACACACACACACACACACACACACACACACACACACACACACACACACACACACACACACACACACTCCATCTTGCTTAGAGTAACTTTCATTTCCAATCTCTTCAGAGCATATCTCTCTCTATTCCCACTACAGATGACAATGTCATCTGTAAACATAGTACATGGAGATTCCTGTCTGATCTCATCTGTCAACCTGTCCATTACCATTATCAACAAGAAAGGGCTCAGAGCCAGTCCCTGATGTAATCCCACTTCCACCTTAAGTGCATCTATCATTCCTACTCTGCATCTCATCACTGTCACACTGTCCTTGTACATATCCTGCACCACCCTCCGATTCTTTTCTGCAACTCTAGACTTCCTCATACAATTACACAATTCCTCTCTTAGCATCCTGTTATAAGCTATCACTAAACCCAAAAATACACAGTGCAACTCCCTCTGGCCTTCTCTATACTTCTCCATCAGCACTTTGAGAGCACACATTGCATCTGCAGTGCTATTTCTCAGCGTGAAACCAAGTAATTAACCTGGGTCTTGACCATTTGCATGAGGAAAAAATTAATTAGAAATTTACAATGCTATCATTTACTGCAGCCGATCTGCTCTGTGTCAGCCTGATCCTGTCAGACCTCAGAAGCTAAGCAGTGTGGGACCTGGTTAGTATTTGGATGGGAGACCTCTTTGGAACACCAGTGGCTGTGTGTGTTTCTTTGGGTAACACTAGAGTTGCGTCAGGAAGGGCATCCGGTGTAAAACTAGTGCCAACTGCCAATGCGGATCTGGCTGTATCCACTGTGGTGACCCCGAACACACACAAAAAAAAAACCGGGAGCAGCCATATGGCCAACAACAACCATACTATCATTTACATGTTAGCTTCATGATAATAATATGTTTTGTTTACATATTAGCATGTTACGTACCGTTTGTACATGTTCAATAAAGCCCTTCTATCAATCAATTAATCATAAATGATATTTAAGTTTTAACGCCATCTGCAGGAGTGCGTGCGTCTGTGTGTACATGAGCTTTTGACAAAAGCAGAAGTTAGCTTTGAGTTAGTGGATGTTAGTGTGCATGCTGAGATCCGTGAAATGTCTTGTAAATAACTCCAGAGATGATATCAGGTTACAAAATCAGCATTTTCAGTTTATTTCTTGCTAGCCTTTACATATGTCAAAGAGGTTATATTTCCACAGAAACGAAACAGAGTTTTGCAGTGAGTGAGACCAGCCTGTGACATCACCACGCTAAGGGCCCCTTCACACATAACACGATGTTGGGTGAAAGATGCAGAAAACGGATGAAAATCCACAAACAAAAAACAAAATGGGGAACCGCTAAATATTCCACCTGCTGTTGGGAGGGACACACGGTCGGACAGGTGTGCACAATACCGCGCCAACGGTATCATGCATGCTTGTGTTCACGTGCACAAACAGTGTGAGCACGTGGAAAGTCACACACACAGCAGCGGAGCAAAATATTTTTAAAAACACCACAATTTCTAATACTTAATTCCTGTTATAAAGCGCCGACTTAGACTCCACCTAGACGTACACCAGGAAGTAATGAAATGATGTGGATTACTGTTCACTCCTTTATGTTTTACATGAATTACTTGATGTGCTCCTCTCATGAAGACATCAGCTGGGATTATGTCACATGAGTCGGCTCCCGTCTCATGAACACATCAGCCAGCATGGCATGTCCAGCGTGCAGTGTTCCGCTGGTGACTGCATTGCAAATATGATATGTGCAGTCGGCTGAAGCAATATGTTTTAATTAATGGGGGAGGTGATGGTCTAGTGGTTTAGGCATTGGGCTTGAGACCAGAAAATCCTCAGTTCAAATCCCAGCCTGACTGGAAAATCACTAAGGGCCCTGTCTTTAATCCCCTAAATTAAGGTCTTTAATCCCCTAGTTGCTCCCGGTGTGTAGTGGGTGCCTTGTATGGCAGCACCCTCGCATCGGGGTGAATGTGAGGCATTATTTGTAAAGCGCTTTGAGCGTATGCAGATGGAAAAGCGCTATATAAATGCAGTCCATTTACCATTTAATTTATTTCTACGTGAGGATAGCATGCCAACGTCTGCGCTTCACGGCAAAGTTATGCCAGGTCATATCCTAGAAGCTACTACATGTGTTCCCCAGCTGTGATTTGCAAGCACAGATACAGTATCTGAACACCTGCACATCGCAGGGACACACCCACCTTTATCTGCAGACCTCGTCAGCTCACTGAAAAACAGGCTCACTCTCTCTACCTTTATTCGGTGGTTTGTATTATATGTGTGTATTATTATTTGTTTGTCCTGCATCTGTCTGATGTCTGTGTTTGTAATTTACCACCTTGCATGGACGGTTACGTCTAGCTGATACCCTGATTAGTTTTATTTAATCTCCACTCCTTCTGTCTGCCATGTAAACTACATTTTATGTGGTGGAAGTGGCATGCTTGGCCGGCTTCACACTGTGCTGCACGCTCAGACACTGACTGGTCCTTGCATGATCATGTCTGTACGTAATTATCAGTATGTCATGAGGGCATGAGCGCCCACCCACACAGGTGCACTGTGTGTTCACCAGCTGAGTTGCAGTCCACAGTCGTCAGCTGCTTCAGCAGTGCACTGTGCTGGACAGCGACCGGACTCCGGGACCCTCAGCCACAGCTGACAGTGTTGGATCCATGGTGTGTGTGGGGGGGGGGCAACACACTCCACAAGCCATGTGTGTTGGGGGGGTGGAAGACATATTCCACAAGCCATTTGTGTGTATGTATGTGTGTGTGTTGGTGGGGGGGGTCGGCACAGTCACGTCACACATGTTGCACTTAGACAGTTTTCACAGACAGCTCGAATGTGGTTGCCTGCTCTCTACTCTTGTGCCGGGAGCGCGACTAGCCCTGCCTATTCTAAGTGTCCAGCAACAGGTGTTGGATGCTCGTGTGCATCACCTGGAAATTGGCTGACACCTGCCAAGAGGGGGATCGAATGAGCATGCACAGGGCACTCACTATCTTTTGGCTGCTGGTGTGCACGAATGGTTGTGGAGACAGCCGTACAAGGTGTTTGAGGCGGCTCCAATTTTTCACAAGTGGCATTTGACTCCTCCTTCATGTGCCATTCTACCTCAATCACGTTGTGTGTGAAGGAGCCCTAACAGCCGCAAAATGTCTTGAAAATAAATTCAGAGGTGTTATTAGGTTTAAAAACAGCATTTTCAGTTTTAGAAGTGTTTATTTCTCACTACGGTTTACATAATATATGTATGTACATGTATATAAACACACAAAACAAAGCTGTTTTGGAGAGACCAGGCAATCACATCATGGGGCTCTACTGTGATTGGCTGTCACCCCTGCCACTCAAAAAAAAAGGAACCGATTGAAACAAAATGTGACATTTTATCCTCTTAAAATAGGTCAAGGTTAGGTTCTTTGAACTTGTCCAAGGTCTGTGTCCCAAAAATGTTCCCTGTGAATTTGAAGACAGTAACAGGACTGGAATTACGCTGAGCACAGACAGATTCAAAAGAAGTTTATTGTCATATGCACATAGGAACATGTTCCTTGCACAATGAAATGTATTTACTGCATTTTACCCATCCTAATTGCCAGTTAGGAGCAGAGGTCGCCTTTTTGGTGCCCGGGGACCAGCTCCAGATGTATATCCCTGCCCTAGGTCACGAGCAGGGCTGAGCAAACCTTGACCGGCCTCATGACACACTTAAACAACAACACACATAAGCCGGTCCGGTACATGAACACATATAAAAGCACACACAAGGAAAGAATTGGGAAGAAAAAACCTCCATTGCTGCTGCGTTGAACCCGCAGCACCAATGGAGAGCAAAAAAAACCCCATAGCACAGAAAACAGTCATAACAAAACAAAAAAAAAAAACACAATAGACAACAGTCAACAGCCGAGACTTGGATGTGTCCAGTGTCCAGACAGACAGCCCGGAAAGGCCGCCCTTGAGGCACCATCAGGCCTTAACTGTCCATCCTGGAGGGGGGGATCCCAGTCCTGAATCAGTCCACCAGAGTCTCAAGGTCCCACAGTCAACATTTCAGGACTGGGAAGGGAGGGCGGCAGTGGAAGACAAGGATGCGGGGGAGACGAGGAGCGAGGCTATCAGGAGTATTCTTCGGGGGGAGGATTTTATCCCAGCGGCCTTGAAGGACAGCTGGTGTTTGGGAACCAAATAGATATCCAGATTAACAGACGCCTGGCAGAATCCACAGTCTGAAACTTCAGAGTGGCTCCCAAATACATCTGAATAGAGGAGAGATGTGGTCATTACTGACGATCAAAGCAGTTTTCCAGTGCAGCCATTCTCCCCGAGATGGATTCCAACGTGCGGTTGACACCCGCCAACTGAGCTGACACTGCCCTTCTAATCGAATCAATCATGTGGGGCAGCCTGGACAGGCCAATTAATGCCGCCTCCACCTTCTTAATTTTCCGGTAAACAGTGCTGCGGCCGCTCCACACAGCAGAAACCCGGTCACCACATCTCCAAATAAGTAAACATCTTCAATGTCCTCCACAGACAACGTGTACAGGCACATGACTTGCCACCTCCGCCAGCTGTCCATCACGTAACCTGCCACATGTGTCCCGGCAGGACAGGTCGGGTCCTCCGCTCCCGAGTGCCTTGTGGAAAAAACAGTATCAATTGCGTTCAGAGACCACTTGATCAGATCCATTTTGCCGTTTTCCAGAGGAGCAGGGCTGGCAGCCTGACAGACAAAACACGCTACAGTAGCAGAAAAGTTGGGGAGGGAGGAGGAGAGAAAAATGCGGCCATCCCGACCGAGAGCAAGAAAGCAAAAAAAAAAAAAAAATGATGGACAGACGCAAAGCCTTTGCAATGCCCCATGGCCATATGTGATGGCCACGGGTAAAAATTAAACATCACATCACTTCAGGCAAAGCACATTTATGTTTAACAAGAAGAGTAGCAAAATTAACTACTTTATTCCGCTGCTCCCGCATGTCATAAATCATCAAGTTCACTCATATTTACAGCTGCAGGCAGCTCAGATCATATTCTTACATGAGTGTAAAGCCCTCAGTTGAATGAGTGTTTACACTCAGTGCTGATTTCAGCCCTGTCATGGCAACTGTGAAAACTCCCTCCACCTCTGCCATCCTCATCTTTATGTTCCTAAAGGTTTAGTCCGATTATTTACAGTTTAGACTGCTCAAGTGATGCGATAACCTCTTTAAAAGAGCACATCCTTCAAAGAGCACCATTTCTGCTAAATGTACATGTACCATTTCTTGTAAATGATTAATAACTTGACACAAGTGTCTTTGACTAAAATACTTGAATTTGCATGTTAGCGACTCCGCTAATCATTGCAGGTCCAATTATGCTAGGGTATGCTGGACCACTTGGGCAAGTTTGAATGTTGTGAAACTTGATTTGTGCACACATATTTCATTGGTCTGACACTTATTTCCTCATTTATACCAAAGTTATTAATTCAAATGACCATGGCGTGTACAGCTCTATGTGTTATGCTAATGTTAATAAAGCTATGTGTGTTAGCACTTTAACATGCCATTCTAAACTACTATGTGTGTGTACATTTACTTCACAAAGGGGCAAGTTTGATGATATTTCTTCAGGGTGTTATATTGCTGTCTGCTTGACAGATGGAACAAGTTGTAAAATGATGTGTCAGTAGTGTACATGGAGGGACAGATGGATGCACATTACACATGTTAGTAACATACAGCAGGTGATGTGGTATTGATCAATAAAATATCTTCCATGTTGAAGGTAATGAATTGTAGAACAAATGTGTTTTTTTTTTTTACATGAGTGAGATCTATATACTAAGAGACAACTCTCTCTCTCTCTGTGTGTGTGTGTGTGTATGTGTGTGTGTGTGTGTGTGTGTGTGTGTGTGTGTGTGTGTGTGTGTGTGTGTGTGTGTGTGTGTGTGTGTGTGTGTGTGTGTGTGTCCCTCTCCTGTCCAAACAGCACTTAGGAATTGAGCCTAACTTGGCACACATATATTTTGTCACACGGTGAGTTACACAGACTATTGTGCACTTCAGTAGTAGTCATAGTAGTAGTAGTAGTAGTAGTAGTAGTAGTAGTAGTTTGTGCTGCAGAATTCTGCCAAACTTGGCAGACATATACTTTGACATACAAGGAGTAGCACAGGCTATTGACCTTAGTAGCAGTAGTAAAGGGGAGAGACACTTTTTGCGCTACATTATCAGAAAGTGTGCTAAAAGGTTGGTGTCATACTTTTTTCTATTCTCTTCTTTTCCCTTTTAACTTTTTACCTCTTCATTTTTGCAAATAACAGTAGCATAGTATTAGCAGCTATCTCTTCTTGAGGCAGTTTTAGTCGTGCCCTAACAGTTCTCTGGAATCCAGGATAGGTGGGAGGTGATCAGAGGTGTCAAGTAACGAAGTACAAATACTTCGTTACTGTACTTAAGTACACTTTTTAGGTATCTGTACTTTACTCCATTATTTTTCTGCCTACTTCTGTCTTCTACTCATTACATTTTCACACAAGTATCTGTACTTTCTATTCCTTACATTTTTAAAACAAACAACCTTGTTACTCTTGGCTTCAGTTTAATGTTTATATATATATATATATATATATATATATATATATATATTTCACGTCATGTGCGCCTGTAATCAACTTTTCTGCAGCATGGCTTTGCTTTGAACCGTGAACCAATCGAAGCAGTGTTTCGCAGATTGAAGCAATGCTTCGACCTATTGCTTCGTTATTCTTTCTTTCTTTCGCTTAATTTTCCCCCACTAAAACCCTAAAGAGCATATTTCTCTGAGTATTATTTACCTTTTCTATGTTAAACCGATCTGTTATGGTCTTCTGAAACAGTTGATGTATGTATTTTATAACTTAAAAACGGGAGCGACGCTAACGCGTTAGCATGTCTATGGCATTTTCAATGTTAAAAGTTAGCATGAAGCAGTTGCAGCTCTCATCACGTTCGGGTGCATTTGTTTTCAAATTGTAATATTTCTTAAATTTATTTTTGTTCATATATTAATAATCTAATGATTATTATATACAATTTTAGAGAAAGAGGCAAAAAGAACCTGAATAGAAACACAACAGAAAATATAAAAGCAACTAACAATGAACATACATAAATAAATAAATACATACATACATACATAAATAAGTGTTTCCTGTGAACACCTAGTGACTCTTACACCTCCACTTCATCCCTGTCTTATTTAATGACAGTTTGTTTCGGTCAAACCATATTTTCGATGTGTTAATTTCTTCAGTGATTTCCTCCAGAACTATCTGACAAACTAGAAAACTGCTGCATCTTAGTAAGAGCAGAATACTACTGGAATGAATTTGAATAAGGAAAGTTGTGTGTGTGTGTGTTTTTTTTTTCCTTCACTAAATGGATGCTGCACTCACTGCAGTTTATTGTCTGGAATAGTCCCAGATTGCATTTCAGAGCTTCTAGAATTGAAACATTTTTGTGCAGGTGGTGTTGGGGGGTAATTTTGGGTTTTGGGTCTTGGGCCACATGTAGAACGAATCAGTTTTTAAATTAAGCTTTCAATTCATATAGTGGCATCTACCTTTTTTTTTTTAAAGGTTACTTTATACTTTTATACTTTAAGTAGGTTTTGGAGCACATACGTTTTCACTTTTACTTGAGTAAAGAGGTCAAGTTGATACTTCAACTTTTACCAGAGTGTTTTTAAACTGCAGTATCTGTACTTCTACTTAAGTAACAAATGTGTGTACTTTTCACACCACTGGAAGTGATAGCTTTGTTGGTGATGAAGTTTTCATTTCCGTCCCTGGGGTAGGTAATCAGCTCCTTAAATATAAAGTGACAGTGTGTAGGATTTAGTGTCACCTAGTGGTGAGGTTGAAAATTGCTTTATGCCACTGCAATCATGATTTTATTTTCCTTCAGTCTTCTAGCCCATCCTCCTAAAGGCAAATCACAGATTAACCCCTTTGAGCTACTGCATCAACATGGCGGCCTCCATGAGAGGGCCCGCTCCCATGTAGATACAAAGGGCTAATTCAAAGCTTCTGAAAACACATTGATTTGTTGATGCAGGAACAGGTGGTTATGAATGCTATATTTCATTTCTCCAATTAAACATACATACCCATACCCGTTGTCACTTTAAAATAATCACTGTTTGAACGACACTGGATCCTAAATCTTGCCCGAGAGGGTTCATAATTACGTTGTAGTCATGTGGTTTCATCTACTGCTTTTTATAACAGCTGCAGTTTGTAACTATTTGGACAAAACGCCCACAGCAAAAATTGTGCAGTGACATAAAATTGAGAATTTCTGTGCAGGAAAATGTTGTTTACTCCTGATTTAGCAAGAGAACCTTGCTGCTGTGAACATGCCGATTACGCTGGCATGTCAACTCTTTGGCTTGTGACTGTGAACTGGAGACAATTGTTGTGTTAATGTAAAGCATCTCTCCAGTAGTAACTGTTATTTAACGTGGAAAATAGACATGGCTCTCTGAAACCACTTAAATCCTACAACTCCACAGCATTTAACAGCAGAGTCTCTCTGTTGAATATGAAAGTGAGATATTCCCAAAAGACTCCACTTAAATTGTTTTTGCTGCAGACAGGAGTGTAATGCAAATCAGAGGACAGCAGTGGGATGATAAAACTGAATATTTATGGTCTTTTCCAGACTCTGAGATTTTCCAGAGGACTTCTGAGCCTTTTTAACAGCAGACGGGATTGTACTTGAAAGTTGTAGGCAGGTTGCCTGACAACTGAAATGAGAAATTCAAGTAATTTATTTTTTTTTTTTTTACAGTAGTGAGCAAATCACTAAACTCCGTATTTTTATGTTTTATCTTAGCATGTGCTAGCTAGGTAATACATAGCACCCATGGGCATGAAGACAGTAAGGGCTATGGCAACCTGACATTTAACCCCAATGACCTTGGCTTTCACCCAAATTCATTCTGTAATTTTTTATTTATTTATTTATTTTTTTTACAAAAATTGGGTTGCTGTAGAAAAATTTATTCAGGACTGTATCACCAAAGTTTCGGCACATTGGCCTTCATCAGGCAAATGAAGACTGAGCTCCAGGTAGCCATCTTAAAAAGGGTGGGGCTAGCACCCAAAGATGCCAGTTAAAAGCACAGTGCACCTAAATACAAATATCCATGAAAAAGTCAAAGTACAGAACAAGTACAGACATAATTATAAAATAAAAAGAAAAGTATTTAGATACATAAAGATACTGTATATAAGTTACCAGGCTATAGAGTGAAACTGGTGCACAAATATACATATCTCCATATAAACAACATTCAATAATAGTACATCACATCAGGTCAAAGTTAATATATTACATTATTTACAGAAAAATACTCAGATTAAAATCATCATTTAGGCCTTTCTGAGTCAAGGTTTGGAGGGTGTGAATCCAAAATGCCTCCCTCTGTTTGAGCAGTCGATCATGATCCCCTCCTCTAGGTGGAGGGGGCACCTGCTCAATGCCATAGAACCGTAGGGCATTTATATCATGCCTGTGGTCATTGAAGTGTACCGCTACAGGGTAGTCTCTGTCATTCCGCCTGATGGAACTCTTGTGCTCACTGATTCTTTGTTTTAATTTTCTTGTGGTCTTGCTTACATAAGCTAGGCCAACAACAAGGACATAGTGATTAAACCCGCCGATAAGGGAGGTGCTATATGTATACAGGATGCGGATAAATATAAAACTGAAATTCTGTCTCAATTGTCAGACACTCGATTCTACAAAAAACTGAATAATGACCCCACTGTGGACTTTCAAAAGAAGCTGCTGTCCTACCTTGAAGATGCAAAAATCAATAAATGGATATCTGATTCTGATTTTGACTTTCTTTATTCTAAATACCCGATGTGTCCTGTATTTTGCACCCTTCCAAAAATTCATAAATCATTAAGGAATCCCCCAGGTCGCCCTATTGTGGCTCAAACAAATTCTTTATGGTCACCCTTATCATCCTTTGTGGACTTTTATATTAAGTCGTTTGTTCAGACCCTCCCAGCCTATATTAAAGACTCAACAGATTTTATTGAAAAGTGTTCTAATATTACAAATTTGATGGGGAACACACATTTACTCACTTTGGACATAACTAGTCTGTATACTAATATACCTCATGAGGGAGGTTTGGAGGCCTTAGGGTTCTATTTGCAGAACTGGAGTGACACCTCCTACCACCCTAATCAACTGTTGTTGGATTTTGCTGAATTTGTTATGAAATTTAACTACTTTGCCTTTGATAATGACTTTTACCTCCAAGTTTCTGGGACTAGTATGGGCACTATTTGTGCACCCAACTATGCCAATCTGTATGTGGGGTTCTTTGAAAATAAGTTTGTATTTAACCCTATCCACAATAAGTATCTGCCTAATATAATCAAATGGTTTAGGTACATTGATGATATTTTTTGTATTTTTCAGGGCAGTGTGGAGGAGCTGGACAGTTTTATTAAGTTGTTAAATAGTTTCAGCTCCAACCTCAAGTTTACAGCACAATACAGCCCTGACCAAGTAAGTTTCTTGGATATGTGGGTTAAAAAAGGTGAAGATACAATTATCACCTCACTATATCGCAAAGAAACAGATAAAAAATACATTACTGCTTGCCACCAGTTTTCACCCCACTCCCTTTAAGAAAGGCTTACCTATAAGTCAATTCTACCGTCTCAGAAGAATCTGTCACTCCATTGATTATTTTATTGAACAAGCCACTGACATGAGTGAGAGATTTCTGCAACGTGGATATCTAGTGTCTTGGGTTGATGATGCATATAAGCGGGCTCTACATAAGTCCCGTGTAAATCTATTAAAGAAAAGCACCAAGAAACAAAAGAACTTTTCTGTAACCTGCATCACACAATATTCTACCCATGCACACACTATTAAATCAATTTTTCACGTTTTAAAATCTGATCCAGAAATCTCATCAATCTTTAAGGACCCTCCACTCTTTGTTTATAAACGTGGAAAAAATCTTAAAGACTATTTGGTATGAGCCAATTATACAACCAAATTTAAAATGTCCTCTCAAACTTTGCTTCATCATCATCATCATCATCATCATCATCTATTTTATTTGAGCAGAGGATAAGAAATGCAGAAAACAGGAAAAAAAAAAACAGAAAAACAATTTAACAATAAATTAAACAATAAATTAAATTTACTATTAACTCAGGTCATTATATCCGCTCAAAAAGGAGTGGGAAGAAGAAAACTTATTTAATCCCACCCATTTATTCAAATTTAACATAAAGTACATAGCTGCTTCCCGTCAATTAGATAGAAAATTAAGAAAATAATACGTTTAAATACTTGTAATTTCCCACAATAGATACCAACAGCGGCAAGAAAACAATACCAGTATAATAAACAAGCAACAAAGCACATACCAACAATGGTAAGAGATCAACGATACCAGTTACGGCAAAGAAAACAAACATATGATGCACATACCAACAATGGTAAGAAAACAACAATACCAGTTACGGTAAGGAAAAAAACATATATATAGACATACCAACAATGATAAGAGAGCAACAATACCAATTATGATAAAGAACCAAACATATGAAGGAAACAAACATATAATGCACAAACCAACAATTGTGATACAGAGCCATGAGCCATGAATGTAAAATGGCTTTTATTGTTGAGTCTCAATCATTCTATACCGATCCCAGACCCTCTGTTTATAATGTGACTTGAATTCATGAATATTTTGGCATTGCTTGAGTTTGACGTCCAAACCATTCCATAACTTTGCTCCACATACAGACACACAAAATTTTTTTTCGGGTGGTTCTAACTTTTAATAATGTGAATTTAGCAAAACCTCTAAGATTATGAGCACACTCTTTGACTGAGAAGAACTTTTGAATGTTACTTGGCAGTGACTTATTAAATACCTTGAATAGAATCTGTAATGTATAATATTTTACAAGATCATGAAATTTAAGTAATTTTGATTGCATAAAAAGATTATTGCTATGTTCTAAAAATCCAGCTTTATGTGTGATCCTTATTGCTCGTTTTTGTAATATAAATAGTGGTTGTATTGAACATTGATAATTGTTACCCCACACTTCAACACAATATGTTAAGTATGGGAGAACTAAGGAGCAATATAATGTACGGAGTGCATTATGATCAAGAAATTGCTTTACCTTATTCATAATAGAGAGGCTTTTTGAAATTTTCGTTTTTATGTGTCTGATGTGGACTTTCCATGTTAATTTATTGTCTGTTATTACTCCTAAAAATTTGTTTTCAGCTAAATTTTCAATTTGGACATCGTCTATGCTTATTTTTAAATTAGATTTAATCTTATAATTACCAAATATCATTGCTTTTGTTTTATTTAAATTTAATGATAATTTGTTACTGTCCATCCATTTTTTTTTTATTTTACTTAGTTCGTCATTTACAGTATTTATAAGTTCATTATAATTGTCACTACTGTAGAATATATTTGTATCATCAGTAAATAATATTAGTTTCAGTGATCTAGATGCATTAAAAATGTCATTAATGTACATATTAAACAATTTGGGACCCAACACTGCCCCCTGGGGGACACCACAAGCAACGCCAAGACATTCAGATTTGTAATTTCCCATTTTCACGTATTGGACTGTATCTGTAAGATAACTTTTTATCCAATTTCCTGTGACTCCTCTGATACCATAATTCTCAAATTTGATTAAAATTGAATGGTTAATTGTATCAAATGCTTTTTTTAAGATCAATGAATATTCCAGCAGCATATCTTTTTCTGTCCAATGCATTAGTGATTTCTTCTATTGCCTCAATAATAGCCATTGAAGTGGTTCTTTTCTTTCTAAAGCCATATCGACCTTCATTTATTAACTGATATTTTTCTATGAATTTTTCCAAACGAGAGTCAAACAATTTTTCTAGGATTTTTGAAAACTGTGGGAGTAAAGAAATTGGTCTATAATTGGTAAAAAAAAATATGTTTATTGTCATTTTTGTACAGTGGTATAACTTTTGCAATTTTCATTTTTTTCGGAACACATCCAGTTTGGAATGACAAATTACAGATATAGGTCAGAGGTTTTGAGATGTTGTTTATGACTTTTTTGACTAATACCATGTCTGTATCGTGACAGTCTGTAGATAGTTTGTTTCTGCATTTATTAACAATGTCTTTTATTTCCTGTTCATTTGTTGCTGAAAGAAAAATTGAATTTATGTTTCTATTTATGGTTTCATTGGACTGCTGAATTCCTGGATTTGGGATTTCAGCAGCCAAGTCGGGGCCAACATGTACAAAAATTTATTAAAACCATTTACTATATTGTTCATGTTGTAATCATGAACATTTTTATCAATAAAATAATCTGGGTATCTTATATTGGAGGATCCTGGTTTAATTAAGTTATTCAAAATGTTCAAAGTTTCTTTAATGTTGTTTTTATTTTTTTGTAAAATTTCATTATAGTACAACTTTTTACTTATTCGGATGACTTCTGTTAATTTATTTTTATATACTTTATATCTTATCTTCATCCTCTTCCAAATGGAAATTACCGTTGTGGGAACTGTGCTCAGTGTAACAATACTACCAAAACTGATCACTTTTTACATCCTCACACTGGAAAAAAAATCCCAATTAAAAGTATAATTACATGTGCATCTACTCATGTAATTTATTTGCTTAGATGCCCTTGTGGCCTAGCTTATGTAGGCAAGACCACAAGAAAATTAAAACAAAGAATCAGTCAATCAATCAATCAATCAATTTTATTTATATAGCGCCAAATCACAACAAACAGTTGCCCCAAGGCGCTTTATATTGTAAGGCAAGGCCATACAATAATTACATAAAAATCAGTGAGCACAAGAGTTCCATCAGGCGGAATGACAGAGACTACCCTGTAGCGGTACACTTCAATGACCACAGGCATGATATAAGTGCCCTACGGTTCTGTGGCATTGAGCGGGTGGCCCCTCCACCTAGAGGAGGGGATCATGATCGACTGCTCAAACAGAGGGAGGCATTTTGGACTCACACTCTCCAAACCTTGACTCTGAAAGGCCTAAATGATGATTTTAATCTGAGTATTTTTCTGTAAATGGGTGATTCTTTAACTACGGGCACTATTGGCCTTGTAAATGTAATTTCCACCACACCATTGCCTTACAATATAAAGCGCCTTGGGGCAACTGTTTGTTGTGATATGGCGCTATATACATGTGCTCTGATGTCACTGTTTATCTCCATAGAAACTACCCAAACAATCTTTCATACAAACTGTTTAAAGGGACATTACAGTGTTGTGGTGGAAATTACGGCAATAGTGTGGGACAACTACATTTTGTTTAAAAAAATCACAACAGTTGTATGACATTGAATACCCCAATTATGTTTTGATTATTTTACTGATATTTTATTCAGAGATATTTTAAAACATTAGAAAAAACCCATTTCTTTACCATTCATTTTTATCATTGAAGATCAAAAGTCTGGGTGTGGGACAAGCACAAAACGGCAATATTTGCATATAATGATGCTGAAAAAAGGTGAAAAAGTCATCATAGACTACTAGAACAAATTTCTTAACACACTCATTGTAAAGATAACTATAAAAGTGTGAAATTTCCCCTTTTTTCTGTTTTTCATATAATATGATCAAAGGACATAATAAGTGCCCGTAGTCTAAGAATCACCCAAATATGGAGGGATATGAGCTATATTTTGTAAATAGAAGAGATAAAAAAGGCGGAGGTATTGCTTTGTACATAAAAACAGAACTGACATGTAAAATTGTAGAAGAAATGACAATCATAGATGATGTCATAGAAATTGTAACAGTGGAAATTGTACATGAAACATCTAAAAATATTCTAATCAGTTGTGTATACAGAGCACCAGACTCTTGTGTTGTGAAATTTACAAAATAATAAAATAATATAAAATAATAGAAATATTCCATCAAATCAAAAACAAAACGCTCTTTATGTGTGGAGACTTTAATGTTAATGTGGAAAGCTCCAGTTGCCAAAGAGTAAGTGATTTTGTGAATTCAGTGAATAGCTTTGGCTTATTCCCTTTGATAAAAAAAAACAACCAGAATTACATCGCAAAGTGCAACTGTAATTGAGAATATATTCACAAATAGAATAGATGAAATTATTAAGAATGGGATATTGATGACAGATCTTAGTGATCACTTACTAGTTTTTTCAATATAATAGCAGCAATCTTCCATTCCAGCTTATTAATTACTCAAAAACCCAGACAGAGCTTTAATTCATTTGAAAGCTTGACTCTTAGTCTTGTCCATCCAAATTGGAAGTCCCAAAAACCAGTTTTATTTGTTATTATCTATCGTCCACCTGGTCGTTACTGTGAGTTTCTCTGTGAATTTTCAGACCTTTTGTCTGACTTAGTGCTTAGCTCAGATAAGATAATTATAGTGGGCGATTTTAACATCCACACAGATGCTGAGAATGACAGCCTCAACACTGCATTTAATCTATTATTAGACTCTATTGGCTTTGCTCAAAAAGTAAATGAGTCCACCCACCACTTTAATCATATCTTAGATCTTGTTCTGACTTATGGTATGGAAATAGAAGACTTAACAGTATTCCCTGAAAACTCCCTTCTGTCTGATCATTTCTTAATAACATTTACATTTACTCTGATGGACTACCCAGCAGTGGGGAATAAGTTTCATTACACTAGAAGTCTTTCAGAAAGCGCTGTAACTAGGTTTAAGGATATGATTCCTTCTTTATGTTCTCTAATGCCATATACCAACACAGTGCAGAGTAGCTACCTAAACTCTGTAAGTGAGATAGAGTATCTCGTCAATAGTTTTACATCCTCATTGAAGACAACTTTGGATGCTGTAGCTCCTCTAAAAAAGAGAGCTTTAAATCAGAAGTGCCTGACTCCGTGGTATAACTCACAAACTCGTAGCTTAAAGCAGATAACCCGTAAGTTGGAGAGGAAATGGCGTCTCACTAATTTAGAAGATCTTCACTTAGCCTGGAAAAAGAGTCTGTTGCTCTATAAAAAAGCCCTCCGTAAAGCTAGGACATCTTTCTACTCATCACTAATTGAAGAAAATAAGAACAACCCCAGGTTTCTTTTCAGCACTGTAGCCAGGCTGACAAAGAGTCAGAGCTCTATTGAGCTGAGTATTCCATTAACTTTAACTAGTAATGACTTCATGACTTTCTTTGCTAACAAAATTTTAACTATTAGAGAAAAAATTACTCATAACCATCCCAAAGACATATCGTTATCTTTGTTAGTTGGCTATGTACCACAGGCTTTTAAGGTGGCAGTAATTAAACCATTACTTAAAAAGCCATCACTTGACCCAGCTATCTTAGCTAATTATAGGCCAATCTCCAACCTTCCTTTTCTCTCAAAAATTCATGAAAGGGTAGTTGTAAACAGCTAACTGATCATCTGCAGAGGAATGGTCTATTTGAAGAGTTTCAGTCAGGTTTTAGAATTCATCATAGTACAGAAACAGCATTAGTGAAGGTTACAAATGATCTTCTTATGGCCTCGGACAGTGGACTCATCTCTGTGCTTGTTCTGTTAGACCTCAGTGCTGCTTTTGATACTGTTGACCATAAAATTTTATTACAGAGATTAGAGCATGCCATAGGTATTAAAGGCACTGCGCTGCGGTGGTTTGAATCATATTTGTCTAATAGATTACAATTTGTTCATGTAAATGGGGAATCTTCTTCACCGACTAAAGTTAATTATGGAGTTCCACAAGGTTCTGTGCTAGGACCAATTTTATTCACTTTATACATGCTTCCCTTAGGCAGTATTATTAGACGGTATTGCTTAAATTTTCATTGTTACGCAGATGATACCCAGCTTTATCTATCCATGAAGCCAGAGGACACACACCAATTAGCTAAACTGCAGGATTGTCTTACAGACATAAAGACATGGATGACCTCTAATTTCCTGCTTTTAAACTCAGATAAAACTGAAGTTATTGTACTTGGCCCCACAAATCTTAGAAACATGGTGTCTAACCAGATCCTTACTCTGGATGGCATTACCCTGACCTCTAGTAATACTGTGAGAAATCTTGGAGTCATTTTTGATCAGGATATGTCATTCAAAGCGCATATTAAACAAATATGTAGGACTGCTTTTTTGCATTTACGCAATATCTCTAAAATCAGAAAGGTCTTGTCTCAGAGTGATGCTGAAAAACTAATTCATGCATTTATTTCCTCTAGGCTGGACTATTGTAATTCATTATTATCAGGTTGTCCTAAAAGTTCCCTAAAAAGCCTTCAGTTAATTCAAAATGCTGCAGCTAGAGTACTGACGGGGACTAGAAGGAGAGAGCATATCTCACCCATATTGGCCTCTCTTCATTGGCTTCCTGTTAATTCTAGAATAGAATTTAAAATTCTTCTTCTTACTTATAAGGTTTTGAATAATCAGGTCCCATCTTATCTTAGGGACCTCTTAGTACCATATCACCCCAATAGAGCGCTTCGCTCTCAGACTGCAGGCTTACTTGTAGTTCCTAGGGTTTGTAAGAGTAGAATGGGAGGCAGAGCCTTCAGCTTTCAGGCTCCTCTCCTGTGGAACCAGCTCCCAATTCAGATCAGGGTGACAGACACCCTCTCTACTTTTAAGATTAGGCTTAAAACTTTCCTTTTTGCTAAAGCTTATAGCTAGGGCTGGATCAGGTGACCCTGAACCATCCCTTAGTTATGCTGCTATAGACGTAGACTGCTGGGGGGTTCCCATGATGCACTGTTTCTTTCTCTTTTTGCTCTATATGCACCACTCTGCATTTAATCATTAGTGATCGATCTCTGCTCCCCTCCACAGCATGTCTTTTTCCTGGTTCTCTCCCTCAGCCCCAACCAGTCCCAGCAGAAGACTGCCCCTCCCTGAGCCTGGTTCTGCTGGAGGTTTCTTCCTGTTAAAAGGGAGTTTTCCTTCCCACTGTAGCCAAGTGCTTGCTCACAGGGGGTCGTTTTGACCGTTGGGGTTTTACATCATTATTGTATGGCCTTGCCTTACAATATAAAGCGCCTTGGGGCAACTGTTTGTTGTGATTTGGCGCTATATAAAAAATTGATTGATTGATTGATTGAATATTTAAATATAAAAATAGGTACAAAAAAAACTGTTATAAACTTTAAAAGAGATAAGTCATTAAAAGCCTTAGAGGCATTAAATTATGACCTTAAAAATCAGAATTGGGAAGAAGTTTATGTCGGTGACGTTAATGTAGCATATAATTCATTTATGAAAATACTGATGAAATCATATAATAAAAATTGTAAATTAATAAAAACTAGTAAGAAAAGAGTAAATAAACCATGGCTGTCTAAGGGAATAAAAATGCTTGTGTAAAGAAAAACTATTTATATAGGTGCTTTTTAAAAATGCAAAGAAAGGAAACAGAACATAGATACAAAAAATATAAAAATAAACTATTGACAATAATTAGGAAACAAAAAAAAAGATTATTATAGTGAACAATTGAATAAGAGTAAAGATAATATGAGGGCAACATGGGGAATTGTAAAAAGTGTGATGGAAAGTGATGGAGTGAAATCAACTTTTCCGAATTACCTTGTCAAGGAAAATAAAGAGATATATGACATAAAAGAAGTTGTAAATGAGTTTAATGATTATTTTTCAAAGGTGGGATCAAGTCTGGTGGGAAATAAACCAATAGTAGAAGATAAATTAAATACAATTGTAAATACGGTCAATAGTATTTTCCTTGACAATGTGGAAAAAGATGAAATAAGGAATATTGTAAAAAACTGTGCAAGCAAAAGATCAATTGATTATGAAGATTTAGACATGATGACTATAAAAAGTATAATAGAAACTGTTATTGAACCATTCACTTACATTTGTAATCTGTCTCTGTCAACAGGAATTTTTCCAGACGAAATTGCCAAGGTAGTTCCATTATATAAAAATGGAGACAAACATAACGTTTCAAATTACAGGCCAGTGTCATTGCTTCCACAGTTTTCTAAAATTATGGAAAAAGTTTTTGTGACAAGGTTGGATAAATTCATTGAGAAACATATTTTAAATAATGCTCAGTATGGATTCAGAACAAAACATTCGACAGCTATGGCAATTGTGGAATTAACAGAGAAAATATCAACCGCAATAGATAATAAGGATTATTTTGTAAGTGTTTTTATTGACCTGAAAAAAGCTTTTGATGTTATCGATCATTCAAGATTGCTTCACAAGTTACAACAATATGGAATAAGAGGGATTGCACATCAGTGGGTAAAAAGCTACTTAGAAAATAGAAAACAGTTTGTTCAGATAAATAACACTAAATCAGAATTGTGTAATATTATTTGTGGAGTACCACAAGGGTCGGTACTTGGACCCAAACTGTTTATTTTGTATATCAATGATTTTGTAAATGTATCTAATGTACTTGGTAGCATTTTATTTGCTGACGATACAACATTATTTTACTCTGGATCAGATATACAGGAAGTAGCACATGTGATAAATACAGAGTTGGAAAAAGTTAAATATTGGTTTGATATAAACAGATTATCACTTAATCTTAATAAAAAAAAATCATATTGTTTAATGACAGAGTAAAAAAAAGTGATGTGTCATTAAAAATAGATGGAATGGACATTCAAAGGGTAAAAGAAACGAAATCTTTAGGAGTTATGATTGATGAAGATTTTACATGGAAGTCACACATAAATGACATAAAAGGAAAGATAGCGAAAGCCATTGCTGTTTTGCATAAAGTTAAATATTCATTAAATAGTTATGGATTATTAACATTGTACAATTCATTGATTGTTCCATATTTGACTTATTGTGTAGAAATCTGGGGATCAGCATGTACAACTTGTACACAACCTTTATTTATTTTGCAGAAAAGAGCTTTAAAAGTGATTAGCAGCAGTCGTTTTAGAGATCCATCTAGTCCATTGTTCATTAAGTATAGGGTACTTAAATTTCATGATTTAGTTGATTTGAAATGATTACAAACAATGTACCAAGTGAATAACAATACCTTACCAATAAACATTCAAAATATGTTTGAAAAAAGAGTAAGTAGTTATAATTTGAAGGGCATAGAAGTCTTTAAAAAACCAAGATTCAGAACCAAGATAAAGGAACAGAGTATTGCAGTGAATGGTGTAAAATTATGGAACAACCTCAACAAAGAAATCAAAGAATCAAGGTCACTTAAATTATTTTAAAAAACGTATTAAACTTGATGTATTTTGTAAGTATAAAACTATGAAATAAGTCAGTGGGTTGTGACAAAGCCAAAAATGTAATCTGTTAATAGTGTTTTAGAACGTTTGAAGTTTAAAATGTAATCTGTTAGGGATGTAGTCTTTTAAATAATGGTTAAAATTATGAAATAAATCGGCGGCATGTGACAAAGTCATAGAAATGTAATCTGTTAAATTATGTTGATTAATGATGCTTGATATTGCAAGATTGTATCGTAAAAAAAAAAGGGGCAGAATATATGACTTGTTCTTCCAATCTGCTCCTTTTCATTCAATGGTTTGTAATGTTTTGTTATTTCTGCTTTTCTGTTTTTTCTTTTAAATGAATGAAATAAATATTATATATATATATATATATATATATATATATATATATATATATATATATATATATATATATATATATATATATATTTATTAACTTTGTCCTGATGTGATGTGCTATTATTGAATGTTGTTTATATGGAGATATGTATATTTGTGCACCAGTTTCACTCTATAGTCTGTTAACTTATATACAGTATCATTATGTATCTAAACACTTTTCTTTTTATTTTATAATTATGTCTGTACTTGTTCTGTACTTTGACTTTTTCATGGATATTTGTATTTAGGTGCACTGTGCTTTTAACTGGCATCTTTGGGTGCTAGCCCCACCCTTTTTAAGATGGCTACCTGCAGCTCAGTCTTCATTTGCCTGATGAAGGCCACTGTGCCTAAACGTTGGTGATACAGTCCTGAATAAATTTTTCTACAGCAAGTAAGACGGAGTGCGGGACCTTTTCATTTTCACATTTAGCTGGGCTTGTCCCTTATCTCCTACGCACCTGTTTGAGGAGTTTGAGGTTCGAAGTTTTCTCTCTTACAAAAATTGGGTTGAAAATCACATTCCTTGACCTTTCCCAAAGTGAAGTCTTTACAGGTAATTTTGGGGGCAGCCATCACTGACATACCAGTTTTTGTGCAAATCAGCAAAGGACCTGAAAGGAGTAGACCAGTAAACAGACAGGAAGGCATGACCTTGGCTCCAGTGACTGACCTTTGGCAAATTTGACCTTGTTGGGCAATTCTGGAACCCACCTCCATATGTGTGCCAAATTTAGTACAAATGAGAGTGAAAAACCTGAATTTTGATGTTCAACACCAATTACCTTGAGCTCATTGACTGACCATTGGTAATTTGCCTAGGTAATTCCAGAACCCACCTCTACGTGTGTGCCAAGTTGGTGGAAAACATATTGAAAACATAAATTTTGACCTTTGTCCTTAATGACCTTGATTCCAGTGATTGACATTTGATAAATTTGATCTTGCCTGAACAATTCCACAATCCACCTACAAATGTGTGTGAAAATTAGTGGACATTAGAGCGAAAACCAAAATTCCACTCCAATGACCTTGTCCTTTGCCAAAACAAGACCTTAAAGGGTAATACCGGGTTCAGTCTTCATCCACATATCAAGTTTGTTAGAAATCAAAGGACCACAAAAGAATAGGTGAATAAACAGACAGACAGGCATCGTTCAAATTACAGTTTAGTTTGTTTGTTTTCTGTTTTTTTTGTACAATTGATGGAAACTTTAAAGATTATAAATTAGAAAATCGTGATGAGGTGGTGAAAGATTGTTTTCTCTACTTCTCACTCTTCCTATTGCAGGTTGTTCTCAGCAGCTTCTGTCTCTGAATTGCCTCACTGCACGGGATCGTGAGTCCCCACCATGGCATATTCCAACAGCAGCATGCTGACATCCAACTTCAGCAGCACTGTGGACTGCCACGACACGGGGGGAAACATTTACCGGCCCTTCTCTGTATTCAGCATCCTGACTCTGACTTTGCTGGCCATGCTGGTGGCGGCCACTTTCGTTTGGAACTTGCTGGTGCTGGTAACCATCCTGAGGGTGAGGACGTTCCACCGCGTGCCTCACAACCTCGTAGCCTCCATGGCTATCTCAGACGTGATGGTGGCCGCCCTGGTCATGCCGCTCAGCCTCGTTCATGAGCTGAACGGCCGGCTGTGGAAACTGGGCCGCGTGCTGTGCCAGGTGTGGATTTCCTTTGACGTTCTCTGTTGCACCGCGAGCATCTGGAATGTGACAGCCATTGCGCTGGACCGCTACTGGTCCATCACCAGGCACCTGGAGTACACACTCAAGACACGCAAAAAGATCTCCAATGTAATGATCGCACTGACATGGCTGCTGTCCTCCATCATATCTCTGTCGCCTCTCTTCGGCTGGGGTGAGACCTACTCAGAGGGGATGAAGTGCCAGGTCAGCCAAGAACCATCATACACCATCTTCTCGACCTTTGGAGCGTTTTACCTCCCACTTTGTGTGGTTCTGTTTGTTTACTGGAAGATCTACAAAGCTGCAAAGTTCCGGATTGGTTCCCGCAAGAACAACTCAATCACACCAATGGCTGAGGTGATGGTTTTTATGTCTGCACATGTTTTTTATTTACTGTTGTCCAAATGGTGGTTCTGTGGCACACAGTAATAACCACTCCAACCTGTTGTTTTTTTTGTTTTGTTTGTTTGTTTTGTTTGCAAAAATTAACTTAAATTATACCCCCTTGCCCCCTCCCCCAACCCCTTTTTGTCTTTGGTTCATTCAATCAAACAATATTTTTAAATAGTTTTGACTGATGTGGCCCTGATATAGACTGGCGTCCTGTCCTGGGTGAACCCCGCCTCGTGATCTATGACTGCTGGGATACGCTCCAGCCCCCCACAACCCTTAATTGGACTAAGCGGTTGAAAATGAGTGTGTGTGCGTGAAAGCTTTGATTGCATGGTGCCAAATATTTCCTTTGGTACTGAAAATTACTGACAGCTAACTGAAAACAGTTATTTGAAACATTCATCTTTCGAACACTGTTCAGACGACCGCATGAAAAAGAAGACCTTACAATACAAACAGAAATACACACTAGCACGGAAACGTGACGCCTAACTAAAACACTACTTTGAAAGGTTTCTTTATTCATGCTGTTAACTTGCAGATATGAACTAAGAATAGGTTCTTACTGCCACCTACTGTACAGGAGGGTACAGAGGGAATTGCAGTATCATTCTTATCTCAACCAAAATTGAATTCATTAAATATGTTTAACAACTTCCTATTCATCCAGAGCCTTTAAGAAAGTCTTTAACTTAGTTCCCAGTTTGATGTTGTTTCATGCAATGGAATATGAAAACATAAAAAAAAATCTGGAGCTAACTGATTTTAACTACTGGATACCAACATAAGTAAAATCACAGTATAAAAACATGCAAATTCCAATTGGAAATCCAGTGTTGTACACATGTGTGTGGCTGTGTGTGTATACATGTATGTATGTGGTAAAAAGGTCCAACAAATGCAGATACTGTGATGAGAATTAAATGAGATTTAACTTCTGACACGTTCAGGCAAAACATAACTTAACAGCTTTAGGAATGTTGTGAAAAAACAAAGCTGAAATTCATATTTCTTCTTTTGTGCATACACTAAATTGTCATTTGGAATCAACACACATTCTTATATATGACTTTGCTCTTTACATCACAAGTTATTTTCTTGTGCAAAGTGACAGTACATTTCAGGGCTAATGACGGGACTCACTGATGTGGGATGCTGAGCTGTAAACAGAGAAACACAAGTATGTGAGCCTGTATACTGGCAAATAATTGAAGCAATCCTGCTCATCACCAGCAGGTTGGTAATGTGTGTAGGCATATTGTGGAAGACTATAATTATCACTTTCAGCCTCTTTAATCGACCGCCGCTCCCTCCGGGCTCCATTCTTTAGCACAAAAGCTTAGATCTGTCCAGTGATGATCAGCAGATATTTAATCAGGTACATTTCACTTCATTATGTCAAGTCTATGACTGTTTTCAGCCCATGCAGAGGGTAAGAAGTACTTTGAAAACTCCAAAGCACATCTTTCAAACAGTAGCTAATAGTACTTGTGGACATGAAAACAGTAAAGCCATTAGCAAAGGAACATTTACCCCAATGATTGTGACCATCTCCCAAATGACTGACATCTGGCTGCCTTTGACAGGACAGTTCTGGCATCTGTCAAAGTGTGTGCCACGTCGGGTGCAAACTGGGTTGAAATTCTTTTGCCCAGATTAATTAGTTAAGGGCAGTTTCGGGCCAATCTTTATTGACAGACCAAATTTGATAGAAATCAGCAAAAGAACCTGGAAAGCCAACAAACAGAGAGGCAGCTGGTTGACCTTTGGCAGATTTGACCTTGCTTGGCAATTCCAGAACACACCACGATATGTGTGCCAAGTTTGGTGCAGAGTGAAAAAGTTTCAGTTAGAACTTTGACACCAATGGCCTTGAGATTGGACAGTGATTAACCTTTGGTAATTTTGGACCTCGCCTGTGAAGTCCAGAGCCCACCTCCATAGGTGAGCAATGAAAAACTTGAATTTTTACGTTTGGCCTTAATGACCTTGAACCCAATGACTGACCTTTGCCAAATTTGATCTTGCCTGCCATTTGCAGAACCCACCTCTATACAGTGCATCCGGAAAGTATCAGAATCAGAATCACCTTTATTGTCGTTGCACAGCAAATGGACACAATGAAATTTGCATGTGCATCCTCAAAAACAATGCCCACCATCACATATAACTTACCCACACACATACTTCAATAAATATTAAGAACATCAGAAGATTTGGGTGGGAAAAGTGTGGAAAATGTGGGGGGGGAAATGGAAAAATGTGGTAAAAGTGCTGTGAATACAGTGCTTCACTTTTCCACATTTTGTCATGTTACAGCCTGATTCCAAAATTCTACACACGATACCCCATGATGACAATGTGAAATTTGTTTGTGTTTTTATTTTATTTATTTATTTATTTATTTATTTTTGCAAAATTGTAAAAAACTAAGAAATCACATGTACATACATATTCACAGCCAAATCTGGGGAAGGGTACAGAAACATTTCTGGTGTTTTGAAGGTCCCATTTACCACAGTGGCCTCCATCATCTGTAAATGGAAGAACTTCAGATCCACCAGGACTTTTCCGAGAGCTGAGCACCCATCTAAACTGAGTGATCGGGGGAGAAGGGCCTTAGTTAGGGAGGTGACCAAGAATCAGATGGTCACTTTGTCAGAGCTCCAGCATTCCTCTGTGGAGAGAGCAGAACCTTCCAGAAGGACAACCATCTCTGCAGCAATTCACCAATCAGGCTTGTATGGTAGAGTGACCAGATGGAAGCCACTCCTTAGTAAAAGGCACATGGCAGCCCACCTGGAGTTTGCCAAAAGGCACCTGAAGGACTCTCAGACCATGAGAAACAAAATTCTCTGGTCTGATAAGACAAAGATTGAACTCTTTAGCGTGAATGCCAGGTGTCATGTTTGGAGGAAACCAGGCACCATCCCTACAGTGAAGCATGGTGGTGGTAGCATCATGATGTGGGGATGTTTTTCAGCAGCAGGAACTAGGAGACTAGTCAGGATTGAGGGAAAGATGCCTGCAGTAATGTACAGAGACATCCTGGATGAAAACCTGCTCCAGAGCACTCTTGACCTCATACTGGAGCAACATCCTTCAGAAGGACAATGACCCTAAGCACACAGCAAAGATATCAAAGGAGTGGCTTCAGGACAACTCTGTGAATGTCCTTGAGTGGCCCAGCCAGATCCCAGACCTGAATCTGATTGAACATCTCTGGAGACATCTGAAAATGGCTGTGCACAACGCTCCCCATCCAACCTGGTGGAGCTTGAGAGGTTCTGCAAAGAGGAATGGGCAAAACTGCCCAAAGATAGGTGCACCAAGCTTGTGGCATCATATTCAAGAAGACTTGAGGCTGTAATTGCTGCCAAAGGTGCATCAACAAAGTATTGAATAAAAGGTGTGAACAATTATGTACATGTGATTTCTTTATTTTTTTTTATTTTTAATTGTAAACATTTCAAAAAACCTTGTTCATGTTGTGTTCATGGGGTGTTGTGAGTACAATTTTGAGGGAAAAAATGAATTTACTCAATTTTGGAATAAGGCTGTAACATAAAATGTGAAACGCTGTGAATACTTTCCGGATGTACCGTATGTGAACTATGTTTGGTGTCAGTCAGAGTGAAAAATGTAAATTTTAACCTTTGGCCTCGATCGCCTTGATCTTAATGATTGCCCATTGGCAACTTTGACCTCACCAAGGCAATTTCAGAATCCACCTACCCACCAAGTTTGGTGGATGTCAGAGTGGAGGAAAAAAACCTTTTTTGACCCAAATGACTCTGAGCTTTGTCCAAATTAACCCAATTATGTGGTTGGTCGTCATCCACATATCAAGATTCATGTAAATGGGTCAAAGGATCTGGGAGGAGCAGAAGAGAAAACAGACAAACAAATGCTCAAATTATCAGAGATGGGACGAAGTCACCATCAAGTCACTCTCAAGTCATGAATCTGCAAGTCCCAAGTCAAGTCTCAAGTCATAATGAACACCAATTGTTTGCAAGCTGACTTGAGACTTGCAGATTGATGACCTGAGAATGACTTTGACTTTTCCAACACCTCCGTGTTGGAAGTCTCACAGGACATGTTGTGACATGCCCAACTGTTACACAATTTCTCGGATACTCAGTCGACTGAAAAGCCACCGAAAGCCGTCTGAATCTTCCGAATGGTTTCCAACACGGAGGTGTTTGTTGTGCGCCATGAGCGGCTCCGTCCGACGCGTGAATTCCTCTGCACGTCTTTCATTACAAAATCTCCTGTAACAGTGGAATGTGCCGCAAAAGTGCTGATGTCCACATTTTCTTCAATTTCTCTGGTAGTCACACGACGTGCCGGATCAACACAGCCTTCACTTTGGAAATGATCTGGTCGTTTCAGCCTGTCGATGGCCGCTCGGCGCGCGGTGCGCCCTCCGCCGGTGTGGGCCGTCTTTAATCCAGTTGTAATGGTCCTTAATCTGTGTGATGCCGATAGAATCTTCACCGAAAGCCATCTGAATTTTCCGAATGGTTTCCAGCTGGCTGTCTCACACAGTTTCTGAAAAAATTTTCATGGAGCAAAGCGGCAGTCGCTCAGCCATTTCCCTGACAATGAAAATCCGACGGGGGGGCTGGACCAGTGCTCACTCAAAGCCTGCCCACAGGCGAATGACGCAACCGACAGGCGTGAAAAAACTCACGCATGCGCACGAAGGTTCAAGCTTGGCTGATGCAAGCGCACATGATTCAAATCCATATAGTTTTTGAAAAAATAAAAAGGTCCGTTACTTTTTGGACAGACCTCGTATATGGGTACATGTGCAAAGTGATGCATAAAATGGCACTAATAATGGCTGCATTAGCGATGTTAAAGGACCCTGCAAATGGTGCAAAAAAACATGAGCGAGTATTCAGAGAACAACAGGATTTACTTGCAAATGACAATAATTAGCTCATAAAATGATTTCAATTACCAAAGCCACTGTTGCGTGTAGGACTGCGGCCAGCTCAGAGCGCAATAAGCGAAGTGCGCAATGCATCTGCGCATGCATGGGTCAAACGGGGGCAAAAATTCCGACTACCAAACTCACACCGCTCCCATTAAATTTCGTATAGAGTAGCGTTAGCGGACTGTGAAAGTTAAGGCTTACAGGGATTGTTTCAAACAAAGGCTTTAAGCCTTAAGCGACGCATACAATGATGACAGGTGTGCATTGTGCTGTTTTCAAATGCTCGAACGGAATTTATAGGCTTGACAGCTGGCTGAAAACACACGATTGCAAAGCTCCGCCGAGTCACACAAGGATGGAAAGAAGAAGAAATGTGGTTGCAAACCTCCGTTCATTCTACACAATTTCCCCACAGAAAAGAAAGATCCAGACGGACGTAAGAGACGGACTAAAATTGTAAGTTTCTTGCACACATTTATTTTGTCAATATCCTGAAACTGTGCTGAATTATAATGTGGTTGATGGCGCCGTTTTTGTGCATCGGCGTATGACTGTAATGTCGCTCGCGTAATATTGTAATATTGACATGTTCTATAAACAAACTGCATGCATGCACATATCATTGTATGTCTGTCAACTTATCAAAACAAACATGGCACCAAAGAGGTTATATGTGAGACCCACCTTCCTTGTAGTCATTACGAAGCCGGCAGAGTAGCGATTTCTCATCCCCGCTTAACAAATATTCTGCAATATCCACAGTTTCAGACTCTGGACTTCGTCTAACCATCCGTCAGTTGCCTTCAAGGGGTCAGAAATTTGTTTGTCTCCAACTATCAACAAGACCGGTCATTTTCGACAGCAGCGCGCTCTTCCTCCTTTGTCGGCACCAACGGTAGTTTCTGTAATGCAGCGTACACAAAGGCAGCCAGCTCTCCTTCCATTTCTGTCCACTGCCGTACATAGTCCTGGTTGTAACAGGCAATCCGCGGAGCTTACAAAAACGCTTTAAATGGTCAATTTTCCAGCAGATGAAATGATCCAAATCATAGTACTCCTCGCTGCTTTCCACTGTCATAGCATGTGGGCTGGTAGCCAAAAAATTTAGCCTACCCATAATGCACTGCGCAGCCCGAGATGTGCACTTTGCTTATACAACGAGGAGCCAGGGGCTGTCTGTGTCCACACAGGTGCAGACCATGCTGGGCTTCCTGGCAACAGGGTCATTCCAGTGGGAGTTGGCCTAACGCTCCCACTAACTTTAGTTCTGTTTCTTGTTTATTCCATTTCACAGGGAACCAAATAAACTATCCCTGTGTGTCTAGATGTCATTTCCAGTCATCTGTCACTCACACTTGGTGTAATTTCTGTGTTCATGTGGAATAATCAGACAGAGGGGAGTCCCATGTCCCAGGGCCTATTTACATGAATTAGCATATTTAAATAGGGGCGTGAACAGGGAAGAGTTTGGTATGTCTGCATGTGCACTCAATTCCACACTCAGTGGGATGCACAAACGGAACGTGCTTGGATCCATGCGTAGGCACACTTTCTTAATATTTTTGTGCTTACGCCAGTTTCTGGCTTTTATCCTACGCCATGTTTCAGCAGGAAATCCACACGTCTTTGCACATGAGGGCTCTGGTTTCAGCATCTAACAAACTTCCTGCAGGCGTCCATCAGCAACACCCACTCACATATCTTAACACCCGCATTAAGGTGCAAACACTAAAATATCACATTTGACCCATGAGGTGCAAAGATATGTCACCAAGTTGTTCAATTAGTGCAGCAAATCCAAAATGTGTGAAATATACAGCAGTTGTGATGTGTTGCCAGATTAGAAGCCAGTGTGTATGAGGCATATGTGCACTTTAGCTGTTCTCAACACTTTTTTGCTGGGGTGGGGCATGGATGTTGGATAAAAAGGGGAAGCTGACTGTAAAATCACAAACCAAAAGTAGGCATTAGAATGCTGAAAATAGTGTTTCCTTGCAGACACCGCCTGTGTGATATGTTTTGCCAAAATACAAAATAGAAAGGCAATGAAAAGTGTGCATCAGTCTCTTCAGCAATGCAGTCAGGTCCATAAGTACTTGGACAGTGACAGTGACAGTAATTTTGCTTCTGTACACCATCACAGTTGAGTTGAAAAGAAACAAGATGTGATTGTATGGTCAGTTTTCAGTTTTAATTCAAGGGGTTAATGAAAAATATCACATTTAAAACTTTGTTATTATGGCCATTTTTTATACACAGCCGTTCCATTTTCAGAGTCATAAGGAATATTGTTATGATAAATTAATTTACATCAGTCATTCAGAAATACAAACAGTAATCTGTCTGAAATAGACAGTTCTCCATAACTGAGTTTATGTGCAAGAAGGAGTGAGGGGAGCCACCAAGACACCTCTGAAGGAGTTACCCCTCTGTGGTTTGTGGACACGCCTGTTGTGTGGGCCGCCAGAAGAGGAGGTACTGCTGGCCCACCACCAGAGGGCGCCCTGCCTGAAGTGCGGGCTTCAGGCACGAGAGGGCGCTGCCGCCATGGACACAGCCGGGGGTGACAGCTGTCGCTCATTACCTCTTGACAGCTGTCACCCATCTACTCAACATCGTCTCACTCCATAAAGACCAGACGTCATCTCCACCTCATTGCCAAGATATCATACTTCATAGGAGGTAATACTCTCAGCCTTTTTGTGAGATTTGTAACTGTTATTGTGAGAATTTGCAGGAGAACCGGTCATTTGTGAGGAGGCTGTGCAAGACGGCGCTCCTTTTCAGCTGAGACCGCTGCAACATATTGAGTGAGAGGTGGAGGTGGCATTCCCACCGTTGTTGTTACTGGGTGTACACACACCCACACTTGACTGTCTTTGTTCTTCGCCAGCAGTACCAGATCCGACAGTCGGGGACGGTGATCACCTGGGAATTCGGGACTTGGCGGCTCCAGTATTCACCAGGTTCTGGGGCAGCGGAAATCGTGTGGTTCCGGCTCTCCTCAGGACAGACGTCTTCTATCCTCGAGCCTGCCCACACGTCACCTCTGTGTATTGACTGTTATGATATTCTGTGATTGTCTGTATGTTCGTTGTGCACATTCACAACATTAAATTGTTACTTTTTGGCTCATCTATTGACCGTTCATTTGCGCCCCCTGTTGTGGGTCCATGTCACTACACTTTCCCAACAGGATATCTCGGCCAGCGTCATGGACTCCGAGGGGCGTCACCCGGCTGTTGAACGACCAATGGGAGAGCAGGGAGCGCAGGCGTCTGCAGGAGATGTGATTGGTGAGTTGCAGCACATTCTCACCGCCTTTACGGCTCGGTTGGATCAAATGACTGAGCAAAACATCCTCCTGAACCGCAGGGTGGAGGCTCTCTCTGCACAGATGGCGGCGAGCGCTCAGGGCGCTGCTGCAGCTCGTCCTCCTGCCGACCCTGTGCAGGATATGAACGTTCCAGTGGTGGTTCAACAACCCCTCCCACCATCCCCTGAAGCATACATAAGCCCTCCTGAGCCGTACGGAGGTTGTGTGGAGACGTGCGCGGACTTTCTTATGCAGTGTTCGCTCGTCTTCGCACCACGTCCCGTCATGTACGCGTCAGATGCTAGTAAAATAGCTTATGTGATTGCTCTGCTTCAGGGTAAAGCACGCGCCTGGGCTACGGCGCTCTGGGAACAGAACTCACGGTTGTTATCAGCATACACTGGGTTTGTGGGGGAGTTCAGAACAGTGTTTGATCACCCTAACAGAGAGAGACCGCTTCAGCTGTGCTGCTGTCAATGAGACAGGGACGCGAGAGCGCAGCCGCTTATGCAGTCAACTTCCGCATCGCGGCTGCGAGGTCCGGCTGGAATAACGTTGCGCTCCGCGCTGCCTTCGTAAACAGACTGTCGTTGGTTCTGAAGGAGCAGCTGGTAGCTAAGGAGGAACCGCGGGATTTAGATGGGCTTATCGATCTCGTTATACGGTTAGACAATCGGTTGGAGGAACGCCGTCGGGAGCGAGGCAAAGGACGTGACCGGATACGCGCCGCCCCTCTCCCTTCCGGGTTCGATAAGGCGCCGCCCTCCCCACGCTCCACAGCCGCAGCGCTTTGTGGGGCAACAGCTCCCCCTGCTGACGTTGTTAGGGAAACGCACAGGGCCAAAATGGGGAGGCTGATCCGTGGAGAGTGTTTTCTCTGCAGCTCAACTGAGCACACACAGAGAAACTGCCCCAAACGGCCAAAACGACAACAACCGCCCTTAGAGACTGGGCTAAGGAGGGGTCAAACCATTCAAGTGAGACACACACAATCCTGAGCGGGGATTTAACCCTTCAAGCCCGAGCACTGGTGGACACGGGGTCAGAAGGGAATCTGCTAGACAGCAGATGGGCAAGGGAGGTAGGGCTCCCTCTGGTGGCGCTTCCTTCGCCATTGCAGGTGCGGGCACTAGATGGCACCCTCCTCCCTTTACTCACACACAAGACACAACCAGTAACTCTGGTAGTGTCTGGAAACCATCGGGAGGAGATTGAGTTTTTTGTGACTCCTTCTACCTCCCGCGTGATTTTGGGCATCCCATGGATGTTGAAGCACAATCCCCGGATTGATTGGCCGTCTGGGGTGGTGGTTCAGTGGAGCGAAACCTGCCATCGGGGGTGTTTAGGATCCTCGGTTCCTCCCGGTTCACAGGCTAAGGAGGAGGTCAAAGTCCCTCCCAATCTGACGGCAGTGCCGGTTGAGTACCACGATCTTGCTGACGTCTTCAGCAAGGATCTGGCACTCATCCTTCCCCCGCACCGTCCGTACGATTGTGCCATTGATTTGGTTCCAGGCGCTGAGTTCCCGTCCAGCAGGCTGTACAACCTCTCATGACCTGAGCGCGAATCAATGGAGACATACATCCGGGACTCATTAGCTGCCGGGCTGATCCGGAACTCCACCTCCCCGATGGGGGCAGGTTTCTTTTTTGTGGGAAAGAAAGATGGCGGACGTCGTCCATGTATTGATTACAGGGGGCTGAATGAGATTACGGTTCGCAACCGATACCCGTTGCCATTGTTAGATTCCGTGTTCACCCCCCTGCATGGAGCCAAAATCTTTACTAAGCTGGATCTTAGGAATGCGTATCACCTGGTTCGGATCCGGAAGGGAGACGAATGGAAGACGGCATTTAACACCCCGTTAGGTCACTTTGAGTACCTGGTCATGCCGTTCGGCCTCACCAACGCCCCCGCGACGTTCCAAGCCTTGGTTAACGACGTCTTGCGGGACTTCCTGCACCGATTCGTCTTCGTATATCTGGACGATATTCTCATCTTTTCTCCGGATCCTGAGACCCATGTCCAGCATGTACGTCAGGTCCTGCAGCGGTTGTTAGAGAACCGGCTGTTTGTGAAGGGCGAGAAGTGCGAGTTTCACCGCGCGTCTTTGTCCTTCCTGGGGTTTATAATCTCCTCCAACTCCGTCGCCCCTGATCCGGCCAAGGTTGCGGCGGTGAGAGATTGGCCCCAACCAACAAGCCGTAGGAAGCTGCAACAGTTCCTCGGCTTTGCTAATTTCTATAGGAGGTTCATTAAGGGCTACAGTCAGGTAGTTAGCCCCCTGACAGCCCTGACCTCTCCAAAAGTCCCCTTCACCTGGTCGGATCGGTGCGAAGCCGCGTTCAAGGAGTTGAAACGACGGTTCTCTACTGCGCCAGTTTTGGTGCAGCCCGACCCTAGCCGCCAGTTCATGGTTGAAGTGGACGCCTCTGACTCAGGGATGGGAGCCGTGCTGTCCCAGAGCGGAGAGACCGATAAGGTTCTTCACCCGTGTGCCTACTTTTCCCGCAGGTTGACCCCGGCTGAACAGAACTATGACGTCGGCAATCGAGAACTCCTTGCGGTGAAAGAGGCTCTTGAGGAGTGGAGACACCTGTTGGAGGGAGCGTCTGTGCCATTCACGGTTTTCACTGACCATCGGAACCTGGAGTATATCAGGACCGCCAAGCGGCTGAACCCCAGGCAAGCCCGCTGGTCACTGTTCTTCGGGCGTTTCGACTTCCGGATCACCTATTGCCCCGGGACCAAGAACCAGAGATCGGATGGCTTGTCCCGGGTACACGAAGACGAAGTCAAAACAGAGCTGTCGGATCCACCGGAGCCCATCATTCCGGAGTCCACTATCGTGGCCACCCTCACCTGGGATGTGGAGAAGACCGTCCGGGAGGCCCTGGCACGGAGCCTGGACCCTGGAACCGGTCCGAAGAACCATCAGTACGTCCCACCAGAGGCCAGAGCTGCAGTCTTGGACTTCTGTCACGGTTCCAAGCTCTCCTGTCATCCAGGGGTGCGAAGGACCGTGGCAGTTGTCCGGCAGCGCTTCTGGTGGGCGTCTATGGAGGCCCACGTCCGGGAATATATCCAGGCCTGCACCACCTGTGCCAGGGGCAAGGCAGTACATAAGAAGGCCCAAGGACTCCTCCAGCCGCTGCCGGTGCCTCATCGCCCCTGGTCCCACATCAGCCTGGATTTCGTCACGGGCCTCCCGCCGTCCCAGGGCAACACCACCATCTTCACGATAGTGGACCGATTCTCCAAGGCAACCCACTTCGTGGCCCTCCCGAAGCTCCCAACAGACAAGGAGACAGCAGACCTCCTGGTCCACCACGTCGTCCGTCTGCATGGGATACCCTCCGACATCGTCTCTGATCGTGGTCCCCAGTTCTCTTCACACGTCTGGAGGAGCTTCTGCAGGGAACTGGGGGCCACCGTGAGCCTCTCGTCCGGGTACCATCCACAGACGAACGGACAGGCAGAGCGGGCCAACCAGGACTTGGAACAGACCCTCCGCTGCGTCACAGCCGCGCACCCGACGGCCTGGAGTAACCATCTGGCCTGGATCGAGTATGCGCATAACAGCCAGGTGTCTTCTGCCACCGGCCTCTCCCCATTTGAGGTGTGTTTGGGGTATCAGCCCCCGTTGTTTCCCGTGGTGGAGGGAGAGGTCGGTGTGCCCTCGGTCCAGGCCCACCTGCGGAAGTGCCGTCGGGTGTGGCGCTCCGCCCGTTCTGCCTTGTTGAAGGCCCGGACGAGGGTGAAGACCCATGCAGACCGCCGGCGATCCCCGGCCCCTGCTTACCAGCCCGGGCAGGAGGTGTGGCTTTCCACAAAGGACATCCCCCTCCAGGTGGACTCCCCAAAACTTCAGGACAGGTACATTGGCCCCTTCAGGATCCTCAAAGTCCTCAGTCCTGCCGCAGTGAAGCTCCAACTCCCGGCTTCACTGCGGATCCATCCGGTTTTCCACGTGTCCCGCATCAAACCTCACCACACCTCACCCCTCTGTGCTCCCGGACCGGCGCCGCCTCCTGCTCGGATCATCGACGGGGAGCCGGCTTGGACGGTGCGCCGGCTCCTGGACGTCCGTCGGATGGGTCGGGGGTTCCAGTACTTGGTGGACTGGGAGGGGTATGGACCCGAAGAACGCTCCTGGGTGAAGAGGAGCTTCATCCTGGATCCGGCCCTCCTGGCCGACTTCTACCGCCGACACCCCGACAAACCTGGTCGGGCGCCAGGAGGCGCCCGTTGAGGTGGGGGTCCTGTTGTGTGGGCCGCCAGAAGAGGAGGTACTGCTGGCCCACCACCAGAGGGCGCCCTGCCTGAAGTGCGGGCTTCAGGCACGAGAGGGCGCTGCCGCCATGGACACAGCCGGGGGTGACAGCTGTCGCTCATTACCTCTTGACAGCTGTCACCCATCTACTCAACATCGTCTCACTCCATAAAGACCAGACGTCATCTCCACCTCGTTGCCGAGATATCATACTTCATAGGAGGTAATACACTCAGCCTTTTTGTGAGATTTGTAACTCTGTTATTGTGAGAATCTGCAGGAGAACCGGTCGTTTGTGAGGAGGCTGTGCAAGACGGCGCTCCTTTTCAGTTGAGACCGCTGCAACATATTGAATGAGAGGTGGAGGTGGCATTCCCACCGTTATTGTTACTGGGTGTACACACACCCACACTTGACTGTCTTTGTTCTTCGCCAGCAGTACCAGATCCGACAGTCGGGGACGGTGATCACCTGGGAATTCGGGACTTGGCGGCTCCAGTATTCACCAGGTTCTGGGGCGGCGGAAATCGTGTGGTTCCGGCTCTCCTCAGGACAGACGTCTTCTATCCTCGAGCCTGCCCACACGTCACCTCTGTGTATTGACTGTTATGATATTCTGTGATTGTCTGTATGTTCGTTGTGCACATTCACAACATTAAATTGTTACTTTTTGGCTCATCTATTGACCGTTCATTTGCGCCCCCTGTTGTGGGTCCGTGTCACTACACTTTCCCAACAACGCCAGTTTGTTCAGATCTGTTCTTTGTCATAGTTCTATTATTAAATTAATTTTTTTAACCACTTCCTGGAACGAGCGCTTGTTTTAATCTTTCTTGCATATGATGTTTGATTTGCAGCCAATCCAAGAGGTCAGAGATCACATGGGTCTTTCGGCACTCTCACACTGTGAGATTCTGCAGTGCAGCCCAGCATCTCTCCATGTAGGATTCACACAGAAACATGCCAGTAAATGCCCAGGAAATAAAAAAAAAAATGGTCATGCCAACCTGAAAACACTTTTTATTAAATCTTACAGACAAAGCAAAAGACTGTGGAAAACAAATGACATTTTTGAGACAGACTTCCCAGTTTGCATCACTGAAGGATATTTATGGTCATTTATGGATAAACTAATGGCACAAGATATCCAGCTGGAACTGGTGAGTGACTTTATTTTATAACTATACTCTCAAACGCACCACATCTCTCCCATGCACAGTCTCCAGTGGTTGGAACTGCTGCACTGTACAGCACGTTTTATTTTTGTGAATTTATTACCTCCGCCAAGGAGGTTATGTTTTCGGGCGAGTTTGTTTGTTTGTTTGTCTGTCTGTCTGTTTGTCAGCAGAATAACTCAAAACGTTTTGAACGGATTTTGATGAAATTTTGTGGAGTGGTTGGAAATGACAAGAGGAACAAGTGATTAAATTTGAGTGATTATCTGGATCACGATCCGAATCCAGGAATTTTTTAAAGGATTCTTCACCATTGCGGGATAGGGAGAATTTTGACATTCTAGTTTCTAACTCCACAAAACAAGGCAGAAAGGCTTGAAAAAAATTAGGTTGTAACATAGTCAAATGTTCTATCAAACAACAAAGTTTGGTGATGATCGGATCCGGATTCTGGATCTGGTGATCCAGAATATGCAAAAATATAGGGAAAATAGAAAATGTGTCAGTGTGAGGTGACAAATGAAGCTAGAGATGCACAACTAACACCAAATTGTAGCTGAATCTGTACTGATTCAGAAAGGTGTCATCAGATTTGATGTAGCTTCAAATGTTATGGAGCTAGATCATTGTTAGGTGCATAGGTATTAAAGGCACTGCGCTGCGGTGGTTTGAATCATATTTATCTAATAGATTACAATTTGTTCATGTAAATGGGCAATCTTCTTCACAGACTAAGGTTAATTATGGAGTTCCACAAGGTTCTGTGCTAGGACCAATTTTATTCACTTTATACATGTTTCCCTTAGGCAGTATTATTAGACAGCATTGCTTAAATTTTCATTGTTACGCAGATGATACCCAGCTTTATCTATCCATGAAGCCAGAGGACACACACCAATTAGCTAAACTGCAGGATTGTCTTACAGACATAAAGACATGGATGACCTCTAATTTCCTGCTTTTAAACTCAGATAAAACTGAAGTTATTGTACTTGGCCCCACAAATCTTAGAAACATGGTGTCTAACCAGATCCTTACTCTGGATGGCATTACCCTGACCTCTAGTAATACTGTGAGAAATCTTGGAGTCATTTTTGATCAGGATATGTCATTCAATGCGCATATTAAACAAATATGTATATGTATGTATATTTGCGCAGTATCGCAATATCTCTAAAATTAGAAAGGTCTTGTCTCACAGTGATGCTGAAAAACTAATTCATGCATTTATTTCCTCTAGGCTGGACTATTGTAATTCATTATTATCAGGTTGTCCTGAAAGTTCCCTGAAAAGCCTTCAGTTAATTCAAAATGCTGCAGCTAGAGTACTGTCAGGGACTAGAAGGAGAGAGCATATCTCACCCATATTGGCCTCTCTTCACTGGCTTCCTGTTAATTCTAGAATAGAATTTAAAATTCTTCTTACTTATAAGGTTTTGAATAATCAGGTCCCATCTTATCTTAGGGACCTCATAGTACCATATCACCCCAATAGAGCGCTTTGCTCTCAGACTGCAGGCTTACTTGTAGTTCCTAGGGTTTGTAAGAGTAGAATGGGAGGCAGAGCCTTTAGCTTTCAGGCTCCTCTCCTGTGGAACCAGCTCCCAATTCAGATCAGGGAGACAGACACCCTCTCTACTTTTAAGATTAGGCTTAAAACTTTCCTTTTTGCTAAAGCTTATAGTTAGGGCTGGATCAGGTGACCCTGAACCATCCCTTAGTTATGCTGCTATAGACTTAGACTGCTGGGGGGTTCCCATGATGCACTGAGTGTTTCTTTCTCTTTTTGCTCTGTATGCACCACTCTGCATTTAATCATTAGTGATTGATCTCTGCTCCCCTCCACAGCATGTCTTTTTCCTGGCTCTCTCCCTCAGCCCCAAACAGTTCCAGCAGAAGACTGCCCCTCCCTGAGCCTGGTTCTGCTGGAGGTTTCGTCCTGTTAAAAGGGAGTTTTTCCTTCCCACTGTTGCCAAGTGCTTGCTCACAGGTGTCGTTTTGACCGTTGGGGTTTTTCCGTAATTATTGTATGGCCTTGCCTTACAATATAAAGCGCCTTGGGGCAACTGTTTGTTGTGATTTGGCGCTATATGAATAAAATTGATTTGATTTGATTTGATTTAGATCCAGAAGAAAACCGCCATTACCGAAAAATCGTTTTTATACAATAACTTTTGAACTAATAAAGACATAAAAGTGATTCCAAGTTCTAGTGGTATGTTTTCATGGTCAAGGATGTCAAATATAAAGGAAAGAAAAGTGTATGTATCATCGTTTTGGTTGTAACACTGAATTGTTGAATAGATCACTGTGCCAAGGAGGGAATCTCTTTAGGGTCAGTGACCCTATGGCCTTGTGTAGCACATGCAACACTTAAAAAATAGTTCTATTTCAGAATTTACTGTTATTTATTTAGAGAAGTGTTTCATAAATGTTAAAAAATTCATATATTTGCAGTTTAGTTGAATAATAAATTGAATTTTGTCTCTTATTTGTATTTGTCTATAAGCACATGCAATATCAATATCAGTGCTCAGATGACAGTAGCTTCTGGGAAAGGTGCAAGTTGCAAAAAACTGTGATGCCAAGCGCTAAGGATACATGCTATCCGGTCACAGCAGATGAAACTTTTTTTACTAGCAGACATCACTGTTAGACTTTTTTAGGTTCAATGATTCCACGGTGTGTAGATGTTATGGCGTCAGTGACCCCATGGCCTTGGCGGAGGTTTGCACTCTCCGAGTGCTTCTAGTTTATACATTGTTTTAAAATCTTTGTCATATATGACACTACTTTTGTGACCTAAAAACTTTGGTAAACCCATTTCTAAGACCAAAGGAGTTACAAAAAAATAAAAGTATATATTTTTTGAGTTATCCCAAAACACACTTCAGATTTTCTGCATTAGAGGCAAATTAGATCTTTTACACATTGTTGTAGACACATATTTGTCTCACATTCAGAAAGCTGTCCTCCTTCTAAACATTTTGATATGTAACACATTTGCATTATACTGTTTGCAAGTACCTTAAATGGGAAATTACTGATGGTACGGTAAAATCGAGAAAATACCCTTGAACCCCAGAGAGTTAATAACTAGTGATGTCAAAGGTTGCACCACCCCCAGTTTCTCCAAGCACAACACACAAACCTCTCACTCTTTCCGAGTTGTCAGGGATGTCTTGGTGGCTTTCCTTTCAAGAAAGAACAAAATTAGCTATAAAATGATTTCTATGAACAATAAACCTTATAGTTAATTTGTCTCATTATTTATGTTCTCTGAAATTTGAGGTTCTCTGTATAAAAACAGCTGCAATTGATTCATTTTAAGTATACTAATGGACCTGACTGTACCAACTCCAACCCGCATACATGTTTTATGTTAATTGGCATCCATGCCTTATTTAACAATAAATTAAGGCAACTGGTTACAAATGTACTATCTGTGCCGCAATGAAGAAACCTCTGCTTTCAGTCTGACACCTGCTTCCTCATGCTTTTAACTTTTGGCCTCTGCTGTAAATGGATTCACTTTATCCATCCAGTAACATTTAGTTTATTCAACCAAACTGACTCCACAGTGACTAAGTGTTTTCATGCCAGTGCACATTGTTGTTTTGATGTTGAAAACAACACTTTAGATTTAGTCTGCACACTTCTCTCCAAATGATTTGAAAAGGACCGTTCACCTTCATTAAGGCTGTGAAATCGACTTCAACTGTTAAAAATAAAGCCGGCCTTGAGCTCAGCTTTGCAGAAAGTCAACATATTCATGCTGACATTTCCGTTTGTGAAATGGCACTCATGGGAAATGCAGATAAAGACACAAATCGGACGTATTTGAAACAAAGGACTTTGCTTTGTTAATCTACCCACTGGGTCATTAATGAGCAACATCCAGCTTTTTTCAAAGTGTGAAAAAATATTCACTCTATCTATCTATCTATCTATCTATCTATCTATCTATCTATCTATCTATCTATCTATCTATCTATCTATCTATCTATCTATCTATCTATCCAATTTCCACTAATCTTCATACGTGGATAATAATCAACCCCAGAATTTCCCTTAAAGACTTTGACAAAGGTCAAGGTCATTGGGGTCAAAAGTCTAATTGTATTTATTTCACTTGAGTGTCCACCAACCTTTACTCACCTACGGAGGCAGGTTCTAAAATTACTCAGGCAAAGTCAAAGGTCGAAACTAAACTTTTTCACTCTGCACCAGACTTGGCACACATTTGTAGGTGGGTTCTGAAATTACCCAGGCAAGATCAAATTCACCAAAGGTCATTCGTTGGGCTAAAGGTAATTGGGTTCAAAGGTCAAAATTGACATTTTTTTACTTTGATTTGCACCAAACTGTGTATATGTATGGAGGTGGGTTTTCGAATTGCTCAGCAAGGTCCAATTTTCCAAAGGTCAGTTACTGAGGCCAAAGTCATGGCTGCATGTCTGTTTAATGACGTCCCAGGTCCTTTTAGCGATTTTTGCAAACTTGACATGTCAATGAAGGTTGAGCCTAAAATTGCCCTGAAAGAATTAATTTGGATAAAAGTCAAGAAATTTCATTTTCAACCCAATTTGGACCAAATGTGGCACATACTTTGGTGAATTCCAGAATGGGGGATTTTCAAGTTGCGATAGAGCAGTGCCTATGCGCATGTGTGTCCGGTTAGGGAGACGTGGTTTCGTTCAACAACAAGAACTGTCAAGAAACTTTCTCGTCACTGTTTGGAGTTGTGTGGAGGTAGGAACAACCTTTTGAATGCTTGAATAACGATGTCAGTCGTACTAAGAAATCAAATAATAGTGAAAACAAGTTCACTGCACCCAGAATGTTGGTATTTTGGTCGTTGAACTTCCCTAGCAACAAATGTAAAGCTCCGGTCACACAGCACTAACGAAGGACACCGAAGTCAAAATGAAACAAGAAATCTGAACTTAAGTTGACTTCCAGAGACATCGTTTAACCGGCATCCAGCTTCGATCACTTAGCTACTCCATGAGGCGTCGTAACATCCGATCGGTCAGCCGCTCCATGAGGCGTCGTAACATCCGGTCGGTGAGCCGCTCCGTGAGGCGTCGTGAGTGGTGGGCACAGATAACCAAAAATTAACTTCGATAACAGATAATCAGATAACTGAAAAGCTATCTTTGATAAAGATAGAACGATAAACGACCCAAAAATTTATTGGAAGTTACAGATAACCGATAAATTCCAGTATTGTCTCTGGTACATTTGCAACTACTACTAATAATAAAATAATAAACGCAGACACAATAACAACGTCTAGTATAAACCCAGAGAATATATTCACAAGCGTTTTAGGCACTAGAGTTTAATGCTGTTGTCCGTAGAGCCTGATCAGAGTGTTTCAAATGCATTTCTCATGTTGTGAACGTACTATTACCCTATCCTACCCATAATGCACTGCTGGGCACAGCATATATCCACACTAAAACCTTAAAAATTAGCGCACTACTTTAAAACTAAAACATATATCTGATATTTTCACTTTATAAAACTTCAGACATGACATTAATTTAAATAACTTGTCCAACATTAGTTTGGTTAAAAGTTGAACCATAAGTTAAAAATGTATGCCTCTGGATGACTTGGGTGATATTGCCCATGTATCAGTATGGGGTTAAAAGAAATTAGTCTTTTGGGGGGGGACCAGTTCTCCTTTGCCTGCATAGGATAGATCAGTTTCTTTTTAAAGCAGCTCTTCTGTTTTGCAGAGGGTAGAACTACACATCAGCTACGAAACATTTAACAGATAGGTGCTCAACTGATTTTAAGTTTTATAAATATTTGTAGCTGTTCAGATTTATTTACCACGTTAACAGTCTAAAAAGTATCAGACAAAAATTTATCGCAAGATAATTAGTCCGATAATGGTTTTTAAATTTATCTAAAAAGATAATCTGATAATGAAAACATTATCTTCGATAATTATCGGTTATCGGATTATCGGAACTGTGCCCACCACTAGGCGTCGTAACATCCGATCGGCCAGCCGCTCCGTGAGGTGTCGTAACATCTGATCGGTCAGCCGCGCCATGAGGCGTCATAACATCCGATCGGCCAGCCGCTCCATGAGGCGTCGTAACATCCGATTGGCTAGCTGCTCCGTGAGGTGTCGTAACATTCGATCGGTCAGCCGCTTCGTGAGGCGTCATAACAAGGTGTTGTTTCTAATGACGCCAAACACGCAAGCGAGAGGCTCACTAACTGGGAGTCTCTGTTTCAAGATGGCGGCACAACTTGAAAGTTGTCCATTGCCCTGGCAAGGTCAAGCCAGATGTCAGCAATTCTGCTTAAGGTCAAGGTCACAGGGGTCAAATGTCAGATTGCTGTATCCTTGCTGTCTGCTTGTCCATGGGTACTGTGTTACCTAGTAGCTTTGGTTGTGTCACATTAATGAATCACTGAAATAGCTTGCAGCCCGACTGACTGGTCATCTCTGTTCACTAATTGGATGTCTCACAGGTAAAGGGGGAAGTGCAGCAGCCACAGATGGCATTCACAGTGCGCCACGCCACCGTGACCTTCCAAACTGATGGGGACACATGGCGCGAGCAGAAAGAGAAGAAGGCGGCTCTGATGGTGGGCATCTTGATCGGCGTGTTCATGCTTTGCTGGATTCCCTTCTTCATCACCGAGCTCATCGTCCCGCTGTGCTCCTGCGACATCCCGCCCATTTGGAAAAGCATCTTCTTGTGGCTGGGCTACTCCAACTCCTTCTTCAACCCACTCATCTACACCGCCTTTAACAAGAATTACAACAATGCCCTGAGGAACCTCTTCTCCCGCCAGCGCTGAGCAAACACGTGGCGCCAGTACGTACGCCGCATCGATTCTCCCCAGGCAGAAGAACACAACCCTGTGTGATTGTCATCCACAGAACGGATAAAAACAAAAACACTGTGCTTGAAAACTCTCTTTACATCAGCTTTGTTAGCATGTTAGCACATTCGCACTTGCATCACGATGATTGTGTGTCTGCAGAGAGGAATAACGTGGTGGTATTGTGGCAGGAGCAAAGATAATGATGTGGAAGTATTTCTGTGTGCTGTTTCAGTCTTATTAGGGAGAAACATGTTAACTCCCCTGTAAACAGTTTCGTCATCAGGCTGTTTGTTTGGGTTCTGGGAATCATTTCAAAGCAAAGACGAGAGAAATCAACACATCTTTTCCAGCAGGACAAAATGAGCCTCTTTAATAAAACACTCCCAACAAACTGTTGATTCTTCCAGACAACACAAATGCTCATATGGGTGATATGGGGCCCTATCTTCCATCTGGTGCAACAAAGCGCACAGCACAACACAAACACCATTGCTCATTTCCAAGCAACACACCCAGTGTTGTGCCCGGGACCATATTCTTTAAATTGCAAGTTCACTTGCTCTCATGTGTGCGTCCAGTGGTGTGTTGGTCTAAAAATTAGATGTGATCAGACAGAGCGCAGTTGCATTGTTATCATCCAGCACTAGAAAGCATTTGTGCCATAGAAATATTGTAGTATTCTGTTTGACACTGCACAGTCATGCACTGTTATGGCCTTGGGGTGGGATGTGGCTTGTCTTACTTCCCAGAGGCTGGAACTGTCTGGATAATAGTGTTTCCGTGGTGTCTGCACTTTAAACAGACTGCTGAAAACACATCTTCAAGATGCATAATAACCTGTACTTCAACACGAAAACACATTACAATCTCAAATTCACTCAATCCATATGTCAGAACGCACAACTAGAGCACACAGCAGCATATTTCTGCTTCAAATCGGAGTGAACAGTTTTTAACTTACCTTAAAGAGTTCTGCATGTGATGGGTCTCGGTACTTACACTCTTTCAGAAATTTGTGTGTGAGGTCCAGCTATTTCAGCTGATCTTGAGATTATGCTGACTTTAACGTGCATGGTGCATGCATGGTCAGTGATTAACAATTAGCCATAGCACTTGATCCCAAAAGTCGCAAATTGCATTGTGCACACAATTTAATAAGATCACCAGAAAACCTCTCATTCTGAGTGAGTCCTCTCAATTATGTAGCATGTAGTCGGAGTGCTTGTCTTTGAAAGACCATGACGACAGGTGCCATTCTGATTGTGCCCAAAACACACCTATGACTAATTAGGTGACTTAATCTATCCTGTTTGCACCCAGTGCTACAAAAGGATTAAAGACAATGCATCATAGACGGAGAATGCTCACTGATCATGGTGTAGCTATTTCAGAGGGCCGTAAAGAGCGACTTCACATGCAAAATAACTGAATGTTTGAAAATTCCAAGCTCCGTCCTCTGGTGCTGGAAAATGAAGCCAAAGGGGAAGTTCCAAAACTTGCACTTCCTTGAACGGCCACTTGAGGCTGGCTCCAAAAATGGGTCATCTCCAACTTAACAGCAGAAATAAACATTTACAGCCTGTTGCAAAACAAAACAGCTTTGGAATCAAAACCTACTTTCCACATTCATGCCCTGCAGTCTGGATTCCTCTTGCCACTTCTCCTGGTGAGAGGAGTCAATACTACACAGCTGCTAGCCACTATACCCTCAGCTGTATCTGTCCTTTCTGAATATTTTATTATGACTATAATATTGCTTGCTGTGTAATTAACTGTACAAACAGTACATCGAATTGAAGTCTATACTCCAGTATTTCCAGAAAGTGAAATTTTAGTATGATTTAATTTGTGTGTTGGCACTGTTAGCAATAATTAGCAGGTATTAGTAGCTTGGTGACATGAAGTCCACTGATGGTGCAACTGTTACTTACACCCCTCTTCCACAGGGCACTGTTCTATTTCTATCTCCCACGATCCAGAAAAGTGCAAAAACTAGATGAAACGGCTTACTCCAGCATGCCTCCTATTGGCTGGCTTATAAAGTGCAGACCTGGCAACTGAGTGGCTTATAAAGCACATACCTGGCAACCCACATGAAAACAAAAGGCTGCATTCTCAGCCAGAACCACAACAAACACTGGTTTTGCTTCAAATTTTTTACCCCAATGGAGCACAGTCAAACAGGTATCAAGCTGTACTTACTAGGACTACCCCGTTTAAAGATGTTTAAATATGATGGACTCTGTTAAGACTACAATATGATGCCGATTTGGTGAATCGGGATGAAATTGTTGAACAGCTTGGAATTTCACCCCGATTTTAAAAGTGGTGCTGATGATGACTGTAACTACTGTGTATACCTAATTTGTTCAAGACTGACAAAAAATGGAGCACGAAGTTACTGCAACACTTCAAAATGCGATTTGCTATTCAGGGTAAAACAGGAATGAACAGCACTCTGTGGAATAGGGGTATTAGGCAATATACCGGTCATACTTTGTTATAACCGCCCCAAGCCACCAATTATGGAAACACTCACCCGGTCCACAAAAATATATACTATATCTGTTAATGAGTCACTTTAACCAAGGTTAGATTGTTAGCCTTAGCTTGTTTGGGAATGTGGGGGCATGTTCTGGCCTAATTAATCTCGCCCTGTCATGCCAGTCTTGCCCATAGTTCACTTCTTTACCCATTTATGAGTTTGCTGGGAGTTAAACAGAGTTAGAGGGTGACATTTAGTGCTGCTGCAGAGCTTCAAACCCACTATTCATAAAACCTATAGGTGATGTCACGGAGAATTTGTGCAGCACAGTGGCTTAGTGGCTAGCACAGCAAAAAGGTCGTGGGATCGCTTCCCACCTGGGGCCTTTCTGTGTGGGGTATCCATGTTCTCCCTATGTTTGTGTGGGCTTCCTCTGGGTGCTCCAGCTTTGTCCCACATAAAAGACATACAGGCAAGGTAAATTGGAAACTTTTGACCATAGGTGTGCATGTGGGTGTGCAGGGGTGCGAAAAGGGGAGAATAAGGAGAAGGATTCTGACAAAATAATATGGGGGATGGTCCAGTCATATTCCTTTTCAAGGGGCCCAAAATCCCTGGTGTAAATATGTTTGTCTGTCTATATGTGACCTTACAATACACTGGCGATCTCTCCAGAGTGTATGCCCTATGAGTACTGGGATAGGCTCCAGAGAAAATGGATGAATGGAGAAGTATATGTATATATAGACTTTTTCTACTAAAAGCTGGACTGTCCATGTAAGACACTTGCCTGCTCACTTTTGGTCACAAAGGCATCATCAGAGTTTAATGCACCTACTTTTAATGGACAACCTACACCATTTGTTCCTGCACTGGTGTCCAATCCACTAATGAAATCAAACTTATACAGTCAAGTAGAACCAAAAATCTGGGTATGCGCTTCATTGAGCCTGTTTGTGCAACTGTTGCATTATACTGTACATCCTGGATTTCATTTTCATTTTAGGTAAAACCTGGATTTTTACTTCCTTGTGTTAAATTCTTTGATGGCACTCTAGTATTAGGTTTGGTGGACAGAGAAGTCTGGACACAATTGCAGGACTTGACAACACAGCTCTGGTTTTTAAAAACGTATACTAAAGAATTCAGTGGGATCCAGTTCACAGCAACGCAGTCCAAAATCAGAAAACAAATCCAAAACATCAGGCGTAAGGTGTGGTCAGTATGAACAGGCAGGTGGTCAAAACACAACGTGGTAGAAGGACTAGGAAACACAGAAAACAGACCTGGAACCAAAGGCGCAAGACGCAATGATCTGGCAGGGAACTAGTGCAATCACTGGAGCTTAAATATAAACAGGTGATGAGCTACAGATTAGAAACCGGTGTGTGGAAAATTCCAGAACAGGGTGTGGCCCAGACAGTGTGTAACACCAAGCACCAAGAGAGACGGACAAGAGAGATAGGGACAGACAAAGCCCAAGCTGGAAAAACCCAGCAAGAGAAAGCAGCAGTGAAAAAACAAGCCAAACTAAACTAAACAGAACAAAACATGATACAAAAAGTCCAGATCATGACATCAAGGTGAAAGAACCGACCATATAAATGCATTTAATTTGTTGTACATTCAGTCAAGCTTGGCGCTGGGAAAAGGTAAAACAGATGTGACGAGGTAAAGTGAGTTACAATTTAATATGTTCAACTACAGCTTCCAGCGCTCTCCTTTTTCACAGGAGGAAGAAGCACTCGGTTTTTAGTACAGTTTGACAAGACGTCAATTTTATCATCTCACTGTGTTGTGTGGCTCAGTATGAACATTTCACATTTAGGAGACGTGGCTGTTGTTCAGAGGAGCACTTCACTGTTTTATTTTTTCATTAGTTATTTTCACAGAAGACAGCTAGCGTGCTTAAAAATGGTACTTGGCCTAACCAGCTCAAGATTAAAACCCGTGGCTACTGCTACGGAAAGCCAGTCAGCACGTCAGAGATAAGATACAAGCAGTGGTGGGCACAGGTCTGATAAGTGCTGATTAGCAAGGCTGACATTTTCATGAGTTTTTCAGCTAACTTTGAAAGCCATTACTGGACCAATTAGCTTCCGCTAACTTATAAGTCCACTAACTTGTTTTGAATAAGGTTCAGTGGTCAAAAATGTTTGAAAAGCCTAAAACCATACATTTGTTCCTGTTGGAGTTTCACAGGGATCATTTTATTGATTAATATTCTAATTTCAGGAAACAGTATTTACCACCAGTGGTTATGTTTGTGCAGCAGGGTTTTTTGTTTGTTTGTTTGTTCCGCACTAACTGTAGCTTTGAGTGTTTAGAAACATTTTTTCAAAATAGTTGTTGACAAAATGGGACCCCATTTAGGACACCGTGCGGTGTCTGCCTTTTGATACCAACTCCAGGAACAGTGTTTTGAGTTTGTCATCACTAATTTGCAGTACAGATGAATAGTTTTGCTATCTTTCCTACTGGGGGTTGCATGATACCACTTTGTCATCACTGCCGATTACAGGGGTCATTTCAATGATGGACTTTGTTTTTGATGTTACTCTGGATTTCTGTTTCCTGGTTCTTCAGCTTTGTAAAAACATGGTAAAAACCTTGTAACTGTTAGAATGGCCTAAGCAGTGGGTCACCCCTCTGAGTCTGGTCTGCTTGAGGTTTCTTCCTCAACATCATCACAGGGAGATCTCCTTACCAGTGTTGCATGTGTGCTTGCACTAGGGGTTGGTAAGGTTAGACCTTCCCCATTGAAGTGCCTTGAGGCAGCTTTGTTGTGATTTGGTGCTATTTTAATCAAATAAATTGAATTGAAATTGAATTGAATTGACTGATATGATACAGATAATGGAACCTTCAGTATCTGCTGATACCGAAACCAATCGGATATCTTTTCCTTGTATTACAATAACTACTCTGTTAATAAATATATTTGTTTGGATGTACTTTGTTAACCTAACCAACGAACAAAATATCAACTCAAACTGTGAAATAAATATTCTACTTCCCTAAAAGAAAATATACATAGTCCACAACCAACCCAGTCTAATAGCATGTCCTGATTCAGCAGCACGAAATACATTAATCTAAATTTTTTTTTCATGGGTAAAAATGCAGGGGGGGGGGGGGGGGGGGGGCGGGGTCAGGGTGGTCATGGTTTGGGTTGGGGGTAGGAGTAGGGTTAGTAATAGTGAGTTTAAAAAACCCTGTCATGAAAATTTGAACCATTTCGTGACTGGAGGACGAAGAAAAAAAACATGAGACTGGGCTGTCCACAGTATGATTCAAACGTGCAGCAGAAGGCTCAGATTGGATTGCATTTATTTTCATATTCGATCCACTAATTTTAGTCAATATTATATGGATACCGATCCAAAACATCAGGTTAGTTCATTCCCAAGCCAGACATTCTATCATTCTTTAATTCTAGGGTTATTTTCCACACTAAGACGGGTGTCAGTGAGCTGAGCGTATCGATGAGCATGTGACACCCAGTCTTGAGCAAGTGGCAGACAAACTACATGTAAGTTCAACAAGAGTTGACCTGTTCCTAATTCCTCATAATCCACCCAGCATCCACGAACCAACCAGCAGGTGGAAAACACGTCTATGGGATTTTACTGTGCATCCAGAAAGTATTCACAGCGCTTCACTTTTTCCACATTTTATGTTACAGCCTTATTCCAAAATGGGGTAAATTAAATTTTCCCTCAAATTTCTCCTCACAACAAACCATAGTGACATGAAAAAGTTTTTTTTTTTTTTACATTTTTGCAAATTTAATAAAAAAAAAAATAAAAATTAAGAAAACTAAGAAATCACATGTACATAGTAATATGCCTTTGTGCACCTTTGGCAGCAATTACAGCCCCAAGTCTTCTTGAATATGATGACACAAGCTTGACGCACCTGTCTTTGGGCAGTTTTGTCCATTTCTCTTTGCAGCACCTCTCAAGCTCCATCAGGTTGGATGGGGAGCGTCGGTGCACAGCCATTTTCAGATCTCTCCAGAGATGTTCAATCAAATTCAGGTCTGGTCTCTGGCTGGGCCACTCAAGGACATTCACAGAGTTGTCCTGAAGCCACTCCTTTGATATCTTTGCTGTGTGCTTAGGGTCATTGTCCTGCTGAAAGATGAGGTCAAGAGCACTCTGGAGCAGGTTTTCATCCAGGATGTGTCTGTACATTGCTGCATTCATCTTTCCCTCAATCCTGACTAGTCTCCCAGTTCCTGCCACTGAAAAACGTCCCCACAGCATGATGCTGCCACCACTATAGGGAAGGTGCCTGGTTTCCTCCAACCATGACGCATGGCATTCCAACCTGGTCTCACGGCAAGTCGTGATTCAGCAGCACAAAATATACATTAATCTATTGGTTCGTGATATTGTGACGAAAAGCGGCTCATTTTCCTCACGGCATTTTCGTCATTCTAATTCATTCCGTGATGGCTGCAAGAAATTAAAAGTAAAGCGGGAGTGGGGGTCAGGGGTGGTTACGGTTAGGTGGGGGGAAAGAGTAAGATTATGTTATGGTTAAGGTTAGGGTCGGGGGTAGGAGTAGGGTTAGAAAGAGTGAGTTAAAAAAAACCTGTCACAAAAATTTGACTAATTTCATCACGGGAGCCCGAAAAAAAACAAACTAACAAACGTGAGACTGGGCTGGGCATTCACACCAAAGAGTTCAATCTTTGACTCATCAGACCAGAGAATTTTGTTTCTCATGGTCTGAGAGTCCTTCAGGTGCCTTTTGCCAAACTCCAGGTGGGCTGCCATATGCCTTTTACTAATTAGTGGCTTCCGTCTGGTCACTCTATCATACAGGCCTGATTGGTGGATTGCTGCAGAGATGGTTGTCCTTCTGGAAGGTTCTCCTCTCTCCATAGAGGAATGCTGGAGCGCTGACAGAGTGACCATCGAGTTCTTGGTCACCTCCCTGACTAAGGCCCTTCTTCCCCGATCACTCAGTTTAGACGGGCGGCCAGCTCTAGGAAGAGTCCTGGTGGATCCGAACATCTTCCATTTATGGATGATGGAGGCCATTGTCTTCACTGGGACCTTCAAAGCAGCAGAAATGTTTCTGTACTCTTCCCCACATTTGTGCCCTCTGAGACAATCCTGTCTCAGAGGGCTACAGACAAATCCTTTGACTTCATGCTTGGTTTGTGCTCTGACGTGCACTGTAAACTGTGGGACCTTATATGTAGACAGGTGTGTGTCTTTCCAAATCATCTCCAATCAACTGACTTTACACCAGGTGGACTTCAATGAAGCTGTAGAAAAATCTCAAGGATGATCAGTGGAAACAGGATGCACCTGAGCTGACTTTTGAGCTTAATGGCAAAGCCTGTGAATACTTATGTACATGTGATTCTTTGTTTATTATTATTATTATTATTATTATTATTATTATTATTATTATTATTATTATTATTATTATTATACTACTAATAATAAAAAATTAGCAAAAGTCTCAAAAACATTTTTTCACATTGTTATTATGGGGTGTTGTGTGTGGAATGTTTTTAAAAAAAAACATGAATTTCTTTCTGGGTGCACTGTACATAGGCAAATCAAAGTTGCTTTTTCAGTTGATCTGGTGCATCAAAGTTAATTAACATCCACAAAGTTAATTAGCATCCACAAATATGTCCAGTGTAATGAGTGGCGATAACCTGCTTCAACTTTCTACCATTGGTCTGAAAGCCCAAAGTCTCAAAAAATGTTTACACATTGCAAATGAATGAGAACTTGGTTCAGTTTGATCTGGACAGAGACCACCTCTTGGACCAAATTTTGGCACTTTGGTCTGGACCATGGTCCAAGACAGCTTTCACACCTGCTGTTTTGCTTCAGACCAAACAAATTATGTGTGAAAGCACCCTGAGTTACTGCTCATAGAAAGTTGGACGGACTAACACCCATTCACCCACTCACTCATCTACATTTCTGCTGCACAATTTTTACACTGTTACTCGAGCAGTGAAGAAAGGTAGATGGAGATTTGACCAAACTGAAACAGCTGTGACAAACACGTCTTCATTAATTAAACAGTACATATGCATATTTCCAGCACGTGTCACACAGTATTTTAAGAAGAATATACCTAGTTTGTGTAATGGTGAGGCAGACGATAGAACCTGCACTGCCTCCTTTCTCTTATCTTGACAACAAAGTGGACTTGGTGTCCTCCTGTCTGACACGATACAGACTCTGGGACTCTGTTGCACTTGTTATTATGCGACAGCTCCCTTTTATTCCCATGGAAGCTGTTCAGCAGGTACTGTGGAGGCGAGGATCCTGGTGAGCTCACGTATCTGTGAGCTGAATAAGTGCATCACTTTGGCCCTGCGCTCCTCTCCTGCATGCAGCCAAGGTTCTCAGGGTAAAATATGAGCGATTGCATGAGAAAGGAAAAATTGGAAATTCTAAAATGCCTCAAAGGTGATACAGTCTGATAAACCTTTGTCTGCCTGCAGACAGCACTGGGATGGACAGTGCTTACTGGGTATTTAAAGCTTCTTCTCATGTTTTAATGCATGAACCACTGATGTGATGGAGCGATGCTTGATAAAATATTACTCTGTAAACTTGAAAAAGTTGTATTTTACTGAGAAATATATCTGTGTTTTATCTATGGGGAATCCTATACCAGTGGAATTACAGTCTGGCCAAATTTTTAATGGAAAGCTAAAATATGGCCATATGTTGCTGTCACTGTTACTCCATTACCATTGGACCATATAATTTTTTAAAGCATGAAAAACATTCATTGTCAATTTTCCAAATTAATTTTGCCTTGTTGCCCTGCAGTAGATTGGTGTCCTGTCCAGGGTGTACCCTGCCTCACACTCTATAACTGCTGGGATAGGTTCCAGCCCCCCGCCCCCCACAACCCTTGGTTGTAGTAAGCAGGTATAGAAAATGGATGGATGGATTTTGCATTATTACCTGAAATCTTTGGGTTCAGGTCAGTTCTGGGAGTAAGTATACACCACAGAACATCCATCCCCACCTCTCAAATGTAACCATCTATCTGCCACAGCCACGTGAAATGTGAGCATCCATTTGGCCTTTTTGCAGCCATTAAGTTCTTCAGCACTGACGCACCTGTGTGCTGGATCATACCTCAGAAATGCACCACATGGCCAAAATGTCATAACTGACATCCCCTTACAATGCAAGTGATACTCCTCATTTGATGTTCCCTTAGCAACAATTCCTTTGAAACAAAGTCATTCCAGCAGTACACAATAATGCTCCAAGAGAGAGAGAGTACCAAAGACATCTCATCTTCACTTTAGGTCAATAGTTAGCATCAAGGTCTTACAATCAAAAGGTAAGCCCTGAAGCACGAGGACCCTAAAGATTTTTAAATTCTTTCTTCTGCAACGGTATTGCCATTTCCAAACTCTTCTATCCAATGACCTCATGAGTCTATGAGCTCTTCCAAGGAGTCTCTTGATCTCCAAGGTCGAGGACGAGGACCCAGAGACGTGAATGTCAATGTTAAATATGGAGCATCCAGAAAAGATTCACAGCCCTTCACTTATTCCACATTTTGTTATGTTACAGCCTTTTTCCAAAATGGAGTAAATTCATTTTCCCTCAAATTCTATTCACAACACCCCATAATGACAACATGAATAAAATAATTTTTGCAAATTTATAAAAATTTTAAAAAACTAAGAAATTGCATGTACATAAGTATTCACATCCTTTGCTCAATACTTTGTTGATGGGCCTTTGGCAGCAATTACAGCCTCATGTCTTGAATATGATGCCACAAGCTTGGTGCATCTATCTTTGAGCAGTTTCTCTTTCCAGCATGTCTCAAGCCCCATCAGGTTTGATGGGGAGCATTGATGCACAGACATTTACAGATGTATCCAAAGATGTTCAATTGGATTCAGGTCTGGGCTCTGTCTGGGCCACTCAAGGACATTCACAGAGTTGTCCTGAAGACCCAAAGTATGCTTAGGGTCATTGTCCTTCTGAAAGATGAAGCATCGCCCCAGTCTGCAGTCAAGAGTGCTCTGGAACAGGTTTTCATCCAGGAAGTCTCTGTACATTCATCTTTCCCCCATTCCTAACTAGTCTCTCAGTTCCTGCCACTGAAAAACATCCCCACAGCAGGATGCTGCCATGTGCCTTTTACTAAGGAGTGACTTCCGTCTGGCCACTCTTACCATACAGACCTGATTGGTGGATTGCTGCAGAGATGGTTGTCCTTCTGGAAGGTTCTCCTCTCTCCACAGAGGAATGCTGGAGTGCTGACAGAGTGACCATCAGGTTCTTGGTCACCTCCCTGACTAAGGCCCTTCTCCCTGATTGCTCAGTTTAGAGGGGCACCCAGCTCTAAGAAGAGTCCTGGTGGATCTGAACTTCTTCCATTCATGGATGATGGAGGCCACTGTGCTCATTGGGACCTTCAAAGCAGCAGAAATATTTCTGTACCCTTCCCCAGATTTGTGCCTAGAGACAATCCTGTCTCAGAGGTCTACAAACAATTCCTTTAACTTCATGTTTGGTTTGTTCTCTGACATTCACTGTCAGCTGTGGGTCCTTATAGAGAGTTTTCATGTGACGTATCGTCACGTGATTTTTGCTCCCCGTGGCCATTTTGGATTATGACATGGTGGCCGCTGTGATACGTTACGTGCATTTGCCGAATAATTGCAGAAGCTTCAACAATGGTCAACTTTTGTGCTGTCGTTGGTTGCTCAAACAAGTGATAAAAATGAGGCAGGTCAGTCATTTTACAGGCAGCAGTTATTGTGCATCAAGCAGTGGAGTGTTATAAGCTTTCTAAGCGATGACCTGGCTCAGCAGAATAGGCAGAGCAGATCTGAAGGAAGCTTTAATATGGCCAGAACCAAGCAGACTGGCCATAAATCCATCGGAGGAAAAGCTCAGAGGAAGCAGCTGGCTACCAAAGCTGCCCGCAAGAGCGCTCTGGCTAACGGTGGTGTGAAGAAGCCTCACTGTTACAGGCCCATATCTCAAGGATGATCAATGGAAACAGGATGCACCTGAGCTCAATTCTGAGCTTCATGTGACAGCTGTAAATACTTATGTACAAGTGACTTCTTAGTTGTTGTTTTTTTAATAAAATTGCAAAAATCTTTAAAAAAAAACTTTTCACATTGTCATTATGGGGTATTATGTGTAGAATTTTGGGAAAACAATGATTTCATCCATTTTGCAATAAGGCTGTAACATAACATAATGTAGAAAAAGTGAAGTGCTGTGAATACTTTCCGGATGCACTGTAAGTGAATGTTTGTACCAGTTCAACATTTTCATCACATTCAGATACACGTCTGATGGCAGGAAGTCATTGAAAATCTGAGGAAGCTGGAAAGTATTCACAGCACTTCACTTCACGGCGGTGTACAGGTTCAAAATGGAGGCGGCTGATGTGAGTTGGCACCCTAAATGTGTTTTCTCAGAGTAAAGTTTTGCCCATCTGTCCACAACAAAAATGTATTTTATCCTTGGCTCTCGGGCTCCCAACCCTATAAGCCAAAGAACTGTTGTTGTTTTCTTTAAGCCTCTGAAATCTGTCATGTGAAATTGTTACTGCTCTACGTGTATGTACCCTAGATGTGCACGATGAGTCAATCTTTGCTCCCATTCACCCCACACCAATCTTTTATTTAAAGCCTGCCTCTGACACCGATACGTGTCTTCAAGGTGTTTCACCACCCATCCAAGTGAATTCGTCAGGGGTGTGTGTGTGTGTGTGTGTTCACTGATAACGTTCATCAACACAAACAGTTTCTAAAGCCCCAGCAGTAGGTTAGGAAGGTGCAGAGAGGAGGTAAATCAAGTTGTTTACCACTGCTGTATGACCAGAATCGAGAATTTGGATGTCTGTAATTTGGAAATAAAAACAGTAACACTTTATATTAATGTCCCTGTAATAAGAGAAACTTAATTAGTAATAATGTCCTTATGAGATACTTAATAACCGAACCATATAGCACAATAAACTTGCTTATTGTTTTATATTTAGACATAAGAACCCTGTTAAAGGTTTACATGATGTTTATGGAAAGAGACTGCTAAAAATCTAAAGTGCTTACATGAGCTCACTCAGCTGAAGTATGTTACTGCCGCCCTTAAATCAGTATTATCAGACAGGCAACAAACAGTGTCTCCTAGTGTCTAGAAATGGTATAGGCATTCAAGTCATGTTCTTCTTCAACTAAATACAGCCCCAATTCCAATGATGTTGGGATGTTGTTTGAAATGTAAATTAAAACAGAACACAATGATTTGCAAATCCTCTTCAACCCATTTTCAATTGAATACACCACAAAGACAAGATATTTAATTTTCAAACTGATAAACTTTATCGTTTTTTTGCTCATTTTGAAATGGATGCCTGCAGCACGACAAGACTGGGAAAGTTGATGAATATTCAAAGAACACCTGTTTGGAACATTCCACAGGTGAACAGGTTCATTGGAAACAGGTAAGTGTCATGACTGGGTATAAAAGGAGCATCCCCAAAATGCTCAACCGTTCACAAGCACAGATGGGGCGAGGATCACCACGTTGTGAACAACTGCATGAAACAGTTTAAGACCAATGTTTCTCAGTGTTCAATTGCAAGGAATTTAGATATTCCATCATCTACAGTCCATAATATAATCAGAAGATTCAGAGAATCTGGAGAACTTTCTACACATACAGTAGTGTTCAGAATAATAGTAGTGCTATGTGACTAAAAAGATTAATCCAGGTTTTGAGTATATTTCTTATTGTTACATGGGAAACAAGGTACCAGTAGATTCAGTAGATTCTCATAAATCCAACAAGACCAAGCATTCATGATATGCACACTCTTAAGGCTATGAAATTGGGCTATTAGTAAAAAAGGGGGTGTTCACAATAATAGTAGCATCTGCTGTTGACGCTACAAACTCTAAACTATTATGTTCAAACTGCTTTTTTAGCAGTCCTGTGACTCACTAAAATAGTACTTAGTTGTATAACCACAGTTTTTCATGATTTCTTCACATCTGCGAGGCATTAATTTTGCTGGTTTGGAACCAAGATTTTGCTTGTTTACTAGTGTGCTTGGGGTCATTCTCTTGTTGAAACACCCATTTCAAGGGCATGTCCTCTTCAGCATAAGGCAACATGACCTCTTCAACTATTTTGACATATCCAAACTGATCCATGATACCTGGTATGTGATATATAGGCCCAACACCATAGTAGGAGAAACATGCCCATATCATGATGCTTGCACCACCATGCTTCACTGTCTTCACTTTGAACTGTGGCTTGAATTCAGAGTTTGGGGGTTGTCTCACAAACTGTCTGTGGTCCTTGGACCCAAAAAGAACAATTTTACTCTCATCAGTCCACAAAATATTCCTCCATTTCCCTTTGGCAAATTGTAACCTCTTCTGCACGTCTTTTATTTAACAGAGGGACTTTGTGGGGGATTATTGCAAATAAATTAGCTTCACACAGGCGTCTAACTGTCACAGCACTTACAGGTAACTCCAGACTGTCTTTGATCATCCTGGAGCTGATCAGTGGGTGAGCCATTGCCATTCTGGTTATTCTTCTATCCATTTTGATGGTTGTTTTCCATTTTCTTCCACGCGTCTCTGGTTTTTTTGTCCATTTTAAAGCATTGGAGATCATTGTAGATGAACAACCTATAATTTTTTGCACCTGCGTATAAGTTTTCCCCTCTCCAATCAACTTTTTAATCAAACTACGCTGTTCTTCTGAACAATGTCTTGAACGTCCCATTTTCCTCAGGCTTTCAAAGAGAAAAGCATGTTCAACAGGTGCTGGCTTCATCCTTAAATAGGGGACACCTGATTCACACCTGTTTGTTCCACAAAATTGAGGAACTCACTGACTGAATGCCACACTACTATTATTGTGAAGACCCCCTTTTCTACTTTTTTTTACTAATAGCCCAATTTCAATTCGATTCAAGCATTTATTGTCATTGCCACAAAGAACAACAAAATTACGTCTGGAGCATCCACATACGTAGTTAAAAAGAGCAACCAGTGCAATAAATATCCCCCTAAATACCCCATGTAACATTTATAACATCTGTACAGTGACATTTGACAGCAATATAAAAACAAGATATTGAAAAAATGCATTAAGAGTAAAAACAGACAAAATAAATAAATATAAAAACGGTGACACTGTGCAGCAATGCAGAAACCAGTTCAATACTATTAATTGATGGCTATAATCCACGGAAGGAGGGACATAGGGGGAAGAGGGCAATTTCCAAATAAATAAATAATTAATAATAACAATGTGCAACAATGCAAAACCAGTTCAGTGCTACTACAATTGATTATGAACTCAATGCAATTGATATAGTTATAGTCCGTGGGAGGGAGGCGGGGGGGGGGGGGGGAGGGCAGAGTTCAATAATTTCATAGCCTTAAGAGTGTGCATATCATGAATGCTTGGTCTTGTTGGATTTGTGAGATTCTACTGAATCTACTGGTACCTTGTTTCCCATGTAACAATAAGAAATATACTCAAAACCTGGATTAATCTTTTTAGTCACATAGCACTACTATTATTCTGAACACTACTGTAAGTTGCAAGGCCGAAAACCAACAATGAATGCACATGGCCTGTGATCCCTCGGGCGGCACTGCATTAAAAACCGACATCACTGTGTAACAAATCTTACCGCGTGGGCTCAGGAACACTTCAGAAAACCATTGTCAGTTAACACAGTTCATCACTACATCTACAAGTGCAAGTTAAAACTCTACCTTGCAAAGTGAAAGCCATACATCAATAACATCCAGAAACACAGCCACCTTGTCTGGGCCTGAGCTCATTTGAAATGGACAGACGCAAACTGGAAAAGTGTGCTGTGGTCTGATGAGTCCACATTTCAAATTGCTTTTGGAAATCATGGCCATCGTGTCCTCTGGACAAAAGAGGAAGAAAACCATCCAGATTGTTACCAGTGCAAAGTTCTAAAGCCAGCATCTGTGATGGTATGAGGGTGTGTTAGTGCCCATGGCATCGTAGTAAAAGAGTGCGGGTACTAGACTGGCCTGCCTGCAGTCCAGATGTGGGGCGCATTATGAAGAGTAAAATACAACAACAGAGACCCCGGAATGTTGAACAACTGAAGTCGTACATCAAGCAAGAATGGGAAAGAATTCCATCTACAAAGCTTCAACAATTAGTGTCCTCAGTTCCCAAACGCTTATTGAGTGTTGTTAGAAGGAAAGGTGATGTAACACAGTGGTAAACATACCACTGTCCCAGCTTTTATGAAACATGTTGCATGCAACCATTTCAAAATGAGCAAATATTTGCACAAAAACAATAAAGTTTATCAGTTTGAACATTAAATATCTTGTCTTTGTGGTTTATTCAATTGATTATAGGTTGAAGAGGATTTGCAAATCATTGTATTCTGTTTTTATTTACATTTTACACAACGTCCCAACTTCATTGGAATTGGGGTTGTACTAAAATCACTCAGTGAAAAACAGATGACACACCTACTACTTCCTTTAAAACAAAAAAGAGCAAACTGTTCATGGATTTGTGGTGAGCACTGTTGCCTCACAGTGAGAAGGTCCTGGGATCACTTACGATCTGGACCTTTCTGTGTGGAGTTTGCATGTTTCCCCCATGTACGTAGGTTCCATCTAAGTGCTACGGCTCCCCCGCAGGTCCAGTTAGATGAGTGGTGACTCTAAATTGGTCGTGTGAGTATGAATGTGTTTGTCTGTCTACATGTGGCCCTGCCCTAGACTGGCGGACCGTCCAGGCTGCAGCTCCCCTGTGACCCTTATGTGGAATAAACAGGTCTAGAAAATGAATGAAAAAAATATATTATTCAATAATGTGAGGTTATTCTGTCCACAAAACAGTCTTATAAGCAAGACAAGGCTCCCACAGCGGAGAGAAGATAATGTGTATTTAAATGAAAGTGAAAGAACACAACAAAACTACAACATTGAATTTAAGCAGTTCTGCCCCGTAGCGATGCAGCTCCTGTTCCAGATTTAAATCACTTCCTCATTTTTTCTTGTTTGCTCTTGTTGTTGTTGATCTTGTTGTTTGTTCTTGGTCTTGATGTTTGTTGCTGTTGTTCTTGTTGGAGTTTTGCTTAATTATCATAAATTTCCAACATTCTGGCAACAAAATCAGATTTTGTAGTTTAATATGATTTGACCAGTGGCTCCCAAACTTTTATCGGCAGGGCCCCATGTTGTCGATGACAATATTTTCGAGCACCGTTTTAATTTACACAAAACTATGACTTGCGTCATGGCAGCAGCCTGACATTGGGGTGAAAGCATTATTGTAAAGTGCTTTGAGCGTCCGATGCAGATGGAAAAGTGCTTATAAATGCAGTCCATTTACCATTTATTCATTATGTTTGACTTTATGTTCCTCCCTGTCCTCACCCTGTCACTCATAACTCACTCTGCAAAAAATATTTCAGACATTTGCAGCAGCGCTGATGCCCTGATGCATTAGACGTCTGTGATGATGTTTTAAATGAAACCACGCTGAAGTTTTTGTGATAACAGCTGCATGTTTCACAGTGCATCTGAAACACTTCATTCAAGATTTGCTCAGTCAAAACATAAATATTCACTCTTTATTAGATTTGGGCAGACTGAAAGAAAAATTACTCTTGTGCTTTGTGTTGCATTTCAATTTTGTACCCCAGCGGGCTTCATTAAGTCAACACAGACGTGGACAAAGAGCATGAGATCTTTAACAGACTGCATAAAAGATACACGAGTTAGAACACTGTGATGAGATGATTGGCTCCTGGTGAGATGACACGGTGGTCTGGTCATTTTGTGATTGCTGGAAATGACGAGAATTCAGATGGTGATTTAGAGTGAGTAAATGGCAAGCTGTAGAGAGTCATACAACGTGACACACGTGCAAACACACGCATGCACATGTAAAACGCAATGAGTGCATCAGGTGTGTGAACATCACTGCAGCAGAATTGCAATAAAATATGATGATTCTCTTCCTGCCCCTCAATATTTCTGCCTTACGGTAAAGATAAACCAACACAGCCTCATGCTCTGTTGCTATGGCACCAAGAGAGTGCAAGAATGTTCTGCGCACATCGGTCATCCAGGCTATATATAAGTGCTAAGACAATGGGAAAAAAAATGCTCACATAGCTTGCTGGTGTCCTCATATGTCTTGAAAATGTTCTTCACAGTGTCTGTCCATAAAAAACAAAAACAACAACAACAAAAAAGTAGAATCTAAAGACAAAACAAAAACCCACACCTCAGGATTTGTGTGTATTTCAAGAGGCAGAGCTTCTTCACAGAAAAAAGGCTTTAAGAAATAATGACAGAAATACAGGCTTTCACTATCATGGCTTTGTACAGTGCACCTGGAAAGTATTCACAGCACTTCACTCTTTCCACATTATGTTACTGCCTTATTCCAAAATGGATGAAATTATTTTCCCTCAGAATTCTACACACAATACCCCATAATGACAATGTCCAAAAAAAAAATTGAGATTGTTGCAAATTTATTAAAATTTTAAAACTAAGAAATCACGTGTACATAAGTATTCACAGCCTTTGTCATGAAGCTCAGAATTGAGCTCAGGCACATCCTGTTTCTACTGATCATCGTTGAGATGTTTCTATCGCTTAATTGGAGTCCACCTGGGGTAAATTCAGTTGATTGGACATGATCTGGAAAAACACACACCTGTCTACATATAAGGTCCCACAGTTGACAGCGCATGTTAGAGCACAAGCTAAGCATGAATTCAAAGAAATTGTCTGTAGACCTCCAAGACAGGATTATGCTGTGGGGATGTTTTTCAGCAGCAGGAACTGGGAGACTAGTCAGGATTGAGGGAAAGATGAATGAAGCAATGTACAGAGACATCCTGGATGAAAACCTGCTCTAGAGTGCTCTTAATCTCAGACTGTATTGATGGTTCATCTATCAGAAGGACAATGACCCTAAACACACAGCCAAGACATCAAAGACATGGCTTCAGGACAACTCTGAGAATGTCCTTGAGTGGCCCAGCCAGAGCCCAGACCTGAATCCATTGAACATTGCAGCACCTCTCAAGCTCCATCAGGTTGGATGAGGAGCATCAGTGCACAGCCAAAAGGAATGGACAAAACTGGGGAAAGAAGGTGCGCCAAGCTTGTGTCATCATATTCAAGAAGACTTGAGGCTGTAATTGCTGCCAAATGCTTCAACAAAGTATTGAGCAAAGGGTGTGAATACTTATGTGCGTGTGATTTATATATATATATATATATATATATATATATATATATATATATATATATATATATATATATATATATAAAATTTTGCAAAAATAAAAAAAAAATCTCTTCATTTTGTCATTATAGGGTGTTGTGAGTAGAATTTTGAGGGGAAAAATGAATTTACTCTATTTTGGAATAAGGCTGTAACATAAAATGTGGGGAAAGTGAAGCGGGTGAATACTTTCTGGATGCACTGTATTTATATTGAAACCCTGAGTGTGATGTGTTGAACGTGCCCACATCAGGGCTGTGTTGGCAACAGTCACTCCAGGAGGTGTGGAAATGAGATGTGGAAATGATGATTACTTGTGATCCCTCACACCCAAACAAATGAAGCGAACCGTGCCTTCAAGTCACGCCGAGTACAGGTTTTTGCTTTAGTCCAGCTGCTGCTTCTGCGTGGCTTTGAGCCAATGGTCATTGCAGTGATTGTGGATTCAGTAAGTTCACAACAGCGTGCCACTAGCGGCCACTTGAGCAGTGCACTTCTGGTGTCTATATTGACGTTAGCTTGGTTTGTATAGATGGCAGAGAGAGTAGATGTGCTGAATGGGAATAACATTGAGCCAACTGACAAAAAGACCAGTGTGGTTATCCCATCAGGAAAGAGCTTATGGAGTCATACGCTTGCTGGATAGAGGTCTTTGATGATGCCACCATCTTTGCAGGAGAATGTAGGTCCAAGTCTTTGTGATTCTGTGCTTTCTGGCAAGCTGTATGGTTGTGAAACTTGGCTGTTAACCAGTGACTCAGGTGATGACTGGATGTCCATGGGTCAAAGTTTCTTCAGAGGATCCTTGGGTACTGGTGAAATGAATGTTAAATTGGAAGAGTCAAATGAGTAATATCACTAGCAGTGTGAGGGAACTTCAGCTTTGAAATTTGAACCATGTGGTGCACTCGTGCCTGATCGAACACACAGGTCCCTCAGTGTTGACGACCCCAGTACCTGGATAAGATCAAGGGGATGCCCATGTTTCACCTAGCTACAGCAGATAGGGGATGAAAGGGGATGGGGATGAATTGGTTATCTGCCTAGGTGGTTGCCACTGGGGACATGGGACAGTTCCATGGTGTGGTTGTTGGAATGTTCCATGACGCACGTCTAAATGTCCTCAGACCACTTAATGTTACAAAATGGATTTGATCTGACTGCTTTACATACAGTAATGACATATGCCCAAATGTCATCATTTGCGTGCAGTCGAAACTGATCAAACCAAGTACTTCATATCTGTCTGGGACAAACCTCGGCACCATGGAACATTCTGTTATTGCTTATCACGCTGACATAAACACATTCATCACAAAGTTTTGCTATAATACATGCTGCCTGAACAAACAATGTGATCACATCACCCACTTATCATGTCAACACACCAGTATTTTGCACCCAATCGCATACTGGAGCTCCACTGATAAACACTGCAGGGAAAAGACCACCCACCTGGGTGCGAGTCCAGTGAAGGAATAAAGAGTAGCTTGGCCCTAATGCCGGGGGTCTCTGTTTCAACGGTGCATGTGACGTTTTGCTTGTGGAAGATCCCAGCACTGTCTTAGTGACTCTGTTCATCAGTGTAGGCATCTCTTAATACAACATCTGTTTTTAAGTCCATCTCCTGTCGGTTATTGAGCCTGCTCACCACATAAAACTACCAGGTGGGGTTCAGGCAGGCAGAAAAACCCCCTACATGGTGGATGCAGTGAAATAAGGCACCAGTGCATGCTTCCAGATATAACTTGGCTTGACACCTCCATCAAAACAACATAGCATTTAAGGCAAAGGTTATTGATGTTTTTAGTTGTGCATCCAACAGCTTAGCTTGTCAACCAAAATGGGTCAAATAACTCGTTTTCCAAGTGTAGATGTGACAAATTGGCAGTTATCCAAAAAAAAACCTTGCCAACAAGAATTCAGAAGGCAAATGGGCGTGCAACAGTTTCCAAATATCAGCACAGACACCCCAACAATTTGGGTTCACCATCTTACTTGACATTTTGACAGGCAGGCAGGAGTAACCAGCATTTCATTTATTGACCCTTTGCTAAATTGACGATACACAAACAACTAACTGAGCTATGAGTCCCTGCGTGAGCTGGCTGACCGCAACCCCTCTTCTATTAGTTTGAGGGCTTGTTTTGCAAATCTAAAGGCGTGACCCTTAAATACACAAAAAACATTTCTTTTCATTTCTTTTTGTGATGTATTCAGGTTGGCATCAGGCTTAAACTGACTGGCACGGCACGCATAATTTGAGTGGAGATATGTTCATTGAACCTTTAATACAGTGCCTGAGTGGCTGCAGTGCTCTTGCCAAGCAAACCGCCCTGAGGGTGAGATCAAGGTGGAGGGATGCTGTCTTTAGTAAAATGGTGCTGTATACGTTGGTAAGAAGCTGCACACTTTTTGTTGTATAAAACAACTTTTTTGGAACTTTTCCAAATTGAGCATTGTAAGAAACATGCAGCCTTTTGTGCAGCCTGTTGCTATGGTGTTTATTTCTGCAGACTCCAAGAACATTATTGAAGCTGCATTTGTGAGGAAAGCAAATGCCGCATTTGATGCTTTGGCAAATTTTTTAAATTTTACAGCTAACTGCTGTATCGGTTCTTTGCATATTGCGTGTTGTTTGCGCACCACAGATGAAAGTACATAGAAGATGCATAAACATCCTGTAATGGCTGCGTTGGGATGGGATTCAAACGTGTTGGTGAAACGCCTGATGAGTAGGATCAGATGGCCGGTGAAGGCACCAAACTCATCTGGAAGGCCCAACCATATTGTGAGGATTTTCTGGGAACGTTTAGTGGAAGAACCTGTCCACACGGCCTTCAACTCACACCTTGAAGGAACTTCCCCTACACGCTAAGGGAAGTCAGGGACATGAAATTAGAGTGTTCCATGTTCAAGGCTTCCATTGTTGAGGCAGTCCAACTGTGAGGAGGGCACAGAGATGACCCAGGACGCACTGGAGGAATTATATTTGCCAGCTGTGCTTGAGAACCACCAGGAAGAGTTAGAGGATTTGACAGAAGACAGGGAATTGTAGGATGAGCTACTTCATCTGCTACAACCACAACCTGAACCTGGATAAGCAGCACAAAATGAATGAATGAACAAATGAATTAAAATAATTTTACTCCTTAATACTTATGTCTGCCAAGGATGTAATAAAATGATCAGCATTTATTTATTTGTCTGTCTGTTAGCAGAATTACATCAAAACTAATGCACAGATTTTGACGAAAATTTAATCACAGATAGATATTAGGCTAAGGAAGACTCCATTCAATTTTGGAGGTGATCCAGATCCGGATTCTGGATCAGGGTTTTGAAGGATTATGTAAAAGAAAAACTACTTCACGGATTCCTACCAAATTTGCACCACAGATAAATATTAGGCTATGGAAGACTCCACTGAATTTTGGAGGTGATCCAGATCTGAATTCTGGATCAGGATTTCAATTTGTACATTTCACTTTGTCGGATTTTGAGGATTACGTCAAAACTACTTAACATATTTTCAGCAAGTTTTCACCACACATTGGTGTTAGGCCTTGGTGGAAGTCTCCATTAAATTTTGGAGGTTATCTGGATCTGGATCCAGATCAGGATTTCACTTTGTAGACTTTTAAGGATTATGTCAAAACCAGTGTTGTATAAAGTACCGGAAAACTACACTTAAGTAAAAGTACAGGTACCCATTAAAAAAATGACTTTGGTAGAAGTTCAAGTCACCGATTGAAATGCTACTCAAGTAAAAGTCTTTAAGTATCTAGTATTTATTGTACTTAAGTATGACAAGTAATGTACAACTAAATGTACTCAAGTATTCAAGGATTCAAAAGAAAGATTCAAAAGAATTTTATTGTCATATGCACAAAGGAACATGTTCCCTGCACAATGAATTGTGTCTACTGCATTTAACCCATTCTAATTGCCAGTTAGGAGCAGAAGTCGCCATTAGGCGCCCGGGGACCAGCTCCAGATGTACATCCCTGCGTTGGTCAACAGCAGGGCTGAGCAAACCATCACTACTTCGATTGGTTCAAGGTTCAAAGCAAAGCCACGCTGCATAAAAGTTGATTACAGACCCGCTGCAGGTCTGTAATCAATGTACGAGGTCTATTAGAAGTAGCAGTACCTCCTCTTCAGCAGCCCACACAACAACGTGGTCTATTAGAAAAGTATCCTACCATATTATTTTTTTCAAAAACTATATGGATTTGAATCACGTGCGATTACATCAGACAAGCTTGAACCCTCGTGGGCATGCGTGAGTTTTTTCATGCCTGTCGGTTGCGTCATTCGCCTGTGGGCAGGCTTTGAGTGAGGAGTGGTCCACCCCTCCCGTCTATTTTTTCATTGTTTAGGAATGGCTCAGAGACTGTCACAGAGAAACACCTCTGTGTTGATAACCATTCGTAAAATTCAGGCGGCTTTCGATGGTTTTCAGTCAAGTGAGTAACCGAGAAATTGTTTAACAGCTGGGCATGTTCAAACTTGTCCCGTAACGCTTCCAACGGAGGTGTTTCTCTGTGGCGCCGCGTCATGAGCGGCTGCCTGCCGACGCGCGAATCCGTCCACACGTCTTTCATTACAAAATCTCCTTTAACAGTGGAATGTCCGGATAAACTGCTGATCCGGACCTCTTCTGAAAGTTCTCTGTTCTCTCACGACGTCCTGGATCAACAGAGCCTTAAATTTGGAAGTTTTCAGCTCGAAACAGGCTGACAACGGCGGCTTGGAGCGCGGCGCGCCCTCCGGCTCCGTGGGTTGTCCTTAAAGCGACAGTAACACTCCATAATCTCTCATCAGCCCTTAAAATTTTCACCGAAAACCAGCTGAATTTCTCGAATGGTGTCCACTCGGATGTGCCTCACAGTTTATGAAAAAATTTTGATCAAGCAAAGCGGCAGTCTCTGAGCCATTCCTAAACAATGAAAAAATAGACGGGAGGGGTGGACCACTCCTCACTCAAAGCCTGCCCACAGGCGAATGACGCAACCGACAGGCGTGAAAAAACTCTCGCATGCCCACGAGCGTTCAAGCTTGTCTGATGTAATCGCACATGATTCAAATCCATATAGTTTTTGAAAAAAATAATAAGGTTGGATACTTTTCTAATAGACCACGTTGTTGTGTGGGCTGCTGAAGAGGAGGTACTGCTGGCCCACCACCACCAGATGGCGCCCTACTTGAAGTGCAGGCTTCAAGCACGAGAGGGTGTCATAGCAACCGGGAGTGACAGCTGTTACTCGTCATCAGCATCAGCTGTCACTCATCCACATCATCACCACCACCTTAAAGGCCGGACTGCAACTCCACCTCCCCGCCGAGAAATCAACTACCAATCAGGTAATTTTCTCTGCTGACTCAAAACATTGAGTAATAATCTGAACTTCTTTGCAGCCGTTTTCCTGTGGTGTGTCCTTATCTGTGGGATTGGCGTTTGGTGTGATCAGCGACGGCTTCGCTTCACACCCCAAACCAGATAAGTGGTTAGACAGGAGCTGCACGAGTGTGTGATTGGAGGTGGAGGTGCTCCCTCCTTACTGGATACAGACTGTGGGATTACTGAGTGTGCGACCTCACACTCATCAGGACTGTCTCTGTTCTCTGCCAGCAGTACCGGGTCTGACTGCTGAAGACAGCGGCCACCTGGGGCGCAGGGCTTGGCGGCTCCGGTGTTCTTCAGCTCCGTTGGCAGTGGAAGCTGTGTGGATCCGGCTCTTCTCTCGCCAGGCATCTTCTATCGTCGAGCCTGCCCACACGTCACCTGGTGTATGATTGACAGTCACTATATTGTTATTGTCTGTACGTCGTTGTGTGATTCACAACATTAAACTGTTACTTTTGGCTTATCCATTGTCCATTCATTTACGCCCCCTGTTGTGGGTCCGTGTCACGACACTTTCACAACACACGTAGAGAAATTATCATTTTCCTGACAAACACCCCACAAGTGCGCAACTGCAAAAAAAAAAAAGAAAAAAAAAAAAAAAGCCTACCGGACATGACAAATCAGCCTGACTTCGTTGCAGTCACTAGTAATCAGTGGTGTCTCTGGGTGAAAACACGACTTTTTTCGTGTGTGTGCGTGTTTTTTGTTGTTGGTTTTTTTGTTGTTGTTGTTTTTGTTTTGTAACAAGTAACAGCATGGCGCATAGAAAATGTATCGGAGTAGAAGTATGCGATTAAGGTCGGAAATGTAATGAAGTAAAAGTGAAAGTAAGTGTTGTGTGGGCCGCTGAAGAGGAGGTACTGCTGGCCCACCACCACCAGAGGGCGCCCTGCCTGGAGTGCGGGCTCCAGGCACCAGAGGGCGCTGCCGCCTTATGGGAGTAGCCTGGGTGACAGCTGTCACCCATCACTGGACACAGCTGTTCCACTCAGCACAGAGGTATATCAGGAGGACGGCGTCTCCACCTCAGTGCCGAGATATCGCCTTTAGACTGAGGTAACGTTCTCTGCATTTATATTCTGACTAACTAGCTAAAAGACTTGTTAAACCTTTTCAGGACAGCTGATTACTGAAAGCTAAATTGCTTGGATAAGTACTCACCTGCCTGCCATATTGTGACTAGAGGTGGAGGCGGCTTCTCCCCTCTCCGTTACTGGGTGCTGTCGCATCCACGCCTGTGTTGTTGCTCTCTCCCGCCAGCAGTACCGGATCCGACGAGTGGAGGCAGTGGCCACCTGGGAATTCGGGACTTGGCGGTTCCAGTATTTCCAGGGTTCGGTGGCAGAGGAGATCTGGGTGGTTTCGGTTCGACTGAGACGGACGTCTCCTACCTTCGAGCCTGCCCACACGACACCAGCGGATTCGACCCCAAATTGTGATTGTTGTATTCATTGTGCTCGTTTCACAATAGTAAACCTTGTTATTCACCTTCCTCCATTGTCCGTTCATTGCGCCCCCTGTTGTGGGTCCGTGTTCCTACACTTTCACAACAGTAAGCTGAATTTAAAAACCTCAAGTAAAGTACAAAGTCTCCCAAAACGTACTTAAGTACAGTAGTGAAGTATTTTTACTTTGTTACTATACAACACTGGTCAAAACTACTTCACGGATACGACATCATGCTGTAAAACCAAGATCAGGAAGACACTATTTTGTTTCAGTTTGTGAATTAAATATCAGATTGTAACATCTTGGACCATTATTCAATTATTCAGTATGCAATTATTGCATTGTGTTGAAGAATCCGGATGCAGGTAAAGTCCAGGTCACAATGTGAATCACATATCTGTTATTTTTGTCAGGAATTGGATTTTGTTATGTGTGTGATAGTTTTATCTTGTCTTTTTTGTTTTTCACTTTGGTGCGTGGTGGTGGGCGGCTCCCTTTTGCTTTCCACTCCCATGTCTTGGATCCTTCCTTCACACCTGTTTCCCATCACCTGCTCATCACTGTCTGTACTTACAGCGCTCTCTTTTCTCTCTTCCCTGTCAGATCATTGTGCTTAACCGCCTTTGCTTCCAGCCTTCCTTCAGAGCCCTTGTTTTTTGATTGCCTTGCTGTGTTTTATGACCACTCTGCCTGTTTTCTTGACCTTGCCTTTAGCCTGATGTTTTTGTCACTGTTACTTTTTGTGTACCAACCACTGCAAGTTCACTCACTAAAGCCTTTTGAACATCAAACTTTGGTGTCTGTGTTCAGTGTGTGTGTCCAGCCATTCCTGGTTACAGAACCTGATCATTTTAAGTCCTCGTCAACCCTTGGCGGCCATCACAACTCTTGGATTGCTCTTGTTGTTATTCATTTATCAGCTTTCTGTGTTGTGACTAAACTGTATGTTAAACACAAACTGCCATTTAATTGAATTTGTTCATTTAACTTTTTACGTACATTTTGATCATCATTGAGTTATTCATTTCAGCCACATTCATAAAATACAACTTAGCTGTTAGCAGTAGTTTCAGCTAAAAGTTTTAGTGGTCTTCGGTTTAGTGTTATCACAGTTACCTTTTCAGTTAGTATGTTGTCGAAGTTTACATTTTGGTTAGTTATGGCCACCACTGATGATCAGTGACTTTGTCTAGTGTTTGCCAAATTCCAGGTGCCACACACGAACATCCAACACCACTCGCGGAGCACTTAAGACATGTGGTGCCATTCGCGTAGCCAGCATGAAAATAGTGAGCAGGCGACCATTGTCGTGCTGGCTGTGAAATTTGTCTATGTGCTCCATGAGTGTGGTTGCCAAGCAACACACATGTGGCGTGCCAGACTGTCGGCTCCCCCTCAACACATGTGGCATGCATGTATATCGCATGTGTGCATGTGTGCTGTCACCCCCACTATCCCCTGCAACATATGTGGTGTGCATATCTTTTGTGCACCCCCCCCCCGCCACAACATATGTGGCGTGTGTGTGTCGCCACCCCCCCCCCCCCCCCCGCAACACAAGTGGCTTGCGTGAGGGGGCACACTTGCATGAAATGCTGATATGTATGTACAGACATGAACACATGGAGACCAGCCAGCCACGTCTGAGCGCACACAGCACAGCGAGGCGCCTTTCAGCTGATCGCTGGCCAGCCACTCACTGAGAGCTGGAAATGCACATGACGTTACATTAAATGCAGAGACCACAGCCAGGACAGGCATGTAAATAATAACTACATACACAATTACGTAAAAAATAACTTAAAAAAAAAAAGATTTCATAACACAGAAACAGACTGTGACACTTTGTTCTGTGGGTAGAACGAAAAGGTGGCCGCGAACAGCCATTGCTGTTGAGATCTCTGGAACTGGACTTTGCAGCTGGAGAACATGTACCATGTTTTGAAGGGCGTGACCTTACAATTGTCCACCATCATGCGAACACGCGCGCATGTATGTGCGCCTGCTATCCTCCCGTGGAAATACTTAAAGACAGACATATCGCCTTTGTGATGGGCTGCGGCGACAGGCTATGCCAGGTGAAACAGACCGTCAGATCATGTGTACACTCATGGTGAGATGAATGTCAAGCTCACACGTGGGTGACGTGACATTCAGATACCCAGCTGAATGTACACATGATCTGAAGGTCCGTCACAGTGAGATCGTTCACGCCTGCCTGACCGTGTGTCCCTCCCGACATCGGCTCAGTGTTTTCGGGGTTTGCTCATTCGGGCTGTTTTGCTGTGATTCATACCTATTCATGTTATGTGTGAAGGGGTCCTAAAACCTAATACACACACCTCATGATACTAATGACATGTGCCAATAAAAAGTCCACAAAATATACAGAGGAATTGACTGCATGTTTGTTGGATGGTAAAAAATAGCTTGTTTTTTTGTGAGTACTAATGTTCAGTGGCCCACAAGAGAGCACATAATTAGCACGATTGTCTACCAATTACTTTTTTAGCAACAGTTGGTTGGCACACCTCTGCCCCACACAGCCCACATATATTCTCTCTCTCTCATTCCAAAAACCCACAACTAAATCACACAGGACATGCAGCATGAACGTCAAGTAAAATTTGAAATTTGTTTTTGAAATGAGATAACACCTCTGACGTGATTTACAAGAGATCTTACGGATGTTAGTGTACACAGGAACATGCATCAAGTACGTGGGTCAGGTTATAGGTAATCTCAAAACTTTCACATGCACACACGCACGTCCTCCTGCAGTAAGTCTGTATAATGGCATTAGAAGGAAAAGACAATATTTGTTATGGAATTCCCCCCAGATAAATATGTTCTTTTCATTATAATGAACTGTAATTTTGCAACATGATACAAAAATAAACCAACATTACAATGCTGGGATTTTCTTAGAAAAAGTTGAAAGGCCACATTCTCAGCATTACATCAGGCCTGTTTTCAGAGGGTGTTGGACTCCGCCAGGGCTGCCCATTGACACCAGTCCTGTGTGTGATGTTAATGGACAGGATTTCAAGGTGCAGTCAGGGACCAGAAGGTGTCCAATGTGGTGATCTTAGAGATGCATCTCTGCTTTTTTGCAGATGATGTGGTTCTGTTGGCTTCATCAGGCAGTGACCTCTGGAGTGCACTGAGCAGTTTTGAGGCTGAATGTAAAGGGACTAGGATGAGAATCAACACCATCCAATCTGAGACCATGGTCTTCTGTCAGAAAAGGGTGTATTGTCCCCTCAGGGACAGGGGACAGTTACTGCCTCAAGTGGAGGAGTTTAAATATCTCGGGGTCTTGTTCATGAATGGGGGGTAAGTTGGAGTGTGATACAAATAGTTGGATTGTGGCGGTATCTGAAGTCTTACAGATGCTGTACCCAGTGCTGTCATTCTGCACACGCGCATCACGCACTGCGCGTAGGGCACCAAGTGCCTGGGGGCACCAAAAAAATCAAGCTCGTGATAAAGACTTGTCTGGAAGCCTATTTGTTCAGTGCTAGGATTTCCGACATGCGCTTGAACGCACCATCCCGTGCACTGCACTTCTGAATTGTTACTGTTCGGAGCTGATGACAGCAGACACAGAGTCGTAGAACATTCATTTCTAGTTTTGTGTGCGTTTTATGCACACCAAGTAAGTTTAATGCTTCTGTTGCATGTTTATAGTGCTTTGTCATGAGGAGAATTTGTCGGGTGATGTGTGCTAACTTGAGCTAGTGCCTTTAAATTGAGCCATGTGACTAATTAGTATGTTGCTGTAGAGCACTGTTTTTTGTGTGTAAACTGTACTCTATGTGCAATAATTAACCTACTTATGTGTATCATGGTGTGAGGTGGCTTGACACCTAAAGCTGTGGACAGCAAATGCAGACTCTAAGACATGAGGGTTTGAGTAAAAAGGCTTTATCTGGATAACTTGCAGAAGGTTTGGTACACAGGGAGGCAGTCAGCATAGCAGAGGTAACAGGCAGGTTCAAACACCGTGGCGACGAGAAGCACAATAGGCAGAGACAGAGGCAAAGTCAAAAAACAAGCAAGGTTCAGGGATTAGGCAAGGCGGAGGTCGCTTAACAAAAGCAAGGTCAAAATACAAGGCAGAACAGGGCTGAGACGAGAGGCTGGAAAGCGCAAAAATACAACAATCTGGTGAGGGACTGTGAGGGCTTAAACACTAGTGGAATAATCAGGATAAGAAATGAGGAACAGGTGTGCAGAAGGTGCTGGAAAGGGGCAGACCGGGGGAGACAAAGGTAAGTGCAAGAGAGTGCAGTGAGGCAAAAGCAAAGTGAACTGGGGCAAGATAACTAAGTGGCAGAAAAACCAATGGTGCAAAACGTGACGTACTTGACAAGCCATAATAAACGTGAACAAAAGGGCAAAACTAAGAACTAAGGTGGCAAGTCAAAAAGTGGAAACCCAGAAAACTAATGATTATAATTAAAACTAGAGCGGCCCTGATACGTAACAGTGAATACAATAAAAGTGGCAAAACAAACTATTGGTTAAACAGAATAAATGCTGAGCAGAAAATAAAACCAGTGACATAATGAAGCAATGAATAACTGACACACAATAAATGATAACAGAAAATAAAACACAAGACTAACAGAACACAACTTGACAATAAGACACTGAAGATAAATAGCAAAACCAGAGAATACATAACTACTACAGAAGATCATTAATAAATGAATGACTACACAACTAAATGATAAACAACACATGAACCAGTTACAACAGTATACACAAAGGAAAGCAATAAACAAAACCGAACAGAGACTTAAAAGACAAAGTATGAACATACAGAGATAAAACTAGAGAACCACAGAGGAAATAAATCAATAAACTAATACCTAAACTCCAAGCCGGGGCCGACCATGACAGTGTGAAGTCAGGCAATATTTCTGTTTCATATCTGTTCATAGATTCCTATGCATCCACGCTGTGCATTTATTATGTTCATTAACTTAACTGCACTCTTTCTGTTTAGACCACACACACACACACACACACACACACACACACAAATAATACCATACAGAGCAGTATCCCCCTGCACATCGATGATCTGCTGTTTGGAATAAAGTCAATAAAAGGATTCTCTGGCCGGACTCTATCTGTAATACAAACCACTATTCCATACTTTGCAAGGCTACTAGTAACGATATATCTAACATTTGTGTAAAGCATGATAATAGGTGTAAACAATACAAAAGTAATGTAGGCCAGTTGGTTGAGGAAAAAGATGAATCTCCTCTGCGGCCCTGTCTCCAGTGACCCCCCAGGAAGGGCATCCAGTGTAGAATTTGTGCCAAATCAACATGCATATCCAAACTGGATCTGCTGTGGCAACCTTGAGTGAAAACAAGGGGAACAGCTGAAAAGTTTTACTTTTTATGAATAAAGACAGTAAAATTAAATGAAAATATTCAATTAATAATTGCTAATAAATGTTACTTGAGTTATTATTTTAGAATTAAATGTATGCAAGTAAAATAAGGCCTGGGTTATTGCTGGTAGACCTAGGCAGGGGCCGGTTCTAGAGCATGAAAAAGTAACAATACTAAATACAAATATGCAGTGCGTTTTGTTGGCAAGCATAAGCAAGCCTTGAGAGCTGACTCTGTGGCTGGAAAACTGCTTGACAGCAATGTCACTGGCTTCTGGAAAGAAGTGAAAAATATAAACAGGGTTAAAACAGCGCTGCCATGTAACATTGAGGGAGTATCTGGTGGAGAAAATATACGTATGGAGGCAGCATTATGCTACTGTACAGGTAATATAGAGGAGGAAGTGGTACACATCAGCCCCTATGAGATTTCCCAGGCCATAAGGCCATTAGATGACAAAGCATGTAGCATGGATAATATTACTGCAGAGCACCCGAAGCTTGCCAGCCCTACGGTTGCTGTGTTGCTGGCTATCTGTCTTACAGGGTTGGTAACACATGGCATTCTGCCAGATGCTATGTTGACAGTTATTCTAGTACCTGTCATCAAAGACAAAGCTGGGAAAGTAGAATGTATGGATAACTATTGGCCCACACAGAAATACTGGCCCATTGCCCTAGCCAGCATACTGTCAAAGGTGCTAGAAAGTGCAATATTGACAGAGTTGGGGATGTTATTTTCACCACAGACAATCAATTTGGCTTTAAGAGTAAGTATAGTACTGATTTGTGTATTTATGCATTAAAAGACGTAGTAGAAAAGTGCAGAGGGCAGGGCTCAACATTGTTAGTAGGCTTTATTGATGCTGTAAGGTATTTGACAGAGTTAACCATCACAAGCTCTTCGTCAAGCTGAAGCATAGGGGTGTTGGGTAGCATCATATGTATCCTGGCATATTGGTATGACAGACAGACTATGCAGGTGAAATGGGGGAGTTTTTTATCTTCTCCCTTCAGAGTTGGCAATGGGGTACAGCAGGGTGGGCTTCTATCCCCAAGCCTATTCAGCCTGTACATGGATGACCTGTCAAAGCAGTTGAGAGATTGTAGAACAGGGTGTATTGTGGGTAACACCTTAATCACTCACTTTATGTACGCTGATGATTTGGCCATAATATCTCCCAGTAATGCAGGGTTCCAACAGCCTCTCAACATGTGTTCAGACTATGGGGTCAAGTTTGACATCAAGTATAATGCCAAAAAGAGCATGATAATGATATGTAGGACCAAGGAGGCTCAACATCTTAATGTTCCAGGTTTCTATTTGTCTGGTCAAACCCTGTCTGTGTGCACCAATGTAAAATATCTAGGTCACATTGTTAACGATAAGATGGAGGATGATGCTGTCTTGCTCAGACAGAGAAGAATGCTGTATGTCCAAGCCAATGTGTTAGTGAGAAAATTTCACTACTGCTCTGATGAAGTGAAGGTGAACTTGTTTAGAGCTTACTGTACCCCATGTACACGGCCCCCCTCTGGGTGAAGTATAAGAAGGAGAGTTTGCTCAAACTCCAGGTTGCGTATAATGACTGTCTCAGAATCCTGCTCAAGAAGCCCAGGGGTAGTATTGCCATTTGCCAGCAAGATTTTTGTGATTTAGGGTTAAAACACCTTTCAGGCCACCCTGAGAAGACTGATGTACAATTTTATACAGTAGTGTTCAGAATAATAGTAGTGCTATGTGACTATAAACTTTAATCCAGGTTTTGAGTATATTTCGTATTGTTACATGGGAAACAAGGTACTGTGCAGGAGCGTCAGAAGTGACGTTTTGATCATGTGATGCAGTTCTCTGGCCATGATCCAGCATGCAGATGCTTCAGTGTCGAGGACCCCATTGGTTGGAGAAAGTCAAGGCGACACCCACGTTTCACCTGGCTGCAAAAGATAGATGGCCTTTCAAGGGGCAGTGATGGACAGGTTGTCTATCTGTGTGGTTGCTATCTAGAACCCCAGGCATTTCCATGGTGTGGTGGATGCTGCAAGGCGTGAGACACAGCACAGCTCACTGTGTTGAGGTTTACTGACTTTTTTTGAGGACACTTTGACATACTACAGGAGACACACAGGACATCCACTCATTTTCCACTTTCAGATCAACATAAACGTGTACAACCCAGTTTTTCTTTTGTTATATGATTCTATGATGATTCCACTATCTACACTATGATGATATGATTATTCCACTATCTACACTACCAGTCAAAGGTCTGACCTAAGAAATTGAGAAAACGGAGTAGTACTTCAGTTTTGGGTTTACAGTGAGCTAATGCAGTTTTAAGTGTTTAAGAAGATCTTTTAATCCTTGTTTTTTTTTTTTCTTTGATAGACTGCAAACGTCTTTCAATACAACGACACTCTACCACATACAGTAATGTTCAGAATAATAGTAGTGCTATGTGACTAAAAAGATTAATCTAGGTTTTGAGTATATTTCTTATTGTTACATGGGAAACAAGGTACCAGTAGATTCAGTAGATTCTCACAAATCCAACAAGACCAAGCATTCATGATATGCACACTCTTAAGGCTATGAAACTGGGCTATTATTTAAAAAAGTAGAAAAGGGGATGTTCACAATAATAGTAGCATCTGCTGTTGACGCTACAAACTCAAAACTATTATGTTCAAACTGCTGTTTTAGCAATCCTGTGAATCACTAAGCTAGTATTTAGTTGTACGAGGGCTGTCAATAAAGTTACGGTCCTTTTTATTTTTTTCAAAAACTATATGGATTTCATTCATATGTTTTTACGTCAGACATGCTTGAACCCTCGTGCGCGTGCGTGAGTTTTTCCACGCCTGTCGGTGACGTCATTCGCCTGTGAGCACTCCTTGTGGGAGGAGTCGTCCAGCCCCTCGTCGGAATTCCTTTGTCTGAGAAGTTGCTGAGAGACTGGCGCGTTGTTTGATCAAAATTTTTTCTAAACCTGTGAGACACATCGAAGTGGACACGGTTCGAAAAATTAAGATGGTTTTCAGTGAAAATTTTAACGGCTGATGAGAGATTTTGAGGTGATTCTGTCGCTTTAAGGACTTTTCACGGTGCGAGACGTCGCGCTGCGCTCTCAGGCGGCGTCGTCAGCCTGTTCAAGCTGAAAACATCCACATTTCAGGCTCTATTGATCCAGGACATTGTGAGAGAACAGAGAAGTTTCAGAAGAAGTCGGTTTCAGCATTTTATCTGGATATTCCACTGTTAAAGGAGATTTTTTTAATGAAAGACGTGCGGACGGGTCCGCGCGTCGGGACGCAGCCGCCGCGACGCTCCGCCACAGGAAAAACACCTCTGTTGAAAGCCTTAAGGACAAGTTGGAACATGTCCTGCCTGTTAAACAATTTCTCATATACTCACTCCACTGAAAGCCATCAAAAGCCGCCTGGATTTTACAAATGGTTATCAACACGGAGGTGTTTTTCCTGTGCCGCCGCACCGCGTCGGCTGCGTCCCGACGCGCGGACCCGTCCGCACGTCTTTCATTAAAAAAATCTCCTTTAACAGTGGAATATCCGGATAAAATGCTGAAACCGACTTCTTCTGAAACTTCTCTGTTCTCTCACGACGTCCTGGATCAATAGAGCCTGAAATGTGGAGGTTTTCAGCTTGAACAGGCTGATGACGGCGCCTGAGAGCGCTGCGCGACGTCTCACACCGTGAAAAGTCCTTAAAGCGACAGAATCACCACAAAATCTCTCATCAGCTGTTAAAATTTTCACTGAAAACCAGCTTAATTTTTCGAACCGTGTCCACTTCGATGTGTCTCACAGGTTTAGAAAAAATTCTGATCAAACAACGCGCCAGTCTCTCAGCAACTTCTCAGACAAAGGAATTCCGACGAGGGGCTGGACGACTCCTCCCACAAGGAGTGCTCACAGGCGAATGACGTCACCGACAGGCGTGGAAAAACTCACGCATGCGCACGAGGGTTCAAGCATGTCTGACGTAAAAACATATGAATGAAATCCATATAGTTTTTGAAAAAAATAAAAAGGACCGTAACTTTATTGACAGCCCTCGTATAACCACAGTTTTTCATGATTTCTTCACATCTGCGAGGCATTAATTTTGTTGGTTTGGAACTAAGATTTTGCTCGTTTACTAGTGTGCTTGGGGTCATTGTCTTGTTGAAACACCCATTTCAAGGGCATGTCCTCTTCAGCATAAGGCAACATGACCTCTTCAAGTATTTTGACATATCCAAACTGATCCATGATACCTGGTATGTGATATATAGGCCCAACACCATAGTAGGAGAAACATGCCCATATCATGATGCTTGCACCACCATGCTTCACTGTCTTCACTTTGAACTGTGGCTTGAATTCAGAGTTTGGGGGTTGTCTCACAAACTGTCTGTGGTCCTTGGACCCAAAAAGAACAATTTTACTCTCATCAGTCCACAAAATATTCCTCCATTTCTCTTTAGGCCAGTTGATGTGTTCTTTGGCAAATTGTAACCTCTTCTGCACGTCTTTTATTTAACAGAGGGACTTTGCGGGGGATTCTTGCAAATAAATTAGCTTCACACAGGCATCTTCTAACTGTCACAGCACTTACAGGTAACTCCAGACTGTCTTTGATCATCCTGGAGCTGATCAATGGGTGAGCCTTTGCCATTCTGGTTATTCTTCTATCCATTTTGATGGTTGTTTTCCATTTTCTTCCACGCGTCTGGTTTTTTTTTTTTTTTTTTTTTTTTTTCCATTTTAAAGCATTGGAGATCATTGTGGACATTTATGATAAGGTTGAAATGTTAAATTGTTTCAACAAACATTTTATTGCCTTTATACCCTCTCTAAATTCAACCAGTCCGGTGACTGTGTCTGAACCACCCACTGATACATCAGCCTTTAGTTTCCAGCCATTTACCTTGGGTCAAGTTCACAAAGCATTAAAATTGTTAGATGCCCGAAAACTTCAAGGATCTGATTTAATTGATCCCTACTTTCCGAAAATTGCTGCTAATTTCATAGCACAACCCCTGACTTATATTTTTAATTTGAGTGTGAGCACTATGCAAATTCCCAAAATATGGAAATCAGCTTTTGTCACACCATTATTCAAAGGTGGTGACCCTACAATCTTAAATAACTATAGGCCAATTTCAAAACTTTGTATTTTATCTAAAATTTTGGAATCTTGGACTTCCGGTTGGCAAACGAATGGAGTAGACGTGTGGTGAACGTGCTCCGGCTGTTTTTTTTTACCCTTTCATATCCTTCTGCCATCATACCACTTTACTTGTGTGCCGCTTTTGTCGGTAATAACATTTTTTATCATTTGAACCAGTCAAAGTTGACTACAATGCCGACTAAGGGGGCAAAACCTGCCGACAAAGAGAGTGCTAGCACAGCCAGTCCAGGCCTCACGCTTGACGCCATCACTGAGCTACTGGAGGAACACCGCCAGAAGCTATCTGATAACTTCAAGTAATCTTTCAGTATAATTAATTCCAAACTGGATCAAATTAAAATATCTGGGGATGACCATGACCAACGAATTTCTTCACTCGAGCTCGCCTCTGATGACCTGAGCCAGCAAGTTCTGGATCTGGAAAACTCCTGTTCCTCCTTCTGAGACGAGAACGCTAAGCTAAAAGCTAAAGTGGTTGATTTGGAGAAACGCAGTCGCCGCCAGAACATACGCATCCTTGGGCTAGCCGAAGCCACAGAGAGTGGTCGTCCGACTGAGTTTTTTTCTGAACTACTTCAGAAGATCTATGGGGAGGAAACTTTATCATCGCCACCTGAGATAGACCGAGTACATCGGTCATTAGTTCCAAAGCCAGCTGCTGGAAAGCAGCCATGACCTGTTATTCTTCGCCTACACCGTTACCAGACCAAGGAGCTTCTTATCAGGGAAGCACGGTGCAGGGGCAAGTTTGTTTACAACGGCCAAGAGATCCGAGTCGTGGAGGATTACAGCGCGGAAATTGCGAGTCAACGTGCACGGTATAGGGACGTGATGGCGGAGCTGTACAGGCAGGGACGGAAAGCATATCGACGAGAATTCTGCATTGCCTGGCCCGTCTGGTTCTACGTGAGTGCTGCGTGAACTTTTGACTGGGGCCTCGATTGTTTTTAGTGATGTTTCCTTCCCAACCAGCGCCAGTTTGGGTGATGCTCTTCTTCTTTTCGTGGTGTTTTGTGGCGGCTGGCAGGCATCTTTCAGTTGTGCATTACCGCCACCTACTGAATAGGAGTATAGATAATCTTTTCCTTCTTCTTCTTATTGTGTGGGATGCACTTAAAGCCTACTTGCACGGACAAATCATTTCCTACAGTGCTCGGATGAAACGTGAAGCAAACAAAGGAACGGAATGAGCTAATTTACCAAATTGGGCTTATTGATAGGCAATATGCTCAAAATAAATGCCCAGATCTACACAAACAACGAGTAGAGCTAAAGACCAGATTTGACTTGCTTTCTACACACCATACTGAACGACTCCTTACGAGAAATAAAGCCACTTTCTATACATATGGTGACTAGACGGACAAATTATTGGCAAACCAACTTAAAGGCTTTAGAGCAAAACAGGCCATTTCTGAAATACAACTGGACTCTGGTCAAATGACAACTGATCCTTTGAAAATTAATGTCGCGTTCAGGAACTTTTATACTAAACTTTACACTTCTGAGACAAATACAGACCTCAATGTAATTTCTGATTTTCTCAATGGGCTCGATATCCCAACTTTTTCTGCAGAATCTATGAACCAGCTAGAAGGTTCTATAACACAGGAAGAAATTGCTAAGGCCATCATGTCAATGCAATCTAACAAGTGTCCCGGTCCAGATGGTTTCCCGATAGAATTTTTTAAGAAATTTTCCTCGCTCCTCTCACCGCTGCTTCAGTTAGTCTTTGCCGAGTCTAGTAAACTACATCACTTACCCCAAACTTTCACTCAGGCCTGTATTACGTTAATTGCAAAGAAAGACAAGGATCCAACCAACTGTGCATCATACAGGCCAATCTCACTTCTGAACACGGATGCCAAAGTCTTGGCAAAAGTCTTGGCCCGTAGGCTTGATACAGTTCTCCCTACTGTCATATCTGGTGACCAGACTGGCTTCATTAAAAGCCGGCAGGCATATTTTAACATTAGGTGACTCTTTGATATTATTTACTCTGCTCCTGAAGTTAGGCCTGAATGCGTGATTGCTGTTGACGCAGAAAAAGCATTTGATCGGATTGAATGGCCTTACCTATTTGCTGTGCTGGAGAGATTTGGCTTGGGTCCTGCTTTTAGGCTATGGATTAAATTACTTTATTACGAACCCTTGGCAGTTATCCATTCAAACTTACAAATATCTAACCCTTTCAACTTGTCCCGTGGAACATGCCAGGGATGCCCTTTGAGCCCTTTGCTTTTCAGTTTAGCGATAGAGCCTCTTGCTATAGCTCTTCGTAGCAGTACGGACTTATGTGGGGTCTGGAGAGGAGGTGTGGAGCATAGGGTCTCCCTATATGTGGATGATCTCCTGCTGTACATCTCTAATCCAAATGAATCCCTTCCAAAGTGTTTAGCGCTGCTTAATCATTTTGGTAGTTTTTCGGGCTATAAGTTGAATACTAGTAAGAGTGTGCTTTTTCCTATTAATGAAGCAGCACAAGCCCTAGACTTGACCAATCTCAGTTTTAAAGTTGAATGCACCAAATTTACCTATCTTGGCGTCACAGTCACTAGAAAGTTTAAAGATTTATTTAAAGAAAACTTTGCTGATCTATCAAGGATCAAACAAATATTATCACAGTGGTCACCCATGTCAATATCATTAATTGGACGGGTAAACTCTATTAAAATGGTTATTTTGCCCAAATTGTTATATCTTTTTCAAACTTTGCCAATTTTTATCCCTGCCTCATTCTTCCAGCAGCTGGATTCCATTATCTGCTCATATATATATGGCAGGGTAAACGTCCTCGACTAAATAAAATACACCTTCAAAAAACTAAGTTACAAGGAGGCCTCGCTTTGCCAAATTTCCGTTTTTATTACTGGGCGTCTAGCCTGCGAAATCATTTACATTGGTGCTTTTATTATGACCAACCAGCCAGCCCTAATTGGGTTACGCTGGAGATATGTCCATGTAATAATATCTTCCCTCTAGCTGTTGTTAACTCTGCTTTGCCTCCACGTTCCACTTTTATTGCAGCTTTCAAAAACCCTGTCGTTAAACACTCACTAAAGATATGGGCTCAGTTTAGAAAGCAATTTGGTCTTTGTAGTTTCTCGGTTTGGAGCCCTGTTGTTGCTAATAACTTTTTAAGCCATCCATCATGGATTCAGGCTTTCAACGTTGGCACCAAAATGGTATCAAACGTTTCAGGGATCTATTGATGGATGGGATTGTAGCATCATTTGCTCAGATTAAAGAGAAATTCAATCTTTCAAACTCTGACTTCTTTCGTTATCTTCAGGCACGTCACTTTCTCACTTCCCAATTGCCCAATTTTACATCTACCAAAGAGACTGAAACAATGGACAGAATTATGTCATTAAACCCGTCAAAGAAAGGTCTCATTTCTAGGCTATATAATTTAATGCTGGATCTAAAAACCCCATTACAAGATAAATCCAAGATGGCTTGGGAAAAAGATATTGACCTCCCCATATCAAACGATGCATGGGTCTCTGCTCTAGGGCTGGTTAGCTCATCCTCGCTTTGTACACGGCACCAGCTGATCCAGTTTAAGGTGGTACATCGGGCCCATTTTTCAAGGGCTAAGCTGGCTTCTATGTACCCGACGGTCAGCCCATTATGTATCAGATGTAATCTTGCAGAGGCCTCGCTTGGCCATATGTTCTTTTCATGCATTAGTTTGAGTAATTTTTGGAAGGAAATATTTGAAACATTATCTCATGTATTCAACACCAAACTGGAACCTAACCCCCTAGCAGCTATTGTTGGGGTACTTGAGGACAAACTACATTTAAGTAAGGTTAAAAAACACTCTATCGCCTTCTCTTTACTCATAGCACGACGTGCAATCCTACTCAGATGGAAAGACGCCTCCCCCCCCCCCCCCCATCTCATTTACAGTGGTTGCAAGATATAATGTCTTGTTTGAAACTTGAAAAAATTAAGTATTCGCTCAAACAGTCTCTGGATACTTTTGATAAAATATGGGGTCCTTTTTTGAGAACATTTCCAGCTCTTTAGCAGCCTTGACTTGTAGAGACGGACGATACTTGGGATATTACACTAGGCAGGTCCTATGGTGAAGGGATGGTACAGTACTGGAAGTGATAGGTTGGAATTTGGAGTAGGGGTTGATTTTTTGTTTACTTTGTGTGTCTGTTTGTATATATATATATATATATATATATATATATATATATATATATATATATATAAATCAGTTGATATAGATTTGTTCGGGCAACTTTTTATTTTGGCTTGACAAATATATTCTGTATTATGATGGTGTGCCCTGTTCTTTTCTGTTTTGTACATGTAATTTCAATAAAATATATTTTGAGTAAATTTTGGAATCTTTAATAAATGACCAGCTGAAAGAATTCTTGTATTACAATAATATATTGTGCAATTTTCAGTCAGGGTTCAGAAAAGGTCATAGTACCATTACAGCAACACTGAAAGTGATCAATGATATCTCAACGGCTCTTGACAATAAGTAACATAGTGCTGCGCTTTTTATTGATTTGTCAAAGCTTTTGACTCTGTGAACCATATTTTACTCAAAGAGAGGTTGACCCACATTGGTCTAGCTAAAGAGGCGGTTGGGTGGATTTGTAATTATTTTACTGACCGATCCCAATGTACTAAATCTGATCAGATTTGTTCTAATATTCTTCCATTAATGAAAGGAGTGCCCCAGGGCTCTGTTTTGGGGCCACTCCTATTCACCATCTATGTGAACAATGTTGGCCAGGATCTTATGGACACAAAATATCATTTTTATGCTGATGACATGGTCATCTATAGTTTTGCAAAAACTCTAAATGTTAGTGTCTCTATATTACAAAACGCTTTCAACATAGTTCAGGAAAGGTTTCTAAAGCTAGACCGCTCTTTAAATGCTTATAAGAGCAAATTGATGCTGTTCTCAAAAACAAAAAACAATCTGCTGATGAGCCCCTCAATTGTCACTCTACAAGGGGCAGAGATCGAAAGGGTCAAATCATTTAAATATCTAGGAATTTTAATTGATGAAAACCTTAACTTTAAAGGACACGAACAATTAATTGGGAAACTGAGACTGAAAATTGGTTTCTATTTCAGAAACAGGCTATGCTTTTCTTTTAATGCAAAAAAGAAACTCGTAGCTGCAACATTTTTACCAATCTTGGATTATGGTGATCTCATTTATATGAATGCCCCAACTCAAGTATTGAAACTATTAGACTCAGTCTACCATGCCTCTCTGAGGTTCATCACAAACTGTAAGCCTCACACACACCACTGCGAACTTTACACATGTGTGGGCTGGCCAGCCTTGGATTCTTGTAGACTCACTCACTGGGGTATGTTCATTTATAAGGGTATTCTCTGTCTGCTCCCCTCATATCTCTCTGAATATATTCAACCAAAAGTGGCTGGATTGTATTCCTTATGCTCTCAAGAATCACTGCTCCTGTCTGTACCAAGTGTCCGAACAGAAACTGGGAAGGTGGCATTTCAGTTTTCTGCCCCCACAACATGGAACAATCTACAGAAAGACTGGAAACTAAAGGAACTGGTTCCAATTGGCAAGTTTAAACTTTTGCTCAAAGGTTTGGAAATAAAATCCATGATTTGTAAATGCTTTTAAATAGCTGTATTATTGTATGAAAATGTCTTTTATGTCTTGAAATTGTTGTGATCTGTGCCGCTGTCTTTGCCAGGACTCCCTTGAAAAAGAGATTAGTAATCTCAATGGGACATTCCTGGTTAAATAAAGGTTAAATTAAAAATAAAAAAATAAAATTGTAGATGAACAGCCTATAATTTTTTGCACCTGTGTATAAGTTTTCCCCTCTCCAATCAACTTTTTAATCAAACTACGCTGTTCTTCTGAACAGTGTCTTGAACATCCCATTTTCCTCAGGCTTTCAAAGAGTAAAGCATGTTCAACAGGTGCTGGCTTCATCCTTACATAGGGGACACCTGATTTCACACCTGTTTGTTCCACAAAATTGACAAACTCACTGACTGAATGCCACACTACTATTATTGTGAACACTCCCTTTTCTACTTTTTTACTAATAGCCCAATTTCATAGCCTTAAGAGTGTGCATATCATGAATGCTTGTTCTTGTTGGATTTGTGAGAATCTACTGAATCCACTGGTACCTTTTTTACATCATATATTTGTTTTATGTATTGTATGTGATGGTATGTCTGTTTGGACGTTGGGGTCTGCAATAAAGTTTGAGTCTAAAATTTACTTAAGAATTCCCCTCTAAAATTTACTTGGAATTTCTAAGTGAAAAAAAATTTTGCTTTTTTTTTTCAAGTAAATATTACTCCAGTTTTTTCTTTGCAATAACAGAATGGTCTGTGTATAGAGACGGTAAAGTTCCTTTGTTGAGTGAATTCTATTCTGCAGTTATTTGTACTTAATAAGTGCAAATTTCTTATCACTTACATGTATGTTTACAAGGCTAAATACGTGAATACTTTGTTCTGTGTTTACAAAGTTCAGTGCAATGTTCAGTCTGCTGTGGTTGCACAAATCAGTTTTTTGTTTTAAATAATGGTAGTGGTATTTATTTATTTTAAATTTTATATTTATTTCTTGTCATGTTTGGTGCCATTGTGCAAAATTATTTGCAGCTTTTTTCAAAACATTAATAAATTATTAAAATAATAACTCAATATTAATTTGAATATTAAGACGTTATCTTGAAAATAAAGAGAACCGCACTGACAAATTCAGAATTATTTTTCATTTCGGGAGTGTGGTGGGGGGCACCACAAAGCATTTGTGCTTAGGGCACCCAAATGGCTAGCACCGGCCCTGGCTGTACCGGAACATCTTGGTGAAGAAGGAGCTGAGTCGAGAGGCAAGGCTCTCAATTTACCAGTCGATTTGCGCTCCTATCCTCACATACGGTCATGATCTTTGTGTAATTTCTGAAAGAATAAGATCAAGGACATGAGCAGCAGAAATGAGATTCCTCCATCGGGTATCTGTGCTTACATTCCTGAGCAGGTTGAGAAGCTCGACTATTCGGGAGGGACTCAGAGTAGTTCGCATTGAAAAGGGCCAGTTGAGGTTTTTTGGGTGCCTGGTGAGGATTTCCCCTGGTCATCTCCTGAGGGAGGTGTTCCAGGCATGCCCAACTGGGAGGAGGCCCCAGGGATGACCCAGGACAAGCAGGAGGAGTTATATTTCCCAGCTGGCCTAGGAAGGCCTCAGGACCCCCGGGAAGAGTTCCAGGATTTGGCTGAGGATAGGGAAGTGTGGGGTGAGCTGCTTGGTGTGCTGCCACCTGGATAAGTGGCAGAAAATGAGTGAATGAATGTATGTGTGTGTGTGTGTGTGTGTGTGTGTGTGTGTGTGTGTGTGTGTGTGTGTGTGTGTGTGTGTGTGTGTGTGTGTGTGTGTGTGTGTGTGTGTGTGTGTGTGTTGTATGAATTTCATCCTTTTTTGGAATAAGGCTGTAACATAAAATGTGGAAAAAGTGAAGTGCTGTGAATACTTTCCAGATGCACCGTATACGAGGGCTGTCAATAAAGTAACGGTCCTTTTTATTTTTTTTCAAAAACTATATGGATTTCATTCATATGTTTTTACGTCAGACATGCTTGAACCCTCGTGCGCATGCGTGAGTTTTCCACGCCTGTCGGTGACGTCATTCGCCTGTGAGCACTCCTTGTGGGAGGAGTCGTCCAGCCCCTCGTCGGAATTCCTTTGTCTGAGAAGTTGTTGAGAGACTGGTGCTTTGTTTGATCGAAATTTTTTCAAAACCTGTGAGGCACATCGAAGTGGACACGGTTCGAAAAATTAAGCTGGTTTTCAGTGAAAATTTTAACGGCTGATGAGAGATTTTGAGGTGATACTGTCGCTTTAAGGACTTCCCACGCAGTGGGACATCGCGCAGCGCTCCCAGGCGCCGTCGTCAGCCTGTGTCAAGCTGAAAATCTCCACATTTCAGGCTCTATTGATCCAGGACGTCGTGAGAGAACAGAGAAGTTTCAGAAGAAGTCGGTTTCAGCATTTTATCCGGATATTCCACTGTTAAAGGAGATTTTTTTAATGAAAGACGTGCGGACGGGTCCGCGCGTCGGGACGCAGCTGGCGCGGTGCGCCGCCACAGGAAAAACACCTCCGTGTTGATAACCATTTGTAAAATCCAGGCGGCTTTCGATGGCTTTCAGTGGAGTGAGTATATGAGAAATTGTTTAACAGCTGGACATGTTCCAACTTGTCCTTAAGGCTTCCAACGGTGTTTTTCCTGTGGCGGAGCGTCGCGGCGGCTGCGAGCCGACGCTGCAATCCGTCCGCACGTCTTTCATTAAAAAAAATCTCCTTTAACAATGCTGAAAAAATGGAAAAAATGCTGAAACCAACTTCTTCTGAAACTTCTCTGTTCTCTCACGATGTCCTGGATCAATAGAGCCTGAAATGTGGAGGTTGTCAGCTTGAAACAAGCTGACAACGGCGCCTGGGAGCGCTGCACGACGTCCCGCTCCGTGGGAAGTTCTTAAAGCGACAGTATCACCTCAAAATCTCTCATCAGCCGTTAAAATTTTCACTGAAAACCAGCTTAATTTTCGAACCGTGTCCACTTCGATGTGTCTCACAGGTTTAGAAAAAATTTTGATCAAACAAAGCGCCAGTCTCTCAGCAACTTCTCAGACAAAGGAATTCCGATGAGGGGCTGGACGACTCCTCCCACAAGGAGTGCTCACAGGCGAATGACGTCACCGACAGGCGTGGAAAACTCATGCATGCGCACGAGGGTTCAAGCATGTCTGACGTAAAAACATATGAATGAAATCCTTATAGTTTTTGAAAAAAATAAAAAGGACCTATACTTTATCGACAGACCTTGTATATATAGAAAGAGAGACAGATAGATGTAGATGTATATGAACTTTTCACTATATAAAAAATGACATGTATGTAAAGAAAAAAGACAGAAAGGTAGGTAAGTGTGTATGTAATGAGGAAAGGTACCAAATGTTCCTGTGGCCTTTATTTGATCAGATGTGGTTTGTTCAGAAGAGGGACAGTAAATGACTATGAGTAATTTCATTCCAGAAGAGAGAACATGAAGCATTTTATCTGATGCAGTACCAAAAGATAAAAGATGGTGTGAAGGACACAAAAGACAAATCATTTCAGTGAATTTGAGATTTTTGTTAACGGTGTGTATCTTGAAATCAGTTAATAAATATTGTTTAAAACTGTGCAGAACACAGAGACACTGTGTGGAGATTTCACTTTCTTTAAAGAATATTGAATTCACAGAGGATCAAACCAATACTGACAGCAATAAAGATAAATTACGGCTGAGATTGTACAGTAGTGTTCAGAATAATAGTAGTGCTATGTGACTAAAAAGATTAATCCAGGTTTTGAGTATATTTCTTATTGTTACATGGGAAACAAGGTACCAGTAGATTCTCACAAATCCAATAAGACCAAGCATTCATGATATGCACACTCTTAAGGCTATGAAATTGGGCTGTTAGTAAAAAAGTGAGTTCGTCAATTTTGTGGAACAAACAGGTGTGAATCAGGTGTCCCCTATTTAAGGATGAAGCCAGCACCTGTTGAACATGCTTTTGTCTTTGAAAGCCTGAGGAAAATGGGACGTTCAAGACATTGTTCAGAAGAACAGCGTAGTTTGATTAAAAAGTTGATTGGAGGGGGGAAAACTTATACGCAGGTGCAAATAATTATAGGCTGTTCATCTACAATGATCTCCAATGCTTTAAAATGGACCAAAAAAAACAGACGCGTGGGAGAAAACGGAAAACAACCATCAAAATGAATAGAAGAATAACCCGAATGGCAAAGGCTCACCCATTGATCAGCTCCAGGATGATCAAAGACAGTCTGGAGTTACCTGTAAGTGCTGTGACAGTTAGAAGATGCCTGTGTGAAGCTAATTTATTTGCAAGAATCCCCTGCAAAGTCCCTCTGTTAAATAAAAGACATGTGCAGAAGAGGTTACAATTTGCCAAAGAACACATCAACTGGCCTAAAGAGAAATGGAGGAATATTTTGTGGACTGATGAGAGTAAAACTGTTCTTTTCGGGTCCAAGGGCCGCAGACAGTTTGTGAGACGACCCCCAAACTCTGAATTCAAACCACAGTCCATCATCAATTCATCAATTTTCATCATCAATTTTATTTATATAGCGCCAAATCACAACAAACAGTTGCCCCAAGGTGCTTTATATTGTAAGACAAGACCATACAATAATTACATAAAAACCCCAACGGTCAAAACGACCCCCTGTGAGCAAGCACTTGGCGACAGTGGGAAGGAAAAACTCCCTTTTAACAGGAAGAAACCTCCAGCAGAACCAGGCTCAGGGAGGGGCAGTCTTCTGCTGGGACTGGTTGGGGCTGAGGGAGAGAACCAAGAAAAAGACATGCTGTGGAGGGGAGCAGAGATCAATCACTAATGATTAAATGCAGAGTGGTGCATACAGAGCAAAAAGAGAAAGAAACACTCAGTGCATCATGGGAACCCCCCAGCAGTCTAAGTCTATAGCAGCATAACTAAGGGATGGTTCAGGGTCACCTGATCCAGCCCTAACTATAAGCTTTAGCAAAAAGGAAAGTTTTAAGCCTAATCTTAAAAGTAGAGAGGGTGTCTGTCTCCCTGATCTGAATTGGGAGCTGGTTCCACAGGAGAGGAGCCTGAAAGCTGAAGGCTCTGCCTCCCATTCTACTCTTACAAACCCTAGGAACTACAAGTAAGCCTGCAGTCTGAGAGCGAAGCGCTCTATTGGGGTGATATGGTGATATGAAGCATCTGCATGCTGGATCATGGCCAGAGAACTGCATCACATGATCAAAACGTCACTTCTGAAGCTCCTGCACAGTACAAGTGATAACACACCAGCCATCATATGTAAGCAAGTCCAAAGGCCATGAACTACTGAACATTTTTAAGTTCTTCTAAGTTAAATAATATAAGCTGAAACAATAAGAAGAACATCATGAGATTTAATTAATAAATTTACCCTATATTGGAAATACTAACTTAATAATTTATATATGTATATGTGTGTGTGTGTATATATATATATATATATATATATATATATATATATATATATATATATATATATATATATATATATATATATTTATATTATTTGTTGGCAGTTTCCTCGCTTGCGAGGATACTGGGAAGACCGTTTTTTTTTTTTTTTTTTAGTTTATTTTCTACAAGCCCTCTGGTGGCTGAAAAGTCCGATGCGGGATGCACAAGACCTGTTACACGGGGCAAATGAACACTTGAGTAGGCTGGGCTTGTGCTGCTGTCCGCTCTTTCTGTCTTTGATGCTTCTGGCGTGAGGCCTCACTTCTTTCTGCCTCAAACTTCAGGCTGGCGGACTTGATGCTGGAACGCCAGCTGAGTTTATCTGTAGCTAGATGCTGCCATGACTGATGCTGAATGCCTGCAAGGGAGAGCTGTTTCTTCAGCTGGTCCTTATAGTGCTTTTGGGGGCCCCTTGGTTTTTTTGGAGATTTTGTCATGGAAAGCCGCGCGGAGGCTTCGCGCGTGAAGACCGATTCGCTTTGGAAGCGAGACAAAGGAACACCTCCGTTTCGGCGTGTCAGAGGACAAGTTTGGACATGTCTATCTTGGCTTTCAATGCTTACCAGTCCAGTAAGTATCAGTGAAATTGTGGAGAGCTGGACATGTCCAAACTTGTCCTCTGACATGCCGAAACGGAGGTGTTCTTTGTCTTGCTTTCAAAGCGAACCGGTCTTTACGCGCGAAGCCTCCGCGCGGCTTTCCATGACAAAATCTCTTGTTAAAAGTGAAATCTGCCGGAAAATGGCTGATGTCCAGGTCTTGTGATAACCAGAGAAAGAGCACACGACGGTCTCGTATCCACAGAGCCATCCATTTAGAAATGGTCCGGTGGCTTGTGCCGCGTCATCGCAGCTCAGAGCACGGCGCGCCGAGCGTCCTTAGAGGGGTCCTTAAAGCTGTAGTAACAGAACTTATTCTCTGTGAAGCCTGTAAAATTTTCACCGAAAGCCAGATAAATTTTTCGAATAGTTTCCAGGTGCCAGTCTCTAACAGCTTCTGAAAAAATTCTGATGGAAAAAAAGTCCTTTTCATTCCGCCATTTCCAGACAATGAAAATCCGACGAGGGGGCGGGACCACTCCTTCCCAAGGCGTGCTCACAGGCGAATGACGTCACCGATAGGCGTGGAAAAACTCACGCATGCGCACGAGGGTTCAAGCATGTCTGATGTAAAAACATATGAATGAAATCCATATAGTTTTTGAAAAAAATAAAAAGGGCCGTTACTTTATTGACAGACCTCATATATATATATATATATATATATATATATATATATATATATATATATATATATATATATATATATATATATATATATGGGCAACGTTAATTATTGAGGTCATTATCGCCGACCATTTTGTTCCTCCCCTTAACGCTGTGGGTTTTTTTTTTTTTTTAGCCTTTTATGACTGTTGCTCATTGCCTTTTATTTTGAAAGCGTCAGTCGGGGGCGAGCTTATGCTACTGCTTCCTGCTGATAGCTGAGTTCACACAGAAAACGACACGAGGATCAAGAAAAGTACAGGCTATGCAATGCACAACAAAACAAAATGCAGAAAGACGCCGAACTTTTGAATGGACATTTTCGGTACAAAGTTCTACAGGATCGGGCCCGGATCCAGACCGGTTTGGGCCGATGCAGCTTTTTTTTTTTTACGCATCTGTCATCATCGGTAAAAAAAAAAATCTTGAATGATCTCGAATAGCCGAACATGTCCCCACGGTGAACACAGCTTTTCGGTGGTTTTCATGTCAACCTATAGTCCATAAATTATACGGATTTTTCCGAGTTTCAGAGTCATACGGATGTACAAACAAAGTCGGATATTCAAGGTTTGGTCTGTAATAAACTATTTCTGCAGCGCGGCTCCACTTTGAAACCATGAACCATTGAAGCAATGCTTCGATCCAGTAGCTCGTTGGTTCTTTGATTCACTGCTCTTCAGAAACAGCAAGCCGCTTCTTAACCCCTCGCAAAGCCATTAAAATATTGTCAGGCACTTTTGTGTGGATTAAAGTCACTAACTGGGACTCTTGTCTTGTTGCTGTCAAGAAACGAGAATCGTCCTCAGTTCCGTTCACACAGTTCAAAACGCTGCGCGGCTGAGACAGAGTCCGGTCGGAATTAATAACTTAACTAATAACTAACTCCAAGACCATCAAAGGAAGCATCAACAGTGAGGATGAACGGTGCATTAAAATCTGGGTGTGCTAATACAACACTGTGCACAAGTTCATGTTTCAGAGCTTTGAATGCCACTCCGCACTCATCAGTCCAATCATTTGGGGATAATTTTACATTTCCCTTCTTGAATTTAGGATTTCGGCCCCTAACTCTCTTGCCTTTTGTGGGAGGTTCAGCCACAAGGTGGAATAGTGGCTTAGCCAAAGCAGAACATCGCTCAATAAAGTCATGGTAGTAGAGGACCATCCCCAGGAAGGATCTGATTTTCTTAGCACACGATGTTATCTTATCAGCTTCTATCAAATCCACTTCCTGCACCTCATTGATAGCTTGCACTGTGTCAGGGTCCGTCTTGACACCATCCTCACAAATGATGTGCCCCAGGAACTTGACAGATCTGCGGAGAAGGTGACACTTTTTAGGGGAGAGCTTCAAATTATTGGCAGCAAGGCGGGAGAATACCATCTGTAAACGCTCAAGTGCAACATGCTCAGACGGAGCAAAGACCAGGAGGTCATCCAGGTAGCATAGGAGGCTGGTAAAATTCTGGTCACCGAAGATGGACATCATCATTCGCATAAAAGTGGCTGGGCTGTTTTTGAGGCCTTGGGGCATTCTGTTGTATTCGTGAAGACCGAATGGTGAAGAGAATGCTGTGCATTTCCTGTCATCCTCGTGCAAGCTGACATTGTAGAATCCCGAAGTGAGGTCCATAGTCAAGAAGAACACACTACCACCAAGGGCAGCCAGGGCGTCTGACTGATGAGGCAAGGGATGTGCATCTTTCACTGTCTGTGCATTCAACCACCGGAAGTCATTGCAAATGCGGAGGTCACCATTTGGCTTCACAACAAGGACAAGGGGAGATGAAAATTCACTCTGAGATTTACGGATGATTCCCAATTCCTCCATTTCAGTCAGAGCAGTCCGAAGCTTGTCATAGTGGCAGGGTGGAACTCTCCTGTATGGGAATCTGAAGGGTTTGTCATCCACTAGATGAACTCTGTGGATAAAATCTTTTGCCTCGCCACAGTCCATTTTATGCCTGGAGAAGATGGATTCATACTGCTCAATAATCTGCAACAGTTTGTCTTTCCATTCTGGGGAAACCTCACATGATGATAGGTCTAGATCCTGCAAGCCCATGTCACTCAATATACAGGATATCTCTTCCTCAGATCTTGGTTTGGGCACTGAGCTCTGTGTATACTGTGTACTGGACTGGATGTGTACAGGCTCGGGCAAGTCCTGCACGGAGAGGCAGAGGGACACGTCAGCAATCTTGGCATTTCTCTTAAGGGTTAGAGACTTTTCAGTTGGGTTCACTACTTTGACTGGTACCCAGCCGTTTCCCCATAAGGAAGTGACTACCCTCCCCACCAAAATCTGTGCAGGTCTGGACTTTGATTGAGCGGGTTCAATGACTACCGTACTCCCCACTGCTGAGACATCCAATGGAGGTAATTTAGCCCACATTAAATGTTCAGATAAGGGCTGTAGAGTGACACTCCTCTTAAGCTTAGCTGTCCCAATTCTGGATGGTAATGCACCAATGTTTGAGTCAGCAGGATTGGACAGTGAGGACAAGATTTCGGGCAATTTGTCACGAGCACTAGCAATATCTGGTGTAGTTGTCAAGCCACCAACAGTTGGACTCATCTGTGAGACGAGCCACTTGAGCGCATTGCTACCCAAAATCATATCATCTGTTTGGCCTGGCACAAGAACAGGAATCACCACCTTAATGCCATAACCCGACACAGTAAGATCATACACAGCAGACGGCATGACCAGGTGACCCCCACAACCAACAATGACAAAACCTTCAGCCGATTTCCTGTCGACGTTGGGGTCAGACCGCGAAGGTTTCATGTCAACTGCCTCACTGACAGTACATGCCATAGAACCACTATCCAATAATGCCCTAAGAACATGTCCATTATCAGTAGTCACATCCGTGTAGAACAGACTGTCGGTCTTCGAAAGTCTCTGGAGACCTTGCACAATCAGAGTCTTATGTGGTGGCACAACACTGCTGTAAGTATGACACATCATCTCATAGTCGTCAACATCAGACAAATCAAGGATGGGAGGCTCACTCACTTGATCTGCGTTTTCATCCCCCACACGCAGATCATTCAGTTTCCCTGCTGACCATGAAGAGTGGCCCATCTGCGCTCTGGGCAGTTGTGTCTGTTATGACTAGGCGAGTAACACAAAAAACACAACCTGTTTTCTCGGCAATGAGTGAGACCGGAGTGGGAGGTGTCCTTGCAAACAGAACATGGGGTGCCATTTAAGCCTTCAATCTTTGGCAGCTTGTCAGGCCGTCTCCCCCAGTCGCATGATCAGAACTCGAACCCTGGAGCAACACCTTCTCCAACATCACCAACAAGCTTTCAAAAGCAGATGTGTCCTGGCTTGCAATGTTACTCTGCGCCTGGACCTCAGGGGCTGAAATCGCTTTGAGGCCAACTTCAACTTTATTCATGTCAATTCTGTCAACACTCTTAGAGGACCTGATTCCCTGTTCAAGATGGTATTCGTCTAACACTTCCTGGACCTCACGAGCCGACCATTTCTCACTTGTCTTGGACCTAAAGGTAAGTGCCAAATCTCTGTTGGGGCAGTGTCTTATGAACATACGTGCAACTTCAGCACCAGGGTCATCAAACGACTTACCCTGCTCTTTAAGGCAGTCAGAAACAACATCAGCGGCCCTATTCAGCCGAAGCCAGTACTCATAAGGGTCTTCCTGTTCCCTCGGGAGTGTGGAATAAAAGTCTGCGAAAGGTACGGAGGAGCAACGGCCGGAGCTGAAATGCTTGCGCAAAAGACCATATATGGCCTGAGGGTTATACTTTACATCAATTTCCCCATTTCTAAATCCAAATTTCACAACATCTTTTGCCCTACCCCTCAGATGGACAAGAATCTCCTCAGCTTGACTCTCTAGCTGAACACCACATTTCTTGATGAAGATTTTCATTGTGTCCTCCCATTCATCAATTGTAATAGCGTCTGAACCATCCCCTTTGAAAACAGGAGGGTCCTTCACATGACCCTGGGCGACCAGTTGAACTTTGGAAAGGTCCAGAACTTGACCTGAGGAAGACTTTTCAGTACACGCATCATCATAACTCGAACACGCAGCATTTGAAGGGGCCAATGTGTTAAGGCGCAACAACGCTATCAGCAAGCTGTTGCCCTATTTGCTGTACAATAGCGCTCATGTGGTTAGCCAACCTAGTATCCTAAAGAGGAGGGACGGGACCTGGATCCCCATTAGAGCACTGTGGTGGTTGCACGTTATCCGATGGCTGACTACTAGGTGTCACTATATCCCTGCTGTCAAAGGAATTATTTACAGAACTGTTAACAAACGCTGCACTTGGAGGAAATGGAACTGGTGTGCTGTGAAGCCCTCTGCCTCTGCCAATGCTGAGAGGAGTCATACCAAGTGCAGTGAAATTCCCCAAACTCATAATTAACCACAACTCAGGCATATAACACTATCAAAGTAAAACTGTAAAAGACTAAATAAACCTGTTACTCAAACACCCTAAAACCATAAACGCAGCTCCAAGGCGATGCAGTGGCAAGGAGACACCAGCCCGGTCCAGCGTTGTAATCATCCGGGTCACGGCACCAATGTGACCTCTGCAAAATGTCCCCTGCATTGACTGAAACAGGGACGTTATGTTGGGGAAAGTGTAGTGACACGGACCCACAACAGGGGGCGCAAATGAACGGTCAATAGATGAGCCAAAAGGTAACAATTTAATGTTGTGAATGTGCACAACGATTATACAGACAATCACAGAATCTGATAGCAGTCAATACACCAAGGTGACGTGCGGGCAGGCTCGAGGATAGAAGACGTCTGTCCTGAGAAGAGCCGGGACCACACGATTTCCACTGCCACAGAACCTGGTGAATACTGGAGCCGCCAAGTCCCGAATTCCCAGGTGATCACCGTCCCCGACTGTCGGATCTGGTACTGCTGGCGAGGAGCACAAATAGTGAGATGTGGGTGTGTGCACACCCAGTAACAAAAACAGTCAGAAGGTGGAAAGTCACCTCCACCTCTAATCACACACTCGTGCAGCTCCTGTCTAACCACTTATCTGGTTGGAGTGTGAAGCGAAGCCGTCGCTGTTCACACCAAACGCCAATCCAGCAGATAAGGCACACCACAGGAAAGCGGCTGCAAAAGAGTTCAGACTATGACACAGTTTTCAGTACAGCAGAGAATTACCTTCACAGGTAGATGATATCTCGGCAACGAGGTGGAGATGATGTCCGGTCTTTATGGAGTGAGATGATGTAGTGTAGATGGGTGACAGCTGTCAAGAGATAATGAGTGACAGCTGTCACCCCCGGCTGTGTCCGTGGCGGCAGCGCCCTCTCGTGCCTGAAGCCCGCACTTCAGGCAGGGCGCCCTCTGGTGGTGGGCCAGCAGTACCTCCTCTTCTGGCGGCCCACACAACACTTTATATAAAGCAACCGATTAAAATAAAAATAGTTTTCACTTTAGAACTTTGACTGTTACCTTTTGTTAAACATTTTTCATAGAGAGCAAATTAATATATAAAACAGTACAAAAATATATTACAAAAGACTTGATAAATTTTCCACTCATGGACTGCACGCTAACATACCTGCATTGGTGAACAAAGGCACTTAAGTCAGTCATGTAGATAACAGCTCATTCTCCGTCTGGAAAGATGGTACCATGTGGGTGTTAGTTAGCTATGCTAACCGGCAATAAAATATCTAAAACGATCTCGACTTCAATAAAACATGGTGAAAATAATGTCAAATAAACAAGATTCAACAAAAGAAAACCATCTTAGCTCCAGCACCATTTACAAATGAGTTAAGATTAATTTATCCACAGACAATCAGAGACATGTTACCTCATGGTGAATCCTCCATTGCACTGAGGATTACCCACAATGCTTTGCCTTTATTACCCGATGCAGTTACCACGTTCCAACAGTAGATGGCGTGGTTTGTCCATTTAGCGGGATTTTACCTGAACTATTTAACTATGTTATATATATATATATATATATATATATATCAAGCACAATTTACAGCCAGATATTTTCTCAATAGACCAACAAAGAAAGCATCTGATGTGATTAACTGCAGCTAATTACTGATAGAGTTACAGATCAGATAAGATTCTGTTAATTTGATTCCTTTTTAAATTATTTTATAGGCTCAATAAGAGGCATTGCTACCTTTAATCAGGTTCTCCAAGACTTTCATTGCCAGTTAGCTCAGATCAAAATGTCATAATGATGCTTTTAGCTTTGCTGACACAAACCTCCTGTTGACTGAACGTTATTCACTCTTAAGTACTGAGCAGGTCGATGTGTTGAAAGTCTGAATTTGAAGGCACTGAGGATAGAAATCCCATCTGTTTGGCACTAAGACTTTTGTGTTTTCTGGCTCAAGGGCGAAAAACACACACTCTGTGCACGCACACACACACCCACACAGAGCGGTTGAGTATCTCCTTTGGCTGTGTGCAGCTCTGACTCCTACTTCACATCTCTAAAATCCACCAAAGTCACTGACCAAATGTTTGTTTGCTTCACACTGGATTCATGTGCCAAAGATTCTACAATCTGTTTTTTTATGTGAATAAATCCTGGAATCATTCCTCCCCACTGCCATGCTGGGCTGTAGGTGGCACATCAAATGGTCAGTTGGGCAGAGGCTGAAAAATGGACATAATCCCGTCACAGAGTGGGCACATAAAACAACACTTTTCCAAAAGTCTCCCTTCGCAGCCATTGCTCTACAACCTCAGCCCCCTCTGCTCACATGGAGAAGAAGAAACGGCAGTTGGAACCTTTTAACATGTCTCATGGCTCTCTATGTGGGAAAAAGCCAAATGTATGTGGATTGTAGTCTGACCGCGTTCTTAGCCTCTGTGATTTCTGAACACATCTGTATACAGATGTATATACACTGACAAAAGTGAATTTTGGACCAAAGTAAAAAAAAATGACTCTCATTTGTTACATGTACATTTTGTTGTGAAAGTGTCGTGACACGGACCCACAACAGGGGGCGTTAATGAACGGACAATGGATAAGCCAAAAGTAACAATTTAATGTTGTGAATCGCACAACGACGTACAGACAATAACAATATGGTGGACTGTCAATCATACACCAGGTGACGTGTGGGCAGGCTCGACGATAGAAGACGCCTGGCGAGAGAAGAGCTGGATCCCCACACAGCTTCCACCACCAATGGAGCTGAAGAACACCGGAGCCGCCAAGCCCTGCGCCCCAGGTGGCCGTTGTCTTCAGCAGTCAGACCCGGTACTGCTGGCAGAAAACAGAGACAGTCCTGATGAGTGTGAGTTCGCACACTCAGTAATCCCACAGTCTGTATTCAGTAAAGGAGGGAGAACCTCCACCTCCAATCACACACTCGTGCAGCTCCTGTCTAACCACTTATCTGATTGGAGTGTGAAGCGAAGCCGTCGCTGATCACACCAAACGCCAATCCCACAGATAAGGCAAACACCACAGGATAACGGCTGCAAAAGTTGTTCAGATTATTACTCAACGTTTTGAGTCAGCAGAGAAAAGTACCTGAATGGTAGCTGATTTCTCTGCGAGGAGGTGGAGTTGCAGTCCGGCCTTTATGGTGATGGTGATGATGATGAATGAGCGACAGCTGGTCCTGAGGATGAGTGACAGCTGTCACTCCCAGTGGCTCTGGCGCCCTCTCGTGCTTGAAGCCCGCACTCCAAGCAGGGCGCCATCTGGTGGTGGTGGGCCAGCAGTACCTCGTCTTCAGCGGCCCACACAACACATTTGTTAATCTAATTTAAGGTTTCACTCTTTCATTTGTGTTAATCTATTGTTCTCAAAGTATATTTATTATAAACATAGTTTTATAAAAGCTAACAAATTTAGCAAATTAGAGCAATTTTTAAGTTGATTGAAAGGTTTATTCACATGCAATTAACATGTACACACAGATATGGCATGCATTAAATATGCATAAGTAGCAAGGCCGAGAATGTACACATGGGACTGAAAAGCTCAGAGAACAGAAACAGAGGGAGTGTTCTTCTCTGTACATGATGTCACTAAACCACTAATTCTTTACAAAAAAAACAGATTTTTAGTTACAAACCTTTATTATTAAGAGGGCATGCGAAGTAGGTGCATGAAATTTAAAGAAAACAATTTAACATGTCATGGTGATTTAACCCTTGCCCCTGCATTTAGTTCCTCACTTTTGCAGACAGATATTCACATCCATCCTTTTTGCTTAATTGTTACACATATCTACTAATATGAGCAACAGGTTAGTCATCTTTGGTAGTGTCCCACAGCAGTCTATACTCAAGGTTCTTGAAATGGAACAATATATCCACCGGGTGGACATTTACCATTAATGCAGGTACAAGAGAGTTTCACCAAGTGCTCGAGTGGACAGACATTTGAGCCCAGCAGAATCCAGTCTATGCAGATGATGAGACATTACTGAAAAATTTCTCTTGTTTGATTTCATAATTAAGAATAAACACCAAACAAATTGCCTAAAAAGAGGAATAAGCCATGGTGGCACCCTACTTACTTAGCTGAATTATGAAATTATGCACATAGATACACAAATATATAGATAGAACTGATTAAACTGCTACCACCAGTGACTTACACAAAAATTAATTAATTCATTTATTACAAAGCTCCAAGCCTTGGAGTCTGGTTTAGTGTTAATATATCATCAGACATGTTGCATAACTTGACCTTCCTCTGGGTGAGGTCAGGCCATGTTAACATTACTGGCTGCCAGTACATGCTTCAGTGAAACGCATCAGAAGGCTGATACACACCATGTACAAGTAAATATACATGTCTGTATATTCACCCCTACTGACATGTCAGCATGTCTGTAGTGGTGTTTTTTGACTATGCATGACTTCATCATATGACTTCTGGGTGTCTTCATTTTAAAGTCTTTCATACCAATACATCACAAATATTTTGCTGATCAATATGTGCTTTAGATCATCAATCTAGGCTTTTTGACTGATGAGCTACACATTAAAGGGTGTTTTTCAGATCATATTTTCCTTGACTTTAAACCTTTCACACTTGACCAAACAACTCCAACAATCTAATCATCTCCTGATTTCTATCCAAGGACTATTCCCACAGAGTTTGAAGAAATTTCAATGCAGGGGTTTTTGCTTTATCTTGCCCACAACCCACAGACGCACAACTGAAAACAATGCCCTACGTGCCACTTTGTTGACATGCGGGGTAAATATGTTTGTGCGGTTAACAGTTAGCCTTTTCAGTTATATTTGCAACATCATACAACCCCTGGCAAAAATTATGGAATCACCGGCCTCAGAGGATGTTCATTCAGTTGTTTAATTTTGTAGAAAAAAAGCAGATCACAGACATGACACAAAACTAAAGTCATTTCAAATGGCAACTTTCTGGCTTTAAGAAACACTATAAGAAATCAAGAAAAAAAGATTGTGGCAGTCAGTAACGGTTACTTTTTAGACCAAGCAGAGGAAAAAAATATGGAATCACTCAATTCTGAGGGAAAAATTATGGAATCACCCTGTAATGACAGCCATCTCCCCAGTGCCTTTACCTGACATGCAATGACTGTGGAAATGTACATGTTCTCTTCAGGCAGTCATCTTTATAAATCTCATTGGAAAGGCACCAAACAAAAGTTCCAGCATCATCACCTTGCCCAATGCAGATTCGAGATTCATCACTGAATATGACTTTCATCCAGTCATCCACAGTCCACAATTGCTTTTCCTTAGCCCATTGTAACCTTGTTTTTTTCTGTTTAGGTGTTAATGATGCCTTTCGTTTAGCTTTTCTGTATGTAAATCCCATTTCCTTTAGGCGGTTTCTTACAGTTCAGTCACAGACGTTGACTCCAGTTTCCTCCCATTCGTTCCTCATTTGTTTTGTTGTACATTTTTCGATTTTTGAGACATATTGCTTTAAGTTTTCTGTCTTGACGCTTTGACGTCTTCCTTGGTCTACCAGTATGTTTGCCTTTAACAACCTTCCGATGTTGTTTGTATTTGGTCCAAGAGTTTAGACACAGCTGACTGTGAACAACCAACATCTTTTGCAACATTGCGTGATGATTTACTCTCTTTTAAGAGTTTGATAATCCTCTCCTTTGTTTCAATTGACATCTCTCGTGTTGGAGCCATGATTCATGTCAGTCCACTTGGTGCAACAGCTCTCCAAGGTGTGTTCACTCCTTTTTAGATGCAGACTAATGAGCAGATCTGATATGATGCAGGTGTTAGTTTTGGGGATGAAAATTTACAGGGTGATTCCATAATTTTTTCCTCAGAATTGAGTGATTCCATATTTTTTTTCCTCTGCTTGGTCTAAAAAAGTAACTGTTACTGACTGCCACAATCTTTTTTTCTTGATTTCTTATAGTGTTTCTTAAAGCCAGAAAGTTGCCATTTGAAATGACTTTAGTTTTGTGTCATGTCTGTGATCTGCTTTTTTTCTACAAAATTAAACAACTGAATGAACATCCTCCGAGGCCGGTGATTCCATAATTTTTGCCAGGGGTTGTACATAAAAATATTCTTGGTTAAAAAAAGATTTCTCAGACTACGCCTTGCATGAGTCCTCGTAGGCATAGGTCCTCTTTAACGCCAACACACTACGCCTGTTTGCTCTCAGTGAACTGAACACACAAGCCGAGCCATGCAGTAGAAGATGGACTAAAATTGATGGAATCCACACTCTGGGAGAAAATGAATCAAAGGCAGTGAGCTGGTGATAATCACAGGACGGCACTCTGCGCACAGATCAAAAGTAGAGTGTTTCTGCACCTGCCGGTGTCGGGGGTCTGGATGGGGCTACATCACCCACAGACACATGAGAACAGTATATCTTTTATTGTGAAGGGACAACACACACACACACACACACACACCATCAGGAGCTTGGCTTGGGACAGGAATTTGGACATGATCATCTACATTTGGACGTCTTTGTACAAACGTGGTGATTTCAGTATTTGACACATCACCAGATTAATTTTTTTGTCTGCATGTAATGTTTTTAGTGCAGCAGCTAAGAGAATATTTAGAGCAAACTCCTGCAAAAGGAATAGTTTGGACCATGTATTATGCTTAGTTATCATGTTACAGGGTAGCATATGTCACGTGTCATAGAATCCAATAGACGCTGACTTTGTTTGACCTTTATTTTATAGACCATTCAACACAGTCAAAACTATTCCATTTATTAATCCTATTAGCACAACCAATAATTTGCATCACTTTTTACCAAAACTGGAGCAACTTTATCTTTTGACCCCTGTACAAACTGAAACTGACCTTCATCACTATTTTTGCTGTTTTTACCCCATAACCCATAACTCCTGAACATTCACTCATAGATTGTCAAAACTATACCTTTTTGGAATCATTATGATCAGACAAATAATGTAGTGTAGTTTTCAATTTGACTGGAGCATTTTTAATTTTGACCCCTGTGTAATTCTTCAATTGACCCCTACCTGGCCACCGATTGAAAATTCAAGTGGCCAGTTGTTTTTTGAAAAAAAAAAAAAAGAGTAATGTCTAAGGAGTATTTGTGCTGACTTTGGTGCTTGTATCACCATTTGCAGGATTGTTTCAGTTATCTGCTGCACTATTGTTTGTGTGCGATATGAAGTGTTTGCTGATTGTCTTTTTTATTCTTGCAGTATTTCTGCTCTCTGCAATCTACTGCTTGTTTGTTCTCTTCTTTCTGGGCACTTCTCTCTCAAGGCTCAAATCCCCTCATTTGCATTGCAGAAAATATTATTCATTTTAAATTTGGGAAACACTTTTAACTTAACAATAAAATTACTTCACAGAAACCAAAGCAAGCTGATAACCTGCACACTGGGACCAATTTGGGATCCCACCTGTTAGTCGAGGGGACCTCAGCATACATACAAGAGTAGACAGTAATCAGGCCACTAACCTTTGGGTAATTAAACAACCTGCTCCTTCATTAGGGCTAAACGTTTCTCTAAGCATTCCAAAAAATATCCTTGAATAAAACAGCCGATCTCATATTGTTAAAAAATACCAACTGTTATTTATTGTATGTAACTTCCATTGATCAATGTCACCTAGCACATGGAACCCACTAAATGTTGGCGTCAATCTGGATCAGGATCATTCTTTTCTCTTTCTTTTAAGTATAGAGAGATTGAACATTTTAATGCATTTTTAAAACCGATTAAACCGACCATTACAAATCCTGGAAATCACGTACATCCCATGACAGACAAACAATTGGAAATTTGGGGCATCAAGCAAAGTATACATTTTATTATTAGTGATGTGAGTTACAAACATTTTAATGCCTAGAGGTAAAACCTGACAGTTGTTCAGCCTTGGCAGAGGCAGGCTCACTCCAAATGCTCCCATACTTATGTGTATCAAGTGTGATACCAAAAATTGTTGAACTTGGATCTGTAGCTCTCTTGTTTCACAGTAAAGACATCTGAGCTTCAAAACCCACCCATGGTCCAACCTTCTGGCAGTAAATCTGGAGTTGTGACTTGAACAGCATCCAGTGTAAAACTTGTGCCACATCACAAAGCAGAAAACGATGCTTAAAAAAAAAACTTTGAATCAAACAAGCAAACGAGCAAATCATTTGCTTCACAATGCTTCAGTTTGAAACAGTAAGAAAACCAGATGCTTCAGACCAAGGCTTTGAACCAGTTCAAGGAAGGAAAACCATAAACGACTAATATATCACAAGAAAGAAAAACAAACTCTAAATGTTTATTTGAAACAATGATAACCAGTTGATAACACTATTAGTATTCTTATTTTCCTCTTTTCTTACAAGTTAAAATATTTTCTGCTTGTAGTACTTTGGGTGCTGAGTTCAGTCCCTGTCTTCTCTGAAGCAGAGCCAGCCCATCCCTTAGGCCATACAGACAAATCCTAGGGGCGCCCGAAATAAGAGAATTTTTTTTAAACTAATACTATTTTGATACTATTACTGGAGGATTTAATTGTTAGCATTACAGAAAAAACAACAATTTACTGTTTTGAAATTCAAGAAAATGCTTTGGAAAATGATTAATAGCTTTGACAAATTCATAAAACCACATGAAGCAGTTGTTTCAGGCAGTGCTTTACTGATTTTAAAATTATGATAACAAGTAGTCCCTTTTATGGTGCCCCCCCCCCATCCCAACATGAATTTGTGGTTCCACCCCTGAGAAACATCCATTCATATGGGGCATTTTGCATCAAAGTGTGAACATGATGACACATTTTCTCTGAGAACAAATTATTCTGACTGTGACAAAAGTGTGTTTCAAATACAATAAAAATGTGCAGGCCAGCAAGTAAAGTACAGACTTATAGCATACGCGAGTATTGTTAAATCCCATTTGTACTGTACGAACAGAATGGCTCATTTGAAGAAAATCATTTGTGTTTTTTAAAATTCTGCAAAATATAACAGGAAATGAAGGCCGTTGGTGTTTTTTAGTGACAATGACCTCCTTTTGCACTCACATCAAAACACGTGATTGACACGTGGAAAGAAATATCTCATTGCTGTATTATGATTATTGTCTCTGGGTGAAAGGCTTCGGTTTCAATCAGCCGAGCGCGATTCTCTCAGGGGTTTATTTTCAATTTTCCACAGATTGTTCTTGCATTTAATTGCTCCAATCTGTTAATAATCTCTGAATTGATTAAAGAATTAACAAGAAAAATGATTTTAATTCATTATAATACATTAAAGCATTCAAACCTTCCTCCGTTTGAAGGACTTTGAGCATTTATATTCCAAACTGTGGCTTTGTTGGCGTCTCCCTGTTGACTCTTATTTCATGTTTTGTATTGACAAACCTGTTATATTTCTCCTCAGGTACCTCGAGTGGGCGCCGAAAGCAGCACACTTGAGTTTGTGTTACTGGATTCAATTCCATCCAGGGGCTTCAGACTCTCCATGAGTCCTCAGACTTTGATGAAAGTTGTGGTCTGTAATCCCATTGCAGTGTTTTGTGAGCCAAGTCATCAATGAAGTGTAGAAAACTTTGATGGAAAATACAAATAAGTTTATATGACAGTCGTGTGAAGATTTAAATCCTGGGAAAAACCAACTGCTTGCATTTTATCAGCTCATAAATGATATTTGAGTTTATGATTCTGCTCACAGTTTTTTCAGAGCGATGCGACATCATGTCACTTTGTCTGGATTTCATCGATAATTAGATGACAAGAAACCTTTTGTATTTTTTGCCTGTGATTATGCGGAACCCGAGTAGCATTTTACTTCCTTGATGATTTAAAAGTGCCCTGTTGAGTGTAACAGATTCATAATGATGAAATGATCTTTTTATGGATTATAATGACTGTGGAAGAAGAAAAGAAGAAGAATTTGCTCATTGTTAGAAGTAACATTATGGCTAAAAAGAGCTCACCTTATTTTCTAGTGTGCAAGATACTAAACACAGTAGATTCAAATTATGATTAAAAAGGGGAGGTGATGGTTTAGTGGTTAAGCGTTGGGCTTGAGACCAGAGGATCCTTGGTTCAAATCCCAGCCTGACCGGAAAATCACTAGACCCTTGGGCAAGGTCCTTAACCCTCTGGGACCGACGACGTCATATATGACGGCTAAGACCAACTTTTAATAAATTATAAATAACTTTTTAATGATATGAGATAGAAACCTACTTTTTTTTTTTTTGCTGAAAAGTTAACTCCGCGGACTTTCGAGCCAGCCATCAGCCATCTTTGTACTCCTCATAGAAGCTGTATGATCAAATCAAGTCAAATCAATTTCATTTATATAGCGCCAAATCACAACAAACAGTTGCCCCAAGGCGCTTCATATTGTAACTTCCGTGTTTTTCCTCTGCGTTATGACATCACAGGCTTACGTTTACCGTAATACACCATATATATCATTGGAAATCCCTTTTTTTTTTTTTTTTTTGGCAAATTAGGTTGCCAGATACCTACAACTGCATTATTGATGAAGAGAATAGATTATACATCTTGTTTGCAAAAACTTTTTTTTTTTTTTTGTTAGCTCCACAAGTATTTTTTTTTTTGTTGTCTTGTTCTCTCAGGTGTAGGCCTATAGAATAGATTCGTGATTTTGGGTGCAATTTTGTTATTTAAGCTATTTGTTTGTTTGCCTACACACTTAATATTGTAAATAAAGTGTTAAATTATTCAGCATTATGTCGTCATATGTTATGTATTATGCTGTACTTGTGTGTCTAATGGTATGAGTGGGTTAGGGGGTGATGGTGGTGAGCAGGGGGGCCGGGGGGGGGGTGTGGTATTGTCCCTACCAAAGCTGAGACCAAACCTACGCCCTTGAGGAGATCAATCAATCAATCAATCAATTTTTTTATATAGCGCCAAATCACAACAAACAGTTGCCCCAAGGCGCTTTATATTGTAAGGCAAAGCCATACAATAATTACGGAAAAACCCCAACGGTCAAAACGACCCCCTGTGAGCAAGCACTTGGCGACAGTGGGAAGGAAAAACTCCCTTTTAACAGGAAGAAACCTCCAGCAGAACCAGGCTCAGGGAGGGGCAGTCTTCTGCTGGGACTGGTTGGGGCTGAGGGAGAGAACCAGGAAAAGGACATGCTGTGGAGGGGAGCAGAGATCAATCACTAATGATTAAATGCAGAGTGGTGCATACAGAGCAAAAAGAGAAAGAAACACTCAGTGCATCACGGGAACCCCCCAGCAGTCTAAGTCTATAGCAGCATAACTAAGGGATGGTTCAGGGTCACCTGATCCAGCCCTAACTATAAGCTTTAGCAAAAAGGAAAGTTTTAAGCCTAATCTTAAAAGTAGAGAGGGTGTCTGTCTGCCTGATCTGAATTGGGAGCTGGTTCCAGAGGAGAGGAGCCTGAAAGCTGAAGGCTCTGCCTCCCATTCTACTCTTACAAACCCTAGGAACTACAAGTAAGCCTGCAGTCTGAGAGCGAAGTGCTCTATTGGGGTGATATGGTACTATGAGGTCCCTAAGATAAGATGGGACCTGATTATTCAAAACCTTATAAGTAAGAAGAAGAATTTTAAATTCTATTCTAGAATTAACAGGAAGCCAATGAAGAGAGAGATCAATATGGGTGAGATATGCTCTCTCCTTCTAGTCCCTGTCAGTACTCTAGCTGCAGCATTTTGAATTAACTGAAGGCTTTTCAGGGAACTTTAGGACAACCTGATAATAATGAATTACAATAGTCCAGCCTAGAGGAAATAAATGCATGAATTAGTTTTTCAGCATCACTGTGAGACAAGACCTTTCTAATTTAGAGATATTGCGCAAATGCAAAAAAGCAGTCCTACATATTTGTTTAATATGCGCATTGAATGACATATCCTGATCAGGAATGACTCCAAGATTTCTCACAGTATTACTAGAGGTCAGGGTAATCATCTGCGTAACAATGAAAATTTAAGCAATGCTGTCTAATAATACTGCCTAAGGGAAGCATGTATAAAGTGAATAAAATTGGTCCTAGCACAGAACCTTGTGGAACTCCATAATTAACAGTCTGTGAAGAAGATTCCCCATTTACATGAACAAACTGTAATCTATTAGATAAATATGATTCAAACCACCACAGCGCAGTGCCTTTAATACCTATGGCATGCTCTAATCTCTGTAATACAATTTTATGGTCAACAGTATCAAAAGCAGCACTGAGGTCTAACAGAACAAGCACAGAGATGAGTCCACTGTCTGAGGCCATAAGAAGATCATTTGTAACCTTCACTAATGCTGTTTCTGTACTATGATGAATTCTAAACCCTGACTGAAACTCTTCAAATAGACCATTCATCTGCAGATGATCAGTTAGCTGTTTTACAACTACCCTTTCAAGAATTTTTGAGAGAAAAGGAAGGTTGGAGATTGGCCTATAATTAGCTAAGATAGCTGGGTCAAGTGATGGCTTTTTAAGTAATGACTTAATTACTGCCACCTTAAAAGCCTGTGGTACATAGCCAACTAATAAAGACAGACTGATCATATTTAAGCTCAAAGCATTAATTAATGGTAGGGCTTCCTTGAGCAGCCTGGTAGGAATGGGGTCTAATAGACATGTTGATGGTTTGGAGGAAGTAACTAATGAAAATAACTCAGACAGAACAATCAGAGAGAAAGAGTCTAACCAAATACCGGCATCACTGAAAGCAGCCAAAGAGAACGATATGTCTTTGGGATGGTTATGAGTAATTTTTCTCTAATAGTTAAAATTTTATTAGCAAAGAAAGTCATGAAGTCATTACTAGTTAAAGGAATACTGAGGCTCAATAGAGCTCTGACTCTTTGTCAGCCTGGCTACAGTGCTGAAAAGAAACCTGGGGTTGTTCTTATTTTCTTCAATTAGTGATGAGTAGTAAGATGTCCTAGCTTTATGGAGGGCTTTTTTATAGAGCAACAGACTCTTTTTCCAGGCTAAGTGAAGATCTTCTAAATTAGTGAGACGCCATTTCCTCTCCAACTTATGGGTTATCTGCTTTAAGCTGCGAGTTTGTGAGTTATACCACGGAGTCAGGCACTTCTGATTTAAGGCTCTCTTTTTCAGAGGAGCTACAGCATCCAAAGTTGTCCTCAATGAGGATATAAAACTATTGACGAGATAATCTATCTCACTCACAGAGTTTAGGTAGCTACTCTGCCCTGTGTTGGTATATGGCATTGGAGAACATAAAGAAGGAATCATATCCTTAAACCTAGTTACAGCGCCCTTCTGAAAGACTTCTACTGTAATGAAACTTATTCCCCACTGCTGGGTAGTCCATCAGTCCAACAAATGATCAGACAGAAGGTGGTTTTCAGGGAATACTGTTAAGTCTTCAATTTCCATACCATAAGTCAGAACAAGATCTAAGGTATGATTAAAGTGGTGGGTGGACTCATTTATATTTTGAGCAAAGCCAGTTGAGTCTAACAATAGATTAAATGCAGTGTTGAGGCTGTCATTCTCAGCATCTGTGTGGATGTTAAAATCGCCCACTATAATTATCTTATCTGAGCTAAGCACTAAGTCAGACAAAAGGTCCGAAAATTCACAGAGAAACTCACAGTAACGACCAGGAGGACGATAGATAACAACAAATAAAACTGGTTTTTGGGACTTCCAATTTGGATGGACAAGACTAAGAGACAAGCTTTCAAATGAATTAAAGCTCTGTCTGGGTTTTTGATTAATTAATAAGCTGGAGTGGAAGATTGCTGCTAATCCTCCGCCTCGGCCCGTACTACGAGCGTTCTGGCAGGTTTCTGTAAGGCAGAATAAATCAATATGTTGATCAATTATTATATCATTTACTAACAGGGACTTAGAAGAGAGAGATCTAATGTTTAATAGACCACATTTAACTGTTTTAGTCTGTGGTGCAGTTGAAGGTGCTATATTATTTTTTCTTTTTGAATTTTTATGCTTAAATAGATTTTTACTGGTTGTTGGTGGTCTGGGAGCAGGCACCGTTTCTACGGGGATGGGGTAATGAGGGGATGGCAGGGGGAGAGAAGCTGCAGAGAGGTGTGTAAGACTAAAACTCTGCTTCCTGGTCCCAACCCTGGATAGTCACGGTTTGGAGGATTTAAGAAAATTGGCCAGATTTCTAGAAATGAGAGCTGCGCCATCCAAAGTGGGATGGATGCCGTATCTCCTAACAAGACCAGGTTTTCCCCAGAAGCTTTGCCAATTATCTATGAAGCCCACCTCATTTTTTGGACACCACTCAGACAGCCAGCAATTCAAGGAGAACATGAGGCAAAACATGTCATTCCCGGTCCGATGTGTGCAGTGTGAGTGTCCAATCAGAATTGGTTCACTGTCACATGGTTTTCCAAAATCCAATCGTAGGGCAGATTCACCTCACGTGAAAAGCCAAAGATCGTTTTCAGGAGTGATATGTTACTAGTTGGCCCGTTTGAATAGCCCCCTGGGTGCTTCAATGAGTACATACTGTTGGGCTCCAAATGCGCCCTGCGCCATTACGCACAGCAATCACTGAAAGCAGATGGAGCAGACGGAGAGCCACTGATGACAATCTCACATGCGCAAACAAAGAGTGTGCAACTATCAGGATTGCTCCAGTAGTTTGCATGTGAATGTTACTGGATAACTGTTGCTTTTACCATGAAGACAAAAAAAAATGCATAGACCATTTTGTATATATTGTTCAAAATGTGCATTTGTGTTTATTGTTTGAACCTTTTTGTTGTACAGTCTTTCACACAAGACCTCAAATTACCTTTATAAAGTGTCAAAACAGTTCCTTATTATAGTTTGCTGTGTGTTTTGAATAAATGTGTGTGGAAAATTATTTTCCGCTTTACCTTTTCCTTCTTTATTTTTGATTGTAAATGTTTATTACACTTATAAAACACAACAAAAGCATATATATTATGAAAGCACAGGTTGTCCTGAAAAAAAGAGATATAAAACTTGATTGTGGGATGCAGGGAGAGCAGTTAACAGCAATAATAAAACATTTATGCCAGGCGAGTGAACTGTCCAAAAAATGCCCTCGGACCCCAGAAGGTTAATCTCCTAGTTGCTCCCAGTGTGTAGTGCGTGCCTTCCATGGCAGAAGCCTGGCATCAGGGTGAATGTGAGGTATTATTGTCAAGCACTTTGAGCGTCTGATGCAGATGGAAAAGTTCTATATAAATGCAGCCCATTTATTCATTTGATTTGAAGAGATGACATGCAGTTCACAGTCAGGTGTTTTAAAAAATAATTTTGTATGTAAAAACACAATAGACTGAGCCAAAACAAACTGTATCTATCTGCCCATTTTCTAAACCAGCTTATTCCTGTAGATGGTCAGAGAGCAGACAAACTCATACATGTTTAGAGTCACCAGCTCAACTTCAAGTCCTCCAAGTTCACTATAGTTTTTTAAAATCAAAAGATAATTAGTATATATATATACATACTAAGAGACAACTCTGTGTGTGTGTGTGTGTGTGTGTGTGTGTGTGTGTGTGTGTGTGTGTGTGTGTGTGTGTGTGTGTGTGTGTGTGTGTGTGTGTGTGTGTGTGTGTGTGTGTGTGTGTGTGTGTGTGTGTGTGTGTGTGTGTGTGTGTGTGTGTGTGTGTGCGTCCATGTCCCTCTCCTGTCCAAACGGCACCTAGGATTGAGCCACACTCGGCACACATATGCTATGAGATATGGGGAGTGACCATGTGGATCATTCATGGACTGTCTGTAGACTGGACAAAGCCTGTGTGATGTCACCCATAGGCAGTGTTGCCACAGTTACTTTGAAAAAGTAATCCAATTACTGATTACTGATTACTCCTTGAAAAAGTAACTTAGTTACTTTACTGATTACTCAATTGTAAAAGTAACTAAGTTAGATTACTAGTTACTTTTTTAGTTACTTTTCCCAGCTGCCGACAACAACCCTCTGCCACCTCAACATGATAATGATACCTGTTGTTGTGAAAGTGTCGTGACACGGACCCACAACAGGGGGCGGTAATGAACGGACAATGGATAAGCCAAAAAGTAACAATTTAATGTTGTGAATCGCACAACGAAGTACAGACAATAACAATATGGTGGAATGTCAATTATACACAAGGTGACGTGTGGGCAGGCTCGAAGATAGAAGACATCTGGCGAGAGAAGAGCCGGATCCCACACAGCTTCCACCACCAACGGATCTGAAGAACACCGGAGCCGCCAAGCCCTGCGCCCCAGGTGGCCACTGTCTTCAGCAGTCAGACCCGGTACTGCTGACAGAGAACAGAAACAGTATTGATGAGTGCGAGTTCGTACACTCAGTAATCCCACAGTCTGTGGTTAGTTAGGAGGGAGCACCTCCACCTCCAATCACACACTCGTGCAGCTCCTGTCTAACCACTTATCTGGTTGGGGTGTGAAGCGAAGCCGTCGCTGATCACACCAAACGCCAATCCCACAGATAAGGCAAACCCCACAGGAAAACGGCTGCAAAAGAGTTCAGACTATTATTCAGTTTTAAGTCAGCAGAGAAGTTACCTGAATGGTAGCTGATTTCTCGGCGGGGAGGTGGAGTTGCAGGCCGGCCTTTATGGTGGTGGTGATGTGAATGAGTGACAGCTGGTGCTGATTACGAGTGACAGCTGTCACTCCCGGTTGCTATGACGCCCTCTCATGCTTGAAGCCCGCACTTCAAGCAGGGCGCCATCTGGTGGTGGTGGGCCAGCAGTACCTCCTCTTCAGCGGCCCACACAACACCTGTTTTGCCAAAACTCACTTTATAGTTACCCTTTCTTGACTTCAATGAAAATAAATACTTGTTTTATAAAAAGTAAAATAAAGACCTCTCTCTTGACCTCATATTTAACTGTTGACAGCACTGTAACAGTAAAACTTGCAATTTCAAACCTACATTGTTTATAAATGTAACTATTAAATTCTAACATTTTTCTAACATTTAAATTCTCTCTAAACATTTTACTTGTCGAAATTATTATTATTTTAAGCAATATTAGTAGTTGTAGTAAAAAACGGCTTCAAAACTGGACCTTTAATCTAGGGGTGTTGTGGGGGGGGGGCACATCCTTGCCCCACGCCCCCATTCCATCTGGATTCGCCCCTGCTTTAGCGTTAGCGCACAAAGAATGGATAACTGTTGTGTGGGCCGCTGAAGAGGAGGTACTGCTGGCCCACCACCACAAGATGGCGCCCTGCTTGAAGTGCGGGCTTCAAGCAGGAGAGGGCGTCGGAGCAACCAGGAGTGACAGCTGTCACTCATCATCCGTACCAGCTGTCACTCATCCACTACTCATCACCACCACCATAAAGGCCGGACTGCAACTCCACCTCCCCACCGAGAAATCAGCTACCATTCAGGTAACTTTCTCTGCTGACTCAAATCATTGAGTGATAACCTGAACTTCTTTTGCAGCCGTTATCCTGTGGTGTTCTGCCTTATCTGTGGGATTGGCGTTTGGTGTGATCAGCGACGGCTTCGCCTCACACCCCAAACCAAGATAAGTGGTTAAACAGGAGCTGCACGAGTGTGTGATTGGAGGTGGAGGTTCTCCCTCCTTTACTGAACACTGACTGTGGGATTACTGAGTGTGCGAACTCGCACTCATCAGGACTGTCTCTGTTTTCTGCCAGCAGTACCGGGTCTGACTGCTGAAGACAGCGGCCACCTGGGGCGCAGGGCTTGGCGGCTCCGGTGTTCTTCAGCTCCGTTGGTGGTGGAAGCTGTGTGGGGATCCAGCTCTTCTCTCGCCAGGCGTCTTCTATCGTCGAGCCTGCCCACACGTCACCTGGTGTATGATTGACAGTCCACCATATTGTTATTGTCTGTACGTCGTTGTGCGATTCACAACATTAAATTGTTACTTTTGGCTTATCCATTGTCCGTTCATTACCGCCCCCTGTTGTGGGTCCGTGTCACGTCACTTTCACAACAGATAACATTTATTTATGCAGAAAACATGACCGGATTTACAGGTAAGAAAGTTTTATTGCATTTTCACATCATGTTGTCCTCAGAAAGAGAGTTTAGGTGCATTTGAGTGGAAAATAGTGTTAGTTGTTGACGCGTCGCGGAGGATCAGCTGTTTTTAACGAGCAGATACAGAGCGGCTCAGCTCAGAATTCTAAATAAAGGAGGGAAAAAAGTATAAAAATGTCTTTGTAAAGCTCAGTGCAGGTGTGCTGATCACCGCGCTTTAAGAGGTGAGGACGAGTCGAGCAGCTGCAAAAAACCGCGGATGAAAAGCTCACAGCTCGCTTAAAGTGGGCAGTTCAGTCGAACCCCGACCCCCTGCCCACGGACCAAGTTAAATGCTGCTATCGACCCACAATGAAAAATAATAGTAACGCACAATGACATGGAGAAGTAACTTTAATCTGATTACTGATTTGGAAAGATTAACGCGTTAGATTACTCGTTACTAAAAAAAAAGTGGTCAGATTAGAGTAACGCGTTACTAAGTAATGCGTTACTAAGTAACGCGTTACCGGCATCACTGCCCACAGGATTTCTATACAGACCCGGAACAGCTGATATGAAGCCTATATCTGGGTGTCACCATTTTGGCAGCAGCATCACGGTGAACTCATTAATGCATGAAGGGGTGGCGCATAGGTGGCTCCATGTGTGATGAAAGAAGCCTGAACTCTCACCTCTGTTCAAGTCCAAACCAAATAAGTTAACAGGCAAACAGACTATTGGTCCAATCTTCTTCCCCTTGGTCTTGGTCAATCAAGGAAAAGACATTTGGCCTGGAGGCCAAATCCGCCAACAAATCATACCATTTGGAGCATAATTTGGAAAGAACATAACATTTATGCAAAGCAACCAAGATGACTGAAACTTTGGGGAATGATCATACATAGACTGATGTTTGTAGGATTTATTATAATTTTAATTATTTCTGGGTGTTTTGGGGGGATCACGCTGTAATTACTTTTTGCTAAGATTTGATGTCATTCGCCCTATTGACGTTTCAAATCCCACAAATTCTCAGAGAGGTCGCCGCGCTGTGAGATCTCAGTAACATTGAGAACTGCACTGAGACGCTCTGATCACGCTGCTCTTTAACCGCTGCACACGGACAACACCATTAACATCGCAACATAAAACTATTTTTATATTGTGTCTAAAACTCTGATTATATTCTCTAGGTTTATAGACGTTGTTATTGCGTTTATTTTATGTAAACGTGAGAATCACAGGCTGTCTCTCTGTTATTTTCAATGGGAGCTGCTGTGAGCTACACTCACTTCCTGATCATGTCGTTCTGGAGGAAAGTGAAGTTTGCTCTTTAATGCCTTGATTATTGTTCTTTACAACACTGTTTGTCCTCTTTGTTCCAGACTAACATATATAATATGTCTGAAATTCGGATTGCGTTTATTAAATTCCACGCAGATTAAATGTAACAGATACGGATTATTTGTTATAATTGTTTTAGCAAGTTTTCAGGGTATCATGCAGCAGTCTTGTTGTGTGGGCCGCCCGAAGAGGAGGTACTGCTGGCCAACGCCAGAGGGCGCCCTGCCTGTTGTCAGGTTTCAGGCACCAGAGGGCAGTTACCATCCAGGAGCCAGGACTGACAGCTGTCAGCAATCATCATCTGCACCATAAAAGCCTGGAGGAGACACCACATCTCTGCCAAGATATCATCTTACCTCACAGGTAAACTTCTCAGAAATTACTGTGCCGTTCGCACAAATTCCTGTTTCTAAGTTTGGCAGTGTTTAACCTTGTATACTCGCAGCTTGGAGCTGGGTGGTAGCAGATGGAAGGAGTCGGCGTTTCCTACTCCTCATTTCTCACCTAAGTATACTACTGGTGCTGCACGTACTTAGCATTTCCTGTTTCCTGGGTGTGGTGGATTATTCCCTCAGGAAGGACTGGTGACTTTTTTTGCTGACTGCTTACTGGTGTCCACACACCCACCATTAACCTGTTTTTGTTCCTGCCAGCAGTACCGGATCTGACAGCTGAAGCTGAGGCCACCTGGGGACTCGGGACTTGGCGGCTTCGGTATACTGCAGGTCTTCGTTGGCGGCGGAACCTTGTGGGCCCCCGGCTCTTCTCTGGATAGGCGTCTCCTACCCTCGAGCCTACCCACATGTCACTTATTGTATCTTGTGATTGACTGTCTAAAAGCAGTATTCGACCTGTTGTGCACATTTGCCGCAATAAATTGTATTTATTGGAATATCTATTGACCGTTCATTTACTCCCCCTGTTGTGGGTCCGTGCATTACACTTTCCCCAACAAGTTTCTTATTAACGTGACGAAAAGCATAAAAAAATACATTTTTGTAGTATAATATTAATTTACAACTGTCGTCGTGTTGATTCTCTATATGTTGCTGACTACAGTGACTCTCTGGCAGGCAAGGGATTATGGGATACGTCAATAAAAAATAAAACCTTATGAAATCCACTAGAATATCTGTGCATCAAACAGTGAAATGTCAAATTTCCAGGCTTTACCCATCAAGTGAATAGAAAACCTTCTCTCTGACCTCTCTGGCCAATAAGATCAAGTGTTATTGACAAATGTGTCATCTTCTCAGTGGAAACTGCAAGACACATTGAAATGAACCAAGACAAGAGTCCTGATGTCAGCTTCCGCAACGTTTGGACAAAAACTGTCCTGTAGTGACAAACTGAAATGTTTAATTTATGGAAGACAGACAGTTTGAGTCGTTTTCCTTTAGAAATGTCAGATTAAAGATGAAGGTTAGGTGACTTTTGTTCTAGTGCCATGGCAACGCAGTTTCACGTTCTGTGGCTGGGAGGACTTTGAACGTCCTGATTTAATTGTTAGGAAAAAAAAGTTGGTTGAAATTGAAGAACCTGCAGCTGCATTTTTGTCATCTCCATCTTCAACCTGGCAACAGTGTAAGCATGTGCAGCCTCAAGAAAGAAAGAAAGAAAGAAAGAAAGAAAGAAAGAAAGAAAGAAAGAAAGAAAGAAAGAATTCCTATAATGTTGTGCGGGCGCCACCTGCTGGTTATTATTGTGAGTGCCACTGTATGTCTTACCCCAAGCTGCCACTAGAGGCACACTGCACTCTTTCATGCACTGTTGTTGACGTCAAATGTAAAATAAAGTAGTTTTGCAGGATATGCGCCGTTTTAATGACTGAAATGCCGCGACACGTTGCTTTTTTAAAGCAATCATAAAGTTATTCACCCTATACTGTATGGTGGTGTTTTTAGATAAAGTTATTATCACTGTTCTATCAGAGTTGTCAAATAATCTACACAGCAGTAATAACCCTGTAATAATTACAGTGATCAAAAGGACAACAGCATGAGCACGTGTACTCGTATAGACACAATCTCGCTGCTCCTGTAAATGTGACAAAACTGTTTTAATGAGATTTGAAATCATTGTCTTTACTAATACACTTTTTCGTGATGTGTTTTGGTCAGTGGGAGCTTCTGTTAATATGTTCTCTGTATGTAGTTTGTAGTTCAAGGGGAGTCCTTTGGGCAGAGGATCAAAGTGTGACTACATCTTTTTATTGCGTAACTCAGGTCAGCTCAGGACTGGATGTGGTGGAGCCGCACAACACACCACATGCTTCACAGTACAGACCCGCTCCGGGACCTGGATGGCAACCACCCAGGTAGATGAGGGATCCATCCCCAATTCTCAAAAGTAACAATACTCTATCTGTCACAGGCAGGTGAAAAGTTAGTGTCTCCTTGGAATTCTCCACCCACTGGGGTCTTCAAGATGAGCCATCCATGCACAGAGATACATGCCACATAGACAAAATGCTGATGTTCCCTCACAGTTCGCTCAATGACACAAAGTCAGTCCACTGTTATCAGCGAGTACTCAATGAACACAACAGTGAATATCAGCAGTGCTTCTTTGCAGCCGGTGTTGATTTTTGCAAAGTTTTTGATTTGGCTGATCAGGCTGCTCAGTGAATACTGGCATTCATCAGGGATATATTCTGGATCTCTACAATGTTCAATATCTGAGTCTATTTAAAGGGCTACTGCAGGTGCCTTATTGAAAGCCATGCGTTTCTTTTTCAAGCAGTTGTACGGAATTTCAATCATATTGTCATAATTGCCAAAGATGGGTGGAAAACACTTGATTGCTCATAAAGATTGAATATGACAAAGGTTGTTTAGAAAAAAAGTGAATTTGTCCTGTAATGCAGTCCATCAGTCATCAAATGCACTGTGTCAGTGTCCAACATAAACAATGCTATGCACCATATTCACAAACCTGGGGCCTCATGTACAAGGACTTGCGTGGATTTCCTACTGAAACATGGCGTACGCTAAAACCCAGAAACTGTCGTACGCACAAAAATATCAAGATGTATCAAAGTGTGCGTATGCATGGATCCAAGCACATTCCATTTGTACATCCCAATCAATGTAGAAATGAGCGTACATGCAGAAGTACCAAACTCCTCCCCATCCATGCCCCTATTTAAATATGCAATTAATTTAACTCACTCGATGCCATTGACTCTAAAATGCGTCTTTTCCGATAGTAACGCCCCGCGCCAAAGACGCGTCATCGAGCCAATTTCTTTTCTTTTCTTTTTTTGTGGTATGTTTGTTGTTGACATGGACATAGAACTCAATTTTCTATGGGTCTTGAAAAAAACACTCAAATGCTGAAGAAATCCTGGCACTGGGATGTTCTGAACTTTGAAAATGGCTGGCACTCAATGAGTTAATAGGCCTTGGGAGCGCGGATTCCCCACTCTGTCAGATCAGTCAACATGAACACAGAAAAGAAATTATACAGAATGTGAGCTACAGAAAAATGGAGACACGCAGGGATAGTTTACTTGGTACCCTGTCAACTGGAATAACCATGAAATGGAGAAAAGGTTAGTGGGAGCCTGTGTGCGTGTGTGTGTTATGCCATAAACGCTGTGGGCTCAGAGCAGCGCACACACTCTGATGTTAAAAAAATGAGCGTACCACGGCTGACAGTGTGTGACATTCACAACTTTACACATGAGTTTATTGACAAATACTGAACACAGAGAGACAATCAGGGGCCTGTTATGAAGTTCTGCAGGTGTAGTTTCACCATCAAGAAATAACATTAATAATAACAAAAACATAGATTTGAAGGCACACATGCCCAATGTGCCCGCGCTGGTTTTCATTCAGAACAATTACATGAATAAACTATTTACTCACTAAAAAGCCACCCACCGCGCACCGTGCCAGCCTTTAGTCTATTCCCACCTCAGCCCAATGTTGTGCATCACATATGATTTGACCATTGATGAAATGAAAATGTTTCCTATTAACAAAAATAGTGATGTGATGCCGCCTTTATAGCAATATGTGTGCAGTCGATGGCTCTGATTAATTAGGGAAGCCGGCTTTTGCTGCAAATTGTGCTTTAACGTTGAAATGTGATGTACCTGGATCACATTTGGATGACTGGGTTTCACACAGCTGGCATGGCTCAGCTCAGTGTTGGCTGGTACAATCCTGAATGATCGGCTAGCTCCCACTGGAATGCCCCTGTCATCAGGAAGTGTCACGTGGTCAGCCACTGTGTGGCCACAGACAACCCCTGGCTCCTCACCGTATTGTGCTCTGGGTCACCTGCAGTTCTGCGCACAACTGCAGTAACTGTGGCCTTGCAAGTAAATCCTCGCGTTCCCTGGATACACATAGTTTTCATCTTCATTTGTTGATTTAAATTGGTGCTTCAATATCTATCTCAAGTAACTGAATAAATTTCTGTTTTTACTTTTAAATTCTTTCAATATTTATGTGGTTATTTTAGTGTATAAGGTTCAGGGTTTTTAATTTGTTTTATTTTTATCATCTTGCAGTTACAAAAAGAGATTTAAAAAAAAAGCTGAAAAAAGTATGTAGTCGTTTGAATGATGTTGCTTTTCCTGTAGCCAGTCGGGCCAAGTGAGAAAAGTCTTTTGACTTTATGTACTTTTACCTTCACTAATCATCGTTGGTAACAAGCTGCTCCTTTGTTAAACATTAACCAGTAGGTTTGTTCAGGTTACAGTGTCGTGATTAAAGTGCTGAGCACAGTTGGACTAATACTAATAGCAAAAAAAGGTTTTGAAAAAGTTGATTTTTTTTTTTTTTGTAAGAAAGGACATATACTTAATAATTACTTACACTGTTATTTTTAGTTATATGTGCTGGTTTGTAAGTTTCATTTGCAGTTGATATTGTAATTTTAATGAGTCTTGTGAATACCGGATTTTGTTTTATTGTTGTCCTGCCCTTTTATTATGTTAAGTACTTGGCAATTTTTTCCAACTTAAAGTGCTATCCAAACAAAATATTATTATTATTACTACTACTAACATATTTTTATATCCTGTGTAATCACTTTCAAGAAAGGACTTAAACAATTAAATTCTGATTAAACCCTGAGCATGAAGAGTTTCCTCATGTCAAAAGTTAAGAGTCTTCAGAGATTTTTTGATTTAGTTTAGTTTCAACAATGACATATAGGAAGTTAACAGCATGTGACAAACAGAAAAATCAAGTACCAGTCTAAATTTTCAAATGACAAGTCATAAAAACAAAAGTAAACACGCTAAAGAACTCAAAGCCACTATGACCTGAGGCTGTAAAGACAAAACTCTATTTCATCCCAAAGAAGCAACATTAATTTCAACTTAAAATTATTTTTGATCACTTGGGTGCAACTAAATGTGAAATAAATGGTCGAGTTTGACCCGCCCACCTTACTGCCTCACTTGAAAATTAAAAGTTAAAAGATTATGCTGGAATCTTGTTTTTTTTTTTAAGTGAAAAAATCAACACGGTCCAAGCTGAATTTGTTTTAAGAGTCCTTTGGGAGTATGTACGTGGCAGATTTTTCCGCTTGGGATTGTCCACACCAGCATTCCCTGTCAGAGCCATGCAGCTGCAGACTTTTGGAAGTGTGTTGGTGTTATCTTTGTTGATTTGTTTTTCCACTTCTCTTCACTTAGCAGCTAATCTTTGCCAAAGAGCTCATGTGATCATCTCCTGTTTGTCTTTTGGGCTCACAAAGTCTTAAAGGTCCCTTTTGATTATTCAATAAATTAATTCTATGTTAGTTATTATAAAGTACTTTTATTTATGTGGTATACTGCACAATTAGAGCTAATTTTATTACTGTTAAAGTATTCTTTTGGGCAGGGAATCAGTGGAATATTGTTCCACTGTAATATCTTGCAGATGGCATGAAGAAGGGAGCACAAATGCAAGGTTTGAAATTCACGCTACATTCCATGGGAAAAGGGAACTCAGATTTTCTGATTTAAAACTTGAAAAAAAAAACACATATAATTAAGCTTTGACAAAATATGACCCTGACCACAGACTAATTTAGACTAACCAAGTCAAAATATTGTAGCATACCAGTGCTGATTAACCCTTGAATAGCATGCTGGGAAACCAAGGTTCCCAGTGTGTCATGAAGTTGTATCATTTTATTTTAAACCATATGGGTCAAAATGTTACATTGTTTGCAGACTTGGTAAATTTTTGATCACATTGGCAATACAAGGCTTTGAATCATTTATTCCACAGTAAGGAGTAAAATTATATCATACCAAAGAAAGTCCTTTTTATTACTTAAATAAAATTAAAAGGATTAACCTTTTAACAAAGGTTTTAGATGATGATTGGCTTTGGAAGTGAATCCTGTTTTTTATGGTAAATGGACTGCATTTTTATAGCACTTTACCATCTGAATCAAAAGCTCAAAGCCCTTTACAATGGTGCCTCACATTCATCCATTCACACACCGATGTCAGGGTGCTACCATGCATGGCGCTCACTATAAACCAGGAGCAGCTTCAGTATTAAAGACCTTGCCTAAAGGCCCTTATAGCTTGACATGGGTTTGAACTGAGGATCCTCTGGTTTCAAACCCACCATAATCTTGATGGAGCCCATCAGTCATTCATATCCTATGAAAGACCTTCTAGATCTGTTTCATGGTACGGGGGGATCTTAATTCTCCTTCTTTATTTAAGAAAGAAGCATGCAATATGTTATTAAACCCAATGCACAGTCTCAGGATTGTTCAGTTTTATGTGCTCTCTGAGTGCTGTTCTAGTTACAAATTAACATGGTGCCACAAGTGAAAGAGATTCTTAGAATTGTGTTCAGCTAGTGTCCAACACCATGCAGACTGAGTACTAGAGGTGCTCTGTGTCCCTGAGAGAACGTGCACACGTCCCACTAAAATCCCCACCTGTGACTTCTTCCATTTCTCATGATTTCTGTTTATCACCTCCAACAGTTCTGTCTGATCTCATGTTCAAAACGCTGCCTCTTCTTGTGAAATTATGTATTTTCTATTTGTTCTGTATCTGTATTTGTTCAAAGTGCAGAACTAACACGTGAAGAAATGAGGCCTTCAACACCAACCATCTAAACGCACAGTGTTGTGCAGCTGTGGGAGTGGATCACTGGCAAAGACTGACACCCCAACAGACTGACCCCATGCTCATTGGCTGCTGAACCTCTGCTGTCCTCGGGCACTTCCAGGGTGAACACAGCTTTTGTGTAAATACAAAGACGTGAGGCAGAATATGATCAACACCTGCACTGCTTTCTGGAGCCAAATACAAAGACCTTGCCACCTAAATCCTACACATTGTGAGGCTTCTAATGTTTGGTTTTGGTTTTGCTTTTGGTTTTAGATGAGACAATCTGACAGGTGGGGATCTGACTCTATGGCACATTGTTAGGTGTAGACATTAATAACATAGACAAAAATCAAAGTATTTAGGAAAGCAGAACAATAGGGTACTGCTTGTGTATTAAAGTGTTATCCTTTAATATATTCCCCAGAAGACAGGAAAACCACCAAGGTGCACTTGAGAAAACTCCTTAATCTCCTTAATCTCTCAGTAAGAATTCCTATAAGAATCTGAGGTGAATCTTATAAGACTTCTTTCCTATTACTGATAAAAGGGGAGGGGGGTAACTTAAATAAATTGGGTTGATCCAAGTAAGTAATGCAAACAATTTAATTAAGTGTTCTTTTTTTTAGTGGATAGGAATCCTATAAGAATTTCCTTAAGAATCTTACATGAATTGGGGCAGCATTTGAGGCGTAGTGGCTAGCACTGTTGCCTTACAGCAAGAAGGTTATGGGCTCACTTCCCGCCTGGTCCTTTTTGTGCGGAGTTTGCACATTCCCCTCATTTTCGTGTGGGTTCCCCCAGGGTGCTCAGGCTTACTCGCACTTCCAAAGTCATACAGGTTAGGTGGACTGGAAACTTTAAATTGTAAATGTGTGAATGAGTTTGTTTGTCTGTATGTGGACCTGCAATAGCCTGGCATCCTGTCCAGAGTGTACCCCGCCTCTCACACTATGACTGGTGGGATAGGCTCCATCCCCCCATGACCCTTAATTGGAATAAGCAGGTATAGAAACAGAAAATATTGAATGTGATGTGGATTCACAAAAGAGCAAACTAATACATTATGCTATATTCAAGAGTTTAATCTGAATCATCACCAAATCCTGGATTTATTTCCCATCATTCCACCAAATTTGGTTCAAATACATTCAAAACTTTTTGAGTTATCCTGTTAACAGACAAATAAACAGACAAACGCCGGTGAAAACATAACCTTCTTGGCAGAGGGAAGAATTACATTAGGAATCTTATAGGATTTCCCCCGATATGAATCATATAAAATTGGGAAAAATCATTTACCCAGTAAGAATCCAATAGGATTTTTTTTCCCCCTGTAGGAATTCCTATAGAAAACGCCTTTATAAATCTTATAGGCTTTCCTATAAGAATCTGACAGGATTTCCTCTATATGAATCAGATTTCTCCCTATAAAAATCCTATAGGAATTTTTACCTGCAGGAATTTTACAGGACTGGCAATTAAAAATGATCGCAGCAACAATAATCAAAGCAGATGAAAGCTCAATGTTGATGAGAACATAAAATTAGTGCACAGCGAAAGCTATGCAACAATGTAGAAAAGATGGGACCATTTGCATGCACTGGAAAGGTGCACGTGTTTGTCTGAAAACACAAAGAAGCTTTGCATTCTTAATCCCACATATGCTTCACATTTTGCTGCAGTAGGAGCAAGAAATAAAGCATGCGGTGCAGGAATGAACGTGCGATCTGGCATTGAAAAAGGTGAGCTTCTCTGGAGCAATTTTGGAGCGGAACACCAAAGAACAAAGAGGCTGGAAGATTGTGGTGCCACGCCCTCGGGCTGTGGAGTCAAGGCCTGTATGGAGCCTTTTGTTAAGCTGCTTGATACACTCTATACCCCACAATCCCCTTTCATCTATCATGGCACAGCTGCTGAAAGGTTGTGTGCATGCATGGCACCCAGAAAGCACCAGATGGGTGAGATTGAAGGAGACAGGTTTGGAGATCTGTGCGCAATCCGTAAAATAATTAACAGCTTATATCTTAGTTGGAACTCCAATGAAAGAGGAAGAAATCCAATGATCTGTGACACCTAAACTTGACCAGAATTACGTTTGGTTTGAATCAAGCATCTGATGGGCTGAATTGGGATGTTTCCCGTCATAATTTCACAGAGGATTAAGGAAGAAAATTGTCAAGCTTGAGTTTGATAGATCAATTTACCGGCTGTTCCAGCAAGCTGTTCCTTTAGCTATAATTCAATCCCTCCCAGTTTAACAACATAATCTATGACACGCTTGATCTGCTATTCATTTGAAGTGTCGTAGCATCCAGCTTTATCTTGAGACTTCCTCTGTGCCAGCGCCAGCGCCAGCACGGCCGGTTGCTAGGAGCTATTTGCTATATGCCTAGTCATTTTCATGCCTATTACAGCCCTGCATTACTCAATATGCATTTTTGATTTCTGCTTCTACATTAATGCACGTTACTGTCAACACAATCAATTGCTCAGTCTCTCTCTAATGCTATGCAAAGGTCTTAATCACACCAGTGTGTTAGTGTAAATGTGTGTTTTTCCTCTGCTGTACAGCAATATGAGCGGGTAACCAGTCCAGTCTCACTTTTTATTATGGTTTTTTTTTGTGATAACATTACGAAATGTAGTATTTTTAGTGATGCGGTCACCTTTCACTTACCCTAAACTCCCCTTGTCACCGTAAATTTTGTGATACCATCACAAAAATATGCTATATTTCATGGCAGTAGCCACAAACTAATAAGTTAAATCACTTTTCATGATGCAATCACGAACTTGGTGTGAGATCGGGTTACGGGTAAGAGGGTGGGTTTGGTCAATCCCACTCAGACTGTGTAACTGCACTTGACTGACTTGCAAATCACAGCTGGAGAACACATATTTTTTTTATTTATTTATTCTTTTACATGAGAATGTACAGTACAGACACAATACATTCACAGTAAGAACAGGAGTAGGATGAAGACCAAGTCTTATTTAATCCCTACCCTATTCTCACACAGAGAATACAGTAAACAATTAACATAGATGGCCACATACAGTATGATTTTTTTTACATTGTTTTTACAAATAAGACTTCAACATTTCTTTTTTAAATTTATATTTGAATTGAATAATATTCGAACATGATTTTAATTCGTTTCCCAAAGAGTTCCATAACTTAACTCCAGCATGTGAGACACTCATTTGTTTAAGTGTTGTTCTAGAAAAAGGTAATTTAAAATCAAGATTTCGTCTACTATTTTCATCATTCATAATAAAAGATTTTGCAAAATTTGTGGTAACAAATTATGTCGAGCTTTGAACATGATTATCAATGTCTGTAAAGAGATACGGTCTTTAAGTTTTAACAGCCCTGACTTCCAAAAGAGTGCAGAAGTGTGCGCTTTTGGAGAAGCTCTGTGCAGAACTTGTATCACTTTTTTTTGTAAAATAAATAAGGGCAATAAATTAGAATTGTAGGAATTACCCCAGAATTCCAAGCAATACGTAAAATATGGGAGAATTAAGGAGCAGTACAAAATTCTCATTGCATTATAATTAACCAAAAATTTTACTTTGCTCAAAATAGCAAAGTTTTTACTGACTTTCTTTTTTATATAGGCAATGTGTTGCTTCCATTTTAGCTTCTCATCTATAATAACCCCCAGAAATGTAAATTCTGACACTCTTTCAATTTTAATCCCATGAAAAATAAATTCAATCAAATTTTAATCCCATGAAAAATAAATTCAACAGTATCTCTTTGTCTTTGATTCGTAAATAACATATACTTTGTTTTGCTTAAATTCAATGAAAGTTTGTTCGCATTAAACCATTTTTGAAGTAGGGCCATTTCTTGCTCAACTATATTAAATAATTCATCCAAATTCTTTCCAGAACAGAAGAAATTTGTATCATCTGCAAAAAGTGCAAACCTTAATATTTTTGACACATCACATAAATCATTTATATACAAAATAAAACATTTCGGTCCCAAGACAGAACCTTGCGGAATTCTACATTGAATTTTTCTACAATTTGATACCTGTCCTGCATATTCAACATACTGCTGTCGGTTTTCTAAGTCACTTGTCATCCATTTTAACACGACCTCTCTGATTCCATACGCCTGTAACTTGGTTAATAAAATTTGATGATCAAGAGTATCAAAGGCCTTTTTTAAGTCGATAAAGACTCCAATTGTATGTTTTTTGTTGTTCAATTCTGTAGCAAGGCCCTCTGTTATTTTCATTAATGCTAAGGCTGTTGATCAATTGCTTCTGAATCCAAACTGACTGTCATGTAACAGGCCATGTTTTTCAATGAAATAATCAAATTTATCTATAAATATTTTTTCCAAAACTTTGGAAAACTGTGAAAGCAAAGATATAGGCCTATAGTTGGTGAGACTGTGACAGTCACCTGACTTATAAAGGGGTATGAGTTTAGCCACCTTCATTTTATTTGGAAAAACACCAGTGCTGAAAGAAAGATTAATAATGAATTTCAGAGGCTTAACAATGCAATCTTTAGTTTTCTTTACAATAAACATATCCAAACCATCACAATCACGTGATTTTTTGCCCTTCATTTTGGATACAGTGGCAATTATGTCACACTCATCAACTTCGCCAAGGTAGAAGGATTTTAAAACTTTGCTTTCAAGTCTCTAGTTCTCCTCAGTATCATTTGAATGAATGGCATTTGCAAGAGATGGACCGACGTTGACAAAATATGAATTAAATTCTTCTGCCATTTCTGCAGCACTTATTTCTTTATTTTGGTCATTAAATAAATAAGGTGGATGAGTATGAGACACTTTGTTACCAATTATATCCCTTAACACTTTCCATGTTTCCTTAATATTACTTTTGTTTTCAGATAACAACCATGAATAATAATCTTTTCTTGCATTTCTCTTAATATTTGTCAACTTATTTTTATACGCCTTATATCATTTTTCAGCATATTCTGTTTTGAATTTTATGAAATCTCTATACAATTTGTTCTTTGTTTTACATGCTTTTAAAATCCCCTTTGTTAACCAGGGTTTGCCATCAAATTTCTTTTCTTCTTCTAGTATTTTAATTGGACAGTTCTTATCATACAACATTAAGTATCTACTCAAGAATTCATCATATGCCTTGTTTGCATTATTACTTTTACATACCCTGTCCCATTCTTCTTTCATAAGATCTTTCCTAAATCTAATGAGATTTTCCTCAGTCCTAATTCTAATTATTTTGTTACCTTTTTATACTCAGTTTTCTTGACCTGGCAGGAATATGCTATAAATACAGGGAGATGATCAGTTGTGTCATTTATTAGAAGACCACTTTTAGCTGTATTTTCTATTAGGCCTACATTTAAAAATATATTGTCTATTAATGTAGCACAGCTGGAAGTGATTCAACTAGGCTTTGTGATGGCTGGATAAAGACCTTTACTGTACATGATATCTAGGAAATTTGAACTATTCATATCAGTAGATACATTTAAAAGATTAATATTGAAATCTCCACAAATTATAATCGTTTTATTGTCATTCAAGCAAAATAGAATTTCATCCAATTTATCTGTAAATGTTTTTACACTACAAGCAGGAGTTCTGTATATACATGAAACCAAAACATTTTTTTGCTTCTCCATTTCAATCTCAATAGTTAATCATTCCATCAAATCTTCAATTGCAGTGGTCATGCATTTGACTTTTTTGCATTTAAAATCACTGCAAACAAATAAGGCAACACCTCCACCTTTTCTGTTGGTTCTATTAACATAAAATAATTCATAACCATCAAAATGAAAGTCAACCCCTTTATTCTCATTCAGCCATGTCTCAGACAAAGCCACAACATTAAATCTGTCCTGAAACGTTTCCAAATAATTTCTGATTTCAACAAAATTGGAATACATGCTGAGACAATTTTTGTTTTTTTAGCCAGTTTCTGCCTCTTTTGTTATGAGACTATAAGTTAAAAAGAGCATATAACAAAGACAGATTACAGTTTGGTGAGCTTTGGTCCACAAAATCACAGGTATCAAAGCGATTCCAGAAAGGGCCAAGAGGTTGTAGGTTTTCTTTGTAACCACCCATTCCACCAGGTGATTTCATCCCATCTGCTCAAAGTGCTCAATCAGTGAAATCACCTAGTGGAATGAGTGGCTACAAGAAAACCTACATCCTCTTGGCCCTTTCTGGAATTAGTTTCACATCTATGCACTCTAGATCATTAAATAAAAGCAACTTTTTTTAGCCTAACATCCCATTGATGCATTTGGGGAATTAAACAATGGGTTGGCAAACTTGGGATAGCGAAATTTTTTCAACAGTACTCTAAATTACTCACTACTCAAAACACTCTTCCGAAACTTTTGAAAATTAGTTTCGAACACTGTTTTGGAGTCTGCATGAAAAGGAATGCTCCATGCGCGGTGCCGTCATCTGCTGAACACTGGCACCTGCAGTGCCAGTGTGCATGCATGTGCAGTGTGCATGCATGTACATTGCATGAATGTGCATGCATGTGCATTGCTTGTCTTCATAGTAAAAGAAACCAAAAATTTCAAAAAGGTCATTGTAAGAGAAAGAAAAAAATGAATGTGCAAAGAATTTTGAGTACAACTTGCCATATTAGTAACAATCTGATTACTTTGGAGGTTTACAACCTAATACATTACAGTGGATATTCACTCATTCCTTCATTTTCAATACCGCTTATGCCACTTTAGGGTCCCTGAGCCTGGAGCCTTTCTCAGCGGTAATTGGGCAAGAGCCGGTGTCACAGACCAAACGCTCCCCCCCCCCCCCCAAAAAAAATCGGTCCGCCCTGCCTTCACTGCGCACGCGATTATCACCTCGTTTCTGCTTAAAACTGACTTTAGAATGATTTAAGAGGTTTTATCTTGTCATCTGATGGTTAATAATCCCATTAATCCATTTGATCACTTTGGGTGAAGAGACTCTTTCTCAGATGAGCTGCTGAGCTCCGATATGATGCATGTGCAGTGGAGGCAGGGAAGACCAGTGTTTGGGGGGTCATTCGGTCAGCAACACCAGGGTACACCCTGGACAGGCTGCCAGTCCATCACAAGGTCGACACATACAGACACACAAACACATTCACACCTACAGCCAATTTAGAGTCACCAATTCACCTAACCTGCATGTCTTTGGAAGCAGGAGGAAACTGGAGTACTGGATGGGGACCCATACAAACATGAGGAGAACATGCAAAGTCCACACAGAAAGGACCAGGCAGGAAGCAAACCTGGGAGCGTCTCGCTGTGAGCCACCATGCTGCCAATGCAGGGATTATTATTATTCATTTTAAATGAATGGATCGACATGGTCTTTGAAGAGTAGTCATAATAGATTTATTTTGTTTGATCTTTAATGCATAAAATTCTTTGTTGTAATTACGTCCACCAAAGAGGTAATAAAATCATGGGGGTTTATTTATTTGTCTGTCTGTCTGTCTTTTTGCAGGATTACATCAAAACTACTGCACTGATTTTGATGAAATTTTCACCACAGATAGATATTAGGCCATGGAAGACTCTGTTAAATTTTGGACGTGATCCAGATCTGGAGCTGGATTCTGGATGAAGATTTCATTCTTTGAAGGATTATGTCACAACTACTTCACGGATTCTTACCAGATTTGCACCACAGATAGATATTAGGGCATGGAAGACTCAGTTGAATTTTGGAGGTGATCTGGAGTCAGATTGGCGGACGTCAGAAATTTCGGCTTGCTCTTATTTTTTTTTTTTATGTGTTGCTGCTTTTGCACCGTCTTTACTTTGCTTGATTTTTTTTAATTTTTTTTATTAATCACATTTGAGTTTTTTTTATGTAGGTAAAGAAACATTCATATAATTAACACACTTTCCTGTTTATATTTTGCTATTGTTTCTGCTCATTTCAAATAAGATGCCACAAATGTGCATTTTTCCTGAAGGACCAGTTACACATTAAAAAAGATCTCAATCAGGTGCATAAATATTTGGATGGTCACATAATGTTTTGTAATTAACCTCTGTACACCACCACAACGGAAGTTAAAATGACACAATCAAAATGTGATTCAAGTGTCAACTTTCAGCTTCATTTAAAGGCTTAAAGAACATTAAGGAATTACAGCCATTTTTTTTCACAGTCCCTCTATTTTCAGAAGCCAGAAGTAATTGGGCAAACTGACAATTATTATAGCTGGAAGAATTATTGTTAATACTTGACATCTGGAGCCCATGGACATCCCAAATGCTGAGATGCTTTGCCAAATCTTTACAGCAGTTCCTGCTTGTTTGTGGATCTTCTTACCTACAGTTTTTTTTTTCTACAGTGAATGTTTCATTAGGCTGAAATCAGTCAAGCGACGGCCATTGACTGGTTGCTTTGGAAAAGGATTTGGCACGTTAGCCATCTGCACTGTGAAGTGTTGTCCTGTCAGTTTCACAGCATTTAACTGAATCTGACCAGACAGTATCACGATAACACTTCAGAATTCATTATGTTACTTCCATTTGCAGTCACATCATCAATAAACACCAATGCCCCAGATAAACTGACAGCTAAACATGCCCACACCATAACACCACCTCCACCATGATTGATAGGAAATGTGGTATATACTTCAGATCATAACACAGTCCTTTCCATCTCCTCATTCTGTTGCAAATTCATCTTGCTCTCATCTGTAGAATGAATCTTGTTCCACAAGTGGGCATGGGTTTGTTTGTTTGTGTAGTTTTTAGATGTTTTCAGGTAAAGTCTAATTTGGTCTTCCTGTTCTTGAGTGTCTGCAATAGACTGGTGTCCTACGCCTAATGCCCTTTGACTGCTGGGATAGGCTTCACTGATGAAGATATTTCACTGATGCTAGTGTGGTGACATCACAGGCTGGTTGGTCTAGCTCGCTGCAAAACTGTTTTGTGTGTAAATATGACTTCTTTATCATATATTATGTAAAAGCTAGCGAGAAATAAACACTTATAAAACTGAAAACTGGAGTGATTTACAATACATTTTGTGGACGTCAGCTTGCACCCTAACTTCTACGAACTCAAAGCTAACTTCTCCTCTTGTCTAAAGCTCGTGTACACGCACATGCACACCTTCCTGCAACTGTCGTTAAGACATAAATATTGTTTATGATTGACTGATTGATTGAGGTGCTTTATTGAACATGTACAAATTGTACGTAAAACAACAGGATCTTAATATTTAATTAAACAAATGCATATTATAAAGAAGACAATACTCATACAGCCGAGGGTATTTTAGCACTGCGTTACATTTTTTAAGATTGTAACAACTTGTTAATTTGACTTGTTACGGTTTTGGGGTCACGGCCTCTGTCACGTGCACTGACACATCTTTTCACCGCATATTTACTTTTCAGCAATTGTGTCAACAATTCTGTGAAGACCCACCAAACGCACGCAGCTAATGACCAAATTGCTTGCAAATGACATTTTAAATCTCAAATATCTTAAATAAAGAATGTGAAATCAGCCCGAAAATGACTTTTCAGGGGCGGTCCCAGCAGTAAAGACACGTGCAAAGGTGTCAGACCCCCTAAAATCGCCCAGGAGTTCCTGCAGTGAAAACAGGCTTCATGGGTCCAGATATGGACTTCTGTGACCCACATCACAGACATCTACAATGAACCATTTCAACCCTCCATTTTATTTATAGCTGGGTCTTTCCACATGCACAGACAAAGAACTCTTCAACTTTGAGGATTGTTTAACTGTTAAAAGAAAATAAACTGATTTTAAGGCAAAGAAAGAGATTTGGCAGCACCTCCACACACATACACACTCCCTGCTTGAGGTTTTTAACCTCAGGCACCTGGATCACGAAGGGTTACACAGATGGAAACTTATTCATTTGGGAAACATACACATACTCCATTCCAAAGATGAGCCTTCAACATACTTATTTTGTCCTGAGGCAAAGAAGAACATCGTTGTTGGATTACTGGCATGGTGTAGTCATGAAGGTTCTTCACAATCTCCCAGCAGGTGCGCCGTTCCTTCTTTGACTCGCTTTGAGAGACTTGTGAGGCGCTGGTGATTTATCTGTGTTAACCACATGGCCAGTTGAAATTAGGATATAGTCAATATGACTGATGTCATTTTCTACGGGCGGCAGCACAGTGAACATCGGTTTAGGTTCACAAAGAGGTCATGAATGAGGATCCATGCTATTATATCCAAATGTAGCCTTGCCTTCTTTCTAAGAAAGATATGAAATGGGTGAGGAAGAAAAGGAAGCCTGTTTAGTTGGTTAAAAAAAATGCAAATTCCTCTTTGACTGTCTATTTATCCTGTAAGATACGCTACATAAAGCAACACAGCTCTGTGCGTTCAGAAATGAGAAAGGAGACAAATGCAAACTTTTCAACCCTTCATGCTTGACTTATTTGGTACAAAATTATGAAACGGCTCTATTGGAGTGCAGTTATGTGACATTTATATTTCACCGATTGTATCGATCTCATTTTAGAAATGCCATTTTCCCATTCTGCAAACTAGCGACCACTCGTCCTGAAACTATTATCCGTAACATTCCAAACTTCATCCTGAAGCCGCCCCACTGAGACTAAAAAGCTTCTTTATCTCTCAAATTGTGTGACGGCACGGTAAATACCTTTTGATATGAACCTCCTACGAATGAAGGGTAAAACATTTTAATCGTGTACATGCACACACATTCCCTGGTGTGACTGTAAGGTTTCCCTGCCTCACATTGTCAGTATTCCACAGACATTTTGGCATCATTTTCCTCTCTACACATCAAAACAAGAGTTAAATTCTACATCGGTGCCTTTGACGCTGAACACAGGATGATAGCAGCCAGAAACCGAAGCTCATATCACACCCTCAGCTGGTGCAGAACTCAGTTCTATTCTCCATTTCAGCACGACATAATTGCAATAAATAATACAATTCCCTTGTATATCAGCAGCACAAATAATTACTTTACACAAAACACATTTTAATTAAACTTAGCTGGGAAGAAATTCCTATTTGACTGACATGCTCTGTACTTTTATGTACCAAATTTGCATTAGTGAAATGTACAAAGCGATTTGAATTGAACAATAAAGATTCAAACACAGTATTACATTAAATCCATCTGAGATGTGGACAGTTGGACAGTGAAGGTCAATCGATTGTTGATTTTCAAAATTTTAAAATGTTTTCCATCAGATTTAATCAAAAATACGTCAGTCAGATAAGTATGATTCATCATCAAATATGTCGTACTTATACCCTAACATGCACTCAAACCTTTTGTGTGTGTGTGTGTGTGTGTATTACAGGGAGGTGTGTCAGTGTTATACACAGGGTCACTCAGATTCTTGTAAAGTGCACGTATTTCCATGTTGCTGATACAGTGTGTCAACAGTGCGTCAGTGTGTAACCTGAACCTATTCCATTCAGATTATTTCTGACCATGTGTACCACATGCCTCCTGTAGGCCACACCCCCTCTAACCTGGCACACACATGATGACATCAACAAAACGTTGTGCCATTACCCCCATGTGCAAATACCACATTATGCTGAGTCAGATTTTTAAGTGTTTGGACATCGCATGAACTATTACAGAATTTTAGCCTTTTTATACACTGTCCTTGCATTTTCAGAGGCCATAAGTAAATCAACTCAAATGTGGGATGCACTGGTTCACCACATCCACCATACCACGGAAACATCTTCAGTTCTGGATGACAACCACCCAGGCAGACAACTGGTCCATCCTCACCTCTCAAACGTGACCATCTATCTGCTGAAGCGAGGTGAAATATCTGAGTCCCATGGGCTTCTCCAGCTGTGGGGGTCATCAACACTAGGGTACCTGTGTGCTGGATCATCCATAGAGAAATGCACCACATGGCCAAAAAAGTCATTGCTTAATCTCCTTCACAAAGCTACTCCTGTCAGTTCAGCGCGCACACCAACGTGTCACTGTGTCTGTTTGCAAAGCAACAGTCGTGGGGCACTTAGACAAATTTCACATCCAGCTCAACAGTGATTGTCTGCTGACCATTTACGTACCAATAATGGGAATGGCCACACATTTTCTAAGTGCCAAACAAACAGTGTTAGATGTTTGTGTGTGTCGTGTGTGTGTGTGGGTTCGATGGGCTCGCACAGCGCACACTCTGTCTTTCAGCCGCTGGTGTGCGCAAATAGTTGTAGCAACAAGTTTACGAGGCATTGGAGGCAGCTACGATTTTAAATGTTTTGCATACGATTCCTGCTTCATGCGCAATTCAAACAAATTCGTACTATGTGTGAAGGAGCCCTAAAAGGCGTTGAAGGCTGCACGATGTCCAAACGTCTGGATGGCAAACGGGACCAGAGTGGGAGGGAGCGCTGTCTTCCTCCCTTTGCACAGTCCCTGCCAGTACTGAACACCGCAGTACAACCAACGTATGGACTGGACCCACGCCATATGTGTCAAAGCGGGCCTGGTGCGCTACTGACCTCATGCACGTGTGCATGTGTGTGTGTAGAGCAGAGTTGGACTGATGACGCGATCGCTGGGTGTGTGTTCACAATAGCTTTAATGAGCAGCTATGTGTGCACTCGGCACGTGTGCGTGGGTGCACGTGTGTGCGGGGGGCGCGGTTACCAGCTGCTGGACACTGCTGGCAGTGGGTCATGCTGTCCCGTCTGTCAGACGCAGCCTTTCCAGGGAACTTTAATTTCTTTTTTTGTGTGTTTTGGCTCACTTCAGTAGCACAACACAACTCTGGACACCGTGATGGTTGGATCTCAGACTGCAGGCTTACTTGTAGTTCCTAGGGTTTGTAAGAGTAGAATGGGAGGCAGAGCCTTCAGCTTTCAGGCTCCTCTCCTGTGGAACCAGCTCCCAAGTCAGATCAGGGAGACAGACACCCTCTCTACTGTTAAGATTAGGCTTAAAACTTTCCTTTTTGCTAAAGCTTATAGTTAGGGCTGGATCAGGTGACCCTGAACCATCCCTTAGTTATGCTGCTATAGACGTAGACTGCTGGGGGGTTCCCATGATGCACTGTTTCTTTCTCTTTTTGCTCTGTATGCACCACTCTGCATTTAATCACTAGTGATCGATCTCTGCTCCCCTCCACAGCATGTCTTTTTCCTGGTTCTCTCCCTCAGCCCCAACCAGTCCCAGCAGAAGACTGCCCCTCCCTGAGCCTGGTTCTGCTGGAGGTTTCTTCCTGTTAAAAGGGAGTTTTTCCTTCCCACTGTAGCCAAGTGCTTGCTCACAGGGGGTCGTTTTGACCATTGAGGTTTTACATAATTATTGTATGGCCTTGCCTTACAATATAAAGCGCCTTGGGGCAACTGTTTGTTGTGATTTGGCGCTATATAAAAAAAATTGATTGATTGATTGATTGATTATCACATGGGATTTATTTTTGCATGGTTGGTTCCAGCACACAGCAGCAGAGTGAGAGGATTTTACCCACAGGCTGCACCCACGTCCGTGCTGAGAAACACTCCTGAGCCATTGTCGGAGGTGAGATTCATGTTTCTTAATGCTGTCACGGCCTGGCACAACAGTTCCACGTCATATTGCCTATAGAGTTAGAAGGTGATCATCCGTTCAGCTCTGAGCCTGATGCGTGCAATGACGCATTATTGCGCACCACAGAGAGGCGTAGCTGCCCGTGGTTTATAGAGATATGATGGAGACAATAGTTCACATTATTTACGTCGCCCATGAGAAGGAATGGACTAACAGCTGGACTGTAAGGTCTACTGTGGGTATAACAGCCTGTCCAGATTTGCAGCGGCGTGCGCACAGTAGTGCACGGTGCTTTCAGTTTGATAGCCACTGTTCACATTCACTGTACATGTTAATAATTCCTAATTATTATCATGATGAAGTGTGCCACATACATTTCAACAGTTCCTTTGCGCTCGGGGGTGGACATTATTATACGTGGCACGTGCAGGTCATACCCGCAGGCTTTGCCGTGCCAGATCCATCTCGAGGTTCCCTCGTATGCGCTCAAATAGTTTTAGATCCTGTTTTTCCGCCATCAGAATATGTAAATTGCAGTCAGATGGTCCTCAGATTGCACATGGACCGCCAATGGATAGGTGTCCAATCTCTACGGTGCCCAGAGGGTTTTCAACATGTGCATCACACTCAGGGCCCCTGGCTGATTTTGACCAACTGTGTGGACTCTCACAGATGGCTGTCAGAACGTTTTGGAAATGAAAGCCAACACTTTTCGGATGTCCACCGATTCGTCATTCTGACACCATTCTGCGTGATTCTAGCTATGTGTGAGGGGGGTATTAAGCCCCTTTCACACTGGGCTTGCATAGAGTTGCATTGTGCTGCGTATCTAGTATGCAGGAATGGCTATGTATGCTGCACTCAGGGGCCTGGCCCGCCTCTTCTTCTTCCATGATTTTGAAGCTTCGCTGCCAGTAAAGTTCAGCAGAATCCAGGGGGATGAATAAAATCTAGCAAAGCTGGTATGTACTGATAAAAAATCAAAAAGGATTTTTCACTGTACTGGCATAGGGTAGAGTACAATTGCGGAGGCATGGTGTACAGTAGTGCAGTGTTGCGTAGACTGGCATACGGTAGCAGAGTGTTGCATAGACTTGTGTAGAGTACTGTGTCCAGTGCTCTATGCCAAAGGTCTGCGAAAAAAAAGGAAACATGTTTAATTTTTTGCGTCCATTTCATGGACCCCTTTGCGTTCCTCAGCATATTGCCACGTAGGGCTGCATAAACTCAGAATAGGGCTGCATAAGCTCAAGTAATTGGTACACCGTAGTACGCAACTCTGCGTTGGTCCAGTGTGAAAGGGGCTTTATGTCACTGGTAGATGTTCAAGTCTCACAACCATGCAGTAAGACAAAAAAGACCAGGACCAAAAAAACCTGGACATTTGCTCACCTGCAAAGCTATCTTATGTTGTTCATGTTCTGGTAATAGTATTCTGATCTCTGGGTTTCTAATTCTGCTAATATTATTAACTATAATGTGTTATTTTTCTTGTGTTTACCTTGCATTTGTGGCTCCATGTAAAATCTCCTCTGTTACAGTTTTTCTGAATTGATAAAACACTAAACTCCATTCACTGAACCAAAGACAGTGGTCTGAACTCATTTCTTGAATCAAGCAACTCTTTTGCAAAACTTTAATTTGCAGATCTTATGCACATTTTTTTTTTTTTTTGCAAAACTCGAAACACATTCTCATTCACTAAACACACTGTTTTTCAATTTAATTTCAATTTATTTTCATTTATATAGCGCCAAATCACAACATAGTTGCCTCAAGTCACATCACATAAGTAAGGTCTAACCTTAACCAACCCCCAGAACAAGCACACAGGCGACAGTGGTAAGGAAAAACTCCCTCTGAGGAAGAAACCTCAAGCAGACCAGACTCAAAGGGGTGACCCTCTGCTTGGGCCATGCTACCGACACAAATTACAAAACAGTTCACAAAACGAATATACAGGAAATTTTGCCAGTGCACAGGACAGGAGGGTTACAGAAACAGACACCACTCCCATCTCTGGATGGAGCCACACCTCAAACAGAGAGAAAAAAACAGAATCAGGCATCAGAAAGACAAAAATACAGTATAGTTTGTCAGCATTATGCAACAAGAAAAACAAAAGAAATACTAAGGTGATTGTTCATGGCCCCTTTATACATAACACGAACTTGGGCGAATGAGGCAGAAATCAGAGGAAAAGGATGAAAAAACCTGAAATGGCAAACCTCGAAAAATCCCAGCTGCTGTCGTGACGGACAGACGGTCGGACACCCGTGTACGATCCCGCTGCGACGGTTTTGTACACGCTCTTGTGCACATGCAAAAACACAGTGCGGCTACATGAGAGGCATGATAGCACATCGCGCTCACACAGCAGCGGCAGCAAATGTTGGACAACATTACCTAAATTGACAAAAATGTGTGTAAGGACAAAACAAAGCGAGAAGAGCACATAACATTATAAGAACAATGAATGTACTGTTTAAATGTATGACAATCATGTTACTGGTAATGATGTATAATTGATGTCTGATGACTTGACAGTCTGTGTTGGAAATGATGAAACAAATGGATTTCGTTTTGCCTGTTAAAATATTTAATTCCTGTTATAAAGAGCAGACAATCCAAGAATTATCGTCCTTCTGTTCCTTCATCTTCATGAACCATGGCCATGGACGTAAACAAGGAATTAATGAGCTGACATGAATTCAACATATACTCAAAATAAAAACTCCAACAACAGAACTATTCTTGAGGTCGGTGCCACGTCACACACGACATGGCCAATCTGAAGGCGGGAATTCGTACCTCCGCGACTGGCTGCTCGGTGAAAACACACTAGGGCTGTATGCTGTTCCATTGAAATCTGCCGTTTTTTTGATGGTCTCTGACTTGCTTCTAACAGCCAGCTGACAGCTATCATTGCCTGGAACGGTGAGATTTATGCACCAAGCTAACCTGAAATGAACCATTGTACATTAAACTATTGTCTTACCCGTTTGAAAAGTGACGAAATTACATCTATTTGTATTGAGTTCTGCGATGTTTTCACCGAGAAAACCCGCCCCTCGAGGTTAAATGCCCGGGTGACCGACCTTGAGACTAAAGGCAATGTCAAGCTTATGAAATCATTTGTAATTAAATGATATGAGTGATGTTATGATCATGTCACAACGATGTTATGAAATGAAATCATAAATGTCAGATGAACACATTTTCCAGGATTAAACCATGATATGAATTTTCAAAGCTCAATGTCCCAAAATATTATACAGTGCATTATATGTGTTTGCACAGGACTTTGCTCCTTCATTACATTTTTGTCTTTACAAACTTACTAAATGATCAGGATATGAGAATTCATATTTTTACATCCGCCAAGGATGTAATAAATTCACCTGTGTTTATCTGTCTGTCTTTTAGCAGAATTACGTCAAAACTACTTCACGGATTTTGACAACATTTTCACCACAGATAGATATTAGGCTATGGAAGAACCCCTTAAATTTTGGAGTTGATCTGGATTCGGATTCTGGATCAAGTTTCACTTTATATAGGCTTTGAAGGATTACTGTTAGCAGGATTACTCAAAACTACTGCACAGATTTTGACAAAACAGATACATATTAGGCTGTGGAAGACTCCATTAAATTTTGGAGGTGATCCCGTGCAGCAGACCCAATGGTCCCTCCTACAAATTGGTCCGCCCTGCCTTCACTGCGCATGCCTCATCAGCCGCAGTTCACAGATTATCACCTCGTTTCTGCTTAAAACTGCACTCCAGTCATCATCTATCTCAGTGACAGATATCTGAAGCTTTTGTACAACAATCATTTCCACATAAATTCAGCATTATTTCATCATAAAAGATGGAAGCAATCAGAGCAACGCTGCTACATGGGCTGCTAGCTGCTGCGTTCAGTGCGTGTCCGTCATTTCAAAGGGTCACTGAATATTGCCTTGTTTCTCCTTAAAACAGCCTCATTTCTGCTTAAAACTGACTTTAGAATGATTTAAGAGGTTTTACCTTGTCATCTGATGGTTAATAATCACATTAATCCATTTGATTGCTTTGGGTGAAGAGACTCTGTCTCAAGCGAGCGGCTGAGCTCTGAAATGGTGCATGTGCAGTGGAGGGAGGGTGGACCAATTTTTAGGAAGGAAATAAAATGGTAAATGGACTGCATTTATATAGCGCTTTTCCATCTGCATTAGACGCTCAAAGCGCTTTACAAATAATGCCTCACATTCACCCCGATGTCAGGATGCTGCCATACAAGGCACCCACTACACACCGGGAGCAATAGGGGATTAAAGACCTTGCCCAAGGGTCCTTAGTGATTTTCCAGTCAGGCTGGGATTTGAACCAAGGATCCTCTGGTCTCCAGCCCAATGCCTTAACCACTAGACCACCCCCCGTTCTTTCGGTCTGCAACACCCAGATCCAAAACTGGATTCTGGATCAAGATTTCACTTTATATAGGCTTTGAAGGATTACATCAAAACTACTTCATGTATTCTCACCAAATTTGCACCACAGATATATGTTAGGCCATGGAAGACTCCACTGAATTTTGGAGGTGATTTGGATTCTGGCTCAAGATTTCACTTTATACACGCTTTGAAGGATTACATCAAAACTACTCCATGGATTCTCACCAAACTTTCACCATGGATGCATATTTGGCCATGGAAGATGCCATTAAATTTTGGAGGTGATTGAGATCCAGATTCTGGATCAAGTTTCATTTTATATAGTCTTTGAAGGATTATGTCAAAACTACTTCACGGATGCTCACAAAATTTCCACCACAGATAGATATTAGGGCATGGAAGACCCCACTGAATTTTGGAGGTAATCGGGATCTGGATTCTGGAGTCTGGATCAAGTTTCATTTTATATAGTCTTTGAAGGATTACATCAAATCTACTTCACGGATGCTCACCAAATTTGCACCACAGATATATGTTAGGCCATGGAAGACTCCACTGAATTTTGGAGGTGATCCGGATTCTGGATTAAGATTTCACTTTATACACGCTTTGAAGGATTACGTCAAAACTACTTCATGGATTCTCACCAAACTTTCACCACGGATGCATATTTGGCCATGGAAGATGCCATTAAATTTTGGAGGTGATTGGGATCCAAATTCTGGATGAAGTTTCATTTTATATAGTCTTTGAAGGATTACGTCAAAACTACGTCACGGATGCTCACGAAATTTCCACCACAGATACATACTAGGGCCTGGAAGACTCCACTGAATTTTGGAGGTAATTGGAATCTGGATTCTGGATCAAGTTTCATTTTGTATAGTCTTTGAAGGATTACGTCAAAACTACTTCACGAATGCTCACCAAATTTTCAGAACGGATATGAGCTTTGAAGGATTAATTCAAAACTACTTCAGATTCTCACCAAATTTGCACCACAGATAGATATTAGGGCACAGAAGACTCCACTGAATTTTGGAGGTAGTCTGGATCTGGATTCTGGATCAAGTTTCATTTTATATAGTCTTTGAAGAATTAGGTCAAAATTACTTCACGGATGCTCACCAAATTTTCACAACGGATATAAGCTTTGAAGGATTAATTCAAAACTACTTCAGATTCTCACCAAATTTGCACCACAGATAGATATTAGGGCACAGAAGACTCCACTGAATTTTCTGAGGTAGACTGGATCTGGATTCTGGATCAAGTTTCAATTTATATAGTCTTTGAAAGATTATGTCAAAACTACTTCACGGATGCTCACCAAGCTTTGAAGGATTAATTCAAAACTACTCCAGATTCTCACTAAATTTCCACCACAGATAGATATTTGAGCATGGAAGACTCCATAAAATTTTGGAGGTGATCCGGATCCGGATTGGAGGACGTCGGTAATCTAATTGCTCTTGTTATCACTTTTTCCCCCTATTTTACCAAGCGTGCCTGAAGCTTTTGCACCCCTTTTGAACTCTAGTGACTTTCAGTTGTGCAGCTTTGTGAGATTTTCACCGTCAGAGGCGTAGGTGCTTATCAGCGTCCGAAAAGTCCGCGGAGACGCCCCCACTGTCACGGCGCAAGGGCGGAGCCGTAGCATCACGTCATATCATCCGCCGTGCTCTGATTGGCTGCCCATTCTCACCCGACACAGCTGTGATTGTTTTCTGCAGAGGAAACTGCTCAGGAATGATATAAGTGCTTTCTGTCTGTTTGTCTCTTTCGATTCTTAGAATGTGAACAAACAATGCGTTTAGAGTCCTTGTTGTAGGGGTAGGAAGACGAAGAGGATTTCTAAAGACTAGAACGGAGCGGAGTGTTGCTTTTTGTTTTGAGCAGATCCTGAAAACGTCTTGAGAATAAGGTAAGAACCATGCAAGTGAAATATAAAACATTAAAAAAATATTTCTCCATATTGCAGCACTGCATCCATAATGTTGTTAGTCAGCTAAATATGTTTTGTTGTTAAGTCTAAAAGTGCCAAATGCCCAGACTAGAAGAGGAGTGCTGGAGCTGCTCCTGCTCATCCAGAATGGAAACCAAACACTCCTCTGTTGCCAGTTGGTTTGTGTCCAAACCTGAAGAAGTGCTGTCACTCGTCGCTTCGGCGCTCCGTGGCGCTTACGGCTCCCTGCTTGACGTCAGGACGACCAGCCTGATCCGCAGGGGGCTGGTGCTCTTCACCGTCGGAGTCTTCCTCGCACTGGTGCTCAACTTGCTGCAGATACAAAGGAACGTCGGCTTGTTTCCCGAGGAGGTTCTGGCAACTTTATTTTCGGCTGCTTGGTGGATCCCACCGTGCTGCGGCACAGGGGCCGGTGAGTTAAAAGAAATCGTTTTGTAGTGTTTTTCTGAACAGTGTTGTAACATTTATCTGATGTTTATTGTTTTGGTGGGGGGTTTTTTTTATCGCCATTGATGGAGAAAAGCAGACTTGTGGCAGCTGCTCTGATTGGTCGCTAGAGTAACACGTCGGGATATTGCAGTTCGCTCATTGGCTTCTTTCATAACGGGTGAGCTTAAGGGGGCGGTGCTTTCATGTCGATAACCAGGAAGTGGGAGTAAAGAAGAAGAGAGCGGGAGAGGGGTGAAAAAAAAGCCAACATTATGGTATGGGTTTCTGCTGCGAAGGCAGAAAAGCAAAAACTAAATTATAGCGGAAGCTTCTACAGTTTTTCCTCTTTTTTGGTGATTTTTCTGTATTCCCTCTCTGATGCATGAAAAAATGCAGAGGATAACACAAGAAAGTCAAAGGACTTATTGAGATTGTGGTAATCAAAAAAGCTATTAAAATAGTTAACATCAGTTTGAGAATAAGCAAGAAGTATCCAAGTTAAAAAGAATACATTTGTGACAATATATAGGAGTAAATACATTTTAAATGTTAAAGTTGAGGCAGCATGGTGAGTGGTTAGCACTGTTGCCTCACAGCAAGAAGGTTATGGGTTTACGTCCCACCTGTGGCCTTTCTGTGTGGTTTGCATGTTCTTGTGTTAGTGTGGGTTCCCTCCGGGTGCTCCAGGTTCCTCCCATATCCAAAAAGCATGCATGTTAGGTGAAATGGAAACATTAAATTGACTGTAGGCATTTGTCTGTCTATATGTGGCCCTGCGATAGACTGGCATCCTGTCCAGGGGGTACCCCACTTTATGCCCTATAACAGCTGAGATAGGCTCCAGCCCCCCATGACCAGTAATTGGAGTAAGCGGGTATAGAAAATGGATGGATGTTTGTTAATATAATCTGAGGTAAATGTCATGAGGTGCTCTTATTTTAATGCGAATAACTTGAATTTTTGTAGCTCTTGCTCTTAAAGACATGGTGATTCCCCCCCCCAAGATCTTTTTTTTTTCCCTCCCTCTTCCTTTCTCTCTGGGAGCTAGATCTTCTCTGTTGGCAGAGGATTGGCCACTGCCGCTCATAGCTGTCTGTCTGCTACAAAATATGTAACAGGCAGGCACTAACATCTATGATTTCAGACTTCACAAATGTTTTTAACTGTTAAACTTTATTCACTGTGCCCGCAAAAATATATTAATGGTTTAAAAGTTATCAGAAGCTAATTGGTCCGCTGATGGTTTTCAGAGTTATCTGAAAAGCTAATCCGCTAACGAAAATATTAGCTTCTATACTTGGCGGATTAGCAGAACTGTGCCCACCACTTATTGTGAGGTAAAAGTATTGGTTTAAATATGACAACAGTGTGTAATGAAAATAAAATGTCCTTGAAGATGTATAACCACAAGAAAAATGCATTCCTGAGTGAAGATCTTGAGTAGTTTTTGCATAATGTTTCTGCTTAGGGCGGCACAGTGACATCTTATAAATGATCTATTTATTTAGTGTTATTTTATCTGTACTTATCCTTTTGCAGCTGTTGTCGGCCTGCTGTACCCCTGCATCGACAGCCATTTGGGAGAGCCACACAAGTTCAAGAGGGAGTGGGCCAGCGTCATGAGGTGCATTGCGGTTTTTGTGGGAATCAACCACGCCAGTGTTGTATCCTTTCAAAAGCCACACTGTCACACTTTAAGAGTTTGGTGACAAAATAGTTTTCATTGTTTTCCTTCCCTTGGACTGAATTGACAGTTCCTCACTTACAGAAGTGAGAAATACACACTTTAACTACTAGGATTAGCATCAAAAGCAGCATTAAGATGAAGTTCAGCTTTTAACAAAGAACTGATGGAATGTTGTTTTTACATGTCAAACAAATGTTTGAGCAAACTACTCTGGTGTCTTTGTTTGACTTTGTCCTTAACTGCATCACCATCACAGAAGCTCAATATTGACAACAATGTGCAGCTCTCCCTCACACTAGCAGCTCTGTCCTTGGGTCTGTGGTGGATGTTTGACAGGTCCAGGAGTGGTTTCGGCTTGGGCATCACCACGGCCTTTTTGGCAACTTTGATCGCACAACTGCTTGTATACAACGGAGTCTATCAGTAAGTCCGTATATAGAATTTGTTTTCTGTAATAATGGCTTTTAAGCACAAATTTCACTAAACCATTGAATTAGAAGCATGTGTTATGTAATATGTTTAGGAGTAATTAAAAGTTTTATACCAGTAATACTTTTTGATAAAGCAATAAAACAGCCTACATAAGATAAGAAACTTTATTGATCTCACAGAGGAGAAATTCACATATTATGATCGATTTGCCACTCACAAAAATACACGTTTTAATTAATTTAATTTTCTTCATGTTGTTGGAGTTGACCTTTGTCATATAATCCAAATTTATTTAATTAGACAGCATTGTGCCTTGTTTTTTATTATTTTATATAGAGAGGCAATAGGAGATTGTAGTCTCATTTGAACCCTCTGTGATATTGCGGGATTTGACTTACGGGGACCTCCATTTAAAATATATATATAAAACTTCACACGGATAAATGGTGTACGGTTTTGGTTCCCAGTGGAGAAGAAAAGGTGAGGAGGTAGGAGACGTCATGTCAGTCAGTGTTAGCCTACACAGCTAACCAGAGTAACTCCTTTCACTTGCCTACAAAACCGCATTGACACGTTTGTGCTCCAGATCATAAACACGCCACAACACGTCCACTTTCCCACCGCATTATCACTTTTGTTTTGCATTTTCACTTTGTTTGCATGTAATTTGGCCAAGACAAGATTGAAAATGCTGTGGTTTGTACCCTGGAAGTAGAGAAATTGTCATATGTGTCATATTTGACCCCTTTAGCACCCGCCCCCAAACGAGACTGCGCTGCCTTATTCTGGTCATAGTTGACCACTCTTAAAAGGTCAGGGTCAGCACTTCTGCAGCACAAGCTGTCAGTGTCAGAAAGTTACAAATTTTCAACGCAGGGACTGTCATCTGTTGGCCTGTGTGCTGCAACCTTTATGGCTGGGACACATCCAACCATGCTCCCCGAGAGCACCTGCCTTTCATGATTTACTCTCCCTGCTCCACCAACAGCTAATTAATAGGTGTGCTCGGCCAGTCAAGAGCAGGAGTAGAGCAGGTAGACGTGAAAACACACTGGGCATGTAGTCTCCAGCATTAGGGTTGCTATCCCTGCTGTAAGGACATTGTCTCCTTTCAGACAGGCACTTTACAATATCATGAGGTGTTTGGCAATGCCGATATGATTGTAGGAACGTGAAGTTAGTAGCCTATATGGTCCTGGTGCCTCCTGTCGTATGTTATGAAACAGTAACCAGTGACATAAGGCATTGATTGGATGTCTTTGGTAGTAGGTCTCTCCATAGGATCCTTGAGAATCCTCCAGTGGAATAGCTTTGTTTCAAATGAGCTGTTACTTAGAGACTTGGATGGTGGTATGACTTGCATGGTGAGGGAGCTTCAGCTATGACATTTTGGCCCTTTGGTGTGTTTCTCTGGTCATGGTCTAAGTTGGTCGAAGTTGAAGAAAATGGTCCATGACAAGGCTCCAACCTGCAAAGCTGATCTGGCAACAGCAATCAGAGAAAGTTGGAGCCAGATTGATGAAGAGTACTGTTTGTCACTCATTAAGTCCATGCCTCAGAGACTGCAAGCTGTTATAAAAGCCAGAGGTGGTGCAACAAAATACTAGTGATGTGTTGGGGCGTTTTTGTTTTTCATGATTCCATAATTTTTTCCTCAGAATTGAGTGTTTCCATATTTTTTCCCTCTGCTTGGTCTAAAAAAGTAACTGTTACTGACTACCACAATTTTTTTTTTTTCCTGATTTCTTATAGTGTTTCTTAAAGCCAGAAAGTTGCCATTTGAAATGATTTTAGTTTTGTGTCATGTCTGTGATCTGCTTTTTTTCTACAAAATTAAACAACTGAATGAACATCCTCCGAGGCCAGTGATTCCATAATTTTTGTAAGGAGTTGTATTTTAGGAGGTACAATACCGTAATACCAATAACTGATGTTGTGTTCATAACACAGCGTGTGTGTGTTTGTTTGTTTTTTTTAATGAAAGCAGTTTGCTCTTCTCCTCTGTGTGATCTTTAGGTCAGCAGGGTAGCACAGCTACACCTGGTGGTCTTGTGCCATGTTTTAGTAAACAAGCATCATCTTGTATGCTGTGTGTAACAATTTGCTTTGACGAGTGCCACCTACCAGGCAAATAATAAAAATGTAATTTTCCATAAAGCTCCAGTTATGTTTGAAAAGAGGTGTGAAGGAAGTTTGCTGTGAAGATGTTTAAAAATGGAAGATGATTTTTGCTTTACTGTCTGAAAAGGTTTATTGATATGTGTAACCTTGTGTTTAGTCTTCACAAACATTATTCCACTCTTTATGAATACTGGTATTTTTCCCCTCTCTCTGTATTTCAGATTTACATCTCCAGACTTCCTGTATATACGTACTTGGCTACCGTGCATATTCTTCTCAGGTGGTGTTACTGTGGGAAACATAGGACGCCAGCTTGCTATGGTAATATTTGCTAGATTTTTCTAAAAATTTAAGGGCCATATTTATACATTGATAATTATATTTGCTCACAGTTGATAAAAGTCAGTTATTGGCTGATTGGTGGCATCTTCAGCTGATGTTAAAGTTGAGTGACAGTTTGTAACTTGCTTCATTCGTCTTCTCATAAAGGAAAATTTTCGCCAAATGATTTCATGATGGCTTCACATCAACTCTTCCCAACCAAGAAGGTCAACACAGCGTCATTACAAGCCAAAAAATGCACTGACTTGTAGCATTGTAGACAAATGGTCTGGATTGACAGTTTTGCATAAAATAAACATGTATGTTGTAAATATTATGATCCGATCAAATTTATTTTCCTGCAGTATTGACATCAAGCGGTTACTGTACCAAATTTATTAAGATGAAAACTGCAAACTCAATACCATATTGATATTTGTTCATAAATATTTCTGGTGGACAAGACACTTCATTAGCAATGTCCCGGTCCCCCCCAGCTGTAAATGGTTACCAGCCTCGGCTCTGTAAGTAACCTGCGATGCCGCTTACAGGGGGAATCGTAGACTCTCTCCTGCTTCACGTTGCTGAATCTGGGGATATACACTGTTGCCAAAAGGCCTCGGAACCTATATAGGAAGACAAAGATTAAATACTTAGAAAATTTGTTTTCTATTGCTTCTTCTGGAATACTTTTGACAAAGTTTAAAATCGGGAGTACAATGACCAGGCCCAGAAATAATTAGAATTCCCAACAAAATGACTGAATCCAGGATGGAACACTCCAAAGGGAACAGGCTTATGGGGCCAGACCCCCGGACTTGATACCACCACTCAAATGGCTTCTTTTTTTGAGGGGGAAAAGCACTGCTTATAGCTGTTAAGTCATCGGTGATCGTTTTTAGTGATCTACACTTTTGTGGATCTGGACACTCCACATGCTTCATTTGCAATTATTTAGCACAACGTCCAGGCAGGTAACATTTTCAGATGGTTTAAAGTTGAGTTAAGTGCTTTAGAGGTCCCCTTTTGCTCCAGAATTATCCCATCAAGTCAGCTTTGATGTCTTCTTTAAGCAGCTGCCCACCTCATTCTGCCTGTAAAGTAAAAATCCCATCAGTCCCTCATTTGACTCAGTGAAAGCGTGAAAGTAGATTAAGAGCTGTTGTTTTTCACAGTCGTGGCGTGACGCACAGCCAGTCAGGACTCGGCTGACCAGAGGGTCATTTGCTACTGAGGCCGGAATGTTGGCACAAGTCTTGACTTGTTTTTCCCTCTCTGTCACTCCAGTGGCTTATTTGTGAGAAGAATTAGGAGAGGCTTTTTTACATTTGGGGTAGAAAACAGTCTGGCAGCTCGACACACCAACTAAAAACAAGCTCTGCCATTTAAAGTGCAATCAACGAATTAGTTAGTTTTTGGTTCCATGTTCAGCAAAGCATCATACGTGTAATGTTTTGTATCAGAATTTATAAAATTACTATGACATTTTCTTGTTAGTAATTTCCAATACTGTCAACCTTCCAGCCAACTGGGCAAAATGTTCAGTTCAAACATGAAACTCTTCCAAGTTAAGGAACTAAACTATCACTTAAATAGTGCTGACATGTGCAGTGTTGCTAATCAGTGAAGAGGTTCCTCATTGGATCTTCAAGCTGCCAAGTGAAACACAATTCCTATTGTGTTTGTAACAGCTCTTTATCAGACATACTGACTTAACTTTACAGCTTGTAAAAATGACCTTATTGAGACTTTTATACATTTTTTTTCTCCTTTTTGGGGAATGTTACTTTGTGACTGCTCAAACATTTACAGAAAAAAAACCCTTTGGTATCTTATCAAAATACAAACTGTATTCCTAAGAACTTGCAAACAGATGCTGTAAAACTTCTCAAATGTCGTTCATAATTCAGCTGTAGCTGATGGTGTAGAATCACCAAGAAATTGAAAATATTGTTACTTTAACCAGTAATGTGACATCCATCACTCATTATGCTATTACTGTAAGAAATGGTATAATTTGTGTAACTGTGGCTGTAAGTCCTGTGTGAAATATCAGGCATGACACTTTCAGAAATAAGATGTTAAATATTCAGTATTTCTAAATGTGGGATAATGTTCTCTGTTTTTGGTCAACTCTTGTGATTCATCATGAAATTGGATTGTACTTAATCAGGTTTTTATTACAATCATTTTATCACTAAATGATCGTCTACAGCTTTTTGCGTTACTGGATTCTGCGCTTAAACAAAATCTCTTAATTTGAAAGAGGTTTGTCACTTCATAGTTGACTTTTTTTTCTTTAATGGAACAGGAAAATGGACATGTTTGCATGATGTCAGTTGAGTGTATGACAGTGGGTACTTTCTCTCTCCTCAGGGCGGTGTGGAGAAAACTCATGTTGACTGAGTAACGCTGAATGAAAGAAACTGCACATTCTTCAAAGGAGATCCAGCAGAAAAGTGAACACGTTCTGTGGAGGAAGAGAAGAAAGGGCCAAAAAAACTTGTTAATTTGACCACAACTTTTGTTTTCATTGCAAAGTTCAGGTCAGAAAAATCCAAAATCTTCACATGCCACGTCTTCTGCTGCCTTCTCGTGTCCAAACAAATCTTCACACTTTTCTCACCCTTTATTAAAGTGCAAGTACAATACTTCAGCAGAAGGCACGGTGGCGAAAGAACTCGTCAATGAGTACGTCTTTGCGTACCGCGCTCACACGTATCTTCTGATGTCATTTCATGCTGGTAGGCAGGGCAGAGTAGCCACCTTGTCTCAGTGGCATGTGGAAGACTACACGGAGCTGTAACAGCAGCACAGAAAGGAATTTGCTAACAAGGAGCAGGATGGAAGAGATGGTACATTTGTTCCTCTGACAGCGTTCAGAATCTGCAAATGTCACTGGGAGAGTTTCGCAACTGGTTATGCTAGTGCTAACATCCTAGCAACATGTTCCTCTGAATGAAGGCTAAAAAGGGAAAGTTGTAGATGGGGGAGGGATCAGAAGTAGAAAAGGTAAAGGATAAAGTTTCCTTTTGGGAGGAAAGTCCTACACAAATTATGTCAAAAAGTCTAATTACTGCATCTTACAACCTGAACATTTTGCTTCTTGTGAAGTTATGAAGTGAGCTGTTTTTCTTTTTGTTCAGGATACATGGCTTATTTATCATCTTGTAGTTGATACAGTGGAAGGCCACATTGTGCTTTTGGCATAAGAGATGTGACGGGAGTGCTGTGATGTTTTTACTTTGAATTTTGTCAAATTTCTGAATGATTTTAACCAAATGTATGTGTGCTGGTTAAAATAATTTACAAAGTTGAAAGTGAACAAACTATAGAGGAGTGCCAATGAGTCTCATGCCATGTGCTGGATGAGACTTGCATGTAGACATAGCCATGTGAGATACACAATCCATCTGAAAGTATTGGAACAACAAGATGAACTGATTTGGTTTTACTGTCCACAGGAGGTATGTGTGTCAGAGATTAAAAGATGAATATGAGAAGGTGGTTTTGAATGCCAACTTCTATTTCCTGGTATTTACAGCTAGATATGTTTTTAAAAATGTAGAACAGCCCTGTTTGAGTCACACCACACCCACACAGACAGTCCGCTCCATGTATGCCTGAGCCGGTCCGACCTCAGAAGCTAAGCAGAATGGGTCTTAGTCAGTGCTTGGATGGGGGACCTCTCATGAAGACCAATGGCTGTGTGTATTTCTCTGGGTTGAACTGGAGTTGCATTATGAAGGGCATCCTGTGTAAAACCAAATCCTGATGCAGACCTGTACTGGCTCCAGTGTGGTGACCCTGTACTACAGTTCAAGAAGCAGGCTTGTAACCAGAGCATCATAGGTTCAGTTCCCTGACCTGACAGGAAAATGTGGGTGGAGAAAGTGAAAGAATAGCACTTGTCTCACTCTCATTACCACAACTAAGGTGCTCGGATCCTGGATGGCATCCACCCAGGCAGACAACTGGTGCATCCTCACCTCTTGAAAGTAACCATCTATCTGCTATGTGAGTGAATGTGACTCATTATAATGTGATCTGTCACAGAGGGAAAAACATTTCAATGCAGTTATGGGTTTTTTTTTTCCATTCATTCTCCATACCCACTTACTCCATTCAAGGGTCACAGGGGAGCTGGAGTGTATCCCAGCAGTCATAGGGCAAGAGGTGGGTACACCCTGGACAGGACACCAGTCTACTGCAGGGCTGCAGACAAATACATTAACACTCTCACCTACAGTCAATTTAGAGTCACCAGTTCACTTAACTGGCATGTTTTTGGAAGTGGGAGGAAGCCCACGCAAACACAAGAACATGCAAACTTCACACACAAAGGTGGGAAACGATCCCACAACACTCTGGCAACAGTGCTAACGGCTAATCCACTGTTCTGCCTGCTTTTTTTTTTCAGCACATTCCACATTGTGGTGTGAGCTGTGCCCAGTGTTGTGCAATAATAACTGAATGATTCTGCCTCTTCTGGGCTTCAGCATGGCTTGATTCCCTCCCATAGATAGCTCTCTGGTCTTCATGTTCTTTCCTGCTCTTTAAAACCACCCACAGACCTCATGGGTGAAATCCATGGCCAAAACCAAACGCTGGTTAATGTTTAAAGGATCCATCTGACACAAGAAACACCTGTTAGTCATTTTGTTTACCCACCCCCAAAGAAAAACAGGTGGTTTGATACAAACTGCTGTTTAACACATCCTGGCCTACATCATCCTTTTTTTATTTTTATTATTATTATTAGCTCTGGGTCACCATAGTGGATGCAGCATGGATACAAATGTTGATGCCCTTCCTCTCACAACTCCAAAAAACATTGAGAATGGCCCATGGGTGGTCTTGAACCAGGCACCTCCTGTGTTGGAGGCATAGACGAGAACCACTTGTGCCACCCTGATGCATTCTGGTGTAAATAACCATTTAAAAAATGCTGATGTTCTTAAAGTCTTCTCATTTTCATCTTTTGATCTCAAATGTCTTCAGCGTCTATCACAAAGAAATGAGTTTGCATTGTTGTTCCTGTACTTTATGACAGGGCTGTAGTACAAGTGCTGTTGGAGACCTCTCAGTTTTTGGAACAGAAGTATTTTCTGCTTCATTAGTTTTTGCCAAAAATGGAACAAGATTTTTTTTTTTTCCAATGACAAAAAGGGAAGCAAACAAAATGCCCCCCCCCCCCCCCCCCCACTCATCAAGAAACTACGAGGAAGCCAGTAAAGTGATATTTGTTTCTTTGTTTTTTATTGAAAGAATATAGCAGGAGTATCGTACAATTTCTCGAGGTTCTGTCATTTAAGTGTTTCAATACACTTTTTTATTTTGCCGTGATAACCAGGTGTTAAATTGTTGACCTCAAACCAACATCTTTAAATGACAATTTGAGGAACATAGACGAGATTGAAGAAGAGGGCAGGACATTATTAATACCTCATCTTCAAGCGTTTGCAATCTGTGATTGCCTGTGTATTATAGTGTAGTGCTTTTGTCACTATCACACTTTAGTTATACTATTTCTACAAACTCATGCCCGTGTAATAAGACAAGTATTACCGTTCTAGACCTACAGTATCTCCGTGTTCAGAGGTCTTGATGATTAAGTGCAATCACTATACACGAGCTCATTATTTATTATTCCTGAGCAGCAAAAAATACACAATGTATATACTTTAAGAACTTGTCAGTACGAAAAGGCACTAATTTGTTGTGAACAATTTTGTCAGATTATTGCCTTTCGATAAATCTCACCTGAGAGCAACCTTAAAAAAGTGTCAAACTTGTAAACTTTCTTTATATAGTAGCATTAGTGAAGGAAACCAGTTTTTTTATTTGTTTGGTTTTTTGACAGATCAGAGTATCTGGAACACATTGCTATTTGAATTAGCATATATTCAGTTGTGAAACTGAAGAGGAAGCTTTATTATTGTGTGTGTGTTTTTTAAGGTGGTAAAATACATATTTTGATGTTCAGACTTTGTGTGTCTTGTACTGTATTCCATTTGTTTATTTCTTGCTGCATTGGACTTGAGTGAAAAATTATAATAAAAAAAAGACCTGATTAAGATTCCTTTATTCTCATTGGGAAAATGCGGGTGAGTTTGAATTGCTGGCAAATCCATCAAGATAGGATGAAAAAACTGTTCTTAAAAAAAAAAAAAAAAAAAAGCCATGGACGTGTATCCACAGCTTCACCTACAGTCATGTAAAACCGAGCCTCATCCTGCATTCGATGACTGCGCTTAAACGAGGCACATATTTGCCTAATTACTTGTCTCAGCAGTGTCAATAAAACAAAGGCCTTCACATTTTATTTGGTTGTCAGATGCACCAGCAGCTCAATTGAGCCGTGGCTTTCTGGGGTTTTGATGATGGCGTTTTGTCGTGTCTGCTGTCACATCCAAGTTGAATACATGAAGATACTCTTTTGTCCGGAGTTTCTGTCAGTCTCCAGAGCCATTATTATGTCTTTGGTTGCTTCATCCCTCGCTCTGTCCTCTGTAGATCATCTGCCCTTCCACAAAAACCCTGAAACTACCCCCCACCCCTGTGTGTCACAGAGATCACGAGGAGCTGGCCCCCTCCCTTCACTGTCTACCCCCTCCATAAAAACGCCTTTCTGGAGGGCAGACTTCTATTTATACCTAGCGGGGGACTGACAGTTAACCTTTTGCACTGGGGGAAATTTCTGGGAGTGTGGCCAATAGCTTTGGGTTATTCTGAATCTCCCCTTCATTCTGGGAGGCTTTCTCTTTCTCCATCCATCTATCCATCTAGCTGTCCATCTGACAGAACAAGGATCCAGCGCCACACGCCACTTTGCTCTCTCTCCTCCTTCAGTCTCCTCCTCTCCTCAGACAGAATAATTGGCCAGACTTCAGCTTCCTTTCATTTCTAGCCATAGCAAACTGAAAGACTCCATTAGAGTGCCTCTTTTTTTTTTCCAGAAGAACATCTCTCTCCTTCTCTGTCCTTCCTTTAAACCAGAAATGGTTCTATCCAGATTTGATTTGTACATCTGCAGGTCTTCCTGCAAGATTGTTCTGTTTTGGCTGCAGCACTGCGGACAACAAATGGCTCTGATTATACACTGTCCACAGTTTAACAATTCAGTGCAGTGACTGAAGAACTTGCGTACATTCACAGGTTTGATACCCAAGAGCAAATTATTACTGAATTGTATTTTTATTATACAAAAATTATAAAAAAAAAAAAATATGCCAGGGTTCTTTGTACAATTTCCAAAGAAAGGAAATAAAAATGCTGTACACTCCAAAAAATAATTAATTAAAAAATAATGCAATTCAATTTTGGGCAGAATTTCCATCCCTATATATATAGTAGTGTTCAGAATAATAGTAGTGCTATGTGACTAAAAAGATTAATCCAGGTTTTGAGTATATTTCTTATTGTTACATGAGAAACAAGGTACCAGTAGATTTTCACAAATCCAACAAGACCAAGCATTCATGATATGCACACTCTTAAGGCTATGAAATTGGGCTATTAGTAAAAAAAAAAAAAAAAAAGTAGAAAAGGGGGTGTTCACAATAATAGTAGCATCTGCTGTTGATGCTACAAACTCAGAACTACTACACTCAACAAAAATATAAACGCAACACTTTTGGTTTTGCTCCCATTTTGTATGAGATGAACTCAAAGATCTAAAACTTTTTCCACATACACAATATCACCATTTCCCTCAAATATTGTTCACAAACCAGTCTAAATCTGTGATAGTGAGCACTTCTCCTTTGCTGAGATAATCCATCCCACCTCACAGGTGTGCCATACCAAGATGCTGATTAGACACCATGATTAGTGCACAGGTGTGCCTTAGACTGCCCACAATAAAAGGCCACTCTGAAAGGTGCAGTTTTATCACACAGCACAATGCCACAGATGTCGCAAGATTTGAGGGAGCGTGCAATTGGCATGCTGATAGCAGGAATGTCAACCAGAACTGTTGCTCGTGTATTGAATGTTCATTTCTCTACCATAAGCCGTCTCCAAAGGCGTTTCAGAGAATTTGGCAGTACATCCAACCAGCCTCACAACCGCAGACCACGTGTAACCACACCAGCCCAGGACCTCCACATCCAGTATGTTCACCTCCAAGATCGTCTGAGACCAGCCACTCGGACAGCTGCTGAAACAATCGGTTTGCATAACCAAAGAATTTCTGCACAAACTGTCAGAAACCGTCTCAGGGAAGCTCATCTGCATGCTCGTCGTCCTCATCGGGGTCTTGACCTGACTCCAGTTCGTCGTAACTGACTTGAGTGGGTAAATGCTCACATTTGCTGGCGTTTGGCACGTTGGAGAGGTGTTCTCTTCATGGATGAATCCCGGTTCACACTGTCGAGGGCAGATGGCAGACAGCGTGTGTGGCGCCGTGTGGGTGAGCGGTTTTCTGATGTCAGTGTTGTGGATCGAGTGGCCCATGGTGGCGGTGGGGTTATGGTATGGGCAGGCGTCTGTTATGGAAGAAGAACACAGGTGCATTTTATTCATGGCATTTTGAATGCACAGAGATACCGTGATGAGATCCTGAGGCCCATTGTTGTGCCATACATCCAAGAACATCACCTCATGTTGCAGCAGGATAATGCACGGCCCCATGTTGCAAGGATCTGTACACAATTCTTGGAAGCTGACAATGTCCCAGTTCTTGCATGGCTGGCATACTCACCGGACATGTCACCCATTGAGCATGTTTGGGATGCTTTGGACCGGCGTATACGACAGCGTGTACCAGTTCCTGCCAATATCCAGCAACTTCGCACAGCCATTGAAGAGGAGTGGACCAACATTCCACAGGCCACAACTGACAACCTGATCAACTCTATGCGAAGGAGATGTGTTGCACTGCATGAGGCAAATGGTGGTCACACCAGATACTGACTGGTATCCCCCCCCAATAAAACAAAACTGCACCTTTCAGAGTGGCCTTTTATTGTGGACAGTCTAAGGCACATCTGTGCACTAATCATGGTGTCTAATCAGCATCTTGGTATGGCACACCTGTGAGGTGGGATGGATTATCTCAGCAAAGGAGAAGTGCTCACTATCACAGATTTAGACTGGTTTGTGAACAATATTTGAGGGAAATGGTGATATTGTGTATGTGGAAAAAGGTTTAGACCTTTGAGTTCATCTCATACAAAATGGGGGCAAAACCAAAAGTGTTACGTTTATATTTTTGTTGAGTGTATGTTCAAACTGCTTTTTTAGCAATCCTGTGAATCACTAAACTAGTATTTAGTTGTATAACCACAGTTTTACATGATTTCTTCACATCTGCGAGGCATTAATTTTGTTGGTTTGGAACCAAGATTTTGCTCGTTTACTAGTGTGCTTGGGGTCACTCTCTTGTTGAAACACCCATTTCAAGGGCATGTCCTCTTCAGCATAAGGCAACATGACCTCTTCAAGTATTTTGACATATCCAAACTGATCCATGATACCTGGTATGTGATATATAGGCCCAACACCATAGTAGGAGAAACATGTCCATATCATGATGCTTGCACCACCATGCTTCACTGTCTTCACTGTGAACTGTGGCTTGAATTCAGAGTTTGGGGGTCATCTCACAAACTGTTTGCGGCCCTTGGACCCAAAAAGAATAATTTTACTCTCATCAGTCCACAAAATATTCCTCCATTTCTCTTTAGGCAAATTCTAACCTCTTCTGCACATGTCTTTTATTTAACAGAGGGACTTTGCGGGGATTCTTGCAAATAAATTAGCTTCACACAGGCGTCTTCTAACTGTCACAGCACTTACAGGTAACTCCAGACTGTCTTTTATAATCCTGGAGCTGATCAGTGGGTGAGCCTTTGCCATTCTGGTTATTCTTCTATTCATTTTGATAGTTGTTTTCCGTTTTCTTCCATGCGTCTCTGGTTCTTTTTGTCCATTTTAAAGCATTGGAGATCATTGTAGATGAACAGCCTATAATTTTTTGCACCTGTGTATAAGTTTTCCCCTCTCCAATCAACTTTTTGATCAAACTATGCTGTTCTTCTGAACAGTGTCTTGAATGTCCCATTTTCCTCAGACTTTCAAAGAGAAAAGCATGTTCAACAGGTGCTGGCTTCATCCTTAAATAGGGGACACCTGATTCACACCTGTTTGTTCCACAAAATTGACGAACTCACAGACTGAATGCCACACTACTATTATTGTGAACACCCCCTTTTCTACTTTTTTTTACTAATAGCCCAATTTCATCGCCTTAAGAGTGTGCATATCATGAATGCTTGGTCTTGTTGGATTTGTGAGAATCTACTGAATCTACTGGTACCTTGTTTCCCATGTAACAATAAGAAATATACTCAAAACCTGGATTAATCTTTTTAGTCACATAGCACTACTATTATTCTGAACACTACTGTATATAGCCACATACATACCAACTCAAGGAAATTTAAGTATGATTTTTGCTGTTGTTTGTTTGTTTGTTTTTTGGAGTTTGGGGCCACATATATTTGTTGGATGAAAATTGTGTACAACATTGAACTGCATTCATCCAGAGTCATTTTTTGAGTGTATAATGAACCTCAAATGAAAACAAAGCTGTCCTGCACGATAAAATTATTGCCGACTCTTTCTTATCTCTTTCTGCTCGAGGTCACCACATCAGGTCTGAAATGGATCTGCATGTTGATTCGACAGAAGTCTTACACCAGATGTCCTTCCTTCCTTGCCCAACTCCATATTACATGGAGGATGGGGCACAAGCAGTCTTGAACCAAGAACGTGTTTGACAAGCAAGTGCACGAATCACTTGGTCACCACACTGCCCCACTGCATGATCTAAATTCAAAAATAAGAATAAAAAATAAATAAATAAAACCACCATGCCACTTGGAAATATTTATGAATCCATCTGTTGATTTGTCAAACACCAACTGGCTGTAAAAGATATTTTACAATCCTTTTATTGTGTTTAGAGCTCACTTTTAAATTAAACATTTTTCCCCAATAGAAAAAAGTCCTTAATATTTGTTAAATAAAATATGACATTTTAGGGTATTACCAGATTTCCAGATGTTGGGTTTTCCACTGTTGTTATGGTAAATGGTATAAAGGGGACATGATGGTCTAGTGGTTAAGTGTTGAGACCAGAGGATCCTCGGTTCAAATCCCAGCCTGACTGGAAAATCACTAAGGGCCCTTTGGCAAGGTCCTTATTCCCCTAGTTGCTACCGGTGTGTAGTGAGCGCCTTGCATGGCAGCATCCTGACATTGGTGTGTGAATGTGTTTGTGTGAAGGAATAATGAGGAATAATGTAAAGCGCTTTGAGCATCTGATGCAGATGGAAAAGCATGATATAAATGCAGTCCATTTACCATAAATACCAGTGCTCCACATCTGTCACCATATTCTTCCATCTTAAAATTGTAACTTCTTTGTATTAATTTAAAACAAATATTGTAAATTCAGTTGTATTTTACTTTAAGAGTGTCATAATATGTATATATGTCACAGACATGAACGAGTGAAGCTCTTCAACATCTCATCATGTCATTTAGGTCCTTCAGGCTTTTTCAAATCAAATCAAATCAAATCAATTTTATTTATATAGCGCCAAATCACAACAAACAGTTGCCCCAAGGCACTTTATATTGTAAGGCAAAGCCATACAATAATTACGGAAAAACCCCAACGGTCAAAACGACCCCCTGTGAGCAAGCACTTGGCGACAGTGGGAAGGGAAAAACTCCCTTTTAACAGGAAGAAACCTCCTGCAGAACCAGGCTCAGGGAGGGGCAGTCTTCTGCTGGGACTGGTTGGGGCTGAGGGAGAGAATCAGGAAAAAGACATGCTGTAGAGGGGAGCAGAGATCAATCACTAATGATTAAATGCAGAGTGGTGCATACAGAGCAAAAAGAGAATGAAACACTCAGTGCATCATGGGAACCCCCCAGCAGTCTAAGTCTATAGCAGCATAACTAAGGGATGGTTCAGGGTCACCTGATCCAGCCCTAACTATAAGCTTTAGCAAAAAGGAAAGTTTTAAGCCTAATCTTAAAAGTAGAGAGGGTGTCTGTCTCCCTGATCCGAATTGGGAGCTGGTTCCAGAGGAGAGGAGCCTGAAAGCTGAAGGCTCTGCCTCCCATTCTACTCTTAAAAACCCTAGGAACTACAAGTAAGCCTGCAGTCTGAGAGCGAAGCGCTCTATTGGGGTGATATGGTACGATGAGGTCCCTAAGATAAAATGGGACCTGATTATTCAAAACCTTGTAAGTAAGAAGAAGAATTTTAAATTCTATTCTAGAATTAACAGGAAGCCAATAAAGAGAAGCCAATATGGGTGAAATATGCTCTCTCCTTCTAATCCCTGTCAATACTCTAGCTGCAGCATTTTGAATTAACTGAAGGCTTTTCGGGGAACTTTTAGGACAACCTGATAATAATGAATTACAATAGTCCAGCCTAGAGGAAATAAATGCATGAATTAGTTTTTCAGCATCACTCTGAGACAAGACCTTTCTAATTTTAGAGATATTGCGCAAATGCAAAAAAGCAGTCCTACATATTTGTATAATATGCGCATTGAATGACATATCCTGATCAAAAATGACTCCAAGATTTCTCACAGTATTACTAGAGGTCAGGGTAATGCCATCCAGAGTAAGGATCTGGTTAGACACCATGTTTCTAAGATTTGTGGGGCCAAGTACAATAACTTCAGTTTTATCTGAGTTTAAAAACAGGAAATTAGAGGTCATCCATGTCTTTATGTCTGTAAGACAATCCTGCAGTTTAGCTAATTGGTGTGTGTCCTCTGGCTTCATGGATAGATAAAGCTGGGTATCATCTGCGTAACAATGAAAATTTAAGCAATGCTGTCTAATAATACTGCCTAAGGGAAGCATGTATAAAGAATAAAATTGGTCCTAGCACAGAACCTTGTGGAACTCCATAATTAACCTTAGTCTGTGAAGAAGATTCCCCATTTACATGAACAAATTGTAATCTATTAGATAAATATGATTCAAACCACTGCAGCGCAGTGCCTTTAATACCTATGGCATGCTCTAATCTCTGTAATAAAATTTTATGGTCAACAGTATCAAAAGCAGCACTGAGGTCTAACAGAACAAGCACAGAAATGAGTCCACTGTCTGAGGCCATAAGAAGATCATTTGTAACCTTCACTAATGCTGTTTCTGTACTATGATGAATTCTAAACCCTGACTGAAACTCTTCAAATAGACCATTCCTCTGCAGATGATCAGTTAGCTGTTTTACAACTACCCTTTCAAGAATTTTTGAGAGAAAAGGAAGGTTGGAGATTGGCCTATAATTAGCTAAGATAGCTGGGTCAAGTGATGGCTTTTTAAGTAATGGTTTAATTACTGCCACCTTAAAAGCCTGTGGTACATAGCCAACTAATAAAGATAGATTGATTATATTTAAGACCGAAGCATTAATTAATGGTAGGGCTTCCTTGAGCAGCCTGGTAGGAATGGGGTCTAATAGACATGTTGATGGTTTGGAGGAAGTAACTAATGAAAATAACTCAGACAGAACAATCGGAGAGAAAGAGTCTAACCAATTACCGGCATCACTGAAAGCAGCCAAAGAGAACGATATGTCTTTGGGATGGTTATGAGTAATTTTTTCTCTAATAGTTAAAATTTTATTAGCAAAGAAAGTCATGAAGTCATTACTAGTTAAAGTTAAAGGAATACTCGGCTCAATAGAGCTCTGACTCTTTGTCAGCCTGGCTACAGTGCTGAAAAGAAACCTGGGGTTGTTCTTATTTTCTTCAATTAGTGATGAGTAGTAAGATGTCCTAGCTTTACAGAGGGCTTTTTTATAGAGCAACAGACTCTTTTTCCAGGCTAAGTGAAGATCTTCTAAATGAGTGAGATGCCATTTCCTCTCCAACTTACGGGTTATCTGCTTTAAGCTGCGAGTTTGTGAGTTATACCACGGAGTCAAGCACTTCTGATTTAAGGCTCTCTTTTTCAGAGGAGCTACAGCATCCAAAGTTGTCCTCAAAGAGGATATAAAACTATTGACGAGATAATCTATTTCACTTACAGAGTTTAGGTAGCTACTTTGCACTGTGTTGGTATATGGCATTGGAGAACATAAAGAAGGAATCATATCCTTAAACCTAGTTACAGCGCTTTCTGAAAGACTTCTACTGTAATGAAACTTATTCCCCACTGCTGGGTAGTCCATCAGAGTAAATGTAAATGTTATTAAGAAATGATCAGACAGAAGGGGGTTTTCAGGGAATACTGTTAAGTCTTCAATTTCCATACCATAAGTCAGAACAAGATCTAAGGAATGATTAAAGTGGTGGGCGGACTCATTTACATTTTGAGCAAAGCCAATCGAGTCTAACAATAGATTAAATGCAGTGTTGAGGCTGTCATTCTCAGCATCTGTGTGGATGTTAAAATCGCCCACTATAATGATCTTATCTGAGCTAAGCACTAAGTCAGACAAAAGGTCCGAAAATTCACAGAGAAACTCACATTAACGACCAGGTGGACGATAGATAACAACAAATAAAACTGGTTTTTGGGACTTCCAATTTTTTTTGAGCAAATGCTTCAGGGGAGCATTAGCATGGCTAAAACCTTTCTGCTTTCAACCTTTCAGACCCCCCGCATTTTTAGGCAGTTTTCTGTTTTTGCCTTTCAGCTTCTGGGGGAGCTCCACCCCCACACCCCCCTAATTACAGCCGTCTTAGTCCCCTGCCACTTTAAGCATTTTTTTTAAATGTAGATGAAAATTAATATTCAAACTTTTCAGCTAGTTGACAGTAGGGCTGTACAATATGGCCAAATTATCATATCTCAATATTATCATATCAATATGATATACAATATGACTATGATTTCACACAAAGTGCAGCAACAGTGAAAATTAAACACTCTTAAAACAGTAATAATACCACACTCATTTTGCACTCATCATAAGGTTAGGATACTGTGCCCTCCAAACGTACTGGAACACTTGAAATTTCACACATTTATTTTCTTTATGCCATTTTAAATACAAGAAATACAAAAAATATAAAGAATAAAAATTTCTAAAATGATCTTCCTCAAACTCAAACTGAAAGCAAATCTCAAAAACTTGAAAATATCTGTAAATAATAATGGTAAATGGACTGCATTTATATAGTGCTTTTCCATCTGCATCAGGCGCTCAAACCGCTTTACAATAATGGCTCACATTCACTCCGATGTGAGGGTGCTGCCACATAAGGTGCTCACTACACACTGGGAGCAACTAGGGGATTAAGGACCTTGCACAAGGGCCCTTACTGATTTTCTAATCAAGCTAGGATTTGAACCAAGGATCTTCTGGTCTTAAGCCCAACAGCGTAACCACTAGACCATCACCTAGACCAGTTTTATTGCCAGTTTTCTTCAGACAAATCAGGGCATGGAAACATGAATATGTCACTGAATATGTCTTGGACTTTATTTACACTCAACAAAAATATAAACGCAACACTTTTGGTTTTGCTCCCATTTTGTATGAGATGAACTCAAAGATCTAAAACTTTTTCCACATACACAATATCACCATTTCCCTCAAATATTGTTCACAAACCAGTCTAAATCTGTGATAGTGAGCACTTCTCCTTTGCTGAGATAATCCATCCCACCTCACAGGTGTGCCATATCAAGATGCTGATTAGACACCATGATTAGTGCACAGGTGTGCCTTAGACTGCCCACAATAAAAGGCCACTCTGAAAGGTGCAGTTTTATCACACAGCACAATGCCACAGATGTCGCAAGATTTGAGGGAGCGTGCAATTGGCATGCTGACAGCAGGAATGTCAACCAGAGCTGTTGCTCGTGTATTGAATGTTCATTTCTCTACCATAAGCCGTCTCCAAAGGCGTTTCAGAGAATTTGGCAGTACATCCAACCAGCCTCACAACCGCAGACCACGTGTAACCACACCAGCCCAGGACCTCCACATCCAGCATGTTCACCTCCAAGATCGTCTGAGACCAGCCACTCGGACAACTGCTGAAACATTCGGTTTGCATAACCAAAGAATTTCTGCACAAACTGTCAGAAACCGTCTCAGGGAAGCTCATCTGCATGCTCGTCGTCCTCATCGGGGTCTCGACCTGACTCCAGTTCGTCGTCGTAACCGACTTGAGTGAGCAAGTGCTCACATTCGCTGGTGTTTGGCACGTTGGAGAGGTGTTCTCTTCACGGATGAATCCCGGTTCACACTGTTCAGGGCAGATGGCAGACAGCGTGTGTGGCGCCGTGTGGGTGAGCGGTTTTCTCATGTCAATGTTGTGGATCGAGTGGCCCATGGTGTCGGTGGGGTTATGGTATGGGCAGGCGTCTGTTATGGATGAAGAACACAGTTGCATTTTATTGATGGCATTTTGAATGCACAGAGATACTGTGACAAGATCCTGAGGCCCATTGTTGTGCCATATATCCAAGAACATCACCTCATGTTGCAGCAGGATAATGCACGGCCCCATGTTGCAAGGATCTGTACACAATTCTTGGAAGCTGAAAATGTCCCAGTTCTTGCATGGCCGGCATACTCACCGGACATGTCACCCATTGAGCATGTTTGGGATGCTCTGGACCGGCGTATACGACAGAGTGTACCAGTTCCTGCCAATATCCAGCAACTTCGCACACCCATTGAAGAGGAGTGGACCAACATTCCACAGACCACAATTGACAACCTGATCAACTCTATGCGAAGGAGATGTGTTGCACTGCATGAGGCAAATGGTGGTCACACCAGATACTGACTGGTATCCCCCCCCCCCCCCCCCAATAAAACAAAACTGCACCTTTCAGAGTGGCCTTTTATTGTGGGCAGTCTAAGGCACACCTGTGCACTAATCATGGTGTCTAATCAGCATCTTGATATGGCACACCTGTGAGGTGGGATGGATTATCTCAGCAAAGGAGAAGTGCTCACTATCACAGATTTAGACTGGTTTGTGAACAATATTTGAGGGAAATGGTGATATTGTGTATGTGAAAAAAGTTTTAGATCTTTGAGTTCATCTCATACAAAATGGGAGCAAAACCAAAAGTGTTGCGTTTATATTTTTCTTGAGTGTACATCAATTAGGAAGAAATACAAAATTTTCTTTCACCAAAACATCAAATCTAGGCTTGCATCTCAGATGTACTTTCTGGCAAATTGTAACTGAATTATCAGGTCTTCTTTTTAAGAAAATCCTCCTCTACACCACTTCATCAGGAAGCTGGATTTTATATTTTTCATTGATTTATATCAAGTTGTAGAGATTTGCTTTCAGTTTAAGTTTAAGGAAGATAACTTTATTTATATTACTTGATTTATTTAAACTTGTGTCACTGGTGTGTCACTCAGACAGCAAAATTAAGAGGTTATTTAAAAATAAGTCCTTCAGAGAGCAAAATTAAGAGGCTACACAAGTTTTATACAGAAGAGAAGAAGAGTAAATGACCTGTATTTCTTTCAGCCTGAGCATCTTCACGTTATATCTCATGAATCAACAGCTGCCTGCTCATTTAAAATAACTGGAGAAACATGTATATATAAGGCAACCCAAATTAAAGGAGAAATGCCACTTTTAACAATCTGGACCTCATTTCTGGCATAAAATATGTTCATTTACTCACCAATATAATTTTGGTGTCATTTGGAGTCTGTGGTTCAGATGACATTTTCAGTTTAAAATCTTAGTCAAACATTTTTCTTCTTCTACTAAGGTGGATTAGAACTTTTTGTGGTACCAACTACTGTACTGGAGGGGCCTAGCAGTCAATGTGTGTCACTGATTTCAAAAGACAGCTCTTGTTGTTTTTTTCTTTTTTGCATGTGCTGTGACATGTCAGTCATCTGTGTCCAATCAGATTTCAGGGGAGTCCAGTGCAACCCTGGCCTCCACTCTAGCTCCACCCATGCCATGAAGTGTTCAACATTTGACATTTCCTGTTTCACTGTGGACTCAAAATTTGGCACTTCCTGTTTCAGTGTGAACTTTCCACTGAGTTCCCGCGAAATTCCACAAGATCTCACCTGTCAATCCAGGAAGTGTCGATCCAGGAAGTGTTAAACATTTAACATTTCCTTTTTCACTGCGGACTCAAAATTTGGCACTTCCTGTTTAGGACTCCCTGTATCATGAGCGAGCTTTGCGCCACGAAGCTCATATCAAATATCTCTTCATCAAACTAACAGGGTCAAATGTCTACTATTGCCATTCATTCTGTATATATTCCAGGCGATCACCTGGATTGAATAGTACACTAAGTTGGTTGAGGTGCACGTCTTTTATTGTGAGGAAATATCAGCTATGACACTAGCTGTGCATGATCCAACATGCAGGTGCCTCGAGCAAGACTACTGTATCATCAGCATCCTGGCTGAAGCCAAGCTCCAGAGCATAGTGTGTCAATATCAAGAGCCAGCTTTGGTGGGTGGGTCACATTGTTAGGATCGATGAGGGCCAACTTCCCAAGCAGATCTTCTACTCCCAGCTGAGCGAAGAAAAATGGTCCAGAGGAGGGCAGAACAAACAATACAAGGACCTCATGAAGCACAACCTCAAGAGCTGCTCCATTAACTAGAAGACTGTTACCTGGATGCATCTCACAAAGCAAGAAGGCATTCTGATGTGGGCTTCCATCACAACTTGTATAAAACGAGTTGTTTTGCTCAATGTTGCTTAAACCAGGGGAGTTTCAACACAAGGTGTAATACCACAAGAACCTGAGGATGCTTAACATAAAACCCAAATATTATAGAACTTTAAATGGAAAACAAAGGCAGAGTTAGGAGCGGTTTGGGCGGTTCACTTGTTCTTTGTTTGTAACACTCATATATAAAGTCTGTGTTATGACGAATACTTCCTTTGATAGATTTTTTTTGGGGGGGGGGGCTCTGGTAACATTATCAAACTGCTGTTTTGTGCATTTGATAACTCAAATCTACCAAAGAAAATAAATAAAAGGAATAATATCAGAAGACAACGCTGTCTGTAGGTAGATGGCTTTTGTTACCACCAGATGACAGTGTTTATCATCTCAGCTTGTCTGGACCTGATTATCATGACATCTATGGACCCCTAGTGGTGTACAAGTAACACAAGCAGTAGGGCCTTATAATCCAGACACTTTACTGCAGGCTAAATTTAGAGAAGATTTGACGATGCACAGCAAAAATACAGAGCTGATTAGGTCTCGCATCAACAATATTAACAAAAAATAACCTGATATGAAAAGATATACAAAGATAAATATGATTCTCTGTGTGTTTATCTCATGCAGCAGTGAGCTGCAGAACCATATGCATGACAGAAAAGGTCATTGGAGTGGCCCGAGTGTGGAGAAAATCATTACACACTTATTTCTCTGCCAAAAGGTCTTCAGTGGCATTAATGCCTGCTCTCTGTGATATATAATGAAAGGTTTTGTGTGCACGGTTTTGGTCTACTGAGTCTTCATTACACCAGACTTGGTCCACTCTTGTCCTCTGCTCTCACTCATCGCCTCTCCCAGAGCCAGTCGACGACTAATGAATTACAGTGGATGCCATGTGGTGCTGAGGGAGCAGAGTCCATTTTAGCTCAAATTACCTCTCGAATTCCGTTCACACAGCAGCACCGACCCAGTTCCCAGCCTTGCCCAAGTCCTCCTGATGGTTCACACCTTTCCCTCATTTCTTTTCAGCGGCAGGACTTCTAGATTTTTGAGGGGTCAGTTACAAATTGAGATAAAAAACATGCGAGGTAAACTGCAGTATCATCTGTAAATGTGCAAACAACAGGCTCCATCTCAGCAGGATTTAGCACTTCAGTTAGCACGCTCAGCCTTGGGCACCATTCCCATCAAGTCTGCCGTGCAGCCATTATCCGTGCCATCCAATGAAATAATCCACACCATTGTATATTAAAGACACCCAGCGCATCTTTGAGCTCAGATCACACTGTGCACAGCTTATTATAACCAAACAGTAATGGATTAAATCAAGGTGAACTTTTCCACCACATCTTATTCATCTTGAAAGGCAGACAAAAGTAAGTTTTGTGAAAAGGAGCTTACACTGATAGCATCTGAAAACTGAAGTTTTAAGGGTTTACACCACAACCCTGCACCTCCAGCGCACTTGGATTAGAAGCGTTTAAACATGAAGGTTTGCTCAAGTCGTCACACTGATTAACTCCATAGCTGAGCAAAATAACACAATGAAGACCAGTGATACACTAAAAAAAATGCAGTCTGTTGGATTTACATGATTTAAATATGTACATTGGTTGGACATAATCAAAATGTGTCCAAATAAGATAGTTTTCTTCTGTTTCTAATTGAGATACAAAAGCAAATTGTCTTGTTTGGGCACATTCTGATCATGTGCAACAAATGTACATATTTACATATTTAAGTAATGTCTCCCTTTTTTGTAGACTAATCAGCATGTGGTCAAAAATCATGAATACAAAGACTAATTTAATTTAATTTAAGTTAGGGGTCGTTATAATGTTTTTGAAGTGTCAGAATCCAGACAGACAGACCAACAGATCTGAGTGTTATGACTGACAAAAGAAGCAAATTGGTAAATAAATAAAATGTTTTTTTCCCCCCATGTCTGTTATAATATAGTTCAAAGAATCATTACAAACATTCTGAAATTCAAAGATTTTATTTCTGAATGTCATCAATCTCTGGACCAAATTTGGTCTTGATGTGCTAAAAAAATTAAAACCCCAAATCACATAAAAAAGTAAAGTTCATAAAAGTGTTGGCCACAAAACATATTCATTCTTCATATATGAAAAAAAAATTATATATTATTTCATCCATGGACACGCACGATTCTGATTGGCTGATTTCTCATCCTGATCTGTTCCATATACCCATTCAAATAATCCAGACCCGCATAAATCGAATCATGCTTCCAGTTTTACTTTGGATGTACTGAGTTTTTATTTTATTATTTATTTTGGAGTGCGGGGCTTCATTAATAAGTCAGAGACAATCAACAGGTTTGTATTCATGATGCGGAAAGATGCGCAAACTTGGTGTGCAGTATCCAATTTCCTGCGACTAAAATGTCCTGGTGGAACGTTCCCGGCATGTCCCACTGCTGGAGGTAAAAACAACTCAGGTGGGCAGAGGTGAAAGGCGCACATGGTGCGTTCAGGGTAGTCCGGCACTATTTTGGCTCGTTAAGCGCGCAGGGCCACACAGAGAGCGCGGCCTCGGGACTGACCTCTGACTATAATTAAAGTTACGCACGTGTTTCTCACGTGTGGAGTGAAAAAGAAAACGTGATGCAACTGTTTTCCCCCAACCTCCATATGCGACTGCAAGTTTAAATTCTGCTCACTTTGAGGAGACAACAAATAAACTGTAATTCTGCAAATCAGAGGATGAACAAACCTTCTCTTAAACTTTACACCTGCACCCCCCCCCCCCCCCCCAACACTTGTTTGCTCGTAAAACTATCGGTGGAGTCCGGAACAGGTGCATGAGTTATGTGGACGATCCCAACCTCGAAAAGCATTCTGGGGAACAGATACACTGCGCCACTGCCGCACAGGACGCGCATTTTATTTATTTATTTATTTTTTATCTTTTAGAATCATATCAGATTAATCCATCTGAGAAAACTGTTTTGTAAAAACCACAAACTCAATTGTGTGATTTTTTTTTTAACATTTCTGAGCTGAAGAACAACGCAAATGTGCAAAAACAGAACGGATCGAGTAACTTTGGAGTAAAATACATTTTCTCACTTTTGTAATTGTGTGAGAGGTTAAATCTAAATTAAATATGGTGGCGTGTCATTATTTTGTCCCTTAACTGTTCAAACTACTTTTTTCTCGCTTTTGTCGAAAATTTAAGCGACTTTCTAAAGAAATTAAGTAGTTATTAAAGCAATACAGCATTCTGCACTGAAAGACGTCTGTTGAATTTACGTGATTTAAATTTGTATACCTACATACGTTGCACTTGATAGGTTAATTTTCTTGTGAGTTTAAGTCGGATATAAAATGATCACGTGTAACAGATGTGAAAATTGTTTCCTTTATTTCAGGGTTGAATGCATTTTTAAATCGAATCTTGTTTTTCAGGCACCAATGAAAAAAAATGATAATAAAAAATTATAATCAGAAAGTACCCAAGCAGAGTTCTTCTACAACGTGACTGCAAAAATAAATAAATAAAAAAACTAAATAAATAAATCCAATCATTTAAAGGGGGAAACAGTACTTCATAAATTTATTTCCATGTGTTGAGCATCAAAAACCATCAAGACAATATGACTAAAAGATTCTTCAACTTGAATTTTTGCATTTAGAATCGGCAGAAACCAAACTTCAGCCAAGTGTTTCCAACAAACCATAAACACAATGGAGCTCAGCGGAACCAGGGACAGACAGGTCGGCTGTCTTTCACTTTTTAAAAAAATTACATTATTGTGGACAATTATTCCCCTAAAACCTTCCGCACTTTTAACTCTCATCCTTAACTAACCGCTTGTCTAATTAAGCCGAGGCCTAAATTGCGCGCACGGGGCGGCGCAGCTGTTTGCGCTGAACTCGATCTGAGACTTCAGAGCTTCTTAGGAACAATCCGAATTCAAATGAGACTTATCTACGGCACAACGATCAGACGGATTAAGAGTTATAATAATAATAATAATAATAATAATAATAATAATAATAAAAACAGAGAAACTCAGCAGAAAGTCCGTTTACAAAACGCGCATCAAACAGCGGGACAGTGGAAGACAATTAAAACCCCACGTCACAGCTTTGTGCAGCTTAAAAAAAAAAAAAAAAAAAAAAAATCCTATTTCACTTTCTCAAACATTTAACCGCAAGCAGCTGAAAGAAAAAAAATGGAGGCAAGCGCAAAATAACATGTTACCAACGTTAAGGTTGCTATTTATTATTATCATCATCCTGCAGTAATGCGCTGGAAATACTTTAAATTCTGAATTGATTTGTATTCCTTTCTAGCAGCATGTACATAAATGCAATTAAACTCTGCTAATATTATTATTTTCTAATTTAGCTGCAGTTCTTGGCTTTAAAGGAAAAAAACGCGCGGTGGGGGGGGAGGGGGGGCAGCGATTTCTCAAACTCATAAAAGCACAAATAAATAAATATCATAAAATATCATACAGGATGATCAAATAGGAAAGACGCACTTTCAGGTTTTAAAAGGAACAGGAAGCTGGAGGATTTGCTGCGACCCCTGCATGGTAACAGAGCTGATGAGACCCCATTCATGTGGAGGGGACGGTGACCAAAGGAGGAGGAGGAGGAGGTGCTGCGGGTGCATCTGCAGAGGTCCCACCGCCCTCTGATCTGCGAGCTGGCACACATCACGGCGTCCATTCACAAATCCTCCTTGTGCGCGTCACCTTTTGTAGTACTCCATAGTACCGCTGACGTAGGAGACAATCCTACCAAGGAAAACACATGCGGGGAGGGGGAGGAGGAGCGCGGGGGGGGGTGGTTATAGGAACTCGACAGGGCACATGCGCACAATGCAAGTTATTAGAATAAAGCGGGGAGGGTGTGTACGGACGCGCGTTTGTGTCCCCGTCTGTGTGTGTGTGTGTGTGGGGGGGGGGGGGGGGGGGGGGGGAATAAGTGCAGTGAATATGAAATGGACCGAACTGGTAGATTTATAGGCTGCATGGATATAGAAATGTGTGCAGATGTGAATTTGGAGAGCTTTAGGAAAGCGGCGCTGATGCTCCGCTACAGTTTGAGACAAACATGAGGAGTGTGTTAAAAAAAAATAAAACACAGCTACTGTCTATGCACTTTTAGTTATACAAACTGAACTGTGACGTCACCCTTCGCAAAATAACCACCAGACAGTAAAAGTCACACCTCAGGGGACATGATGATGTCTAACTTCAGAGGCAGCGAGCAGGAATTTACAGGTGTGGTGGCGACAGCTGGAGGTCACGTGACAGAGTCACCTGGCTGCAGCGGACACATCTGCTGACCGGAGGATTTCTGCACAAGCTGGCTGTGTGCGTGCTGCACCGGACCTTCTTTAAAAATAACAACAATAATAACGAATGCGCTGCACGTCTTTTTTAAAACAAGCTCAGTAACAGCACCAACAAAACACAAATGCAAACGTCTGTGCACACACTTTTTTGCATGACTTCAATGTCACAAGAAATGTTTTATTCTTAATGTGCACGCATGCACGCACACATTATACAACATTATACTGTTTCTTTAAAAAAAAATGCAAGCAACAGCTTTATGTTAAACACGGCAATCTTAACGAATCACATGTGGCTCAGTAAAATAATTTTATAATTTAAATAATACCAGTGTGACACAAATAAATATCAATCAAAGGTGAGACAACTTTTAAACCTTACGCAAGAATGAAAATTTTCCCCATTCAAAATAGAATCTGAATGCTTTTCAAATTGCAGACGTGCGCACTCATTATTGGGACGGTGTTAGTTTAATTTTCCAGCTATAAGGACTCAAAACGGCTCGCCTTTCACAGAACAAAATTCTTAAAACGGATACACAGACAACAAATGAGGTACACGCTGTTTATATGTGTGTGTGTGTGTGTGTGTGTGTGTGTGTGTGTGTGTGTGTGTGTACACACAGCAGATATTTTATTATATCTAGGTCACATTTCTTATATTTCCTCTGATATCAAGCCAACGCCTGCTTATTCATTTTAAGATTATATTTATTTTTTTAGTATTAAGTGGCAGTTTTTTTTTTCCTCACAGAAAAAACAACAACAAAATTAAATGAAATCAGACTGTGGGGCTCCGTATCGCAGTGTGCCTGCTGGCTCTTGATTCGGATTCGGTGTCACTTCCTCCAGACGCGCCGGTTCCTCTGCTGGGGTTAGAGGCCAAACACGGGCGGCAGCGCGCTGTCTGCGCCTCCATTGTGCGCCCGCTCATTTAGCGCGCAGCATTAATCTGCGCTTCCCCTCGCCGGTGAGAAACAATCGCAGCGTGAGAGTGGCCTAATTGCATCCTTCACTCCCGACTTTCACCTCGGACGGATCCTTTTGTCAGGTCGTGCGGGTGTTATGTTCAGGTACAGCTGGGCAATCAGGACACTGGACTCCAAAGCCCGTGCGCGAGAATACAGACTACAGATTTAATCAAAATATTTCAGGCAATAATACTTTACCAGATCTGCAACAAATAGGCATGTAACCAATGTAAATTATGGGGTTTAAGATTCAAACAACAAACACTCGAGCATTTAATTTACGTCAACTTGAGCACAGATCAAACTGAGCAGACAGCAAGAGGCCACAAATAATCACAACACAAGAAAAAAATGCGCTCCAGTTCACTCCCACATACCAAGAAGCAGAGGAAAACATAACAACAAGGCATTAGAAACAGCTAAATGACCTGTGCCAGTTTGGATCTCCACGATGGCCCTGTTTATTACGCGCAGCTCGGTCCAAACACCAGCGGGAGCAGCCCCGATGCACGGTGGCGTCCTGATGACTGAGCAGAAGCACAAACTTGGTGTTGGTCAGCAAAGTTGCTCAAAGTTTTGTCTTTGGCGCTCAGCATCCGGAGCAGCACACACAAAACAATTTGTTTGCATCACTGATTCCTTTTAAAGGGATATGGACCCAGTTTGGGGTCGGAGCGCCGCGTCACGACAGGCGGACACGCATCCGTGCGCGTTAAAAACCTGCCATTAAATGATGATCTTGTTTAGTTTCTTTTAGATAAAATAATTTCCTGCCTATTGCAGCGCTGCTGAAGCAAACAAGGCAACAAATAAGGCGCAAAAAGAAGCTGATATGAAAAGAATGTTTCCTTCATAAAGTGTGCTTTGAGATAAATGTTCAAAAACAACAACAAAATGTTTGTTACACTTAAAAATTAATTTAGCATTCCAATGTTAAGTTATTCTGAGTTGACCTCTCGTGTTTTTTATAACATTTGAGGCGGGTACTTTGTTGGTATAACGAGCATGATTTATAATTTGTGTTATATCCCTAATTTTCTCAAAAATAATTTTTCCCATTTCACGGATCCCTGAATTTTATCCGCATTAAGCCCCTTTGCACAACTTTATAGCATTTGTTTGATATGCATCCATTTGTTGCTACACATTTTGCATCCAAGCATCACTGGATGGTACAAGTGACAGTGTCTCTGATTAAAAGCACCAAATTTAAGCGGATAAATTAGAAAATTGCGCGAGGAACATATATATATATATATATATATATTCCTCCCCTCCCCGCGTGCAGAAAACAATAAAACCTTGAGGCTTCACACAGCACGCTAAGACAATTAACGATTCATTTCCATATAGCAGCGCGTGCATGTTGGCTGTTTTTTTTCTTTTTGTTGGAAGGGGAGCAAATTAAAAACCAAAATACTACAGATTTATACACAGATGAATTATTGGGACAGCGGATGGGCATGCACGGGATTTAAATTAGTCTTCTTCTACGTTAGTCCAAGACTCTTCCCCTTTCAAGGATGGGCGTTTGTGGACTGCTCTGGAGTCGGCGTCACGTGTCCCGGTTTCTCCTTGCGCATTGGTCCAAGGCACGTGTCTGGGAGGACTGTGGGAAAACGTCACTCGGGGGGCTCGTATTGAAAATAAGAACAAAACTCCAGAGTGAGAGTATTAGAGCAGCAGTTTAGAAGCCTCTTTATTTACCCTTAGTTTAGTTTAGGTGTCCCTGAAAACGGATAACTCCGAAATTGGACCGTGCGTAAATGGCAAACGTTATCTAGCTCGATACAACCCGGTTTTGAGGGGGATACATGTGCAAAAGTATGTTTTTCTCACAGGACGCTGGTGCAAAGCTTTGCATGCTATTCAAGGCACTCAGTAGAATTTGAGTTTCTTTAAAAAAAAAAAAAAACTTTACGCGTGCATAACCGTTCTTTCCCCACAGAAGTTCTCGGTGAATTATTGCAGCGGAGAGAGCGATAAAGGGGTTAAAGAGAGCAAATCAGTATGGAAGAAAATGATCGCGGCCACAGAGACGCGGTGGAGCGGCAGGAGCCGGCGGACGAATCCAACAGAGCCATCCTTCCTCTCTTACAAGCGCCCGGAAACTTACAGATCCCTCATCGGGTCACCAATTTCTTCATCGATAACATCCTGCGGCCGGATTTCGGACGGAAAAAGGACGCGAGCGCAAATCGCGAAGAGAACACTTTGGCGTCGCGGGAGAGCCGCAGCAGCCCCGCGGCCCCTCAGACGGAGCCGGTGGGGAGCACAGTGCCAGCGGAGGGGACGTCCACTCCCCACACGGACACCGGGGTCAAGAAGCCCCCTATCGCCGGCGACGAGCCGCTGAAAACCCGCGGGGAGAGCGGAGACCAGTGCCTAAGCTCAGACTCGGACAGTTCCCAAGTCAGTTCGAACCCGGGCCTGTCTCAGCCCATGCTGTGGCCAGCCTGGGTCTACTGCACCAGATATTCGGACAGGCCTTCGTCAGGTTGGTGCACCCATTTTAACTTTGCGAGCTGTAGTCGGTAACCTGAAATACCCCGTAACACTGACCTCGCATGGCTTGACCGACTTTTAGAGAGCGAATTGCGCTGTGCCGCGTAATTACGCATTCATGAAATATGGTCAAATATGAAAGCAGTGTGTTAAAAAAATGTATAAATCACAAAATCGACATTGGAATTCATTAACATTAACGCACATGCAAAATGCAGAAAAATAATTAGTGACTCTTGACGATAAAGTAATTATTTTAAATGCACACACCAAAATGTAAAAAAAATTAAAAAGTAAATGTCTGGAAAATATTGTGTCGTGGTCTTAATTCACTCAGACTGATTGCATTCAGTTTTCTTGCTGATAAGCTGCAGATCTTCCACAAAATCTTTATTTTGTGCACTTGTCGTGCCCCTCAGAATCGCTTGTGTTGGTGATGAATTAATTATGCGTCTGTTTTGACAATAGACGACCACCTCTTACAAACTAGCCGATCATCATTTACGAGACATCTGGTGTTATTTGGAGACTGTTTTATATTATTATTAAGAAACGCTCCCAAGTTGGAACAGAGGTGGTTGGGAGGAATAAATCCATCGTTTTGTTTTTTGTTTTTTACGTGTGCGTCGAAAAGTGGAGTACTACTCGTCCTCATGCATTATGTAACGCAGAGTGGCGTAGGCGACTACTACGAGTTGTAGAGCTGCACAGATTTTACGTATATGAGCTGGATTTTTTTTTTTTTTATGCAGCTGATTCATGGAGATGTTCGGGCTTTGTGGTTGTCGGTGCGTGAATGTTTTTGTTTGGAGGAGGGATCGGACCACCGCAGACCCTCCGAACACTCATGAATAGGCCTGTTCACATTCAGTGCACGTTCGCACCGAGTGCATTTTCATTAAAAAACACAACAAAAAGCAACACGCAGCAACGCTACAGTTGTTTGTCTCATCTCACCTGAATCACACGTGAGTGTCAGTTGTTTTTTTAATCTCCCCAGAATTTAGATATATTACAGCCGACTGTGCACGCGCTCGCGTGTGTGCACAAAGAGTGGAGATAGACAAGGAGGGAGGGGAAGTTTGTGCTTCTCTGCTGTGGATGTGTCAGCATTTTACAACCATTCCTCCCTCTTTTGTTTTTTACACGTTTATCCAAAAATGTCTCAGAAACCATCAGAGAATTTGTGAATGACAACAAATTTCACAAATGACTAATTTTAACACTGTTTTGAGATCAATAGCAAAAGTTTAAACGACCTACATTTTCTGAAATCAGGACTTTACGCACGTTTTCGCCGTGCGTAAAAGTCGCGAGGTGCGTTTTTTTTTCCTAAGACGACGCATGCTTACAAAGCTGTTGTAAAAAGTTTTCAACAAAATACAATGTTTTAATTCTGACAACCACCATGTGTGTCTCACAGGGCCAAGATCACGCAAACCAAAGAAGAAATCGACCAGCAAAGAGGACAAGCGACCACGGACGGCCTTCACAGTGGAGCAGCTGCAAAGACTCAAATCGGAGTTTCAGACAAATCGCTATCTGACCGAGCAGAGGCGACAGAACCTGGCGCAAGAACTGGGCCTGAACGAGTCCCAGATAAAGATCTGGTTTCAAAACAAGAGGGCCAAAATAAAGAAGGCCAGCGGCACCAAGAACACGCTGGCCTTGCACCTGATGGCACAGGGACTGTACAATCACGCCACCGTCACTTCGAAGGACGAAAAATCAGACAGCGACTGATTTTCACAAAAAGTAACAGCAGCCTCCCGACGAAGAATCTATAATAATCCTATTTTTAAACTATATCACGCTCATATGTAATAAAATAAAATATCACAGGAGAAAATATATCAACGACGACCTACTACACACCATAAAATAAATAATAATAATAATAATAAAAAATACTATAAAGCAACTTTCAGGATTTGAGGACACTAGGCATCAGCCCACACAGGAATGTTTGTTTATATGAGTATTATAATGTTTTCGTTTTGAGGAGGTTTTAATCAAGCCTACAATGCAATAACTTCATTGAATAAAAGGGCCAGTGTATAGAGTATACCAGCATAAGTTGTCTACAAAAAATTAGATGTTTCTGCAGTATCATGTCTATGAAAGATGTTGCATAAAGGTTTGCTTTCATTGTTTGTCCTCCCTCCTCCCAGCACTCGTTTTTTCAAAGGCCTCCTGCTCTTCATGATTGTCAACATTTTGCATTTAATCTGTCAGTGAGAAAACTCAAAAGTCCAAAGAATATTTTTCTGCTGCATCCAGGCTGCTGTGAACTTAAAAATGAATGCTAATAATATTTTATTTCCATCAGTTCACTTGTACTTGATGTAAAATAGGAAAAGGAAAGCAGTTTGCTTTTTTTGGGGGGGGGGGGGGGGGTAATTGGAAGGATAATACATTTTGATACTTTTTTAAAATACAAGTGAACAGTTTATTATCATCATGTACAGACTTCAAAGTAACTGAGTGTGTTTTTTTTAACATGCCACTAAAATGCTCTGTGATCGTCTCATAGCCTTTAAGCATTTTTGTGCGTTTTCCCTCATGCATCAGTGCAGCTATTAGAAGTTTTAATAGCAATATCATTTTTTTGTAGCTCAACATACTGAAGGCTATAATGCTGCATAAAAACGTGACAGAAAGGACTCTATAGCATACAGACAGTGACAACCATTGTGCACACTCTTTGATTATAGACTATAAATGCAGGTTACTGGATGTTCTTGTTAAATCTCTCTATATACAACTTTATTACATATCCATATATCAGAAAAGAAGGATAATCCATCAGTGACTGTATTTCAAATGTTGGAAATCTCTTATGTTCAAAGGACTTCATATGTGTATTTATATAGATTATATTGAGAAAAAAAATCTATCCAATGACCAGTGTTGCTTTAGAGTAGATATCTGAGGTGTTTACACTGCTTGTTTATCTTGCAATAACTTGTTTTCCCTCTCCTTTTGTGAATGGACATAGTTTATGGGGCCTTTGCATGTAAGCTGCAAGTCGTTGTACTTTGGGCAAATAACTGTGTTTAAAAACTTCGGTCTTTATCAGCGAAAGTATGATCAAGATATGTTTTAGACTGTATCCATGCCAAATTGTGGACTCTTTGCCTTTCAAAGTGTTTCTTTTTGTTGTTTTTGTGTATCTGCAAAAAGTGTGTGTGAATTAAAATCCACCAAACAGAACACACTTTGCCTTAAAAGTTCATGTGTTGAACTTTTTGTGAAACAGAACTGTGCCGAATCAGAGAAGCAGTATTACTTCAAATGCAGACTATTCAAGTTTAATGCCTTTATGAGAACTGCTGGTACGACATTATGAATCTACTCATCAGCGTATATCTATCTATATATGAACATGTTTAAATAAAATTACAACACAGAGTTGTAGAATACAATGCTATTTTTATTTTATGTTGAAGGTATTCTTAAATGTACATAATTTGTATCATGTATTAATTGTGTAATTAACTGCCTCTTGAAAACTGCAAAAGAAGAGTAAATAAAACTGAAGATTATACACAAGCAAGTTATGGGCAGTTTTTTTTTTTTCTTCTCCCCATGATGCGATATATTCACCAAAGTAGTAGTAAGGGTACCATTTGCACAGTTTTAATCAGATATTTATTTTGCAAAACAAAGGTCAACTTCATTTTGGATCCACCTTATATAGGCGGCATTCAGGTTATACACTTTAAAAATGTTTCATGGTGTGTATACCTTAAAAGACCTATTTCAACATTATTTATTTGTTTTACATGAACACATTTTATTAAGTTGATAACTTGTGACAAGACATGGTGACAAAACTGTTCACGTTCTTTTTAAGGGTGACATGGGTTAACAGAGGTTTTAAAACAAACAGTTTGATCATAAAAAATGGAATAGCCAAGTGTAATTTATTTTGACTTATGTGAAATAAGTTACTAATCCTCAATAAATAATAAAAAGTTAATTTGCATGTCAATTGAAGAAGTCTGAATCAGGTAAATTAAATAATTTGGCAACTTAACATCAAAACCTTTTAATCGTTTGTTGTAGAGGACAAACCAACTCGAATATATGAAATTACTCAGCTAAATGCTTGAGTTATGGCTGAGTTGGAATTATTTAAAAGGCTCCATATAAATTGTTACCTTCACTATTCTGAAGCTGCTCCAGTGTATTTTTTTTTTTAAGAGTGTATGCAAGGAAAAACTTTGAACAAATCCTCGGCATGTTTCGTCAACAATGCCTTATCTGGATTTCCATACTTGCACCATGAGTCTTTGAATGCCATGTTTAACTGCTGCTGACTGTCGTACTGCAGCAGATAGTCTTCAAGGTGGTCAGTCCTCCTCGCCATTTCTGAAAAGGGCCTGTGCTCCTATCACAGGGCAGAAATGGGAGTTGATAGGAGAGATAGGGAGAAAAGGAGCAATGAAGGTCAAAGCCCATCATGGCTGCAAGTGGCTGGTGCTGCCCCCCCACCACCACCACCCCACATTACACATTCTACACACAGAGCTTTCTTAAACTCTCTTCCTCTTCTCTTGCTCGCTCATGTCTTACTATCACTCGGCTTGATTTTACCCTTGCGTGGCACGTACACGTCTACGCACAATAACATGCTTCATTTCAGTTCCACTTCCATCTCTCTCTCACACAGACACACACACCATGAGCATGCGCACTGCTGTTGTTGTGGTCCTTCAATAGGAACCTTCATCAAAATATTCAAGCTGCCTGAAAGTTCAGATAGGGCCATCGGTGCACGAACAATAGCTCATGGAGGAAGGCTGCACGGGCACATTCTCCATCAACAAAAGGTTTTTATCTGAGCAGAGTTTGTCTCATCTGTGGACATGAAATTCAGGCTTTGTTCGAGGCTATTAATGACTCGATACAACTGAAAGTTTTTGCATTTGTGTGCAAGTACAATCGGGATAAAAAAAGATGTTTGCAATAAGAGCAGAAGACAATTATGTATCATGAGAGATACAGAAAGTTGTCAGTGTCCAAAAAAAAAAAAAAAAAAAAAGAGGTGAGTTGAAGAAAGTATCAATGCCTGCTTCCAAATACAAAAGAAGACAATCCTGCTATAACCTCCTCTACCATCCTCCCTCTCTCCCACTGTGTCATTTACCCACAGTTTCTAAATGCTTCCTATGGCCAGAGTGGAATCTGCACAGAGGTGCCTGGTCTTTGTGGCGGAAACATAATTAAAGTGGTGAAAGATGTAAAAGGTGAAGAATGGGGATGACATCAGGCCAATTTCACACTTGGCACTCGAATGGCTAGGTCCAAGCCAGGACTCTTGCCTCGCAACACAGATCAAAGCCCACTGTCACTGCACCAGTGGAGGAAAAAAAAAAGAGGTAAAAGGACACCTAACTATGCTAATCCCCAGGACGAATATATTTTAATCTTGTTAGAATACAAGTTAATGCTGTGGCTCAGTGACTGAACTTTTTTGGCAAGAATGAGAGGTGGACAGAACTACTTTTATCTTTTCTACATGAGGTGCCCGAGTCTGGCACCGGCTAAACAGCCAGAGTCTGAACAAACTTTCCTTTTTGGCAAACTCAACACTGCGTATTATAAAGCCACATACTGTATGGAGCAGGTAGCAGTCACAAGGCAGTGAAAGGGTCAGTAACAGTTTTCATTAACAACAGTTAGGGAAGGGGGGGCTCAGCCCCGGTGGCTGTGTCAGTGACCCCATCTGAAACCCCACTAAGGCACCTATCATGCAAAGGAAATGAGTATTTTGTGGACCGGTTTGTCCCCTCTCACACTGAGCCCTGCTTTCTCAAAAGCACCTTGGTAACCCTTGATCTCTCATGTATGGAAGTCAGGGCGCTGGGCCCTGCAGAAGGTGACTAGCCAGACAATAGCAAGTGGATGCTTTCTGGAAAAGTCACACCCAGGCAACTCTCATTTCACACACTGCATCTGAGTGACCTTTGAAAGGAGAAAAAAAAAAAGCACAACTTTTCAATGAAGATTCTTTGTGCTCACTTTAGGAAACACTGACACACACACTGCATCCGGAAAGTATTCACAGCACTCCTCTTTTTCCACATTTTGTTATGTTACAGCATTATTTCAAAATGGAGTAAATGCATTTTTTTTCCTCAAAATTCTACTCACAACACCCCATAATGACAACAGGAAAAAAGTTTTTTTTTTTTTTGCTAATTTATTAAAAATACAAACTAAGAAATCAATTCAATTTATTTCATTTATATAGCACCAAATCACAACAAAGTTGCCTCAAGGTGCTTCAGACAAGGTCTGACCTTACCAACCCCTAGAGCAAGCACACAGGTGACAGTGTTAAGGAAAAACTCCCTCTGATGATTTGAGGAAGAAACCTCAAGCAGACCAGACTCAAAGGGGTGACCCTCTGCTTGGGCCATGCTACCGACACAGTTTACAATACAAATATACAGGAAATTTTGGGAGTCCATGCTGGTGTCCAGGATGGGAGGCTTGCAGAAGAATAGACCCACTCCTACTTCTGGATGGAGCTGCACCTCAAACAGAGAGAGAAATACAACAGAATCAGGTGGCAGAAAGACTACAAATAAGGTATAATTTGTCAGCATTAAGCAACAAGAAAAACAGAAGAAATACTAAGGTGATCACCAACCAGTAGCCCTAATCTTCACTAAAAGACTCCGACTTCATATGTGCATAAGTATTCATACACTTTGCTCAATACTTTGTTGATGCACCTTTGGCAGCAATTACAGCCTCTTGAATATGATGCCACAAGCTTGGTGTTCCTATCTTTGGGCAGTTTTGCCCATTCCTCTTTGCAGCACCTCTCAAGCTCCTTCAGGTTGGATGGGGAGCATCGGTAAACAGCCATTTTCAGATCTCTCCAGAGATGTTCAATCAGATTCTGGTCTGGGCTCTTGCTGGGTCACTCAAGGACATTCACAGAGTTGTCCTGAAGCCACTCCTCCTTTGATATCTTGGTTGTGTGTTTAGGGTCATTGTCCTGCTGAAAGAACCATTGCCCCAGTCTGAAGTCAAGAGTGCTCTGGAACAGGTTTTCATCCAGGATTGTCTCTGTACATTGCTGCATTCAGCTTTTCCTCCATCCTGACAAGTCTCCCAGTTCCAACTACTGAAAAACATCCCCACAGCATGATGCTGCCACCATGTTTCACTGTAGGGATGGTGCCTGGTTTCCTCCAAACATGACGTCTGGTATTCATGCAAAAGAGTTCAATTTTTGTCTCATCAGACCAGAGAATTTTGTTTCTCATGGTCTGAGAGTCCGTCAGGTGCCTTTTGGCAAACTCCAGGTGGGCTGCCATGTGCCTTTTACTAAGGAGTGGCTTCCGTCTGGTCAATCTACCATACAGGCCTGATTGGTGGATTGCTGCAGAGATGGTTGTCCTTCTGGAAGGTTCTTCGCTCTCCACAGAGGAATGCTGGCACTCTGACAGAGTGACCATCGGGTTCTTGGTCACCTCCGTGACTAAGCCCCTTTTCCCCCGATCACTCAGTTTAGACGGGCAGCCAGCTCTAGGAAGAGTCCTGGTGGGTCTGAACTTCTTTTATTTATGGAATATGGAGGTCACTGTGCTCATTGGGACTTTCAAGGCAGCAGAAATGTTTCTGTATCCTTCCCCAGATTTGTGCCTTGAAATAATCCTGTCTCGGAGGTCTACAGACAATTCCTTTGACTTCACGTTTGGTTTGTGCACTGACATGCACTGTCAACTGTGGGACCTTACATGTAGACAAGTGTCTGCCTTTTCAAATCATGTCCAATCAACTGAATTTACCACAGGCGGACTCCAATTAAGCTGTAGAAACATCTCAAGGACGATCACTGAAAACAGGATGCACCTGAGCTCAATTTTGAGCTTCATGGCAAAGCCTGTGAATACTTATGTACATGTGATTTCTTATTTTTATTTTTAATAAATTTGCAAAAAAAAAAATCTATTAAAAAACAAAACTTTTTTCACATTGTCATTACAGGATATTGTGTGTAGAATTTTTAGGATAAAATTTTTTTTATCAATTTTGGATTTGTTATGAAACAAATTTCATTTTAACAATGTAAATAAAAAAATCACAGACTGTTAATTTTTAACCTCAGTATCTTTGTCAACATATTACCACAATCAAGAGCAGAAATTGTTTGCACATTTTCACTGTATATTCATTCTCCTGATGTATGTTGTATAGAGCTTCTCAAATACCCTTGAACCATTCATAAATAATCCACTTTTTTTTCTTTTTTTTTTTTTTTTTACAAATTTCTGCACAGTTGATCATTTGAGATAAATAATGGTTTTATTTTCCATTTATCAAAATTATCAACAAAGAACATCAAGGTGCACATAAGACGTTTACACACATATACAAAATCACATACTCTAACAGATCTATACACTATCCAACAAATTATACAACCTCTAAATATCACCATGAGTTGTACTAATTTTGTAGTTGAGCACCAACGATTATTACCTCGGTCAGCCAATAGGGTGGCAATTATATGATCACACCTGCCCATCTGTGTACATGTAAGATCAAAATCCTGGAGGGCTGAGATTAATGAAATGTTAGGAAATGGTCCTCAAGTCAGGGAAAAGTTAAGTTTTAACACAGATCCTGCTCAGTTTTTGTAGATCAGGATTAATGACATTTCAAAGATCTGCACAGTAGTGACAAAGATGAACTGTAGCCTGAAGTTCAGCCTATTTTACAATGTCACAAAGTCCCCAAGATCAAATTTAAATCTACATTGGCTTTCCTCCATCAGTTACTGGTGATAATAATGGGTGGATTTTATGACGTCGGCGAAAACACCAGCTCTCCTGGTTTAACCACCGGGTCGGAGATCATGTACAAAATTTATAGAATGCAATCAAAGTTTTCTCAATATGTAGTTTGTAACACATGAATGTTTCAAGTCAAATATTGCAGACAATTTCCTTTCTGTGTGCAAAGTCGGGCTGCAAAAAATAATTATTTTCATAACCGATTCATCGATTAGCTGTTTGGTCCATAAAATGTTAGAAAATTGTGAAAAATAGTAATGTTTTCCAAAGCCCAAGATGATGCCTTCAAGTGTCTTGTTTTGTTGACAACACAACTCAGAGATATTCAGTTTACTACCAAAAGGAGTAAAGAAACTACTAAAATAAACAAGAACTCATGTTTAACAAACTGAAATCAGATCATTTAAATTTTTTTAAATGATTCAAAACAATTATCAAAATAGTTGTACCAATGGACAATTGCTGCTCTAGTTTGAACACCTCACTGTCATACTAGTTGGTTGCATGTGTTACATAGGAATGGTAGTAAATCTTGTGTGATGTTACACCTGAATTAACAAACTGGTCAACATCTGTAAATATAATTAACAAATATGATGCATTTAAAAAGAAAGCCCAATTTTGTCCCCTAGAAGACGTCGAACCAGAATCATTTTCCTTCATGTGAATCTTCATGTGAAGTTTTTCATTGAAATGCAAACTGTTCAGCAAGAGTTGCCATTACATGGACAGACATGGACAGGGTTTTTCCCCCAATTTTAATTTATTTTTTATTTATTTATTTTTTTTAGGGGTGGACAACTTTGAACAACACAGTATAACAGAAATAATACATAAATTGACTAATGTATGCACCGAGGTAACTACAGTTGAACTGCAAACAAAAGTAAAAATATAAAGTTGTGAGGAAAACATGCAATTGATTTAAAAGTTGTGCATTCAGCTGTAATACTGTTCATCATAATTCATTCATTAATTGAGTCTATACAATGAGAACGGCTCAGTTTCAAACATCATCAGTGTGGTTGTTTTTCCTTGTGAACTAAATTAAGATACAGTGTACAGTCGTGTCATTTCTGGCCCTTTTTATTTTTTCCTTACAGAGTTTGTGTTGCTGACACATGGCTAGACAGGGTCAAGGATTCATCTGACTCACCTCAGGCCCCCTGCTCTCCCCCGGGGCCACCCTGTCATTCACTCTGTAGTTACGCATCATGGCAGACAGAGGCGCATCAACAGCAGCAACATCATCACCAAAACCCATCCTTAGCATGACATCTTCCTCCTCGTCGTCCTCCACCATTCTGCACTGTGGGGGGGGGAGGGGGAACAACGTGGAAGGGCAAATAACACTGTGTCATTCTTTGAAAAATAAATAAATAAGTTCCAAACAACAAAACAATCACCTTCCGGTTGTCCTCGCTGCACTTTGGATACAGTGTGGAAGAGAGAAGTTGTCAAGCAGCAGCCACACCTGCAAAGGTTTGCAATAATATTTCATTTTAGTGGCTTTACTATACTCGTGCTTTTACGTCACTGAAACACCGTGTTGATGTCACTTAATGTTTTTAATTGGCGTGCATTTGATGACAAAAAAGCATGCAGAGATGACGACAATACTGTGTTTTCTGCACCTGAAATAACAATCACTTGAAAAATAGCTCTGTGCAGATTCTAAACTTACACAACAATGGGGGCGATGCTGACAACATAAATTAAGAATGACTGCAACTTTGATACATGAACAACGCATGAAAAAAAAATGCTTCACAGAATGGATGCTACGCAGAAAATTCTATGATAATTGTAATAACCTTTTATTGCTGCTCAAGCTGCAACTAATAATGGAGAAAACAAAATGGCAGGCTGCCAAAAGCCCGGGCAAAGAGTTTGAAAATGTTAACATTTTTTCCCCGTCCATTACACTGAGAGTCACATTAAATCCCTAAAAACATATTAAGCATTACTATCTGGAAGCATTTGTACATAAAATACTGGAGCAGCAGTACTGCTAATGATGGAGAGGTGAATTACTGCCCCTGCTCACACACACACACACACACACACACACACACACACACACACACACACACACACACACACACACACACACACACACACACACACACACACACACACACACACACACACACACACACACACACACAACAATAATTTAACAGGACATTATAAAGTCCTTCAGTGTTATATGTGGAGAAATGCAGTCAAAAACACATTAACACCAGTGGCGAATTGTATAAAAATATGGATAAAAGCTGATAATCAAAACCCTTTTTACTTTTTGCCGAATGACTGTATCCACCTGTCAGACATCTTTCAATTTTACTTCATACTAGCACAGCTGATGCAAAAACAGGGTTATCTCAGGTCAAGTTAGCAAACGAGACAAACTAGCGCTCGGACGACGGCACCTTGGATCACAGCGGCAGCGAGTGTCTCAGTCATTTTGCTGCATGCTGCCATTTTAACGGCTTCTGAGTGGCAAGCGAGAGGGCGGAGTTGGCTGTGGCGGCCATGATGGTGGAATGACTACACCTACTCCAGCCGAACAGCCTCAACATCAAAGCCAAGTGACGCATTAGGCCACTTCACAGTTCAGGTCAAAACGTGATTAATGACATGCTTTGGTGCATGTGTAGAGGAGAATTAGAGCCCATTAGTGCATAAATAAGACTATTCTTTTTGAGAAAATGTATAAAAACACTTTCTATTATTAGACAATTCTATACATTTAAATAAAAATTTAAAATATTGCAAAAATAACCTATACACATATTTAAAATGCAGGTAGCACCAAAATGCACCAATAAATATATGGTACCATATTCAAGATTTTTTTTTTTTTTTTTGCCTCAATTCATAATCTACTGAAATATTTCTACTGTCATTGCTCTGTATAAGTACAATAATTTCACCAAAATAAAGAAATAAATAAATAAAAATACACAACAACTTTATTTTCATCCATACAGGAAAACTTTCTCTGGCTTGTAAGTTGAAATATCAAATTTGCAAAAAACATTTCAATCAGTAAAGATCTTAACATAGAAAAGATTACTTACTGTGCATGACATGTAAAGTCCAATAGTACATTAAAAAAGGTTTACAAAAACAAAACTTTGTATTAGTACTTAAAAAGCTTGCCACCCAAAAATGTTATAAAGTTTAAAATGCTAAGACTTTAAAAATTTGAAAGTCTTTTGCAAACAATGAGTCCAAATTCTGCACAACTGTCAATATCCTCTATTATTTAGCTGAAGATATTTTAGTCAGAAAAGGAAATTCTGCCAACACATTTAAGCTCATGATCCTTTCAAGTAGACTGTGCATTATGTGGGTCACATCCATTCCCCTGCCTTATTTCCCCACACCCCAACCCTAAAAATTAAAAAAAAAAAAAGTCTTCCTGGGATGTCCAGAGTGGCTCTGCACCAACTACACTTGAGGTCAAAGTTCATCATATCCCCTTGGCAACAGCAGAGCAACAAGAAACGGTGTCTAGACAGGTCAGGGTATCAATCCCCATGCCCAAACCAAACCACCACCCCCTGGCTCTTTCCGGAAGGAGGTGTCAGCAGCAGCCAAGTGCAGGGTAAACAGGGCAGGGGGGTGGCCTTTGGCCCTCCTGAGGTCGGCTCAGCACCTCCACCCTCCAGTGATCAAAGATGAGGATCTTCCATGGCAGAGTTTTGGCCAAAAGGGGCAGGGTAGGGAGATGAACTCTGCATTTCTGTAATCTAGACGTGTCCAGACCCAATTGTCTCCTTTCACAGGCCAAAATCGACCCTTCCGGTGCCACTGCTTACATTAGGGAGGACAGCCTCTTTTCACAGGGGCGCCCAGACAAAAGAAGCGCTTCCGTGCCCCTCGCCATCTGGTCCCGAAACAAAACAAAAAAAAAAAAGGACCCAGGAAAGCAGAAGAAGAAAAAAAATGAGTCCAGCTAGCACACGGCCTTAAATGAAAGGAAGAGTGTTTGAATGAATGGGATGGCTGGCCAGATGAGCAAACATACAGTAAAACCATGTATGTTTACGCAGAGATTTAAACCCAACCTACATTAGCAAATAAATGAGAAGAGCAGGGCTGCCATCTGATGACAGATCAAAACAAAAAACCAAGCGGATTTTAGCCATGTCCCTCAATATGCCCATAAACATCTAAAACCTTTTCATCGGGTTACAGTGAGGGGGAAACAAAAGAAAAATAAACATAAGAAAAACAGTAAAATGCAGAAAAGCTTACATTGATTTATTAAAAATACAATCAACAGGAGAAAGGAAAAAAGATAAAATAAACATTAATGAGGTGAATGATACTCAGATGCAGATCAGTTATTTCCAAAATCATGTATTTTAAGCCTGTCGTGTCCTTTGTTGATATAGTATATATACTTGTATAGTGTATTTTTTTTAATGCTTCCTTTACATAAATAACTGTGTATTGTCTAGCCAATACACACAACTGCTGATCTGATCTCACTGGAGCTCATGTTGCTTACAAAAAGATGAATAAAAAATAAACAAATAAATGAATATCGATTATCAGATCACATTTAGTGGCATGAAAAAGCCATTAGTCAAACATCTGCCCCATCTTGGTAGCATCTAGAGCACATCAACAGAAAAATAATGATCTTGCCATATTCTATGAACTTTTACATAATTTAAGGGAAAAAATTACAAACACTGACTTGCTTCAACTTTTTAAATATGAGGATTAATTAATTTTCTGCATTTTAAAAAGTGATTTCTGTTGGGTTCTTCCGTTTATGCTCAAGGTTGCCATAGCCAATCTAGTACGGATCCGTATGCTGAGATTTCTATCATTACAAATGTAGTATTTCGGGGTTCTACAATGTTTCTAGAACTATACAATCTGAATATGCCACATCAAAGTCCAATAAACTGTAATATTTTTTCAAGAAATTTTACATTATATAGAGACTTACAATGAACCAAATATTCACAAAATCAATATTAACTGAATTAAAATAATGGGTTACAGCCCTGATAATACTGTTTACAGTTATGTTTAAGTTATTTCAGAGTTTCCTTCATATCTGTGATTCTATGGAATGGAACCCAGCCGGGGATAATTATATTAAAAATGTAAGACGTGTGGACGCATTTACTATCACAACATTTGGTTTGCTGACAGTCACGCAGGCTTCTAAAAACCTGGTATGAGACAAATGTCAAGTAGCACATGTTTACTAACTGAATAGCTACCAATTTTCAAAGAAAGCCTTAAAATTGCAAATCGCATAAAAAAGAGAAAGACTGACAACGCCTCTTCACTTTCATTTGATGCTGATGCCCAATTTAAAACCGGATCTGACTGAGAGGATAATAATGTGGTCCGTTCACTGTAGACTTGTGCGTTCCACACACAGGCGTTGCAGGTAAAGTACACGCTGTTGTGCTGTCAGAAATGTGTAACTTTGGGCTTTTGCTGTTCTGCTTTGCAAACACTGATTATGTACTTTGCTATGCTTGGCTTGTTTTTTCTTCTCTCATTTCAAGTCCACAAGGAAATTTGGTGAATAAACAACCTCATTAGTGGCAAAGGTGATGCTGCTCTTGATCTAAAATGATTTTGTCAGGATAGCTGTGTAAAGATATACTTCTGCAGCCTGTCCATGTGGGATAACCAGCTCAGTTATCCAAAGTGATTTCAGAACTCCAGCTTCAGAAGAGCACAAACTAGCAACTGATGTGAGAACAGAACCCGTCTCAACACAAATGCTTTTGAACAAACTATATATGACGAATAGCTACAAACAGTGAAATGATGTGCTTGGGTTCACGGTAAAAACAGGTACGTTGATTTAACTCAAAATTGTTGAAACTGATTTAAAAAAATGTAAATTAGTTGGTGGCACTTAAAAAATTAGTGCAATCTGTTTCAACAATCCTCTTGATTTAAATTAAATCATCAGGTTTTACAGTTTTCTTCAAATCTGGAGATTACTTTTACAGTTTTGTCACACTGACTATAGCAGCCATGGTATGGATGTCTGTCAACTTTTTAAACATATAATTTGTAGATGGAGCTACATTGATAAATCAACCATGAAATTAGTCACCCACTATTGTGATTATCAATTGTACTTAATCATTTTTGTTGTTGTTGCTTTTTTATGTCCAAATTCTGACTTCATCTTTATTGAGGTGATAAATTTCTGGTTTCTTTAATTTTTTTTGCATTAAATATTTTTGGCTTATAGACAAAAGACATTTGAGGAAGTCATCGTTTTGAGAAACACCAACTGGTTGTTTCAACTTTTTTTTTAACCAAACAACTAATCAAGAAAAGATTAATCAGTCATTAATTGTAGCTCTATTTGCAACTGTACACATTTTCATTTTAATAACTTGTCATAAAACGTGTCTTTGAGTATAAAACCAGGCAAAAGAAACAATCCTTAAATGAGTTCTTGGTTAAAACAACTGCAATTATTGAAACGTGATGATTTTCAAACTTTATCACTTTCACACGTCATTGTTAAAGACTCAGAATCCTCAGTGTATCAGCTCAGACATGATATATTTACAGTCTCTGCATTTACAAAGGGGAAACACATTTACTCAATCTGGATATGTCAACCAGTTCCACAAAACCTGGGTGTCTAAATGGGAAAAGCAAATTTGAACAAATTCTTACAATTACTTTCCTATAATGTTTCTCCATTTGAATAACAAAGCTTTGTGGGACTGGCTAACAAAACTAGATCAGATAAAGACTTACTTTCTTTTTCTTTCTTTTTTAGTGCAGAAAAATCAGTTACATTTAAATTCCCATATATTTTCACCTTTTCTCTTCAATTTTTAGATGATTTGCATTAGTCCTTTCATACCAGAGACCAAAAGAAATCAAGCCAATTTTAGTTTGAAATTACTCTAAAATAACAACATCAAATGACAATAAATACTTCTACACATTGTAAATCACAAGTGTATTAGTTATTTCCTCAACAAAGCACATAAAAATCCGTGGAGAGATAGTACACATACACAAGTCTATTTCTTCAAATAAATAAAAGAATGCCTGCTTAGTGTTATATCTGACAACTTCATTCATAGAAGAGAAATTATTGAAGATTTCAGTGCCATAGACTTACAGGGTGTTTGTACACCTGTTAGTTATACCTGTGTATATGTCACACTGTATTTTTGAATGCTTCCTGTAGAAGCAGCAGTTTCTATGAAGTCTTGTCAAGTCTAGACATGTACAGGCACAACTTTAAAAGTCACTTCTTGTCTAACATAGTGATGCTGTTCACTTACACCTGCTTTGGTTTCTTTAGCCTCAAAGTCAATCTTCGAGCTCAGAATGTGATTTGATGCAGCTGAAAGGATTTTTTTCTTTGTTCTTTGAAGATCTACTTTTTTGGCCTTGCAATTACTGATAAAAAATAAAATAAGTGTATAAAAGTCTGGTTTACTAGAAGAGAATACAAAAATGTAGTGTTGTTAAAAACATCATGTTGAGGCAAGTGTGTTTCAAATTGAAAACGTATCTGGAAATGTACAAATAAACTGTATAAATATTAATACTGCTTCAAATGTGTGGCATTGGGCATCCAGAATTGTTATTCACACATTTAAATTATTGGTAGTTACAGAAAAATTAACAGCTTATCTTAACTGCAGGATACAATGCAGACTGTAAAATGCTAAAAATGCCCAAAAATTAAATCTGAATACTGTTTTATATTCATGAAGTACTTTACCAGATTTTCAAGCAGGTACAGAGGAAAAAAAAATAAAACCATCAAACACCACAAGTACAGCCGGAGCTTAAAAAAACAAAAACTCATAAATTATTCATCATGTTTGTGGTGCCCTTAATGTTCTATTACCAAAATGTCTCCGAATATAATTTTAGCTAAGGGGTGGGGGGAGAGAGCTTTTAAACAAAATGTGGCGATAAGGTTACATTCCTGGAACCATCAAATGTTTCCATAGCATTTTCTTAAACAGCATTTATATAAAGTGTTTTAGCTCCACTTCCTCAATGTCTCAGTGAGCGAAAAGAAAACACACACTTTGTCACCAGTCAAACTTTATCAAACCACAATCTCCAGTCTTAATTCAAAGAATTAAAAAGTGGGCAGGGAAACAAACTGGATGTGGTCTTTACTGAAAAAAAATTAGTCATTATTACTGCTATAAATAAATACAGTTTTTTCTCCTTTTATTCAACCATTAAATGCCAAAAATGAGGGCAGAATGGTGGCCAATTAGTCAGTGCACTTGCTTTCAAAACAGTAGGTTCCCTGTTCAAAACCACCCGCACCCATTTCCCAGGTAATGTGGAGTTGTGTCAGGAAAGGCATTTGGCGTAAAACGTGTGCCAAATCGACATGCAGATTTGTAACAGTTCTCCTGCATGAAACATAGCAAAAAGGAAGAAAGCGAAATAAGTTACTATTAAATGCCAAAAAATATACAGACATTTGTACTATTATCTATTCCTTTATTAAAAGGTGGTGGTGGGTGGGTGGGGGTGGGGTGGAAACAGATAAGGAATACAGTATTTGGTCAGGTCTTAATCAGCACACATTAACATGCAACCCAGTCTCACGGATTGTCGTGATTCAGCAGCACAAAATATACATTAATCTATTGGTTTGTCATATTGTCATGAAAAGAGCAAAATTTTCGTCATAGGAGCACAAATTTATTCTAATTGATTCTGTGACGGGTGCATGTGTGTGTGTGGGGGGGGGTTATGGTTAGGGAAAGGAGTAGGGTTAGGTTATGGTTAAGGTTAAGGTTGGGGTTAGGAGTAGGGTTAGTAATCGTGAGTTTAAAAAAAACCCATTTCGTGACAGGAGGACGAAAAAAAAAGTGAGACTGGGCTATAACATGATATATGAAATTATGTGTTACAGTTTGGCTAAATATTCAATGTTTTAGGCAAGAAACTACATAACAACAATGTTCTTTAATTTCCTCACTCAAGTCTTCTCCAGCATTAACTCAAAGAAGATGAGACTTCTGCTGTTTTGCACCAGGACACAATTCATTCCACAGATATTAGTAACTCGAGGGTACTCGGAGAAACAGCATCATCTCTTCCACGATATTGAGATCTGCTTACAAATATGAATTTGACAAAACTGAAGTAAACGTTTTAACATATCCTGTCAGCATACAAACAGACAGAATATCTAATTTCTCATGCAGCTGAAATGAACACTTCATGATCTAACTGCACACGGCTTCATACATTAAGAAGAAAATATGATAAAACACTTTATTATATTGTCATTATGTCAGCTACACATTGGTTAGATTCATATTTCTATTTGTTGTCAAACAGCCACTTAATAAATTTGTAGCACAAATACTTTTCAATGTACTGGATATGGATCATTACCTGGATCTGCACCAAATTGCATGTTTATTTACAATCATACATGCATGTCCCTCCATAAAGAGGCATGTGTCATCTTTTGAGAATGAAACAAATATGTACTAATGTTCCATTTAGCAGTGTATAAAAAAATTAATTAATAAAACAGAGAGAGAACGAAAGGAAAATAATCATGTATCTGCAAACCAATCTGGATCAGCCTCAAGTCTAATCACGTTCCACTCCCCAAGGCACACCCTGCCACAAAATTTCAATTTATTCCTGAAACATTTTGAGATATCCTGCTGACAAACGGCAGTAAAACGTAACCTCCTTGGTGGAGAGAATTAAAATCACCACCATTATTTTCAAAAAAGATGTGTGTAAAAATTTTATCATAAAAGTAACAATAGCCCTAATTTACCGACAGTACTGAAGTGAACATTTTATTCATGCTAGACTGAGAATACAAGTGGAAACTACATATAAACAGAAGGTATGTAAACAGCACCTCTACTCCCTGGGTCATGGTCTTTATTTTTAAGTGTCGTCTTAGCAGCCTGCTGCCTTCATGTAAACACGTAAACGTGGACAGTATCTCAAACCCTGATACAGACAGGATCCTACATGGCTGCAATGCCACATCTGTTTGTCTGCAAACAGCTCAAGTTAACAAGGGCATAACATTCAGCTTTAATATTTGTTAAAAAAAAACAGTAGGTGCAACTTTATTTTATTTGTAAAATAATGGCTAATGTCCAGTTTCCTTATGAAAATTAGAAAAGCAGGGAAGAAATGGTCATTGTTTGGCAATCCTGCCATGAAACTCTGGAGGAAGTCCTGGCCTGGATTTTAAATTTGGGGGGTTTTATTAAAGAGGGATAGGCCTTTAAGGAAAACCAGCATGTTGCCCGCGGGGATCCACGGGCTCCAGATTGTGTAGTGTTTATAAAATAGGTAGCTGACATTTTTCAAGGGTGGTAATAAATTGTGCAAAATTTCTATAAGGAGTTAGAATGGTGTGTGATTCCAGAATGTTTTTAGAACCTTAGACGTCAACAGTTTTTAGAAGAACTCCTCAACCATTTTAGTTCCTGTAAATTACGTTTTTTTTTTTATAATATGTATATGTCGAGGACATGAACGAGCGCAGCTCTTCAGCATCTCACCATGTCATTTAGGTTTTTCAAGACTTTTTTTGAGTAAACACTTCAGGGGAGCATTAGCATGGCTAGAACCTTTCAGCGCCCCCCCCCCCCCCCCACCTTTTTAAGCATTTTTCTTTTTTGCCTCTCACATGCCTGGATGCTCGTCACCATTTGACCATGTCATTTAGGTCCTTCACACTTTATTTTCAGTAAAAGCTTCTGAGGAACATTAGCATGACTAAAAACCTTCAGCTTCTGGGGAGCTTTGCCCGCCAGACACCTCCAATTACAGCCAATTTAAGCATTTTTTTATGTAGATGTAAATTAATATTCAAACTTTTCAGCTAGTTGACAGTAGGGCTGTACAATATGGCCAAATTATCATATCTCAATATTGTCATATAAATATGATATGACTATGATTTCACACAAAGTGCAGCAACAGTGAAAATTAAACACTCTTAAAAAACAGTAATAATACCACACTCATTTTGCACTCATCATAAGGTTAGCATACTGGAACACTTGGTAATTTGTTTATGCCATTTCAAATACAAGAAATACAAAAAAATCTAAAGAATAAAAATTTCTAAAATTATCTTCCTCAAACTCAAGTTGAAAGCAAATCTCTAAAACTTGATAATACCTGTAAATAATAATCAGTTTTCTTCAGACAAGTCAGGGCATGGAAACATGAACATTTCTAAGTCACTGAATATGTCTTGGCCTTTATTTACATCAATTAGGAAGAAATACAAAAATTTCTTTCACCAAAACATCAAATCTAGGCTTGCATCTCCAATGTACCTTCTGGCAAATTGTAGCTGAACTATCCGGTCTTCTTTTTAAGAAAATCCTCCTCTACACCACTTCATCAGGAAGCTGGATTTTATATTTTTAATTATTTTATATCAAGTTGTAGAGATTTGCTTTCAGTTTGAGTTTAAGGAAGATAACTTTAGATTTATTTATCTAAACTTGTGTCACTAGTGTGTCACTCAGACAGCAAAACTAAGAGGTTATTTAAAAATAAGTCCTTCAGAGAGCAAAATTAAGAGGTTACACAGGTTTTACACAGAACAGTGGCGGAGTAAATTACCTGTATTTCTTTCAGCCTGAGCGTCTTCACGTTATATCTCATGAATCAACAGCTGCCCACTCGTGTAAAATCACTGGAGAAACACGTATATATAAGTCAACCCAAATTAAAGGAGAAATGCCACTTTTAATAACCTGGACCTCATTTCTGGCATAAAATACGGTCGTTTACTCACCAATATAACTTTGGTGTTATTAGGAGTCCATGAGTCAAACATTTTTATTCTTCTACTAAGGTGGATTAGAACTTTTTGTGGTACACAGCACCAACTACTGGACAGGGGGAACTTAGCAGTCAATGTGACTCGGTTTCAAAATGCAGCTCTTTTCAACCAGACGTGTGGTGCCGTGACATGTCAATCATCTGTGTCCAATCAGATTTCAGGGGAGTCCAGTGCAACCCTGGCCTTCGCTCTAGCTCCACCCATGCCAGGAAGTGTTCAACATTTGACATTTCCTGTTTCACTGTGGACTCAAAATCTGGCACTTCCTGTTTCAGTGTGAATTTGCCACTGAGTTCCCATGAGATCTTGTCTGTCAATCCAGGATGTGTTTGACATTTGACATTTTGCACTTCCTATTTGGGACTCCCTGTAGCATGAGCGAGCGTCGCGCCACGCTTTGCTCGTATTAAGATTTATAGACTTAAAAAATGTTTTGGTGTTTGTTATTATATCCACACTATTAAATTATTTTTACTTAATAAGTGTTTTCATTTTGTGTCATCCATGTATTTTTAACATATTTACAATTATATTATGTACCTTGCATTGAACTTACTAAATAAAATCACCCACACCCACTTTTAATATATAGATAATTTACCACCCAGTGCTGGACTGGCATGTGAGTCCATGCAGTAAGTAAGTCCCTTCGGCTGCTCCCTTGTTTGCACTCGGGGTCGCCACAGCAAATCCAAGGTGGATCTGCATGTTGAATTGGCACAGGTTTTACGCCGGATGCCCTTCCTGACGCAACTCCACATTACATGGAGAAATGTGGCAGGGGTGGGATTTGAACCCGGAGCCTTCTGAACTGAAACCAAGCACATTAACCACTTGGCCACCACCCCTGCTCATGTGAGTCCATGTATGAATGCAAATATTAATGTCCATTGTTTAGTGTTGTTAACTAATATATGTAGCTTCTCTAAAAATATTAGTCCCATCAATGTTCGGTTTTGGCGCCGTTCATCCTTGACCCAAAATACATAACATACCAAACAACTAATGTCAGCTCTCCCCAGTTTGTGCACGATCAAAATTGCACGCACGCACGCAAAGCATTTTGTCTTTTCTGCATTTTGCTGTAAGCAGGTGCTTTTAATTTGACAGAGACTGTGGTGGAAGACATTAGAAGCGCTACACTTTTCACTTATGTAATGGGAGCATGACACTTAAGTCACTCATGGTCACAGCAACATAACATTTAACTAAACTGACTAAACCAATTGATCAACAAAAACACAATACATCAGTAACACTAACAACACTGTTAAACTAACATGAACCATAATAACAACATTGCAGCATAATGTCCATTGCAAGGTTGAGCTGGATACTCGTTTCAGATGAGTATCCAGTACGGATCAAGTATTTTTAACGAGTACGATCATGATATGAGTAAAACTCGTCAATATCTGTGCTCGTGCTGAAGGGAAATTCTCATTGGCTAACTGACTGTCTTCACGCTCTGATTGGCCAGTCACACACAACGCCCACCCCTCCCTAGATAGACACGTCTCGCTGCAGCTTCTTTCACACACACAGACAGGATCTCTCTCTGTGCTTGGCTTGATTCTACCTCACGTTGCTCTTTCAGTACTCCTTAAATTTTCTTCAGCTCGCCTCTTTTCAGTTTGTATGATATTTAAAGTTACTTGGTGAACTTGTTTTGTATCGTACACGGTGCTTTTGACAAGACAGAGCTGAAAACGGCTAGTGTCGCGTTGGTCACTGCCTCCACTCCGGTCAGGATTTTTTTTGTTTATTTTTCTTTTAACCGTTTGCTTGCTCTTCATTTGGCTGGGTGACATAAAGTCAGTTGGAAAACTTTGCTCCTACTGACACCATGCTTTTGAGAAGAATACAGTGAACAAGGCTGACATATTACTTCCCTGTTTGCTTCACTGGATGTTTGCATGAATCACCAAGTTCATACAGATCATTAAAAAAACTTACAGACCACTTACACACATACAGCTGAACACACAAAGTAGCCTATATTAATATTTTTATTGAATATGGCTGCATGCAGTATCTGACACTTTCTCACTGCAGTTCATAAAAATAAATTGGTCAGTTGAATAACCTCTCACACAGTCAGTCACGCACACACAGACACGCAGTCATACACACATGCACACACAGACACAGACACAGACACACACACACCTTAATCAACATTGTTTAACTTTGTGTTGGGAAAGTGTCGGTACACGGACCCACAACAGGGGGCGCAAAGGAACGGACAATGGAGTAGGTCAAATAACAACACTTTACTGTTGTGAATGTGCACAACAAATACAACAGATTACAACAATAGATCAGAATCAATCCACAAAGGTGTCGTGTGGGCAGGCTCGAAGATAGGAGACACCTGTCCAAAGCAGAACCGGAACCACACGATTTCCTCCGCCACCAGACCCCGGGAATACTGGAGCCGCCAAGTCCCGAACTCCCAGGTGGCCACTGCCTCCGCGTGTCGGACCTGGTACTGCTGGCGAGGAACAAAAACACAATTAAAGGTGGGCGCATTTGCACCCAGTAATCCACACGGCAGGAAAGCTACCTCCACCTCTCGTTGGAAAAAAGGTCTGTTATCACTCACGAAAGTCACAAAAGGTTACTGTCAAGCAGTCAGCTGAGAATATTACCTTCCAGGTAGAACGATATCTCGGCAAAGAGGTGGAGACGTCGTCCTGCTGATGTACCCCTGCTGATTGGTAACAGCTGTTGCAGGTGATGCGTGACAGCTGTCACCCTAGCTGCTCCTGTGAGGCGGCTGCGCCCTCTGGTGCCTGGAGCCCGCACTCCAGGCAGGGCGCCCTCTGGTGGTGGGCCAGCAGTACCTCCTCTTCTGGCAGCCCACACAACACTTTGTGTGGAAAAAAATGCCAAGAACATTAGGTAGTAAAAATAAATATACTCAACAAAAATATAAATGCAACACTTTTGGTTTTGCTCCCATTTTGTATGAGATGAACTCAAAGATCTAAAACTTTTTCCACATGCACAATATCACCATTTCCCTCAAATATTGTTCACAAACCAGTCTAAATCTGTGATAGTGAGCACTTCTCCTTTGCTGAGATAATCCACCCCACCTCACAGGTGTGCCATATCAAGATGCTGATTAGACACCATGATTAGTGCACAGGTGTGCCTTAGACTGTCCACAATAAAAGGCCACTCTGAAAGGTGCAGTTTTGTTTTATTGGGGGGGGGGGGGGGGGGGGATACCAGTCAGTATCTGGTGTGACCACCATTTGCCTCATGCAGTGCAACACATCTCCTTCGCATAGAGTTGATCAGGTTGTCAATTGTGGCCTGTGGAATGTTGGTCCACTCCTCTTCAATGGCTGTGCGAAGTTGCTGGATATTGGCAGGAACTGGTACACGCTGTCGTATACGCCGGTCCAGAGCATCCCAAACATGCTCAATGGGTGACATGTCTGGTGAGTATGCCAGCCATGCAAGAACTGGGACATTTTCAGCTTCCAAGAATTGTGTACAGATCCTTGCAACATGGGGCCGTGCATCATCCTGCTGCAACATGAGGTGATGTTCTTGGATGTATGGCACAACAATGGGCCTCAGGATCTCGTCACGGTATCTCTGTGCATTCAAAATGCCATCAATAAAATGCACCTGTGTTCTTCGTCCATAACAGACGCCTGCCCATACCATAACCCCACCACCACCATTGGCCACTCGATCCACAACATTGACATCAGAAAACCGCTCACCCACATGACGCCACACATGCTGTCTGCCATCTGCCCTGGACAGTGTGAACCAGGATTCATCCGTGAAGAGAACACCTCTCCAACATGCCAAACGCCAGCGAATGTGAGCGTTTGCCCACTCAAGTCGGTTACGACGACGAACTGGAGTCAGGTCGAGACCCCGATGAGGACGACGAGCATGCAGATGAGCTTCCCTGAGACGGTTTCTGACAGTTTGTGCAGAAATTCTTTGGTTATGCAAACCGATTGTTTCAGCAGCTGTCCGAGTGGCTGGTCTCAGACGATCTTGGAGGTGAACATGCTGGATGTGGAGGTCCTGGGCTGGTGTGGTTACACCTGGTCTGCGGTTGTGAGGCTGGTTGGATGTACCGCCAAATTCTCTGAAACGCCTTTGGAGACGGCTTATGGTAGAGAAATGAACATTCAATACACGAGCAACAGCTCTGGTTGACATTCCTGCTGTCAGCATGCCAATTGCACGCTCCCTCAAATCTTGCGACATCTGTGGCATTGTGCTGTGTGATAAAACTGCACCTTTCAGAGTGGCCTTTTATTGTGGGCAGTCTAAGGCACACCTGTGCACTAATCATGGTGTCTAATCAGCATCTTGATATGGCACACCTGTGAGGTGGGATGGATTATCTCAGCAAAGGAGAAGTGCTCACTATCACAGATTTAGACTGGTTTTTGAACAGTATTTGAGGGAAATGGTGATATTGTGTATGTGGAAAAAGTTTTAGACCTTTGAGTTCATCTCATACAAAATGGGAGCAAAACCAAAAGTGTTGCGTTTATATTTTTGTTGAGTGTACATTTTGAGGCTGTTCTGTAGTTTTCAAATAAATATAGCAACTTCTGATCAATCCATATCAATTTCATACTTAAAATAATGTACCGATTTAAGCCCCAGCCATTTCTGGTAAACCACACTCACTTCCGGTTTAGGCCCCGCCCACTATGAGTACAGATACAGACAGATAATTTAGATGGTTGAACAGATGTGTGGACAGTGGTTACTCGCTCATCCCTAGTCCAATGTTTACTGCTTAGCTAAAATTGCTAATTTCTCAAAAAAATGTTTGTCCTATCAACTTTCTCTTTTTGCAGCACTCAATCTTGATCCAAAATACATTGGCATAACAAACAGCAAATGTCAGGTTTCCCCAGTTTCACCGTGATCAAAGCCATACACATGCACGCACAGAGAGGCCACTTTGCTATTATAATATAGATGTGGACTGGATTTGTTCAACTGACAAAACAAATAAAGAATTAAAGAAATCTGGCTATTCTGAATTAAAGAAAGCTGGAAAATTCCTACTCCATGAGCAGAGTCCCAGCCTGTGTCTTCTCTTATCTGTTATTATTTTTCTTCATCCATCCCCAAATTATGACATCAGGCCTCATACAGCCCTCCTTATCAACATCTGCAAACAAGCTGGAATAATACACAATCCTATGGAGACCTCAGACTGGTATTCCTGGGAGGTACGGGACTCGCAGTGCTAAACCAACAAGAACCAACACAACACCTGGCATTTTACAGCTAAAGTGTCTGCTGCACACTGTTGAGCACAATGGCAAGAGACGCTGCTTAATTGTGCAGGTCTGAAAATACTGGGGGGCACATATCAATGGTCTTCAAAACAAAAATGTAAAAAAAACTGGATTGATTGTTATATTGACACTTCCTAAAACAAGCCACAGAAAATGACTGTAGCTTAGCATCGGTTTTGTGGTATAGCCAGTATGCAAATGTCCCCGTGCTTCCTAATTTGATGGTGTTTGCTTATCGTGTTAATTATACGAGTCCACTTTTGCCCCCAAACAAACACTGTCATATTAAAATGTTGTTGGCAGTCAAGCCTCTGAATACTGGACCTGCCTCTGACAATTGCTTTCTTGACAGAAATCATTTTATAAACTGGTTAGTTTAGGAAGTAAAAAGTAAGTCCCTTCAGCTGCTCCCTTGTTTTGGGGTCACCACAGCAGATCCCAGGTGGACCTGCATGTTGAGTTGGCACAGGTTTAACAACGGATGTCCTTCCAGACGCAAATCCATATTACAGAGTGAATGTGCAGGGGTGGGTTTTGAACCAGGATCCTTTCGCACTGGAAATAAGAGCACTTAACCGCTTGCCTACAACATCAGTGGTAGAAGAAAATTTGACTAACTACGTATAATCCCCACCTCCAAATTCACAGATTTATAATCAACCCTCCACCAGGTTTACAGGTTGTTACTGCATATGTAGCAGATGGTAAATAAACAGTTCCTATAGAAATGTAACAACTACACTGGGCAAGTTATTTTACTGACGCCCATGTATACATTTTTCAGCAGCTTTTTTAAAAACTCAGTTTCAACTCAGTTTAAAAAAAAAACCACAAACATAACAACACACGGAACAACAACAACTCATTTTGTGCCTCTTATCGGGGTCCGTATCATGGTGGAAGCAGGCCAAGCAGCTCATCCCACACTTCCCTATCCTCGGCCAAATCCTTTTGAGGTTAGACGACTTGGCTAAGGATAGGGAAGTGGCAGCAAAAGAATGAATGATTATTTTGGAAACTGAATTCCTTTCATATGACTAAACTGTTAATGTTTCAATACAGCTAAAGTTGTTTAAAAAAATTGAACTTTCTTTCAGGAATTTTAATGAAATGTAAACCAAATCAAAAGAAAATGAGAAAAGTACTGTACATATTAAATCCAAATTTTACACACAGAGGTAAATAAAGCACTCTTGAAAATAAAGTACCATATTGACCCATGACTCAAATTATTGAAATGCCACTTGTAGCCAAATAATATTATTCTTCCAAAAAAAAAAAAAAAAGATTAAAATATCTGAATATGTTCAGTGGTATATCTGACTCAAGGTCAGAAGCATTTCCTTAAATTTCTTTATACTGATCCTAAATTAATGTCACTAAGATTAAAAAAAAAGAAATAAAGTTATTTATGTATGTCAATGCCAATAATGCTCAGTTTCTCAAACTGAATGCAGTTCAAGACATTTCATGAAAACATGACATGATTGACTGAATAAAGAACATTTCTGACTGACAGATAAGTGGTTGTAATGTAAAGCCAGCAGTAGATTCTAAATTTAGACAATAGCACACAGTAGCTACAAAAATGTTTAAATCAAAAGACGGACAACCAGTGTTGGCTATTAATTCAATTTAAGTGTTGGGAAGACTTATATTTAAATAAAAAAGTGAAATTAAGAAGAAACAAGTAAAAGTCCTGCATTATGTAAATGAAGCATAATGAATATTCCATGGCCAATTTTAAAGAGGGTAATTAATCAGCAGTTAAAGGCTACTGATTGAGTTAAAGGGCGTCAAAGAAAAATAAAAAGTTAAACGGGCTCACTACCATTCACAGCGTAAGCTGACTAGAGGTCATGTGCTAAGTCCTGTTAAGAGCCTCAAAGGACAAACACCGAACACTGAGCACTTTTGTGTGAGCGTTTTGAACGCAGCTCAGACTTTAGGTGCACAAACATGAAAAATATCAATTTCACATTTGGTTTAACGCTTTCACACTTTGTGTCACCGACACCCAGAGAGGAGGGCTGTGGAAGACAAAACAGCACTCCTGGATAAGGATCATGTTAATGCCTATCAATTAGGATCAAAAAGGGATTAACCGGCATGGTTGCAGCGGCAGGAAGAGGGTCCGTGCAAAGTCACTGAATACTCGAGGTCACAATCCCAACTTCATTAGGCCTGACCTTTCCACGCCATTGCGTGACAGGAAAAAGAAACCCAGCCGTCTGCATTTCCCCTTTACCCATCTTAGACGGCTTATGGAGACTCAAATACGTAACACGCAGAAAAGCTGTTAGAGATCAGTGAAATATGAAATATTCACTTCTGGAGTCCAGGGAGACTTATTAGGTTAATGCAACTTGGTGCAGGTGGACGTCTACTCATCAACCTGCTCTGCAACAGAAATAATTATCCCCCCATTTTTAAGAGAGGTGAGATTTACTAATTAGTCATGGTGCAGCCTCCACTAGTTGTGATGTACCGCAGGGTGGATGAGCTCCCACTCTGCCTTGTCATCTTAATTCACTAAAAGGTCAAATGGCAAAGTGAAAGCAGGTATTCCAGGTGTGTTTATATAAACCCCAATTAGGGAAAAATGCAAGCACACCCTCAAGCCTCAAATATCTGCTTTTCGAGAAAACCCTCAGAAAAGCCCAAAATTGGGTACAGTTCAATTTAACACTCAGATACTTGAAAAAAATTTGTTCCAGCCAAATGGGTCGTCATTCACAAGACAGGGTGTGCACATCACGGGTGTCAGGCTGTTAAAAGTGGTCACTTCAACAGCTTTCACACCGGAGAGTCCACAGAGTATAAATGACACCTGTAAAACTTTCTTCTCCACTTAAGCTGGACAGACACAGCACGATTTTTTTCAGTCGTTGTACTTGGCTCCAGTCAAACTGTATGACAAAACCGCAGGGTGTAAAAGTTCAAAGCGCATGATTTATGTTCTCATACTATACGGCACGATGTTCTGATGCGATCTGACTGCTCACATTGTACATTCAAAAACCACACGTTGGACTCGTGTTTCCGGAAGCAAAACTTAAACGGAAGCTGCTCTCTTCCAAAGAGATCATCACTGTTTATACTCTCTCCAATTCCGCATGGGTGTTTGCACATGCGCAGTGCGAGAGGTTGGGGTAAATCGGCTCGTAGACGCTCGTAGCGCTGCTTCAACAGCGCGGAACCCTCACAAGGGCCAACAAGAATATCAAACAGCTTTGATTTTCATCCGACCATACGACTGCTGATTGGGAGGTGGTCGTGAGAGGTTCAACGCAGCTCATTACTCCATGTATACTACACGATGCAGGATGCACGATTAAGCTGAAACTCGGCGCGTTCCAAAAAATTCTTGCACGAGTGAAAAATCAGCTCAAAAAGGGCCAAAACTCACACTGTGCAAGCCCAGCTTTAATATTAAACATTAATGCAACAAGTAAAGATGCTCAGGTGTCACTGTTGTCACGGGGCACAGATGCTTTAGTTGAGAACTGCAGGTTCACATAAATATCACGTTTACTACAGTAACAGAGCCACAAACGCACCAGTTGGCAGACAATTACAATCACAGTTAAGTAGATCTATGCAAATTCTGTCAAAAATAATATGCTCAGAAACTGCATACGTACATCAGTGTGCAAGTCTTTAGCACCCTTGTGTTTCTGCATAAATGGGACTTTTGATGTTTTTTGTACCTTCATTATTATGTCAGTTTGAAATACACAAGTGTTACCTTTCGCAAAGTGACACACGTCTTCACGTTAAACCAGTCATATTATACACCTTTTCTGCAAGATAAGTCTCCACATTTTAAAAATACAACGCAATGCTAAATGTCTTCTTATAATTTGCAGTTGTTTAATTGGGATCCCAGTGGTATATATAATTAGACATTTATTGTTATTTACATTAATTATTAAGATCCTACTGTCTTGCGTACAATTCATACATGTTCAATAGAGCCCCTCTATCAATCAATCATTCAATCAATCATAAACAATATTTACGTTTTAATGGCGTCAGCAGGAGGGCGTGCATGTGCGTGTACATGAACTTTTAACAAGAGCGGAAGTTAGCTTGCATACTGACATCCACAAAATGTCTTGTAAATCACTCCAGAGGTGTTATCAGGTTACAAAAACAGCATTTTATTTCTCGCTAGCTTTTACATAATATATAACAAACAGGTTATATCTACACACAAACAAAACAGAGTTTGCAGTTGGCTAGACCACGGTGCTGCTCTACTCTAATTGGCTGTCACCCCCACCCCTGAAAAAAAAGGAAAAGAATGAGACTTTTTAACCTTATAAAATAGGCCCAGGTTAGCCATCTTTGAACTTGTCCAAGGTCTGTGTCCCAAGAATGTTCCCTGTGAGTTTGAAGACTCTGGCAGTAATAGAACTGGACTTATACTGAACACAGACAGACAGACGCAAAGACTTTGCAATACCCGATGGCCATATATTTCAAAATTACAGGAAAAAATACCCTGTAGATGGTGGCATGGTGCCTTAGCGGTTAGTACAGTTGCCTTACAGCAAGGAGATCCTGGGATCACTTCCTCGTCCTTTTTGTGTGTGGAGTTTGCATATTCTCCCCGTGTTTGCATGGGTTCCCTCCTGCTACTTCGGTTTTCTCCCACTTCCAAAGACATGCAAGTTAGGTGAAATGGACACTTTAAATTGTCCGTAGGTGTGAGTGTGCATGTGTTTGTCTTTGTGCCACTGCGATGGACTGGCAGCCTGTCCAGGGTGTACCCTGCCTCTCACCCAAGGAGAAGTGGGACAGACTACAGCTCCCCAGTGACCCTTAATTGAAATAAGAAGGTATAGAAAATGAATGAATATCCTATAGACACTCAGGTGACAGATCCTGCAAAATAACAACAATAAAAATTCTGTGCTTGTTACTTTTTAGTTCAACAAGCTGCTGATGCCACACCCCTCGGACTCCACAGAGGACGCATCTCTCAGTTTCACCAACAAAACACGTGGGTCTACCACACAGAGCACAGACTGGCTCAGTGGGTGTGTCTTAGCACAAGCAGGAGACCACATATGGACTTCTGTTACAGGCCAAAATTTATCTTGTAAAAGTAACTCCATTCAGCTGCTCCCTTGTTTTCCACTCGGTCACCACAGCAGCCCCGTGCTGGATCTGGATGTTGATTTGGCACAAGTTTTGTGCCGGATGCCCTTCCTGACACAACTCCATATTACATGGAGAATGGGCAGGGGTGAGTTTTGAACCGAGAACCTTCCGCACTGAAAACAAGCGCACTTAACGGCTTGGCCAAAATTCATCTTCGAAAATCTTAATTTCTGCATGCAGTCATAGAATTGTGGGATTTTTAACATGAAATCCCAATCATATGTAATGTCCGAGGTGGGTTATTTCGGGGGGGTGAAAAAACTAAACATGACATAAAAACACACTTTTTTGCACCAACTTCACCAAAAAAACTTTTTATCTAAGAGGCAACTAAATATCTTAGAGTAACACAATTAAAGGTTAATTAAAGAAAAGTGGTCTGGATACCTTGAAAAAAAAAAACAACAAAGAGCAGATTAGGACAGTCTGAAAAATATATGTCAATGGGAAGCAAAAATCTTTGTGACATAAAAAGGCACCATCTTTCAGTTTTATTTACATTATCTTAAGTTAAAAAGCAAGTCAATTTGTTCCAATACAACAGATAAAGCATGTTTGTGCAGTTAGATGTTTACATTCTCATTTTATTTTTGTTAATAATCTATTTTCTAAAGATTAACAAATGAACCTCCTTGTTTGTTCAGTCGTCGGTCATTATCAAGATATTCGTCATACTGGTAGTATTAATAAATTATATAACCATAATAAATATAGCTGTTTATTAATATGGGGTGTGAATCATGATCATATTTTCTGCCATATTGTTGAATGCATGATTTCACTGAAACAATAAACAAGGGATAATAATCCCCAAGATTTAGGAATAGATTCTACATATTTTGAAAATACTGTGGCATTTTTCACTAAAAAACTTTACGTTATTCTTGTAGCATCTTTTTTGCTTTATTATGCCCAAGATTTCTGTACAGTACTGTATCGATGACAACCAAATCTGTGGAATTGGCAATTCAAATTATTATTGAGGGCAACATATCAGATGTAATATCATCTATGTAAACATATAGACTCAAACATCACTAGACATCCTCTTTTTTGTTTTGCTTTTAAGATGACTGGACAACAAACATGACAAATAGAGGAAAGTAGACCCAAATCAGATAATCTGACAGTTGGGCCCCTCACCCCAAACACACACACACACTGATTACATGAAAATTTCTCAAATAATCATTTTTACTATAGATTAAATACACAGCACAAAGAGTACGCAGCACAACAAGCTCCAAAATAAGTGTGACCCTCTTGATTTACAAGGTGGAAATAAGTGTGTGCTTATGTGCTGTAAAGTCCAGAATGAAGTGACGCAGCAGAAGTTCAGCTCAGGCCAAAGGTTTACTTCCAGAAGGTGAACACTGCCTGAGGCTGCTCCTGGGTTCAGGGACAGTGGTCACCCAGGCCTGCAGCCTTCTCTGTGCCATTCACTGCCATGTTGGAGACATAATCATGCTTTAAATATGAAGACAGTAGCGGATCTGAAATCTGATAAAAACAGGACGTACTGCTGCAGCTGAGTGAGAGAATGGACACGTTGCCTGAGCACATCCTAGAATGGGCTGGATTACAAAGCGAGGCAACCAACACCAACAGGACAACGCTACAGTCGTGTTAGTGGTGCATCGTAACTAATATTTTCATAACAATTGCGCATTTTGTCATAAAAGTACCACATTTGGCAAAGATGTACCCAAAGATATTTAAAATAAAACTGGATACTCAGTCATTGTGAATTTTCATCATGGTCACCATGGCAACCATTTGTCAAAATGAATATAAAAAAAATATACCACAATATTTGTCTATGTGTGAAGATTCCAAAAAGGCACAGTTTGGAGTATTTATGAGTGAATGTTATGGATTACTGGGATAAAAACAACAAAAAGGATAAGAAAGATCCATTTCCGATTGTATAGGGGTCAAAAGATAACACTGCTCCAATTTTGGCAAAAAGTTATGCAAATTTTTGGTTTAGTTAATAGGGTTTGAAAAAGGAATAGTTTGCACCATGCCTGTCATGTTTAGTTATGTTATGGGGTAACATACATCATAGAATCCAATAGACATCAATCTTGTTTAGTCTCCAAAGTAAAGGTTAAACATTCAACACAGTCAAAACTATTCCATTTATTCTATTCACTTAACAAGTGTCCACCTGACACCAATATAAACTTGGAGAAGTTGCAGTTAACTAATTACAAGGGAAAGTCTTTAAACAGCTGCATAAGCCAAGTCTGAATACACATGATACAGGCTGCTAACATCCATCTAACATTACTGTATCTGCAAATTGCAAAACTTCACTTGCGTTGGTCAACAGGGTCTAGTGTGAATTTAAAACAAATCATTAAAATAACTCGCTCCTTTGGCTCATGTCTCCGAAACACATGCATAAACCCAAAGTACTTTTCGAGCCCCTCCTGCCCCTCCATTTTCCTGGCCACGCTGTGGAGGCCAACCTTACTGACAGCTACTGCTGCAGTACACACCGTCACAGCACAGCAACATTCACCAGATCAACAGTGGACAGATAAACTATCCAAGGACGCCAAGACAACTTAAATTTTTCACCGAGTAGCATCGACAGTTCAGCAGCACAATACAACATACATGTTGCAGTGAGTACACGACGAGCCATACAATTTAATGTATATATAAATAAATACACACACCCCACAACACGACTTGCATATTTCATTATAACAACATAAATATATTTTGGGATTATATCAGTTACATACAAATAAATGCTTATCACACTTGCTGCATCTATACTTCAACCAAACTAAATAAATAGTATCATTTATGCATCCACCTGTAATGAATTGCCGACATCTAAAATTGTGATTGGTTCGTAAATATAGAACAACAAACCGAAAATGTTTGAACGAAATGGCTACAGAATACAGTTGATTATTATGGAGAAAAACACGGTTTACAAAATGTCTATGGTTCAAAACTTGCTGAACCTGCATGAAATCTTTTACATGTTCATTATATTCCTTTGACATAACGACACACTGCAAACTTAAATAAAAAATAAAATTAAAAAACCCCATCGTGTCAATAACATGAAAATTATTTTTTAAATTTATTTTTGCTGAATGAAACTTTTCTAAACAATGAAGACTACCCAGTTTCCTAAAGTTTAGATTTTTATTAATTGTTAAGTTTTAAATATTGAGTTACATTATTTACTCAGTAACTTGTGTCCTTAAAACATTTTAGCTCGAATAATCTTTGTGACCAGTATCAATCCTAAAATAGCACCAACTTATCCCAGGGAATACAACTTTGCACAGCAAAATTTAATGTAACATTATATTAAGTACTGCATCATATAATTAACCGTAGCTTCAATACTTTTTTATGTGCACATTTTTTATTTTTTGTGCCATCGTGTTAAATATTCTCCCAAATAAATTGCATGATACTGCACACAAAATAAAGACAAACATTCTACGGTAAAATAAAAAATGTCATCCACATGAAGAAATATGCAGCGTTAAATAAAAATATAACTCCAAATTAAATCAACATTCAACAAAAGGAATTACTGCATACAACATTTAAGACTTTCCTCTGCAACTTTATTTTCATGCCACAAAATTACTTCAGTTTCCTCATACTTTGTGATGTGAAGTCGAAGTTTAATTTTATAAATATTAAAGTGCAGCAAATTTCTCCTAAAATGGATGCTGCTGACTTTGACGTATTGATTGCGATATTCAGATGTGTGCTGCTGTGATGCGACGAAGCAACAGGAAGGTGAACCCGTGTTTTGGAAGACTGACAGACGACTCCTCAAAATACAGCAGAGGTCTTCATTTAAAAATAAGCTACATCAACATTAAAACAAACTGCATCTTTAAATGCAGCACAGGGTGAAGGGATCGAGTGTTTATTACAAACAACGTCAGGTGCTGCTGTTGTGCAAAGAAATATTCCATTCTTATATTTAACTCCGCATGTGGCCACCGAAATAACTCCAGAAATCGTGACATCTCAAGCAGCGTTCGAACCTATAGGAAGCCAGATTTCTGCAGACATCAGCGTGATGTTTGCCCTCGTGACTGTACTGTGGGTGGAGACTGTGAGCCAACAGAAAAACAGGACGAAGATTCTGAGCCGTTCTTGCATCAGCATTTTCTAGCCAAGCATGGAGTGAAAGTTACAAGATCCATAACCGCGATTATCTTATAAAGAGATCAAAAGTCTGATTAATCAAAAGTAACTGCTGCTGGCAAGTGACTGACAGCATAGAATTTGATTATTGCACATTACATTATATGATCTAGACTTGACACTGCAAGCCAAGGCTCCATTTCTGTAAATACAGCTCCATGCAGTTGACTCCCATTTCCCTCAGGCAGCTGCATTCGTTCACTGCAGCACCTTAAAGCATTCCTAGAATCGCTTTTGTCAACTTCAAACATGTCCAAAAGTGTTTTAATGAGCAGGTCAGCGCAGACCTTACCATTTGGGAGACCTAGTCCAGTGTGAACAAGTGGAGAGGCAGCATGGATCATCTGTGAAAACAAAAAACAGTAATATCAAACAATCACGTATGTAGGTAGTAATGTTGTCTTTTGACGACTACAAATAAACAAAAATCCATTTTGCTTCCAACACTGGACTTTGAGCTTAAAATACACCCAAGCAAAATAGAACTATCCACAAAACTTGTACAAAAATGTTATGGGATTACATAAATAATTGTAAAAGATGCTGCAAAGAAAGTTAATCAAATAATTTACAAAAAAGTGCTAAGCATTAAAAACTACAATAAATATGTTGTGCAGCTGTTCTTTACATTTTAAACTGTAAACTATCACATGGTTTTTACAAAACGATCAGTTTTATTGCTTATTATACCCTCTATTATTTTTGGTAAATCATGCACTGAGCTGAAAACGTAAATGTCTTACTTTGTTTACTTTTTATTGCAAGTTATCCAACTTTTAAGAAAATTAACATTTGAAAATGTGTCAAGTCGTCATTTTACAAACATCCCAATGAAGCAAAAACATTCTAAAAGATGCAGTTACAGAAATGCTACAGTGACTTCTGCACAGCAATGTACTAAACAAGTTGTGTAATAGCCGTTTATTACAGCATTTTAGCCTCAAAACAAAAGACAGTTACATGAATGTTTATTTTGTTATCATAAAGTCATGAAAAATATCACCAGAAAAAAAATAATTGCTAAAATAAATAGATGCCCACAATTTATGACGAATACTGTGGTGCATCATCATCCTCCTTCTGTGCAGCAAAAAGCAAACTCGAGCCATGCTCTCCAAAAAACTGTTATTGCACATAAACTTGAAATCTGTCAGCTTACTTTGTCCTCCTTCCCCTTCTAATAACTCTTGTTTGACACTGGATCAGGCTCGGGGCGGGCCTGCACTGATACATGTTTTAAGTGTGGCTATACACACCAGTGAACAGATAATCAACAAGCACTCAAAAACCATTAAGGAATTATGACAAGAGTGACGGAGCTGTCTGACAGCAGGCAAGTTTGCACTAGGAAGGCCTTAATGAAGAGATCTGTCCAGGCCAGCCACTGATAGGGCAAACAGATAAACATCACTCAGCACTTTTCAAAGCAAATGTTAATAATATCGGCTTTACGCTGAAGAAGCAGTGTGTGAAGGAATAACACCCTCAGAAGATTAATATGATTTTACATTGCTCATTGCCTTAAAAAAAAACAAAACTTTACTAAAATCATTTTGTATAAGGTGTTAACTAAGACTACCTTTAACTGACTTTTTTTTAAATGCTACAGATCAACTGTGTCAAAGAGCTGATAAAGCAACACACAGATGTGTCATTGAGACATGTACTTACTTTCTATTTCCTTAACATTCTAATGCAAAAAAGGACATTTAATTTTATTTTTTTAACAGAAGGACTATAAGGTAAATGTCATCAAGCTGAACATACTGTTCCACATGATTATCTTCACTACATGCATCCTCATTTTATATATTTCTGTTCAATTTCTATTAGCATACATCAGTTTGGGGAGAAAAAAAACAACAACAAAAATGTCTGAGTCATCCTGATGTTTCCATGTAATTAAAAAATGAAACAAAATTTCATTACTATGTCAGTAAACAAAACATTTGTAATTTCTAAATATTATTTTAAAAATTGTAATGATCATAATATTACAATCAAATATGACAGAGTGTTGCATGTTTTATGTAAAAAGTAGCCAATTTTTTAAGATGAATAAAAGTCAGACTACTTTGTAGATTTTCAGATGAATTCAACATACAAAACAAACATCGACAGCTCAAATAAAAATCAGAGCAGCCAAAAGAGAAGAAAAAAAATGAAGTGATCAACAAGTTTTATTTATTCATACTTTTTAATGTGCACTGTGAACAGCTATAGCTTTTGTAATTTCTTTGTACTGGTACACTAAAGGGCTTTCTAATCCATCCTATGCAACCATGGGATATTTCACCCCCAGAAACTAGTTTTAAAGGGTAGTCGCACAGGACAGTTTCTGTTGGCTCTTTAATAGTTAGATTTCCTCATCACATGCGCATACAGACCCTATGCTGACTGCAGCTGTTAAATACAACATTCATTATTTGATATGGATGAATGTTCCTAAACTGTCGTGAGATTGGGTTGTCCTCTGGACTCCAGAACAACATTCGAAACATGGGTGTTTCAAAGTTTCAACATCACAAAGAATATTTTACACTTGGGACAAAATGCATCATCCCTGTTCACACATTCTTCCCACTTGTACTTTGTAGTTGTGTGGAATATATCATCCTAGATGTGCTGATGTTTGTTTCTAGGTTAAATTGTGAGCACTTGTGAAAACAGGTGCTGCATCCAATGAGAAGCAGACATATCTATGAAATATTACATCAGCTACACAAAGATGCATTTTCAATTGATCTGGTGCATCACAGTCACCACATTTTAAATCACTTCATCCTCTTTATATGCCCTTTTAATTTGGAGATTGACAAGATGATAGCATGTATTGGTTTTGGAGTTATTGCTTTCGCAATCTGGTTGAGGTGACCTAAGCACCCACGCACCCATTCATTTTTACTGTGCAAGCCGTATTCTGTTGCCAGCACAGAAAATGTATAAATGGGTATCTGGATACCTACACTTAAGGTATTTTAATCATGCCTAAGATTTTGGCACAGTGGTCCAGGGTTTAAACCCAAGTACTGTAACAACCTGCAAAGGGTTTAAAAAGGAAGTACTGAAATTGCAAAAAAATACTGCACAAATACAGCGAATGGTCCTCAGTCAATAAGTTAAAATACGATGTTGTGACATTGTATTTATTGTAAAGCGCTTTGAGTATCTGATGCAGATGGAAAAGCGCTGTATAAATGCAGGCCATTTACCATTTGCCATTTCTGACACACTGTATCATGAAATTGTTCAAAATAGTACCTATTGCTGGCCCTGCGACAGACTGGCATCCTGTCCAGCGCGTACCCCGCCTCACACTCTATGACTGTTGGGACAGGCTCCAGCCCCCCGCGACCCTTAATTGGACGAAGCAGTTGAAGATGAGTGTGTGTGAGTGAGGTACCAACTGCTGAATGACACATAATGAGAAGGAAGAAACCAGCAGCAATTAATCAAACAAGAACAGAGACAAAACAGAATAAAAATAGCTAAAAGGCAAGGAACAAAGATCACCAATTAAGACAAATACTGCACAAAAACACTGGAGCTGCCCCATGAAAATCCAGTAAGGTATATCTTATATAATATATTCCAATTCTAAGGTGGAACTATGCCAGTATATAAAGGTATATCTAAATGTCAAAAAAGGAAGAGTAAAAAAGGAGAGTAGAAAAGAGTAGAGTAGAGCCACTTAGGTGCCTGGTCTTGAGAACCAGGGATGGTAGGTTGAAAAGCTTTTTTATCCCATGGGAACTCTCCATACCCACCCAAACAGCTCAAGAAAAAGTATAAATAATATAATAAATAATAAGACATAAGAAAAATAAGACATCACAGGAGAAGATTGTAGTACAGGTAATTTAGTATGAAGACTAGTAGTAAAATTAAATATAGTTAGTAGGCTAAGCTATAAATCTGGTATTTTATTATAGAAACAGAAGCTATGAGTGTATGAGTGTATTGGTATCTATCTAAAGTAACTCTGTTAGCATACTATAGGAAAATAAAAAGTATAATCATTATGCTATCAAATGGAAACCTAAGAACTTAGGTACTATATGTTGATATCTTTAAAAGAACACATAAACTGATGAATCATTAAAAATCTACACCAAGTAAAATAAAACTGTAAATAACGAAAATAAGCTAGTTATAGTAGAAGAGCTAAATTAGCTGTTAATAAGCCAACCATACCCAGCAAGCTAACACAATAAACAAAAATGGCAATTAGTGTATAAAATATAATAGCGTAGTTAAACCTACAGGAATGGTATTAACAAATACATATAAAATAAATGTGGACAAAAGTATGAATTAATGTGGGTTATCAAACACAAAAGAACCAACTATTTTGTAAGCTATGATGAACGTTGCTACAGCCGACTAGATGAGCTAACGTTAGCTATTAGGTATAACTAATTGTACCCCACTCCTCCAATATTTACTTAAATATAATACTATTAAAAAGGGGGGAACAAGAAAAAGTAAAGCATGTAGAAATGTATATGGAGACATAAGTACATATATTTGCAGAAAAGAGAAAAATGGCGGACGTTTTAATCACCAAATGTCTGAGGTTGCAGGGACCCAATAATAGTTATTAAGGATAAATCACAATCATTTGACCAAATCCAGGCATATGCTGCCTTCTCTTTGTGTCTACCCTGCTTTTCTTTAAGTGTAACATCTTTTTCATTTTTTCCCCTCCTTATTGCAGTAACATGCATATGCATCATGGATGCCAACAACACTATAGCAGCCATCTTGGCCTTAAAAAAACAAAACAAAAAGAAGCAGACAGTGGGAGGAGGGCGCCAAAGTCATATGACAGCACAGTCTGCAGACAACTGCAGTGACAGAGCAGAAGCACCAAAACCACAGTCGTCTGTGGCAGATCGGGTACAGTGACATGCAACTCAATTTTACCTTTGTGCTTATTTACAGCCTCCTAATGACTTTTATTCTTTGCATTTCTTCCCCCTGGATTACACTGCTCATCAGGCTCCATGACACGACATTAAACTCCTCCACCGTGCAGAAAAGCATTCCTTAAACCACATTCAAGTAAAATAAGATAATCAAAGATCCAAATGGAGAAGTGCCTAAGGCACAAGTTATTTAGAATTGGAGCTGCAACAATTAATTGATTATTAACTGACTATTAATCAGCAATGATTTTCATATTTGAGTTAAAAATATCCAAACTGTCTGATTTCAGCTTCTTACTTTCTGGTTTATTTACTCCCATCTGGCAGTAAATGTAATATCTCTGGGTTATGGCAAAAGCAAGACATTTTAAGGCATCATCTTGATTTTTGGACAAAAATGTAACTTTTTTTTTTTTACCATTTTACGGACATAACTGATTAATCAAGAAAAGCAATTAATTGCACAATAACGAAAATAATCATTACTTGCATCCTTAGTTAGAATTAGAAGGGTTAGTCTAATAATTCAACACATCTCTTTGAGTTTGTTTTAATGTAAAGACACATGTACATGATGTAAGTCAGTGAGGGGAAAATAAACTTATTTTTATTCAGCAGGAGTTTAAAAATTATTTGTTGGCGACATTATGCTCATTTAGTAAGTGCAAAAGTGACAATTTAAGTTTAATTAACCAACCTGTCAAATGGATGATCCACTCTTCTTGGACTTGATGACCTGCAAAGTCAAAAGTACAAGAAAGAAAAAAAAAATTAAAGCCATAATAAAGGATTATTTTGTGCAGGTGGGGTGTGTGTGTGTGTGTGTGTGTGTGTGTGTATGGGGGGGGGGGGGGGGGGGGCATTTGTACGTAATCAGAAATTAACAGATAAAATCTGAAGCGATCGCTTCTTTCCCTCCTCCACAGGTGCATTCTGGGTAACAGGTAAGCCGCGCGTGGGGTTAATTACCAACCTTACGTGTGCGTCAGGTGCGTCATCTGTGCAAGTGCGCATGCTGGAGAATAAGGTCAAGCCTCCGCAACAAAAACACCGAGCAAACGCTTTTCTCACCCGATAATTTAAATTATGGCTTTTAATTTCGCTGTGACGTAACGGCTTTGTAACGCTGTGCGCGTGACCTACCTGAGCGTTAGCCGCTGACAGACTACGGGAGAAAAAAACAAAAAACTTTCACCGCGTTTTGTTTAAAAAATAAATAAATAAGTAAATAAAATGATAAAATTCAGCTGAGCTCGGTGACTCGCCGGTGAAGACGTTTCGCGAGGAGGCGAAAGGTTCCACGCTTCGAACACGCGGCGGCGGTGGCGTCCTGAATGCAAATAAAAGAAACGCGAAAGTCCATCACCCCAATTTGATCAATTTGAGACAGACTCCAGACAGTCTGACGTGCCTGCTCCCCGGCGCGTGCACGATAGAATGGCGCGGGAAGCGGCAGTGACTGATGCAGAGCGACGGCGCGGCCAGCCAATAGCGAAGCGAAGCCCACCCTGTCAGCCAATCACAGAGGCCGATAAGTATAAACACTCCGCCCTCCCCTCGCCGCTCCAGCCGTGTGCTGACAGCGCACTGAATAAAACAACAGATCATAGCGCTGAGACACGGGTCATCGAGTGCAAACACACACACACACACACACACACATGCTGGAGATCGATAGATGTAAAGTACCCCCAGGTGCATTTTATTTTGTTTTATATATATATATATATATATATATATATATATATATATATATATATATATATATATATATTTCATGAGTTGATGTAAAAGACCAAACTGCTGTGCACAGAAAAGGCTGGTTTGATTGAGTGAATTTATTTTGCAAAAGTCAATGCACATACACATTAAAACATGACACTAGAAAGTGAAAACATTTATCTCCATTGTGCTCCATCACTCACATTTTTGTTCACAAATTTGTTAAAGTCTGTGTTAGTGAGCAATTTACAGTCAACAAAATAATCCATCCAAGGGTTTGCGCACATTCACCTGGATGTGACGGATACATGGTTATTTTACTTGACGTGAAAATAATCCATCCACCTGGCAGGTGTGGCATATCAAGATGCTGATTATTTGTGTACACATGTTCCTTGGACTGGTGACAAAAAAAAAAAAAACCTTTTCTAAAATTGATCTTGACAAAAGATCTTTAGGTAAAGAAGCTGTCTGTGGTGGGTTGGCATAGTTACTCATTGTCTGTGGTTGGATGAGCTGCCAAACTTTCAGAAATGACACTGCAGGTGATTTATGGTACTGAAATCAATAATTACCCTATTTTCTGGTGTATAAGTCACAGGGTTTTTTTGTTTGTTTGTTTGTTTGTTTGATTGTTTGGGAGGTCCTGAGACTCTTGTGCAACTTATTTAGTGAAAACTCACACTTTCATTAATAATTATAACTTTTTACACAGGGTTTGCCCAGGAATCAAAGCATGAAACAAAATAAATTCCAATAATGAAACAATACGTGCTAATAAGAAAAAGTACATTACAACAATGCACAAAAATCCCAAATTAAAGAGCTGATAATACGGACAAAAGGTGTGACATATACTCTAGTGCAACATATATGTGTTTTTTTTTTCTCATCAAAAGGCATTTTTAAAAATATGGTAGTGCAGCAGGTCTGGTGGCCATTCCTGCTGTCAGCATATCAATTCTATCTCCCTCAAAATTGTAACACCTGTGGTATTGCCACCCCTGCTCATATACTGCACAGTGTTAATATTCTGTTATTCCACTATGTTAATATACTGCACAGTGTTAATAAACTAGTTCCACAGTGCTAATAAACTGTTATTCCACAGTGTTAATATACTGCACAGTGTTAATAAACTGTTATTCCACAGTGTTAATATACTGCACAGTGTTAATAAACTAGTTCCACAGTGTTAACAAACTGTTATTCCACAGTGTTAATATACTGCACAGTGTTAATAAACTAGTTCCACAGTGCTAATAAACTGTTATTCCACAGTGTTAATATACTGCACATTGTTAATAAACTAGTTCCACAGTGTTAACAAACTGTTATTCCACAGTGTTAATATATTGTACAGTGTTAATAAACTAGTTCCACAGTGCTAATAAACTGTTATTCCACAGTGTTAATATACTGCACAGTGTTAATAAACTGTTATTCCACAGTGTTAATATATTGTACAGTGTTAATAAACTAGTTCCACAGTGTTAACAAACTGTTATTCCACAGTGTTAATATACTGCACAGTGTTAATAAACTAGTTCCACAGTGCTAATAAACTGTTATTCCACAGTGTTAATATACTGCACAGTGTTAATAAACTGTTATTCCACAGTGTTAATATACTGCACAGTGTTAATAAACTGTTATTCCACAGTGTTCACAAACTGTTATTCCACAGTGTTAATAAACTGTTATTCCACAGTGTTAATAAACTGTTATTCCACAGTGTTAATATACTGCACAGTGTTAATAAACTGTTATTCCACAGTGTTAATATACTGCACAGTGTTAATAAACTAGTTCCACAGTGCTAATAAACTGTTATTCCACAGTGTTAATATACTGCACAGTGTTAATAAACTGTTATTCCACAGTGTTAATATACTGCACAGTGTTAATAAACTGTTATTCCACAGTGTTAATATACTGCACAGTGTTAATAAACTGTTATTCCACAGTGTTCACAAACTGTTATTCCACAGTGTTAATAAACTGTTATTCCACAGTGTTAATAAACTGTTATTCCACAGTGTTAATATACTGCACAGTGTTAATATACTGCACAGTGTTAATAAACTGTTATTCCACAGTGTTAACAAACTGTTATTCCACAGTGTTAATATACTGTACATTGTTAATAAACTAGTTCCACAGTGTTAACAAACTGTTATTCCACAGTGTTAATATGCTGCACATTGTTAATAAACTAGTTCCACAGTGTTAACAAACTGTTATTCCACAGTGTTAATATGCTGCACAATGCTAAAAAAACTAGTTCCACAATGCTAATAAACTGTTATTCCACAGTGTTAATATACTGTTATTCCTCAGTGTTAAGAAACTGTTATTCCACAGTCTTAATATACTGTTATTCCACAGTGTTAACAAACTGTTTTTCCACAGTGTTAATATACTGCACAGTGTTAATAAACTAGTTCCACAGTGTTAATAAATTGTTATTCCACAGTGTTAATAAACTGTTATTCCACAGTGTTAACAAACTATTATTCCACAGTGTTAATATACTGCACAGTGTTAATAAACTCGTTCCACAGTGTTAATAAACTGTTATTCCACAGGAGGTGATCCGGATCCGGATTGTGGCTCAAGATTTGCCTTTATATAGGCTTTGAAGGATTACTTCAAAATACTTCACGGATTCTCACCAAATTTGCACCACAGATAGATATTAGGGCACGGAAGACTCCACTGAATTTGGGAGGTGATCCAGATCCGGATTGGCGGACATCAGAAATCTCTGATTGCTGTTGTTCTACAGTGTTTCTATACTATTATTCCACAGTGTTTCTATAATTTTTTTTATGGTGTTAATATACAGATATTCTACAGTGTCACTATACAGTTATTCTCCAGTGTCACTATACAGTTATTCTACAGTGTTACCGTTCTACAGTTTTATTTTTGTAATTGCACAGTGTTGTTATACCGTTATGCTATTTTATTACTGTTATACTACTGAATATAGAATGGGTAGAATAGAATAGAAACTTTATTGTCATTGCACATATTGTCATGGCTTCTCCTCTGCCCCATAGGGGCGGGCCATGTCACCTGGGGCTCCAGTAACACTTTCTTGTTTAGTTCTTGTTGGATTTACACCCAGACATATTTGCACATATATGTTTACACACCCAGGCACTGCATGCATTTTACATTTTGACACTTCACACCCCATTATCCTTATTTTTATTTAAAGTTAATTATTATTTACAATAAAATCCTTCTGATTGGCCTAAACCTTGCCCCCTCTCTTTCTTGTCATGGGCTATGAGCAGCCTGTGACAAGTGGGGGCTCGTCCAGGATTGGCTTGTTAAATTTAAGTTGGATTGTTTGATTCAATTGATAAGTTTGGTTAAGTTTGCCAATTTTGTTTTGAGGGGATGTTTGGTTAGGCCATTCTTTTCAGTGGGCAGCAGTAGAGCATTTGTTCCTCTTTTGGTTACTTCTTGTTAATTTTGTTTGTGACTCACCTTGGGCCTTTTGCTGGGTTTGTGTCCAGGTGGGAGTCCTCCCCTTTTGAGGCTTATCAGTGAGTTTCCCTATGAGACTCATGGTGGTTTTGTTTTAGGCGACAGTGAACGTGGGTGGAGCTTCCCCTTTCCTTTTCCCCAACATCGGCTCAGGAGCACCTCCATGGTTGTTGAAGGTGACCAGGTTTTGGTTACTTTTTCACTCCACTGGTTTCATGTGCATAATACCCCACCACATGTGACTGCACGAAGACAAGGGAGCAGTTAGTTAGCTGTTTTTGAGAATAGTGGGGAGTGTCTCCTGTCCTGAACCCAGATTGGCAGCAGGTGAGCTATTTTTGTGTGTTCTTTGTTGTTAAAATGTCAATCTTGCTAAGTTTTGTTCGTTGTCCTTCAGAATTAGCATTAGGGCTTTGTACTAGGGAGCAGTTAATTGAAATAGTTGAGCACTACAAGACTGACATAGTTGATATGAAGCTAAAAGAGACTGTTAAGGTTGGCTTAAAACAAGGTCTTGTGCAGGCTGGAGTTTGTGGGGGTCAGGCAGGTAGTTGTCGGTCAAGTCCAACTGCACTGATGTTTGAACAACAAAAGGAGCTGAATACTCAGCAGAAGGAGTTATTACAGATGCAGTTAGAGCTAAAACGGTTGAAAGGTGTCAATAGGTCAGTAGCAGATCCCACACCACAATTTGAGGTTTCTCAGAATCTCTTTGTTACCTAAATTTGATGAGTCAGATGTTGATACTTACTCTGTTTGAACGAATTGCTGATTCAAGAGGTTGGTCGGATTTGGATAGGACAACGTTGTTGCAATGTGTTCTCACAGGTAAAACACGTGAAGCTTTTTCGGCACTGAGTGTAGCTGATGGTAGAGTGGATGCTACAGTTAAGTCAACAGTACTGAAAGTGGATGAAATTGTGCCTGAGGCATATTGCCAACGGTTTTGGTTTAAGGAATGCTCCTGCCACCATCCAGCGGCTGATGAACCTTGTTGTTTTCGGCCTGGAAGGGTGTGCCATGTATTTGGACGATGTGGTCATCTACTCAGACTCTTGGGAGGAACATGTCGGCAGAGTGCAAGCCCTGTTTGAAAAATTGGTGTGGGCCAGGCTAACTGTGACTTTGCTAAAGCTACTGTGACTTACCTTGGAAAAGTGGTTGGTCAGGGTCATTAAAAGAAAGAAAAAGAAACACTGGAAAATATAGCAAAATATTAGTTATTCAATAATATCACGTATTTAACAAATAAACCAAATTAATTAACTAAAGTAATTAATTTAAAAAAATGGATATGGCATGTGTCTGTGTTCAAGCGATTTGATAGGTTGAGGGTTGCGCTTGTCAGTGTGGCAGAGGGCAAGGATCCTGAGTCCAGCGATTATGGCAAGGTGGACAAACTAAAGCATGCTCGATTTATTCAAGCAGTGTCAGAGCTGGAGTTCCTGGGATTCGTCAAGTCCACCAAGCAAAAGGCAGATCATGCAGCACGACTCACTTGGGGAGGGTGTTATGCTGCGTTTACACATAACGACGACAAGTCACGAATGCCACGAAGTACACATTCTTGGCCGCTGATCACGAATGTGATGATTCGGGGCAGAGGCGTCAGGTGTCCTCAGGAACTGCTGCAACCTGTTACCACACGTTAGGATTAATGGCACGTGTTGCTGGAGAATTATCAGGAACCATTACGCACGGTCAAGAATAGTGTTCCGTGTTGTTGCGTGCTATTGCGTGTAACAGCGCATCGTTAAGTTCTGTCACGTTGTGAACGAGGTGAATTGTCTCCACACACACACCCATATTCATCCAACCGAATTCAGATCGCTCCAGTTTTTCAGAAGAATTTTGTGACTGCATGTATAGTTGGGCTCTGTGCCATGGAGTGGCGCACATGCCCAATTGCGCTGTGTTTGCGCTTGTGATGGAGGGCTGTATGTGGGGTTAATCTACAGTCTCGTGTCGTTTTTCAGATCAGTTGTTGGTTTGGTTTTGTGGTATGGAAGAGATCACTTGACTGAGGGTCTATACGTTCAAATAATAATTAAAAAAAATGCTGTCATCAAATCAAATCAATTTTATTTATATAGCGCCAAATCACAACAAACAGTTGCCCCAAGGCGCTTATATTGTAAGGCAAAAGCCATACAATAATTACAGAAAAACCCCAACGGTCAAAACGACCCCCTGTGAGCAAGCACTTGGCAACAGTGGGAAGGAAAAACTCCCTTTTAACAGGAAGAAACCTCCAGCAGAACCAGGCTCAGGGAGGGGCAGTCTTCTGCTGGGACTGGTTGGGGCTGAGGGGAGAGACTCTTACTCAGTCAGTCTCTTACAATAGTGTAGCCTAAATATACTCAACAAAAATATAAACGCAACACTTTTGGTTTTGCTCCCATTTTGTATGAGATGAACTCAAAGATCTAAAACTTTTTCCACATACACAATATCACCATTTCCCTCAAATATTGTTCACAAACCAGTCGAAATCAATCAATCAATCAACTTTTTTCTTATATAGCGCCAAATCACAACAAACAGTTGCCCCAAGGCGCTCCATATTGTAAGGCAAGGCCATACAATAATTATGAAAAACCCCAACGGTCAAAACGACCCCCTATGAGCAAGCACTTGGCCACAGTGGGAAGGAAAAACTCCCTTTTAACAGGAAGAAACCTCCAGCAGAACCAGGCTCAGGGAGGGGCAGTCTTCTGCTGAGACTGGTTGGGGCTGAGGGAAAGAACCAGGAAAAAGACATGCCGTGAAGGGGGGCAGAGATCGATCACTAATGATTAAATGCAGAGTGATGCATACGGAGCAAAAAGAGAAAGAAACAGTGCATCATGGGAACCCCCCCACAGTCTACGTCTAAAGCAGCATAACCAAGGGATGGTTCAGGGTCACCCGATCCAGCCCTAACTATAAGCCTTAGCGAAAAGGAAAGTTTTAAGCCTAATCTTAAAAGTAGAGAGGGTATCTGTCTCCCTGATCTGAATTGGGAGCTGGTTCCACAGGAGAGGAGCCTGAAAGCTGAAGGCTCTGCCTCCCATTCTACTCTTACAAACCCTAGGAACTACAAGTAAGCCCGCAGTCTGAGAGCGAAGCGCTCTAATGGGGTAATATGGTACTACGAGGTCCCTAAGATAAGATGGGACCTGATTATTCAAAACCTTATAAGTAAGAAGAAGAATTTTAAATTCTATTCTAGAATTAACAGGAAGCCAATGAAGAGAGGCCAACACGGGTGAGATATGCTCTCTCCTGCTAGTCCCCGTCAGTACTCTAGCTGCAGCATTCTGAACCAACTGAAGGCTTTTTAGGGAACTTTTAGGACAACCTGACAATAAAAGGCCACTCTGAAAGGTGCAGTTTTGTTTTATTGGGGGGATACCAGTCAGTATCTGGTGTGACCACCATTTGCCTCATGCAGTGCAACACATCTCCTTCGCATCATCCGTGAAGAGAACACCTCTCCAACGTGCCAAACACCAGTGAATGTGAACATTTGCCCACTCAAGTCGGTTACGACGACGAACTGGAGTCAGGTCGAGACCCCGATGAGGACGACGAGCATGCAGATGAGCTTCCCTGAGATGGTTTCTGACAGTTTGTGCACAAATTCTTTGGTTATGCAAACCGACTGATTCAGCAGCTGTCCGAGTGGCTGGTCTCAGACGATCTTGGAGGTGAACATGCTGGATGTGGAGGTCCTGGGCTGGTGTGGTTACACGTGGTCTGCGGTTGTGAGGCTGGTTGGATGTACTGCCAAATTCTCTGAAACGCCTTTGGAGACGGCTTATGGTAGAGAAATGAACATTCAATACACAAGCAACAGCTCTGGTTGACATTCCTGCTGTCAGCATGCCAATTGCACGCTCCCTCAAATCTTGCGACATCTGTGGCATTGTGCTGTGTGATAAAACTGCACCTTTCAGAGTGGCCTTTTATTGTGGGCAGTCTAAGGCACACCTGTGCACTAATCATGGTGTCTAATCAGCATCTTGATATGGCACACCTGTGAGGTGGGATGGATTATCTCAGCAAAGGAGAAGTGCTCACTATCACAGATTTAGACTGGTTTGTGAACAATATTTGAGGGAAATGGTGATATTGTGTATGTGGAAAAAGTTTTAGATCTTTGAGTTCATCTCATACAAAATGGGAGCAAAACCAAAAGTGTTGCGTTTATATTTTTGTTGAGTGTACATAAGCTTTCCAGGAGCGCACCCCATTCATTACACACGCTCAGAGGCACGTCCCCTCCGGTGCACACTTTTTTTTGGGGGGGGGGGGCGACCCCGCCCCCTGTGATAAACTCATCACCCCCTTAATATTTTTTTTTCTGGCGCCAGGCTTGGTCAGGGTTTCATGCATCCTGTGGAAGCGAATATTGTGGCTGTGAAGCAGTTTCCGCAGCCAACCACCAAGAAAGAACTGATGCACTTCCTGGGAATGGTGGGGTAAAAACCTTTTCGGTAGTGGTGTCCCCACGGACCAACCTGTTGAAGGCCAAGAAGAGTGAGTTTGTTTGGTCCACCCAGTGCCATGAGGCATTTGAAGCGGTAAAAGCTCTTTTGTGTTCAAATCCTGTTGGTAGCACCACGGTTTGGGCAACGCATCAAATTACAGGTAGATGCTAGTCAGATAGGGGCTGGAGCTGTAATATTGCAGGAAAATGATGAGGGAGCTGAGCTTCCTGTCAGCTTCTTTTACCAGAAATTTAATAAATAACAACACTATTCGGTCATAGAAAAGGAGGCATTAGGTCTCATCTGGCTCTGGACAAACCCCATTGACAGGCTTTACTGACCAGAAGTCTCTGCAGAACCCCAACCAATGCCTTATGCGCTGGGCTTTGTTTCTACAACCCTACAACCTTAACATTGGACACATCAGTGATAAACGTAATATTGCTGATGCTTTGTCCCGTGCTCCTGTGAACTAACGTCTGTTCTTGTGTCTCTAGGTCTCCTGAATGGCTGTTCTCTCTCTCCTGCTCCTAATTGCTTTCTAGGTGCCAGGGTGGATGAGTGGGATTGGAGTGGAGGGGGGTGGGAGCGTGAGGTCAACTTTTGAGTTGGGATGGGGTGTTTTTGGTGGAATTTTTTTTTAATTGGGCTAAAGTTTTTGTGGACCAGAGGGTGGGACCCTCGTTTTAAGGGGGGGGGGGGGGGGGTGTCATGGCCTCTCCTCTGCCCTGCAGGGGCAGTTCCTCCTGCAGACAGAGGCGGGCCATGTCTAATTGGAGTCACCTGGGGCTCATGATAAAAGCAAGGCTCCAGTAGCATGCCCCCTCTCTCTGCTGGCTTCCACAGGTAACACTTTCTTCTTTAGTTCTTGTTGGTTTTGGTTTTACACCCAGACATATTTGCAGTTGCACATACATGTTCACGCACCCGGGCACCGCATACATTTTACAGATTGACACGTCACACCTCATCATTATCCTTATTTTTGTTAAAAGTTCATTATTATTTGTAATAAAATCTGTCTGATTGGCCTAAACCTTGCCTCCTCTCTTTCTTGTTGTGGGCTATACAACAAAACTTGTCCTCTGCATTTAATACAACTTAATTACAGTTAGTCACAATCTAACCATGAGGAGCAGTGCACAGCCACAGTCCAGCACCCGGGGACCAATTCCAGATGCAGACTCGTCTTGGTCAGGGGCAGAGAAAGGAGCAGAGCCTAAATAAGCATGTTTTTACTGTGTTGCTAATAGTGTTGTTTGACAGTTTTTCTACACTCATTCTGCATTGTTGCTACACTGTTATTACTCAGTTTTAATACTGTTATTCTACAGTCAATATACTGTTATTCTAGTGTTAATATACTCTTATTCTACAGTGTTTCTATACTGTTCTACAGTTTTGTTCCTGTTATTCCTGGGCTTCTTCAGTTTTGCTCAGGATCACTGCAGGAGGATGTTAGATGTAGCCAGTTCCTTTCCTTGCCACCTTATAACTTCCCCAACTATTAGTCAGACACCCCTTAAACTGCTGTGTGGGCAGGAGGGAGGCATTAGGTACCAGTCCCAGCCAGGACACAAACGGACAACCTTCTGCACAGAAAACCAGTACTCTATTCGCTGGCTACTCCAAACAGATTTACATACTGCACCACATTGTATGTATTAATGACTGAGATAAGAGAAGTCCAAGTGACTTGGAAATGTTTATGTACCATTTCCTGACATGTTTAACAAAGACTGGCTGTAAAAGTGGAGAATTGCATGAAAGATAAACAGTTTGTCCAATGGTCTTTGGGCTCTGAAAAAGGTGGGCCTGTGTATCAAAGTGACTGTAAGAGTGTCAGGAATGTGGCTCTCGAGGACCAAACTTGGCCGCCCCTGAGCTAAATGGTTAATGCGATATCTTTGTTAAATGCCTGGAATTAAAACTAAAAGTCTACACTATAAGCACATCTTGATTTTTTTTTTTTTTTCATTTCAACTCCTTTGGGGTGGTGTAATGAGGCAAAATTACAAAAATTCTCACTGCCTAAATACTTACGGACCTGAGTGTATAAACCAGGTGCTGTGAAAATTAGCTGATTACTTTCTGTCATAATAATCGCATGTATATTGAAATAGTTTCCCAAAGCAAATTGTTCTGTTGGGGCAGAATGATAATACATCTAAGTATGGGCAAATATTTATTGTACTTCTCTTTACTAACTTCATGTCACTTTAGAGACTCAGTATCATCGAGATGGTATTTGGTAATACAGTGTTAGGAGGGTCTCTGGCACTCAGCACATAAATACAATAAAACTTTTATATATTTAATTGGTACCAAAAAAAAATCATCGCAGATCAAAGGATACTCTAAGTCATGGATCCAATACCACTTTCTCAACATACATTCTGAGCCTTGTGAATTGACAGGGAAAAAAGTATTGTGTCACACAACAAAAAAAACTTCCACGTCTGCATTGAAATTCTGTCAAAGTCTACACAAGGCATACAGACAAGACTGTTGTAAAGAACTGCTATTCTTTAAATGGAAAATAACAACTCTTGTCTCCTTCAGCTTTGCAGCCTTTACTTTGCATTGTTATGGAAAAACCGCTGGATTTGGACAGGGCGCACAATCATTGAGGTCACCATAATAGAGTGTGACAGCTTCCCTTTTCACATCCATTTGGAAGTAAAATCAAAATTCCTGGGAAAGAGAATCCATGGAGCACAGAAGTGCACAGTACAGCTGTTCAACATGAACTTTTAATTAGATGATACACAATGATATGAAATGCATTCATTAATGTAAAAAAAAGAAAAGCTTGGAAATGCCTAAACATTTTTTGTCAAAATGACTAGAATGCAGATTTAAAAATCAAAATCAAAAATATCACATGCCATTTTCTTTTTGTTGTTTGTTATCACAATTATACTTCATCGTGTTCTTTGAATAGTTATTCTTGTTTTTTGATTATTGATATAGAGTTTGTTGAGTAAGTAAGACCAACTCAAGACTGAAACCATTATTAAATTTAAGGGGCAAAATTTAAAATGTCAGGTGTATCATTTATGTTTGGTTATTCAAATGATAATTCTGGAATTAAGTGGTGACGCTGCAAAGTATAACATACAAGAAAGAGCTTCCACTTCAAATTCAAATGAACAAATTGTAAATTAATTATTTTACTTCACTTTGAATGAGAACAGGAAAACATTTGCTAGCTCAACATCTTCTGCATACAATCCCCACAGACTGTTAGAATTCACCAGGAAAGTCTCACACGCCTTCTCAAATTAAAAATCTTATACGGCTGATCCCCTCCATTGCCCCGGCTTTCACATATTGACCTTGTGGTGCTACAAAATAGCTTCTTCCTCACTGCGGGACCCCATAATGAGCCGATACAATGTGGCTTCAGTTCACTGCTCACCTCTCTTTGGTGTCTCTTGGGGTCTTTGTTGACATTCGTCAGCCCCAGAGGAATTTGGGGGGGTTTGAATCCTGGTGTAGTGTCACTGTAGGGCCAAAACACTTTGACTAAAGGACATATGCGGGAAAGAAAATTTAGTTAGAAAGAGATTTTACCAAGGGGGGAACATAGAAGTGACTTGAATAAAAATGAATCACTACAGAATATGTCATTCAATGCGCATATTAAACAAATATGTAGGACTGCTTTTTTGCATTTGCGCAATATCTCTAAAATTAGAAAGGTCTTGTCTCAGAGTGATGCTGAAAAACTAATTCATGCATTTATTTCCTCTAGGCTGGACTATTGTAATTCATTATTATCAGGTTGTCCTAAAAGTTCCCTGAAAAGCCTTCAGTTAATTCAAAATGCTGCAGCTAGAGTACTGACAGGGACTAGAAGGAGAGAGCATATTTCACCCATATTGGCCTCTCTTCATTGGCTTCCTGTTAATTCTAGAATAGAATTTAAAATTCTTCTTCTTACTTATAAGGTTTTGAATAATCAGGTCCCATCTTATCTTAGGGACCTCATAGTATCATATCACCCCAATAGAGGGCTTCACTCTCAGACTGCAGGCTTACTTGTAGTTCCTAGGGTTTGTAAGAGTAGAATTGGAGGCAGAGCCTTCAGCTTTCAGGCTCCTCTCCTGTGGAACCAGCTCCCAATTCAGATCAGGGAGACAGACACCCTCTCTACTTTTAAGATTAGGCTTAAAACTTTCCTTTTTGCTAAAGCTTATAGTTAGGGCTGGATCAGGTGGCCCTGAACCATCCCTTAGTTATGCTGCTATAGACTTAGACTGCTGGGGGGTTCCCATGATGCACTGAGTGTTTCTTTCTCTTTTTGCGCTGTATGCACCACTCTGCATTTAATCATTAGTGATTGATCTCTGCTCCCCTCCACAGCATGTCTTTTTACTGGCTCTCTCCCTCAGCCCCAACCAGTCCCAGCAGAAGACTGCCCCTCCCTGAGCCTGGTTCTGCTGGAGGTTTCTTCCTGTTAAAAGGGAGTTTTTCCTTCCCACTGTCGCCAAGTGCTTGCTCACAGGGGGTTGTTTTGACCGTTGGGGTTTTTCTGTAATTACTGTATGGCCTTGCCTTACAATATGAAGCGCCTTGGGGCAACTGTTTGTTGTGATTTGGTGCTATATGAATTGATTTGAAATTGAAATTGATTTGATTTGATTTGACTACTGTAAATTAAGTAAGTAAGTAAGTACATTTTATTTATATAGCGCCTTTCACAGACATAAGTCACAAAGCGCTTCACAGGTTAAAATACCATAAAAATAATAAAACATACATAAAACAAAGGACAAGGTTAACAATTGATCAGTTCTGAAAAGCCTTATTAAAGAGAACAGTCTTCAAATGCTTCTTAAAAGTCTCAGCACATTCCAGGGAATGCAGGAAAAGTGGCAAATTAAAGCAATATTTGTCAATTAATTCTAAAAATAATACATTAATTTCAGTAAAGCAGGGCAGTTTTGAAACCAATTATGGTCATATGTTCACTATTTGAACAATATTCAAGGAATGGCCTATGGTGATTTACATTATTCAGTGGGTCAAAGCAAATGCCAAAAAAATCCAAAAAGCTTGAACTTTTTTTTGGTTTTGAAAAATGGATTTTAAAAAAATCAACAATCTGTCTAATCTGTGAAACATTACTGTTGCCATGATTGTGATGTAAATATTATGTACTTGTTTCTCATACAGAAGAAAAAAGCTCCTGAATGTCCCATAAAGACACAAAACATTTAAGGCTAAACTTCATGATTAGCATTTTGGAACATGTTTGTGACAGAAAGTATCAGCCATTAGTATTGGTGCCATTGACCATAAATCTTTAGCTGTAGAAAAGGTAAGATACTCATAATGAGTGATAGAAAAAGTCACTTGTTTTACAGAACTAGCTCTTTAAAGGAGAACTCTGAAATTTTTTAACAAAGGCTCTATTTTTAGATATTTTGGAGGGCATCTTTTAACTCAGGACAAAAGTGAATTTAATCAATACATTAATGATTTAGAATGCAAACACCGCCACAGGCTAACCTGCTGCATAATGTTACTGGATGGGGCAATCAGGAACGCTCAGAGTAAACAGCTTCTTGATGCCACTGAACAGGTGAAAGCATCATTAGAAGTGTCCGGTGGCATGGTGAGGATCCCTGCGGAGGCAAACGTGCCCATGTTTACCTCACTAAATTTTTTAGGCACGTAAGGCCTTAACATTCACTGTCCACCTCTAGCTCATTTTTGGTCTTCCGCCTGCTCTTTTTTTAACCTCTCTAGCTGCCATCCTAATGCCACCATGCAGTCACTGAATTTGTCACCACAGAGGACATGTCCTATCCGATCCCATCAATGTCTTATTTTTTCATCACTAACTTTGTTGATCTGTGTCCTATCCATAATCTGGTTCTTGCTTATTTGGACAGGTGAAACCTTTGATATGCTTTTCACTTTTCTTAATCTGTTCTTTGTGTGTTCTGTCCCACCACACAGTAAATTTTGCTGAGTAAAATATACTCTGCTGGGATAACATTTGGTCCCAGTCTAAATAGAGTAAAATACAGTCTATTATATAGAGTGAAATCAGCTCTACCGTCTTGTCAAATCAAGTGTTTCTACTCCAATAAGTGTTGCTTTAGCACTGTGATAGAGTATATTTAACTCTTTTTGGACTGAGACCAAATGTTATTCCAGGAGAGCAAATTTTACTCTGCAAAATTTACTGTGCACTGTGTTCTGAGACCTGCAAAGTCTAAGTCTTCAACTACATTTGTGAAATTCCATCTTTATTCTTTTCTTTTCTCTTCTGTGGTCCATCTCGTTTGATCTGCTGACACCTTGGAAAGACAAGCCAGCATTCTTTTGGGGGCACGTAAGACCAACAGGCCAATTATGAGCTTGGGGAGTGTCTCAGGTGGTATCTCTCCAGCTTTCCTAAGTTTGTTTTTCAGTAGCTAAGTCCCTTGACTTTTTTTTGGGGGGGGGGGGGGGGTGCCCTGCATTCTGTGCCCTTGTCACATATCAGGCCCCCAAGGGTGGTACAGGACTGTTAAAGTTGGTGGATGAGCTGAGATGGTACTCCTCTGGGTTCTACCGCACTGCAAAGTGTATTGGAGGATTATTCCCTTCTGTTGTCTGTTTCATCACCTCATCAACAACAAGGATGAAGAGGAAGTCAAACATAGCACATCCATGTTTTACACCATGTTATTCTAAACCAATTTGTCAGTTCACCTTCACCCATCACTATACATTCAAAGTTCTCATACATTGCTTTTACTACCTTTATGATCTTCAGTACACTATGAGCTTTCACAATGATCCATATAAGCTACTTCTGTCCAAAGGCAGCACATAGATTTACCATACGGTATCACAATATTAGTATTTATTAATGACTGATGTAAGTTATGCCCAAGACAGATGCAGTGACTTAGAGATGTTCATATACAACCCCTGGCAAAAATTATGGAATCACCGGCCTCAGAGGATGTTCATTCAGTTGTTTAATTTTGTAGAAAAAAAGCAGATCACAGACATGACACAAAACTAAAGTCATTTCAAATGGCAACTTTCTGGCTTTAAGAAACACTGTAAGAAATCAAGAAAAAAAGATTGTGGCAGTCAGTAACGGTTACTTTTTTAGACCAAGCAGAGGAAAAAAATATGGAATCACTCAATTCTGAGGAAAAAATTATGGAATCACCCTGTAAATTTTCATCCCCAAAACTAACACCTGCATCATATCAGATCTGCTTGTTAGTCTGCATCTAAAAAGGAGTGAACACACCTTGGAGAGCTGTTGCACCAAGTGGACTGACATGAATCATGGCTCCAACACGAGAGATGTCAATTGAAACAAAGGAGAGGATTATCAAACTCTTAAAGGAGTAAATCATCACGCAATGTTGCAAAAGATGTTGGTTGTTCACAGTCAGCTGTGTCTAAACTCTGGACCAAATACAAACAACATGGGAAGGTTGTTAAAGGCAAACATACTGGTAGACCAAGGAAGACATCAAAGCGTCAAGACAGAAAACTTAAAGCAATATGTCTCAAAAATCGAAAAATGTACAACAAAACAAATGAGGAACGAATGAGAGGAAACTGGAGTCAACGTCTGTGACCGAACTGTAAGAAACCGCCTAAAGGAAATGGGATTTACATACAGAAAAGCTAAACGAAAGGCATCATTAACACCTAAACAGAAAAAAACAAGGTTACAATGGGCTAAGGAAAAGCAATTGTGGACTGTGGATGACTGGATGAAAGTCATATTCAGTGATGAATCTCGAATCTGCATTGGGCAAGGTAATGATGCTGGAACTTTTGTTTGGTGCCGTTCCAATGAGATTTATAAAGATGACTGCCTGAAGAGAACATGTAAATTTCCACAGTCATTGATGATATGGGGCTGCATGTCAGGTAAAGGCACTGGGGAGATGGCTGTCATTACATCATCAATAAATGCACAAGTTTATGTTAATATTTTGGACAGTTGAAAGGATGTTTGGGGATGATGAAATCATTTTTCAAGATGATAATGCATCTTGCCATATAGCAAAAACTGCAAAAACATTCCTTGCAAAAAGACACATAGGGTCAATGTCATGGCATAGGGTCAATGTCAATGAGCAGATCTGATTTGATGCAGGTGTTAATTTGGGGGATGAAAATTTACAGGGTGATTCCATATTTTTTTCCTCAGAATTGAGTGATTCCATATTTTTTTCCTCTGCTTGGTCTAAAAAAGTAGCCGTTACTGACTGCCACAATCTTTTTTTCTTGATTTCTTATAGTGTTTCTTAAACCCAGAAAGTTGCCATTTGAAATGACTTTAGTTTTGTGTCATGTCTGTGATCTGCTTTTTTTCTACAAAATTAAACAACTGAATGAACATCCTCTGAGGCCGGTGATTCCATAATTTTTGCCAGGGGTTGTATATATATATATATATATATATATATATATATATATATATATCGCCTGACTTTTGTGAAGAATCCTGGCTGTAAAAGTGATGATTTGTATTGACAACAATCCCTATAATTCTGATAGTTTGTCCAATTACTTATGGGCTCTGAAAACTGAGGGGTTTTGTATTAAAATGGTTGCAATTCCAAAAAGGTTGCTTTGTGCTGTATGTGAACCAGTACAGGACAAATTTGATTTTTTTTCCCCCTCCTGAATCTGACAGCCATTGATGGAATGGTGCTGTACGCTTCCACTGTCAGAATGAGGATCAAAACTCAGTGTCTTAGCCACCAAGTTTGGAAATTTGTACAATAATTCCACTTCTGGAGACAACACTTTGCACTCTTCTGGAAGCCACGCACAGTAGCAGAATCCCACTATCATTAATAATGCAGCACATCACTATGCAATAATGCATGCATGCAAAAGCACTAGTGTTGATAGTTGCAGCGTGAAAGTGACGATCTCTAAGAAGTAGGAAAGGTGAGTTAGCCATTCAGTGTCATTGGTTCTAGAGTGGGAAAATACTTACTTACATGGGTAGAAAATGTCAGTGTGTTATGTCATGCTGTTTAATTGCTGCATGCATTTATCTCTGACGTGAAAATTTGCAGGATGTGGATCACTGAAGCAGCAGCCTCGTGTCAGTACTTGTGAGCGATGTGTACTTTGGGGGTCATCTCAATATCATGACTGGGCATGAATGTGGGGGCTTTTACTTTTTAATTTGGGAGAAATCTCACCTCCACACATTTAAAACCCTCCTTTGCTCTCCATCTCTAACAATATAAGGTGCGAAATGATAAGTTGGGGCATCTTGTGCTATCCTGACCCACTTCATTGAGTTAAAAGCTTAGGGGGAGATGTCAAAATCCAAGAATGTTTATAACCACAGATTTTATTTTATCTTCATTTATTTATTATTTAAAAACACTTTTTTTGCTCGTAAAAACGTATAACAGTGCCTTTCAGAAGGTAAGTAAATTCTCATTTAGTAAGTATGATTTACATCATTTTGTGTTCAAAACCCATTCTCGGGCACAGTGTGTATCATTCTGCATTAGAAGGGCTCCAGCCAGATGCCAGGAATGCCCCCAAAGTGACACAGAGTGTCGTGATCCAGAACCGGGCAAAGTGATCCATTTCCGGCAAATATTTGCACCACACATAATGTGGCTTCACACTTTAAGTAGAATGGCTACCCCATCCTGACTTCTTCAGCTAGATAACATCCAAATACCCAATACAACAATACCCAATAAAGGACATTCAGCTGCATTATGGCTTCGTATAGCGGGACTTTCAAAAAAGTGATCCAGAACTGGGAAAATGACTGTATGCAGTGGAGGTGGGCAATTTTTTTTTATTGATCCGACACCAAGTAAATACAGGCCTAGTATCGCCGATATCGATACCGTTACTTTTTCATATTTAAGCTTCATAGAGCCAAAGGATCCAAAAGACCTAGGATAGAATTTAGCCAAACATTGTACATGACAACAAAATACTTTATCACAATCAACATTTTTGTTTAAAAAAAAATCACTCAACACAACTTAAAACAAAACCTCCTGAGGTAGAGGGCTAACAAACCACAATACAAGGGTGCGCTGCTCCCTGTTGTGTGACACAGTACAGCTCTGCTCTTACAGACAGAGAGTAGTCTTTGATGAAGCTGCATGCACAGCAGTCAGTGCGTGTTGGAGAGAAAAAAAAAGCTTGAGTATCGATCTTTTTACAAGAGGATCGTTCAATATCAATACCAGCGATGGTATCGATATTATCGATATTAGGATCGATCTGCCCACCTCTAGTATGCAGGTGGTACAGATCTGGTACTGATACACAGATTGGCCAGGTCCAGTTCTGGAATATTTATGATTTGCATATAGTGAATATGGTTGATGCAATATTTTTGTGAAATCTCTTGAATTAAAGCTAAAACTCAATGCTCCAAGCACATCTTGATTGCTTCATATGAACTCCATTGTGGTGTACAGAGTCAAGATTACAAAATCAGATGATTCACTGACCCTGGAACTAAAGTTAAATTAGCCTGCAAGTCTTTCTAAACTACAAAGTATAATGTGGATAGCAATAGTTTAATTAAATATATCAGTATCGCGAATGTATAAAAGAGAAATGTTATAACAGCATTAAATAAATGCTGTTGTAGAACGATTTGTTACCCTTCAGGTTTCAGGAGCTTTTGTTTTGTTCGCCAAACTCGTGCGACACTCCAGAAACGTACACACCCAAAACGCATCATCAGTCGGCTCCGTCATGTTTATGCTCGAGTGGTGGATGACTGCAGAGCGAGATTTTCTCTTGTTTTCTGACGTTTTGGTGGCGATGCCTTTGGAATACTAGTTTCAATGCAGCCTCCATGTTGATAGTCTGCGTGAACTGACTGAGACCCTTGCGGCACCATGTCTGTTAACGCTCCGGGTAAGTCATTTTAGCTCTCCGCGTCGATAATGCTAAATTAGCAGTAGGCCATATAGTCCGGAATTGTAGCCGTTGTTGGCTTTTAGCTTTATCTTTTACATACAAGAAAATACTGAACAGGACGATCTTTAAGCGAAGTATAGTTTTGTAGCTGGATTATAAACAGGCTGTATAATATGAAAAACGAAAGTTTTTTTTTTTTTTTTTAGCGAAGCGGAGGTTCAAATTTAGTGCCAAGTTAACGTTAGCATTAGCTCTGCGAGACCGAATTTTTCAAATTTTTACAGCCATTAATAGTGCTACCTTATTGTTAGAGTTGCTGAAATAACATTGCCTGATTAAGAGTTCGGGTAAGTGAGTACTTCGCAAATGAACGTGCATTACTTTAAGTTGGCCTTAATTTAATGCTAAAGGTTAGCTGTTTGAATTCGGCCTTTAAGCGGTTACCGAAATGCAACTTGCAGTAGTTTGTGTGTGATGTAACTTATCAAATGTGCAATTTTATACAGCGCAGCAGATATTCCTCGTTGTATTTTGTTTGTATGTGGGCAGGCACGATTATATGACACGTTTTTTTATTTTCTTTTTATTAAAGTGGCTACAAGACTGGAGTCGTTACGTATTAATAATACAAAGTCGGTGGATATTCGTCCGTAACCGGAAGAGGACATACTTTGGCTATTTGTCCTGAACATACTCTTTCGTGGGTTTGGCTGCACTTCAGTTGCTATAATAACGTTTGAATTTTAAATTTATTATTGAAATTATGGGTTATGCATCATGAATACTTAGGCCCCATAAAAAAAAGTTTATCATCCTTGCCATCAGAAAAAAGTGATGAGGGAGAGCATATTTTTATTTTTATATTTTTATTTCTTTAGTGTTCTCTGATACGAGAGAAGGATTTCTTCAGAAGAATAGGACTGGGCGATATGACTTAAAATTTATATCACAATATAAATCGAATCCCTTCACGGTAACGGTATATATCACGGTATATAAAAGTTATAATGGATGTGTTTTTGAATGGGCCATAAAGTCCCTTTGCAAACCTAAATTGATAAAAATAAACAAATAAAAACAAAAAAGATATTTGAGCAGCTGATTCTCTGACTTGTTAGACATGTATTTTTGTGCATTGGAATAATCTTATTTCACCATTCCTGCTTCTGTCCAGCAGGAGGCAATGTTAGTTTGTCTGCTTTTGAGGTGGGCTTCATAGATAATTGGCAAAGCTTCTGGGGAAAACCTGGTCTTGTTAGGAGAGACGGCATCCATCCCACTTTGGATGGAGCAGCTCTCATTTCTAGAAATCTGGCCAATTTTCTTAAATCCTCCAAACCGTGACTATCCAGGGTTGGGACCAGGAAGCAGAGTTGTAGTCTTACACACCTCTCTGCAGCTTCTCTCCCCCTGCCATCCCCTCATTACCCCATCCCCGTAGAGACGGTGCCTGCTCCCAGACCACCAATAACCAGCAAAAATCTATTTAAGCATAAAAATTCAAAAAGAAAAAATAATATAGCACCTTCAACTGCACCACAGACTAAAACAGTTAAATGTGGTCTATTAAACATTAGGTCTCTCTCTTCTAAGTCCCTGTTGGTAAATAATATAATAATTGATCAACATATTGATTTATTCTGCCTAACAGAAACCTGGTTACAGCAGGATGAATATGTTAGTTTAAATGAGTCAACACCCCAGAGTCACACTAACTGTCAGAATGCTCGTAGCACGGGCCGAGGCGGAGGATTAGCAGCAATCTTCCATTCCAGCTTATTAATTAATCAAAAACCCAGACAGAGCTTTAATTCATTTGAAAGCTTGTCTCTTAGTCTTGTCCATCCAAATTGGAAGTCCCAAAAACCAGTTTTATTTGTTATTATCTATCGTCCACCTGGTCGTTACTGTGAGTTTCTCTGTGAATTTTCAGACCTTTTGTCTGACTTAGTGCTTAGCTCAGATAAGATAATTATAGTGGCCGATTTTAACATCCACACAGATGCTGAGAATGACAGCCTCAACACTGCATTTAATCTATTATTAGACTCTATTGGCTTTGCTCAAAAAGTAAATGAGTCCACCCACCACTTTAATCATATCTTAGATCTTGTTCTGACTTATGGTATGGAAATAGAAGACTTAACAGTATTCCCTGAAAACTCCCTTCTGTCTGATCATTTCTTAATAACATTTACATTTACTCTGATGGACTACCCAGCAGTGGGGAATAAGTTTCATTACACTAGAAGTCTTTCAGAAAGCGCTGTAACTAGGTTTAAGGATATGATTCCTTCTTTATGTTCTCTAATGCCATATACCAACACAGTGCAGAGTAGCTACCTAAACTCTGTAAGTGAGATAGAGTATCTCGTCAATAGTTTTACATCCTCATTGAAGACAACTTTGGATGCTGTAGCTCCTCTGAAAAAGAGAGCTTTAAATCAGAAGTGTCTGACTCTGTGGTATAACTCACAAACTCGTAGCTTAAAGCAGATAACCCGTAAGTTGGAGAGGAAATGGCGTCTCACTAATTTAGAAGATCTTCACTTAGCCTGGAAAAAGAGTCTGTTGCTCTATAAAAAAGCCCTCCGTAAAGCTAGGACATCTTTCTACTCATCACTAATTGAAGAAAATAAGAACAACCCCAGGTTTCTTTTCAGCACTGTAGCCAGGCTGACAAAGAGTCAGAGCGCTATTGAGCTGAGTATTCCATTAACTTTAACTAGTAATGACTTCATGACTTTCTTTGCTAACAAAATTTTAACTGTTAGAGAAAAAATTACTCATAACCATCTCAAAGACATATCGTTATCTTTGGCTGCTTTCAGTGATGCCGGTATTTGGTTAGACTCTTTCTCTCCGATTGTTCTGTCTGAGTTATTTTCATTAGTTACTTCATCCAAACCATCAACATGTTTATTAGACCCCATTCCTACCAGGCTGCTCAAGGAAGCCCTACCATTATTTAATGCTTCGATCTTGAATATGATCAATCTATCTTTGTTAGTTGGCTATGTACCACAGGCTTTTAAGGTGGCAGTAATTAAACCATTACTTAAAAAGCCATCACTTGACCCAGCTATCTTAGCTAATTATAGGCCAATCTCCAACCTTCCTTTTCTCTCAAAAATTCTTGAAAGGGTAGTTGTAAAACAGCTAACTGATCATCTGCAGAGGAATGGTCTATTTGAAGAGTTTCAGTCAGGTTTTAGAATTCATCATAGTACAGAAACAGCATTAGTGAAGGTTACAAATGATCTTCTTATGGCCTCGGACAGTGGACTCATCTCTGTGCTTGTTCTGTTAGACCTCAGTGCTGCTTTTGATACTGTTGACCATAAAATTTTATTACAGAGATTAGAGCATGCCATAGGTATTAAAGGCACTGCGCTGCGGTGGTTTGAATCATATTTGTCTAATAGATTACAATTTGTTCATATAAATGGGGAATCTTCTTCACAGACTAAAGTTAATTATGGAGTTCCACAAGGTTCTGTGCTAGGACCAATTTTATTCACTTTATACATGCTTCCCTTAGGCAGTATTATTAGACGGTATTGCTTAAATTTTCATTGTTACGCAGATGATACCCAGCTTTATCTATCCATGAAGCCAGAGGACACACACCAATTAGCTAAACTGCAGGATTGTCTTACAGACATAAAGACATGGATGACCTCTAATTTCCTGCTTTTAAACTCAGATAAAACTGAAGTTATTGTACTTGGCCCCACAAATCTTAGAAACATGGTGTCTAACCAGATCCTTACTGTGGATGGCATTACCCTGACCTCTAGTAATACTGTGAGAAATCTTGGAGTCATTTTTGATCAGGATATGTCATTCAAAGCGCATATTAAACAAATATGTAGGACTGCTTTTTTGCATTTACGCAATATCTCTAAAATCAGAAAGGTCTTGTCTCAGAGTGATGCTGAAAAACTAATTCATGCATTTATTTCCTCTAGGCTGGACTATTGTAATTCATTATTATCAGGTTGTCCTAAAAGTTCCCTAAAAAGCCTTCAGTTAATTCAAAATGCTGCAGCTAGAGTACTGACGGGGACTAGAAGGAGAGAGCATATCTCACCCATATTGGCCTCTCTTCATTGGCTTCCTGTTAATTCTAGAATAGAATTTAAAATTCTTCTTCTTACTTATAAGGTTTTGAATAATCAGGTCCCATCTTATCTTAGGGACCTCGTAGTACCATATCACCCCAATAGAGCGCTTCGCTCTCAGACTGCAGGCTTACTTGTAGTTCCTAGGGTTTGTAAGAGTAGAATGGGAGGCAGAGCCTTCAGCTTTCAGGCTCCTCTCCTGTGGAACCAGCTCCCAGTTCAGATCAGGGAGACAGACACCCTCTCTACTTTTAAGATTAGGCTTAAAACTTTCCTTTTTGCTAAAGCTTATAGTTAGGGCTGGATCAGGTGACCCTGAACCATCCCTTAGTTATGCTGCTATAGACGTAGACTGCTGGGGGGTTCCCATGATGCACTGTTTCTTTCTCTTTTTGCTCTGTATGCACCACTCTGCATTTAATCATTAGTGATCGATCTCTGCTCCCCTCCACAGCATGTCTTTTTCCTTGTTCTCTCCCTCAGCCCCAACCAGTCCCAGCAGAAGACTGCCCCTCCCTGAGCCTGGTTCTGCTGGAGGTTTCTTCCTGTTAAAAGGGAGTTTTTCCTTCCCACTGTAGCCAAGTGCTTGCTCACAGGGGGTCGTTTTGACCGTTGGGGTTTTACATAATTATTGTATGGCCTTGCCTTACAATATAAAGCGCCTTGGGGCAACTGTTTGTTGTGATTTGGCGCTATATAAAAAAATTGATTGATTGATTGATTGATTGCTTTTGGTGGCGTTTCATCCAGAAAGACCTCAAAGATGCCACCACGTGGGTAGCTGATCCTGATTGCCTCATGTCGTGGGGATGATAAAGCGGAAGGCGTGGGTTTTTTTTTCTCTGCTCTTCTGCCCCAAGATGGAGCTGTCAGCGCAGTTGAATGAGGAAATGTGAGACTGTTTACTGCAGCTTTCTGCAAATACGTGCACCAAATATGACCATAAAATTCACAAAAAAAAAACATTGCGGAAATTATTAATCATAATTCAGGTTATAGCAGGCCTATTAACAGAATTTAAAAACTTGTATAAAGCTTGAAGCGTGCACTTTTACAACGCATTGAAACAGAGACTGAGTCTGCTGAATTTGAAGGGGCAGTTGCTTAATTCGGTCATGTGATTTTTAAATGACCAAATTCAGGGGACTCCAGAGGGTTAAAATAGCTTGTAATTTTACACTCTTACAAGAAGTTTTAATCTGCCGAGGTGGAGATGGAGCCTGTGACCAAAGCACTGACTGCAGCGTTTTCCAGTCATTCAGAGTCACTGAGGAAGATACGAAGATGTCATCAACAAGCATTACCGCGATTGGTCGGTTGAGTCTAAATCTCTACTGTCGGCCAAATTTCTACTGTGAACCGAATATGTTGTTTATATTCCCCACACATACAAAAGAAGATCTGAAATTTCAGCTACAGTTCGCCAGAAGGCACACGGAATGAAATGTGTCAGCACAGAGCTCCAACTCCCTTAGGAAAAACTCACCTTGCAACTGTTGTACTTAGCATCCAAGCTACCTCCATTGTCAAGTGGCAAGTTCTGGGCCTGGCTTGGTAAACTTTGGTTGTCTGCGGCCAAAGCACACTCACCACTTAGCAGGCATGCCGGTGTTGCCGACTGAACGGTCTCCTCTAAAAATCGATCCGCCCTGCCTTCACTACACATCCATCATTTCGAGTGTTAGCAGTGTCATTTCTGAGCGTCTGCCGCGACACCAGTTCTTGCACCAGCTGTACTGGTGTCAATGAAATTTGTCAATAAATAAATAAAAATTGATGCGTGCTGATTTCAGCATGCGGGCGGGGATGATAAACTAAAGTTTTTTTTATGGGGCCTTATTGCTGTTGTTGTGGCACAAAGCACCTGTGTTCTCTGAGAAATGCACCGGCTGAGTAACTGAAAGCTGCAGTCCTCATGCAAACAGTTCAGACTGTTTCAAATAATATTAAAGCCATTCACACACAGAGTAAATATAAAGTCTTAATCTTACCTGTTATGTCATTTTAGTCAGATTCATCATCACAGCCTGATGAAAAGTTATCCACGTGAAGCATCCTGATTTTGCAAAACGACGTCTGAAAATACTTTAGTTCGTTGGCATGATTAAAGAAATGTAGCGCTTTAAAATATGTCCCTGTGTTTTGTCTGCTCTCGGTGTGTATATAGCAGTTAAAGTGTAACCAGACCCGCTAAAGTGGGTCACGTGATGATGTCATTGTACTCGACACGCTTGACCAATCACAGCATGTTCAGGACAAATGGTCAAAGTAAGTCCTCTTCCGGTCTTGGACAAATATCGACTGTGTATTCCAAAATTGTGTTCAGATGTATTCGTACTCACCTGTATTTGTTTTCTATTCAAAATTGCCTTCTGAATCAAAATACAGTCAGACGATAGTCTTTTTTTTTTTTTTTTTTTTACAGTACACATTTAATTTGGTCTTTGTGTGCGTGTCTGTGTACACGCAGTGTCCACATTATTTATTTTTGATACTCTCATAGCTGACATAATCATCAGCTGTACCTCCTGCCGAGCGTTTTATAATGTATAAACTTAAGAATAGCTGTTGCTTTGGTGTAATCCAGATCATAGAGGTCTGTGTGACTTCGGCCAAATTGAAGAGCAGAAAAGTTAATTCTTGAAGCCCGAAAGCAGTTGTGACCTTTTTCAATCACTGAAATTTTTTTTTAATTGTTAATTTTCCATGTTGGTGATATTTTTCACAGTCAAAGTCTGGTTAAAGGTTTTAATGGTTTAATTTTACTAGGGCTGCATGTTACTAGATTTTTGTTTATTTTTAATTTTAATTTTTGATTATAGTGATATATGTTGCGGTATGTGACTATATTGCAGACTCATCTTTTCTGTAGCCAAAAACACTGCAGTACAGGTGCAAGGCCTGCATTTGGTGCTGTAACACTTCCACAAAAAAAAAAAAAAAAAACAGAATACGGGAGCCTATGCATAACAGGTGTAAGGAGCTTATCAGTGTAGCAGCAGAAGGCTACAGTGTTTCAAAGCGGCAAACTGAATAAATAAAATCTTTTAATCTTGCATGTTTCGTACTTTCAGCTGGATTCATCATTGCAGCCCGTGGAAAACTGTTATCAACAGAAGATGCCATTTGAAAATACCTTCATTCCTTATCGTGGAAGCTGCTTATGAATACACACAGTGTTTTAAAGAAATCCCTTGGTGTTATGGTGCTCTGGGTGTGTTTCTTTGAAGGAAGACACCAACAAGAAGAAAAATAACATTTTAAAAGCAGAAAGTCCTTTCTGCAATTATTTTATTAGCATCACAGCACTCCATTTATTCACACCAACGGTCAGCACAGCTATCTGTTGTCTCTTTAGCTTTCTTCTCGTGATGAAAATAAATCCCATTAATCATCCAGCAAAACCAAAAAAGTATATTAATTAGCACTGTTAACAAGAACAACAACATGTCATTCATTATGAGCGAATGAGCTTACAGGATTTCTACGCTCGATTAATGATTGCAATGCTTGAGTCAATGAATACATGGCCAAGATCAATAAATTGATAAAGTTTTGGCTTGTTCATCCAATCCCAAGTAAAAGCCCACTTTTGAAGGCATTTTGGGCAATTTTTGCACATAGCAGCAGTAGTAGGAGTAATGTACAATGGTAGGTAATGATACCTGGTTATGACAGGTGCAACAGGTCAGTATATCAGTACAAAATGTCATGATTTCCAAAGTTGGTCAGTGATGATACCAGTCAAATCGGCTCAGCTGCTAACTACATATAACAAAAATATGGATGCACCACTTTTGTTTTTGCTCCCACTTTTCATGAGCTAAACTCAGAGCTAAAACAGAGCTAAAACATTTTCTGTATACACAAAATACCTATTTCTCTCAAATATTGTTCACAAATCTGTGTAAATCTGTGTTAGTGAGCACTTCTCCTTTGCCGAGATAATTCGTTCCACCTCACAGGTGTGACATAAGATGCTGATTAGACAACATGATTATTGCACAGCTGTGCCTTAGGCTGGCCACAATAATTTGGGCAAGCCCCCCCTCCTCCCACCTTGTTTTAGAATTTTTGAATCAGTGAATGGCAGCCACGTGGGTGCAAATATGGCTGAGAGCTGTTAAAGAACTTATTATGGGTCATTACAAGTACCATGTCGTCATACAGTGGGGGAAAAAGAAATTCTGTTTACATTTTTTTTAAAAAGCTGCATCACTAATGATGTTATAATCGAGTTGTAGCCCTTTGAATTGAATTGAGATGCCTAGAGATTCCCACCCCTGCTTACTGGCTGCTTTTGAGTATACACAGCTTCTATGCAGTTTTCACAACATGGCCTGTCAGCGTGTTGTGTCAGTGGTTGACAAACAGCCACAGACTGGACAAAGCCTGTGTGATGTCACCTGTAGGTTTTCTATGGAGGGTATGCGTGTGACGTAGTCAAACCCGGAAGCCAGCAGTATACCGGCATGCTGGATTTTAAAGTGACAGGAGCTGTGTTCGCTCGTTCATAAACTGCGTTTTCAGCTTTCACAAGGTGGAGAACGGGACAGTCCACCTTGTGAGACCAGAAATCAAACAGTTTGAGACTCAAATGGAAAAAACGTCAAGAATCAAATGGCTTTAGATTAGGAATGCACCGATCCACAATTTTTCACTTCCGAGCCAATTCTGATACCTGAATTTGGATATCTGCCGATACCGATACTTTTCCGATCCGATACCAGAGCTCTGTTTGCTTTAATATTATTATTATTGTCATTATTGTTGATTTTATATTTAGTGCAGCGGATAACTGAAAAAAAATGCTTCAAATGGTGATACAAGCACCAAATTTGGCACACATACTCCTTAGACATTACTCTTTTAAAAATGCCGGGTACCCACGTGAACTTTCAATAGGCGGCCAAAAAGGGGTCAATTGAAATATTACACAGGGGTCAAAATTTAAAAGTGCTCCAATCATATTGAAAGGTATTTCATATTATTTGTCTGATCATAAAGATTCCAAAAAGGTATAGTTTGGACTACCTGTGAATGAATGGTCTGGAGTTATGGGGTAAAAACAGCAAGAACACTGAGAAAGGTCAATTTCAATTTGTACAGGGGTCAAAAGTTAAAGTTGCTCCAATTTTGGTAAAAAGTGATGCAAATTATTAGTTGGGTGAATACGGTTTTAAAAAGGAATAGTTTGCATCATGTATCATGCTTAGTTATCATGTTACAGGGTAGCATATGTCACATGTCATAGAATCCAATGGATGCTGATATTGTTTAACCCTTACTTTGCAAACCAAGCATGCAACACAGTCAAAACTATTCCATTTATTAATCCTATTCCATTTATCCTCTTAGCATCTGAACCAGCAGGTAACAGGCTAGCTTGGTGTTTGGTGTTTATTAAAGCATATGTTGGTGTACTGCGCGGTGATTCTCCTAATTGTTTCCTTTGATGTTGACAATAAAAGTAATGAGTATCTTATTTTCTCAGTAATGATGCATTAAGTGGGCCTATCAGATGAAGCAAATGATAGCTGCTAGAAGTGCTACCACATGACATTAAATCTAACAAGAGTTTCACTGGGTGTGCTGCAGAGACGTCATAGATGATCTGTTAAGGTGCTCTGACACTTGCACGACTGTGATCCGTGCACTTGCACACACTCTGCCCTGCAGGAGAGTAAACTCATCTCAAAGTCGCTGTAAACCATTGGAAAGTGTGCGTGGCTTTGTGCAAGTGCGCGAAGAAAATGTTTTGAAATGTTCAAACTCTCCATCATGCATTAATTACGTGAACTTCATGTGAACATTGCACAAACAATTAAAAAACACTGCATGTGAATAGGAGTGATTGTGTCAGTGCACTGCATCACAGTGCAGCTCGTATGAACGATTTTATATATATATATATATATATATACACATGAATGTCACGTCGAAGTCGATGAAGACTGCTGGTGGTGGATGGTGTGGGTATGGGCTGCGAGTTCAGCAGCTGATCCACACGGCCTTGAGCAGGTGGCACATCTATAAGGGGCGTCAGCAGAGTCAGGGGCTTTTTGCCGAAGGCAGGCCTGGTGGATGTTGTAAGCCCTCTTTTCCTCAAAGGTGGAAATTCCATTCTGAATGGTGGCTTTCCAGAGTGGGCGGTTTTGTGCTAGCAGTTCAAGCTCACAAACAGCAATGCCACACTTCTTGAGAGAGTCCTTTATGGAGTCTTTGTCGTGCTTCTGTGTCTTCCAGCTCGTCGCTCACCGCAGGCGAGCTCGCCATAGAATAACTACTTAGGAGTTCTATGATTGTACATACGGATGAGGTGACCTGTCCATTGGTGTTGTTTTTTCATGATAATGCTGTCAACAGATTGATACTTAGATCTGTGTAACCCCTCAAGATTTTACACTTTTTCCTCCCAGGATATCTTCAGAATTTTTCTAACACAGCATTGCTGAAAGGCCTGGAGTTGCTGGATTTGGCGGCGGTATGTTGTTCAGCACTCTCCTCCATAGAGAAGGGTACTTAAGACGACAGCTCGATACACAGCAACTTTCGTAGGTGGAGTTATGGTGTGGCTATTCCATACCCTCTTATGCAGGCGTCCGAAGGATGTGCTTGCCTTTCCGATGCGGCTGGAGATCTCTCTATCCAGTTGGGCATCACTCGAAAGAATGCTCCCTAAGTACAGGAAAGCAGATGTATTCTTCAGAAGCTTGCCATCAATACATACTGCTGGATTGATGTACTGTGTGTTTGGATGGGGGCTGGTACAGAACTTAACGCTGTGAGGCTGCAGAGAAGCTGCTGACCAGTAATTGCAGTCCTGCCTCGATGTGGGAGAAAAGAGCACAGTCATCAACGAAGAATAAATCTTGGACAAGCTGGTGGCCGACCTTGGTTTTGGCGCGGTCTTAAGATATTAAATATGCCACCATCGGATCTAAACCTGATGTAGACTCCTTGGTCTCTGCAATTAGATAGTGCCTCATCAAGCATAGTGCCAAAGAAGATGATGAACAATATAGGGGCAATTGCATGATCTTAGTGAGGATTTTGGTGGCAATGGCCAGAAGAGAGATACCGCGATGGTTGTCACAGTCACGGGAGTCTCCTTTTCGTTTGAAGATGGTAATGATAACAGCGTCACTGAATTGGTCAGGCATATCCTCGCTCTGCCATATGCATAATAAAAGGTTGTGGATCTTGTCCATCAGGGTGACACCACCTCACTTGAAGACTTCAGCTGGTCTGCAGAGAATGGACAGCACTATATACTTTCCTGCTAGGAGGGTTTATAACGATTATAAACCCTGAACGATTATAACGAGATATTAAATCTATCATAAACATATTTTTGCAGCTACTCATAAGAAGGAATGAATATGCAACTTTTTTTTACCAAGATATTACAATATAAACATTACAAATAATTTCAATAATCAAATAATTTTAGACAGTTCCAATGCGTTCTCCACTTCATTAAGCGCACGGGGGGGGGGGAGCGGCAGCTGAAGTGGTCCTCTGTGATTCCAGAAGCGATTAGAGTTGTTTTCAACAGTCAGCTCTGAGAGAAAATGGTTAATCTGCTACAAAATAATTGTTTTATATACGCAACGTCCAGCGCACAAGCGCAGCATCCAGTGGAATAAAGCACGGCATCCAGCTGGGAACACAGCAGGTGGCAGTGTCGCAACGAAATGCGTGCAAGTGCGCGGATCAAAGTCGTGCAAGTGTCAGGGCACCTTTTATTTAGGATGTCTCACCACACAAAAAGCCATATGCTCACCTGGTACACCGCATAGTCTAGACCATAGGTGTCAAACTGATTCCAGAGAGGGCCAAGAGGTTGCAGGTTTTCTTTGTAACCACCAACTCCAGCAGGTGATTTCACTGATGAACATCACTTTGAGCAGATGGGAAGAGTTCAACAGTGAAATCACTTGGTGGAGTTGGTGGTTACAAAGAAAACCTGCACTCTCTTGGCCCTTTCTGGAATCAGTTTGACACCTATGGTCTAGACCAACTGGTGATTTTTAAATATGATACATGGTGTTGTTTACATGACAGAGCATTAAAAAAAGTTTTTTTTTCATTAATATGGTACTTATGAATTATTTAATTCTCTTTGTTTATATACCAATGACATCCTCTGTTCTCCATTCTTCAGCCTGGTTTCCTGCTCATCAGGTGTCTTTAATTTTCTAGCTTCTAACATTTTCTGGGTCCACCACTCTGTAGTTTCTTCTGATGTAGCCACTGAAGTCCAGCAACTTACAGAGAACCACCTTCTGGAATAAAAAGAAGCAGAACTCCCCATACCTTTTGGTGTGTGCATGGTACTATGCTTTTATGCATACTGCAGACACATCACATGGTCAAACAACCAGATGGACTCTGACTTCTTGCTGTTCTCCAAACACTATTTCTCAGTGTTAAATGAACAAGCCACACAAGTGTTATGAATTTACTTTTTCACCTTGTCCCTCTGGATATAAGAATAAGCTGGTGGGCAGCTGTTAAAAAAAACAATAACAATGTATTAATAAGCAATATCATCATTTGGAAGGGATGAGAGGATTTTCAGCATAACTCCAATTACTGTAATGAATAATTACAGAAAATACAGTGTGAAATACACAAGGCCTATGAAAACTGTTTTTGTTTCTGGTAATAGATAAACAGGGTAGGTAGAAGTTTTGTTTTGTCTGGTGCTTTGGTGTGAGTGCCTTCTGCACTGTATTATAGAACATTTAAAGTGATTCCTGTTTAAATATTCTGGGATACGTTCATTGCATATTAATATCATTCATAGCAACAGTTAAACTTACCCAAGTCAAATTCAAGTCTTGGTGGCATCCCTCACTTGTCTACTTCCAACATGACGGAGAGCCTCTAATGACAATCTCACGTGCTCAAACAAAGTGTGTAACTATCAGGATTGCTCCACTAGTTTGCATGTGTGTTACTGGATAACTCTGTTGCTTTCTCGGTGTAAAGCACTGTTTACCATATCAATGGAGTGAGGGAGAGGGCCGCTCCTCAGACTGTAAGGAGCCAGAGTGGGCGAAAGTGTAAATGAAAGCTGCATTAGGAGCAGGACAGAACACTCCAAAACACCGTAGAAGTTTGTGATGTAACCTTTGTGTAATAGGAGACAGAAATTGCTTTGAGATGAACAAGATGAACAAAACGCATAGACCATTTTGTATATAGTGTTCAAAATGTGCATTTGTATTTGTTTGAACCTTTTTATTGTACAGTCTTTCACACAAGACCTCAAATTACCTTTATAAAGTGTCAAAACAGTTGTTTATTATAGTTTGCTGTGTGTTTTGAATAAATGTGTGTGGAAAAATACTTTCCGCTTTACTTTTTCCTTTATTTCTGATTGTAAATCTTTATTGCACTTATAAAACACAACAAAAGCATATATATTATGAAAGCACAGGTTGTCCTGAAAAAAAGAGACATAAAACTTGATTGTGGGATGCAGGGAGAGCTGTTAACAGCAATAATAAAACATTTATGCCAGGCGAGTGAACTGTCCAAAAAATGCCCTTGGACCCCAGAGGGTTAACATTAATTAATTACTAATTAATTAATTATTAATACTATTAATTATTATTATTAATTAAATTGATGATTAATACCACAAAATTCTCCGACATGATTGCGATGTGTTGAAGAAATCTGCGACTTCTATTATTTTTTGCATTTACGTAGAAAGGCGAGAAAATAAAAATAGCAAACAGGCTGCTGCAACAAGTTTCGCTTCGGTTGCCATTTTGACAAACAGTGTAGATGGCACTTTGAGACGGGCAATTCCGGGGGGGGGGGGGTCTCAATTCATAGGGCTAGAGGCATACCCCTTCGCCTTACCCGTTGTTTTAACGGGGTAGGTGTAGGGGTACGGCCAAGGGGAAGGGGTACAAAAGAGAATTGAGATTGGTCTTAAGTCTGATCCAGCTTGAGGATTTTATGGACATTTAAATTTTATATTGAAAAGCCCATTTGGTGTACATTTTGCATTATATCTCAAATCAAAAGTGCCTCAGTCACTCTCATTTTTCTGTTATGGATTTACCTACACCACCAAAATTGGATGTCGGTTCCAATTTTATCAGTTTGTCTGTCTTCCAGTTATCAATCGAAAAGCAATGACAAATTGTGCATAGGAGGGATAACCAATGTTCTGTGAAAATTATCTGAAAAATAATTCAGAAACTGAAAAAGTAAAAAAAAATACTGACAACACCACAATACAACTTTAATTCAAGTGTATGAACTAAATACATACTCCTGACATTTGATCACATCTAAATTAGCTGAAAAGCCACTTTTAACAGGACCTTGACCTTGACATTTTTTTTTCCAAGATAAAAATTTGTGGAATTGAAAACTAGTGTTGGCAGAGGTTTGGCCTCTACAAGCATGGGCCTCTAATCTTTTCAATGAATTGTCCCTGTACCAACTTTTATTTGGAATGTTTTGCAAGCCTGAAATGCAGGAATTTTTATATGAGAAATGGATCACGCAAAACATGAACTACAACCCCTGGCAAAAATTATGGAATCACCGGCCTCAGAGGATGTTCATTCAGTTGTTTAATTTTGTAGAAAAAAAGCAGATCACAGACATGACACAAAACTAAAGTCATTTCAAATGGCGACTTTCTGGCTTTAAGAAACACTATAAGAAATCAAGAAAAAAAATTGTGGCAGTCAGTAACGGTTACTTTTTTAGACCAAGCAGAGGGAAAAAAATATGGACTCACTCAATTCTGAGGAATAAATTATGGAATCACCCTGTAAATTTTCATCCCCAAAACTAACACCTGCATCAAATCAGATCTGCTCGTTAGTCTGCATCTAAAAAGGAGTGATCACACCTTGGAGAGCTGTTGCACCAATTGGACTGACATGAATCATGGCGGGAGGAGAGGATTATCAAACTCATAAAAGAGGGTAAATCATCACGCAATATTGCAAAAGATGTTGGTTGTTCACAGTCAGCTGTGTCTAAACTCTGGACCAAATACAAACATGGGAAGGTTGTTAAAGGCAAACATACTGGTAGACCAAGGAAGACGTCAAGGCGTCAAGACAGAAAACTTAAAGCAATATGTCTCAAAAATCGAAAATGCACAACAAAACAAATGAACGAATGGGAGGAAACTGGAGTCAACGTCTGTGACCGAACTGTAATGGGCCTTTCACACTGAATCCGTCAGATGCGTCAAATGCGTCAAAAATCGGTCTAAAAAGCATTATTTTCAATGAGACGCGTTGCGTTTTAGATGTGTCAGATGCGTCAAGTCAAAAGCCGAGCTAAACCGACGCATCTAACGGGAGCGCGCATTGCCGCTTATCAGCAGGCTGACGGAGTCAAAGTTCAAGCCAATCCAACTTCCGACTGGCTGAGCTGTGACGTACCTTTGCGTTGTCCAATAGGAACAACGCGTCGGGCCAAAACACGGAAGACGGGTGGCAGAAACCGCATTGGCCGCCATCTTGGAAGGGGTGTCCTACCTATGGCAGAAACCACTGATCTCTACAAAATGGATCGGTGGAAACCACAGATCCGTGCAAAACAGAAACGTGTCACAGGACTGCTCATTTATGGAGCAGTTTTCTGAAGAAAAATCCTTCGAAATGTTTTTTGTTGTTACCTCATTATTTCTTATTACTGTTAAAAAACAGTTTAGAACACTTGTAATTAAAATAGCTAAATAAATCAATAAATGGTTCTTTAGAAACCTTTCGTCTGTAAATTAAAACCTCCTGTTATTTCAGATTATTTCATTTCTTGTTTAACATAAGGAACCTCAGACATTTATTTTTAGACAAAATAACATGGAAATTTGTACTTTTTTTTTATTCTAGTAGATTATTTATATCTCATTTTAAACAGAAAAACAGACACTGTAAATAAATACTAATTTTTATTATAAATGCAACAGGAAATAATATAACAATGACTGCAGTGTGATTGTAAAGTAGGATTTCTGTGACAAACCTCATGATGATATATATGTATATATAGGGGGGGGGGAAGAACGATGGAAAAACGCCCGAAAAAATAAGTTATTTAAAGTTGAGCTTTTGTGGTGTCTGAAAAAAGCTGTAGCTTTATTTGGTAAAAATAAAAAGACTGAACCATTTAGAAATTAAAGTGTTCCCTCAGATCAACTGTGCTAAAAGGCTACGCTAACGTTAGCCGATCATTAAACCTTCAAAGCAGTTAAGTAAACGTCACGTTTTATTTTTACATTATTCTCACCTCGATAAAGCTGCAGAACTAAACTCCGTTGGGCAAACTGGGACTTCGCATATATCCAAAAAGTGGAAGATTTCGGACTGATTGGGTCTGCTCCATCACCCCGGCGGCCTGCCTCGGTCTGCCCAGTGATGATGCCTGAAGGCCGGCTTCTCCGTGCGGTTTGGTCCGCTGTCGCGGTTCGATCGTCGGTCCTCCTCGTCCATCCTCCTCCTCGGTCGGCGTCACTCCGAAAAGTAGCTGAAAAAAAAAAAAGCTTCTCTCAGTAGGGTGATGGGAGAATCGTTCTACTGCTGTTTTTTAAAGCTTTTTTTTGTGGTTCAGGCCACCCAAATTCAAGATGGCGATCACTGAACTTTTTCAGATTGTGGAAACAGCCAGAGTGTGACGTGGCAATCTCCGCCCCCCACTTTTTTTTTTTTTTTGCCGCTTCGAAAGCGACGCGTCTGACGTCATCCGACGGATTCGACGAATTCGACGGATCCCGATCCGTTGACGCATTGGCCTGACGGATTCAGCGTGAAAGGCCCTTAAGAAACCGCCTAAAGGAAATGGGATTTACATACAGAAAAGCTAAACAAAAGCCATCATTAACACCTAAACAGAAAAAAACAAGGTTACAATGGCATAAGGAAAAGCTATCGTGGACTGTGGATGACTGGATGAAAGTCATATTCAGTGATGAATCTCGAATCTGCATTGGGCAAGGTGATGATGCTGGAACTTTTGTTTGGTGCAGTTCCAATGAGATTTATAAAGATGACTGCCTGAAGAGAACATGTAAATTTCCACAATCATTGATGATATGGGGCTGCATGTCATGTAAAGGTACTGGGGAGATGGCTGTCATTACATCATCAATAAATGCACAAGTTTACGTTGATATTTTGCACACTTTTCTTATCCCATCAATCGAAAGGATGTTTGGGGATGATGAAATCATTTTTCAAGATGATGATGCATCTTGCCATAGAGCAAAAACTGTGAAAACATTCCTTGCAAAAAGACACATAGTGTCAATGTCATGGCCTGCAAATAGTCCGGATCTTAACCCAATTGAAAATCTTTGGTGGAAGTTGAAGAAAATGGTCCATGACAAGGCTCCAACCTGCAAAGCTGATCTGGCAACAGCAATCAGAGAAAGTTGGAGCCAGATTGATGAAGAGTACTGTTTGTCACTCATTAAGTCCATGCCTCAGAGACTGCAAGCTGTTATAAAAGCCAGAGGTGGTGCAACAAAATACTAGTGATGTGTTGGAGCATTCTTTTGTTTTTCATGATTCCATAATTTTTTCCTCAGAATTGAGTGAGTCCATATTTTTTTTCCCTCTGCTTGGTCTAAAAAAGTAACCATTACTGACTGCCACAATTTTTTTTCCTGATTTCTTATAGTGTTTCTTAAAGCCAGAAAGTTGCCATTTTCTACAAAATTAAACAACTGAATGAACATCCTCTGAGGCCGGTGATTCCATAATTTTTGCCAAGGGTTGTATCTTTGGTTCATACTGTCTGTAATGAAATAGAAGTTAAACTAAATTTAAAAAAAAAAAATCACTGCAGCTATTTTTTGCTTATTTGCATTTGGGTTTGTATAATGCCATAGATTGGGATTCAAAAGGTAACACTAGATTTGTAAGTGAATAAATTAGGAGCCCAAGCACCCCTGCGCCACAGTGGATCCAGGTCTGCCCCAAGCAGGGACCACGGAGAAGCAAGCAGCAACACAAAGTGAACCTTTCACATTTGCCCAAAATGTGTTCTTTTGTATTCCAGGCAGTGATGGACTTCTCACCAAATAGTGGAAGTATTGCACCAGTCAGCTGTTTGGTCTACCACCAAAACAGAACAATCCTTGCATACTGCAACCGCATCCGGATAATCAGTGCTCAGTCTGAAACATCTGGCGACAGCAGAACCCCACATATTCAACCAGACAGTTCTTCAAAATGTGATCTTTATAATGCATGTCTTAGTCATTAAGAACATCTGAACAACAGGACACCTTGTGGCACACCAAATCCAGTACAAGAAATGTTAACAGTATCCTGGATTGAGCTGGCAAATTTGACAATGTGAGGGAATTTTGAGTTATTTAAGCTGTTCTAAAATTAATAACAAATATGAAATGATTTATTTGTTAAATGATTTATCATCACCTTTGGTATGCCTTTGCTCTAATAATAAAATGGTGCCTTGTAAGACTCAGGCAAGATCTACTCTGAAATTCATATAAATATGCTCTGCAGTGCCATCTAGTGGCATAGTGCCACCAAATTTGGCACTACAGTTTTAAGAGGCCATCCATACACCTGCCAAATTTCCTGTCATTTGGTTATCTCATTAATGAGAAAACCCATCATAAATTAAATGGTGCACTTGGTCAAACTCAAAGTAAAAAAAAAAAAAAAAAAAACTCGCAAGCAGAGCAAAAAATTGGGAAGTTTCCAGTCGAATTTTGCAGTCACGAAACAACATTTGGACACCAATCTGGCCTTTCTGTGTTAAAAAATCTAGAGACAGGTTAATGTTAGCCCATTTAGCATATTTTGGAATTTTTTGCAAAAAAAGTATTATAGCACAAATGGGTGGGGCCTATTCCAGTGATAAGCGCTAATTACCTCGATCACACAGTATAAAGTTTTCCTATGTGTGACTGAAATTACACAAGTTATTTGAAGTTATTTTTGTCAAAATGTATTTATTATTTATAGTACCACCTAGCTGGTTTTACCAGGCATTTTCTGAATATGGCTAGGCTGTTTACCTACGTGTCAAATTTCATGCCATATGGTAATCCCATTAATAAGAAAATCCATCATTAATTAAATAGCATCACATATTGTCAAATTCAAAGTCAGGTAACTTGTAAACAAAGTAAAAAAAAATTGAAAGTTTCCAATCTACCTCGTAATCTCGTAATTTTTCAGAGTCATGCACCAGAGAATATTTTGACACAAATCTGGGCGTTCTGCATCAAAAATCCAGACAAGTTCATGCCGGTCCAGTTTGCATATTTTGCAAATTGTGAAAAACTATCTTGGCACAAACAGGTGTGTGGCCTGTGCTTTTGGAAAGAGCTTAATCCACTGACCGTAACAGTATAAAGTTTTCCTATGTGCGACAAATCAGAATTTAGAGGGGTTTTTTTGTCAAAAGTTTATTATTTATAATGCCACCTAGCTTTTTTTTTTTTTTTACTGGCTATTTTTTATATATATAGACAGTTTGTACTGTGCTTTACGAACCATAAACTGTATCGTGGTTGAAGCTGGCAAATTGGACAGCATTTGGTTCATCCATTCATGTAGAGTGCATTTTTAATTCTTTTGGCTGTTCTAAAATGAATTTTAAAATATGAAATAATTTTTGTTAAGAAATGATTTTTCATCATCTTTGTTGTGCCAGTAAGACAGCACCTTATAGGACTCAGGGAAAATCTGCTTGAAATTCTCAACAATTTGTACCTTTGAAATTCAATGAAAACATGCTTTACAGCATCATCTAGTGGTGTAGTTCAACGAATTTTGGCACTGGAACTCTTAACAGTGGCCATGCATATACCTGCCCGATTTCATGCTGTTCAGTGATCCCATTAATGAGGCAACCCATCATAAAGTAAAGAGCATCATATATGGTCAAATTCAAGGCCATGACAATTGCAAGCAGAGCAGCAAATTTGAAGGTTTCCGGTCCAGTTATTCAGAGTCATGAACGAAAGTTTTGACACCATTCTGGCTTTTCTATGTAAAAAAATACAGAGACAAGTTCATTCAGGCCAATTTAGCATATTTTGCAATCTTGTGAAAAAATTATTGAGGTGCAAATGTACATGGCTTATACTGTTGGAAATGTTTAACTTCACTGATCGCAACGGTATATGGTTTTCCTATGTTTGACCCTACCCTTTGACCCTTGTGTTTGTCAAAAAGTTATTATTATTGATGGTAGAACTTAGCATTTTTTATCTGCCATTTTTTGTATAAGGGCAGTTGGTACTGAGCTCTACAAACCCTGTAAATTTCACATTTCAACTCCGCTTGGTCTAGATTGCCCATTGACTTTTGTGCCTCGAGGAAAAAAAAAGAAGAAAAGTAAATATCCACTCCAAAAGCTGGTGCAGGGACCCTAATTAGTGCCGTTGAGCATTAGTTTGAGACAAGTAAATCTAAAGAAAATACAAATTGCCTTTGTAGTGAGTATAATATTGATATTATACTTTGCAGTTATTGTACATAACTTGTAATTCACATGCAAATGTTTTTGCAGCTTTTTGAATGGAGGCATTTATTTAGAGCCATTAACTATTGGTTTTCTGTATATGTTGATTTGATATATAAACAATCTGTTTAAAATAACTAAGCTGATCATTTACTCTCACAACAGTAGAAGTGCTCAGTATCTTGCGAGTAACTATCTGCCTATTGATGCTGCATGATTAATTACATTTTCGTCATCATAGCAGTAAGAGGATGTGCAGTAAAAAACTGTCTGAGGAGCAGTGACTAAGAAAAACTATTTATTTGCACGAGCAATGGTGTGAGGTAAAATTTGACCCTGAAGTGCTGACACTTAATGTTTTACAGTGGGAAGCCAGTAGACAGAGCTCAACATTTTGTGTTTTTGGTGAAACTGTTAGGTTGGAGAACATGTAAGAGCCAGAAATTACATTGGGTGATTTTAAAAAGTGGACAGTGATTACGGTACTTTTAAGGAGTTTTTGGATCGTACTCAGGAATGGTACAAAGCAATTGGCAATTATTTTAGCAAGGCTAAAATACCCTCAGCCATATAAGCATAAAAATAGAAAACAGATTGTGACCGTTTGACCTCTTAAAATAGGTCAAGGTTAGCCATCTTTGAACTTGTTCAAGGTCTGTGTCGCAACACTTCTGTGTCGCTCTTCTTTACAAGTTGAGTTATAAAGTTGAGTTTAACATCCAAAACTTGTAAGACCTCTTTATGTTAAAGAGAGGTAGCAAGTGGAAATAACTAGGGATGGGTATTGATAAGATTTTATCTATCGATTCTGCTTATCGATCCGATACCTCTTGTGAATTTTCTGTGTACTAAAAGTAGGATTTACAGGTTTTCTATGTCAACAACATTTTATTGTGTCTTAAAGTAAATAAATATGAAATTGGTCACTGGATCCTTAAACTCTGGACATAAATAAACTCTACTTGGTGGATCCTTGATCTCTGGACATAAACAGTAGTAAACAATCAAGTCTGTAGATTTTGTCTAAAGCATTTCCTTTCAGACATTATTGGCATGAATGTCTTTCCATACATCTGAGCTGAGGTCTTGTGGCTGCTCTGTATATCAGGATGTAATTCATAAAGAATGCAGGACGTCTCATTTTGGGACAAAAAAAATGTTTTAGTCGATTGTATTTTATTGTCTGTATTATAGCGTTTGGAAAGAGGTGTCATTTTATTTAAAGCAGCAATTTGTTTTGAAGTTATTAATTCTGACCGGACTCTGTCTCGGCAGAGAGCCGTGCAGCATTTGGAGCTGTGCCAACGGAACGAGGACGATTCTCGTTTCTTGACTGCAACAAGACAAGAGTCCCAGTTAGCGACTTTAATCCACACAAAAGTGATTCATGATTGACATATATTAATGGCTTTGAGAGGGGTTAAGAAGCGGACTTGCCGCTTCTGAAGAGAATAGAAGAATCAAAGAACCAGTGAGCCAGTGGATCGAAGCACTGTTTCATTGGTTCATGCTTCAAAGTGGAGTCGCACTGCAGAAACAACTTTATTTTGACTGCAGACCCGCTGCGGGGTCTGCAATCAAAATAAAGTTTGTCGGGAAAATGATCATTTTCCCGACAAACACCCTCAAAAACAACGGCCACTCTGAAGGACCTATAAGGGAATCGTTAAGCAAAAAGACAGTTGATATCGGTGGATCGAATCATTTCTTAACGATACCTGAAAAGAAATGCTTCTTGATACCCAACCTTAGACATAACTAAACGTGCTGCAATGTTTAGAGTGTAGGACTGGACTTATGCTGAGCACAGACAAACAGAAAGATGGGCGCAAACCCTTCGCAATACCCGATAGCCATATTTGGCCTCGGGTAAAAATGACCCCTTTTGACATTAATTTAGCCATCTGCCGCTGAAGATGACAGTAATTCTGCTATATTGACCACTAGAACTTTTTCTCTCTCTGCCTACCCTCAACATGTGAAGGGAGCTTACGGCCACCACTGCTTGTTGTGTATGTTATTTATTGACCATTTATTGTTCTGATAACAGTAAAACAGTTTTTTTTTTCTCCCTCAGATTCTGACTTTGGTGAATATGACAAACCAGGTGCTGAGCGGTCACGAAGGAGGAGGGGAAATGATGAAGATGATGACATGGACAGGTAAGTTGTGTTTTGATATTCTCTTGTTGTTCTGAAGATAAAAACTAGTCAACTTCCGCCGGTAATGGCTGTACTTTTATTCATTAAGCATAGGGTTAAATTTAATGGTGCAAAAGACCCTGTCACACCGGGCCTGCGTAGAGTTGCATTGTGCTGTGTATCTATTACGCAGGAATGGCTGTGTATGTTGTGCTTGGGGGGGGTAAGCTTTGGCCTGCCTCTCCTTCTGTGGTTTTGAAGCTTCACTGCCAGCAGAGTCCAGCAGGGTGAAAATAATCTAGCAATACAGGTATGTACTGATTTAAAAAAAAAAAAAAAACCCTTAAAGGATTTTTCGCTGGACTGGCGTAGGGTAGTGTTCAATTGCAGAGGCATGGTGTACAGTAGCGCAGTGTTGTGTAGACTTGCGTAGAGCGCAAAAGAGAACACTGGATAATTTACACTCAGACTTTCTGTGGAAATGGAAATGGGTACAGTTAAGACCATAACTTTACATACACTGGTTAAAAAAAAAAAAATCACTCAACTTTCCTCAACTCCACATATGTCATATTACCAGAGAATACAAGTAAAGTCAGCTGGATAACTGCACGTCCACCCCACTGACTGCTTCGCCAGTCGACTGTGAACCAAATGCTTTATAACTTTTGCAGTTTGACTAATTACAAAGGTTGTAAAGCATGCAAATAGTAAACCAAATGCTTTACAACCTTTGTAGTTAGTCAGTTTGCAAAGGTTGTAAAGCAGGTAAGGGTCGGTGACCCAGCAGGGATCTGTAGTTTCAGGGCTGAAATTTGTCAAGTGGGTGGAGATGCTGTTCTTCTGGGATTGCAAAGTATTACTTCCATTTGGCAGAAGGTATCATCCCAACAGACTGGGACGAAGGATGTGTCCTCTTTGGAAAGGGACAGGGTGATTGCGGCATGAATATTTGTAATAACTACATGGGTGTTATAGTGCCAAACAACGTACTTGCAAGAGTTATTCTCAGTAACGTTAAGTACGAGCTGCCGCCTGCTGATGACCAGAGCAGTCTGATTTCACACCCAAGTAGTCGAGCCATCGACCGCATGCCATGTTTGCGAGGATTAAATGAATCTAAGTGTGAATATTTGCAGAGCGTCATTGCAGCCTATGTTGACATTTACAAAGCATTTCATTCGGTTGTGTGAGCTGCTGTGTGAGACATACTGAGCATTAGTAGGATTCCCCCAAAAAATGTTTTAAAGTCCCAGTCATGCTATGACTGACAGAGCAGAAACATATTTAAATATTTTGTCCATTGGCAAATGTGTCAGTCTCCCATGGAGTTGGGGCACTAATGGACAGATGACGTTGCATTTCCACAGAGTTCTGCTCTGAGCAGCAGTATTTGTCGGGTTTACAGACAAATATGCTGCATTGGAACAGAGTTCGACACTCTGAAAGCATGTAGTCATGCTTCCTCACTCGGAGCGAGAGACAGAGCGGGATAGACAGAAAGAGAGAGACCAAAAAAGAGGGCCCGCTGTCTACAGTAGGGTAAAAAAGTATTATTAGTTTAGTCAGTCCCTGATTGTGCAAGTCCTCCTACTTAGAGAGACAAAATGAGAAAAAAAAAATTCCAGGAAATCACATTGTAGGATTTTTAAAGAATTTATTTGTAAATTATGGTGGAAAATAAGTATTTGGGCAATAACAAAAGTTCAACTTAGTACTTTGTAACATAATCTTTGTTGGCAATGACAGGTCAAATGATTCCTGTAAGTCTTCACCAGGTTTGCACACACTGTAACTGGTATTTTGGCCCATTCCTCCATGCAGATCTCCTCTAGAGCAGTGATGTTTTGGGGCTGTCACTGGGCAACATGGACTTTCAACTCCCTTAACAAATGTTCTATGGGGTTAAGGTCTGGAGACTGGCTAGGCCACTCCAAGACCTTGAAATGCTTTTTACGGAGCCACTCCTTTGTTGCCCGAGCGGTTTGTTTGGGATCATTGTCATGCTGGAAGACCCAGCCATGTTGCATCTTCACTGATGGAAGGTTGTGGCTTAAAATCTCATGATACACGGCCACGCCACGTTCATTCTTCCCTTAAAGGGTCCCTGCCACGCCATGACATTTTTACATATTCTTGAAGAATTAAAAAAAAAGCTTTTTCCACATGTTGTCTTTGTTTTGTTTTTTTACCATAAAATTACACTGAACAAGGATTTAGACATTTCGTTACCCATATGAGAATTTGTATTTACCGCCTCCGAGTTGACCTACTTTATCGCTGCAACTGATGTGACGTCATGCGAGTAAAGGTGTCGAAGCGAGGCTCTGTTTACCAATACGGCAGACACGGACAGCGAAGGCATAGTGAGCGATTACAGTGAAGATTTAAGTGACATATCGATTGTTTTTTACAGTTGGAGCCCCTCATTATTTTCACCGTCGCTTCGTTCATCAGAAACTTCCTCATCTTCTTCAAAAACAATCGATAATTCATAACTGGTAATCAGCTAACTGAAAAGTTTGCTTTTTTAATGCGAACCCGAAAAACTTATCGGAAGCTACAGATAACTGATAACCTTAAATTTTGCCCCCCTTACGCTCTCAGCTACTAAGAAGCTGATTTGAGTTTAAACACCGCCAAAGCTTCTGATAGAATCAAGGCGATCATAAACCCAAACAGCCAGTGAGCCAGTGCTTGTCTTTGTGCGCACTGCCCCTTACTGTAGGAAAGCGTCATTTACCCTGACAGGATATAGTGGTCCAGCGATGAGGCAGAGGTCTTGAAATGGAAAGCAGGTTTGAATTGTGGTTTTGCTTTAAAAATAAAATTATTCTGGATAGAATAACTACAATGATGTAAACTCTTAAAATGTACAAAGTGATACATAACACATATCTGTTCATTTTAAAATAATGCACTAATTCTGAAGATTTGAACATTAACACACAGATGCCCAAAGGGATTATGGGTAACTAAGCCTCTGCTCATACTGATTGGTTGATTAAAAAAAAAAAAGTGACATTTTCAAGATCCCACTGGACAGCGCCTAAGCGCACACGTGATGACGCCACAACTCTATCCGGTTAGGGAGACGAGGTTTCTTTCAATAACAAGAACTGCCAAAAAACTTTCTCATGTGGTTGGAATTGTGTGGCGATAGGAACGATTGAATAACGATGTCAGTCGCACAAAAAAATCAAATAATAGTGAAAACATGCTCATTGCGCCTAGAATGTTGGTATTTTGGTCGTTGAGCTTTGCGGTGCGGTGTCAGTAACGCATCAATCAGTCACTCCGTGCGGTGTCATAACACAACAAATCAATCAGTCGCTCCGTGTGGCGTCATAACATCAAGCCTGTCTCACATGGCAAAATAATTAGGCCTATATCGGACCCGATCTTCCCCTTCCGACAATGTTAAGGACGCCCCGATAATCGTGATGACGCTAAATACAATCTTATCAGATATTCCTGCTGTGTGTGGTTTGTAAGAGAGCTGATCTGCTCAGAAGGACTTGAGCAGCTAAATGTGACATGCAGGCAATCAGAAAGCGAGGTGTTTGACCTGGGAATGTTCGTGTGTGTTGTTTTTACCGTGTGGCTGACGCCACATACTGAACAACTAAACCTGTCAGATCTATGATTTTTTTCTTTTTTTTCTTTTTTATCTCCATGTGTGTGGTCTCTCAGGTTTTGGAAACCTACAGATAATTTTAAAATCCTGCGGTCGACAACACTGTGATATAACCGGTCGCCAGTAGATGGCAGTGTTCTATGCATTTGAGGTCGGTTATATCAACGGCCTGAATCACAATTTAACAGACTTTTTGGCTTTTGGAGAAGCAATCTGGGCTTCTTCTGGCATTTTTACATAAAACAAACACAATAACAACGTCTATAAACCCAGAGAATATATTCATGAGAGTTTTTGGCACAATATACAAAGAGTTAAAGCTGTTGTCTGTGTGGAGCCTGATCAGAGCGTGTCAAATGCATTTCTCCTGTCGTGAACTTTTACCCAGAATGCACTGTGCACACACCATGTCCACACTAAAACCTTTAAAATTAGTCCAGTACTTTAAAACTAAAACATATATCATATTTTCACTTTATAAAACCTTCAGACGTGACATTAATTTAAATAACTTGTCCGAAATTAGTTTGGTTAAAAATTTTAACCATAAGTTAAAACTGTATGCCTTTGGATGACTTGGATGATATTGCCAGTGTCTTAGTATGGGGTCAAAAAAATTAGCTTTTTTTCTTTTCTATGACCAGTTCTCCTTTGCCTGCAGAGGATAGAGCGGTTTCTTCTAGAACCAGCTCTTCTCTGTTTGTAGAGGATAGAACTGCACATCTACTACAAAGCTACGTCTGCAAAAATGTTAGCGGTCTAAAAATTATCGGACCAAACTTATTGGAAGATGATTGGTCCAATGATGGTTTTCAAGATATCTGAAAAGCTAATCTGATAATGAAAACATTATCTTCAATATTTAGCGGTTAGCAGATTAGCAGAACTGTGCCCACCACGGGATTTGGCGCTAAATAAATGAAATAAAGTAAAATAAATTGAATAAAATTGATATGAGCCTTTCATAAACATATATCAGCATCTGCATTATTTTGCATATGAAAACTTTTATTGACCAAATAAACATTCAGAAAAGCACTTTGGCTGTCCGAAATGGTTTAATTGTGTAGTCTGTCCAGCAAAGGGTGCTCCTAAGGCATTGTTTACAATGCTGTCAAACATGGCTGGGACCCATCGCACATTACTACTAGAGACTGTGGTAAAGCAACCAGTTGTCATTAATTTATCGTCAGAGTGGTTGCTAAGCGGCCAGCTTTTTTTTTCTTTTCTTTTTTAAATGGAAATGCGAGTGATGAGATGCAGTGACTACCGATCTGAGTGGCGTCAGGTGTGCTCTATGTTCTGGTTGGTTGTTTGAAGAAAATGGTCCAAGACAGCAGAATGTACTCCCGGACAGTGGTATTTCTGTATAAATCTGATTGGCATTTTTTCCTCTTGTATTTTATAAGGGTAGGGAAAAGTAAACACTTTTACATATCAGCAGATATATAAATGTATCTTAATTTTTTTCATTCCCTAATATTGTTATTATTTTGTCTCCCTCAACATTCCATACTAGTTGGGCTCCAATCTGTATGTGGTCAGATAATGGTCAAATGTCTTTGGTACTAAGTCGCTCCAAAGAGTCCTTGGGTCCTATTGGAATGACTGTCTGCACCGCAGACAGACTGAGATAAGGCATACTATTTGCATTCTGATGACTGCTATCATACGGCCCGTCATCAGTAAACTGATAATAATAATACTGTTTGCTAGTCTGTAAATAGACATAACAATTGGTGCTGTTATTCAACTCTGCTAACATTTATTGTTTCTCTTTCAAGTGATTGGAGGAAGGATTGTTGGAGGAGGACTGGCTGTCAGGTAAAAAGGTGAGGGGAAAAAAATCTGTTATTTGACTCCCCCAACACTTTATACAAAACAAGTATGTGCTTTGTCAGTGTAGTTTTATTGCTTGCCAGCTGGAAGCGGAAAGAACCTAATGTCAGTAATATCAGAAACTTTATCTCCTGGTGACATTTAAAAATAGAAATGGGTTTGTAGCAGGTGGCTCCTCCACAGGGGGATTTGTTGATATGAAACCAAGAGGAAGTACAGTGGACAAAAAGAACTATGTTGACCTGGCCAGATTGCATTCTCCACATGGGAATTGAGCATCTTTTGGGTTGCGGGTGGTCCCCTACACACATCCTTAACACACACACACCCACACACCTGAGAAGGAGCAGAATATAGTTTCAAAAGGAAACAGAATATGTTCCTCTATGGAAAGATATGATTGGGTCTTTCTGTTTCAGAATCCCTCTGAAATGTCTGATGAAGAACTGAATGATGACCTTCTGCAAAGTGATGATGACGTGATCAAAATCTGAGGTAACTTTACATTATATTTCTGGCGTGTTGATGTTTCAGTGTACCATTGTACTCGTCAGTGGACACAGTTACACACCAGCCTGGATCTTAAAGCTAATATATGTATATTTTTATTGTTTTTTCAAAAATTTGTTTTCAGTGGTCAGGACCAGACTTTCAACACCACATTCAGTGTGGGCTCATCCTATGACCAGCAGGAGAACTCACAGGAAGCAGATGACACAGATGATGTCGTGAACCTGGGTACAGAGGGATATGAGGAAGGGGATGGAGAGGAGGGGGAGTACCAGCAAGAGGAGTACACAGAGGACTACAGCCAGGGCGATGGCAGACAGATGCCTGATCAGCAGATGGATTGCCTTGGAGAGTTAGATGAGGGTGATGGCTACCAAGATGAAGTGTTGGACATCCAAATCAATGAGCCCTTAGACAGCGATTTCAAGTGAGTTTTCATATGTAATTCCCCCCCCCCACACACACACACACAGATCCTCAGTCTCCTTTTTCTAATGTCATTGTGCCCAAGACATGTGATAACATCAGTTCTCTTGTCTTGGTCTGTGGACAGTGAGGATTGAAAATCTATTCAGGGAAAGGAGACGTAGGTTGGCATTTTGGGGCAGGAGAGGATTAGATTCATTATCACTTCCTGCCAGTTAATTTCTCCATCTTGCTGACAAAGTTTGTGTTGACAGCTTGTTTGGCGGGAGGTAATGCGCTGGTGTCAGTGCCAAATCCCCATATCCAGTATGACCTTGGGGGCCTGTATCTTTGGGGGAGTAAGAAGCTCCTTTGTGTTGCGGAGATGTGCTGCCAATCGGCAGAGGTTAATGTGGGGGGCTTTTATCTCGAGCATTCGACGGATCTGATAAAGTCTCACGTAGGTGAAAAGATTATTGACCTTCCCGAGGACACCCATACAGTTTTCTAATGATTGATGTGCGTTTCGCTTTTATTCCTTTCCCTTTCCTCTTAGCCTGGACTAGGAGGATGAAAGATAGGCCAGATCCAGTGCAAATGTCTGCAAAGGTCCATTTAGCAGCTTGTGATGATGTTTGGCGTCTGACAGAGATATTAGTGCCCACTTCTTTTTTCCAAACAAAGATTAAGATGTTGACCTTCTTTCTTTGAATGCACAGCACAAGTGGATGCCTAGTTTGGCTTTTGGATAGTGTGTGCCTGTGCAGATATCCATTTGTATTAATAACTGGTTATGTGGTTACTACATGGGATTGACATTTGCTTTCTGTGTTATTCATTCAACAGGCCCAGTGTAGAACACTTAAAGATAACACTTGAGAAGTTGTTTCCTTTAGACACCATGTTGATTCTTTTTTTAAATTATTATTAGTATAGCCACACACACTGTCCTTATTACTCTTAGGCCTGTTTTCACCCACGTCTGTTTGAAATTGTGACTGCTTCAACAGTAATGAGCTTTGTTGCATTTTTAAAACTTGGTGAAAAATTTGGATCTTCTCTTCTGCAATAAAAACAATTTTGGGGCAGATCCACACAAATGCGAGCAGCCAGAAAACTGTAATCCACCCAGTCCCTCAGCTGCACCATGTGGGGGGAAAAATTAGATATGTGGCAAATTGTTGGAAACTGCACTAAGAACCACTGTAAGCACATAAAATGTGCATATACAGAAAAACAGACGAACCAACAATAACTGTAGTGATATAATGCGCCACCTGCAGCTGGAGAAAGTGCTCTTTTGTGTTTTGTTGATGTTGTCCGCACCTCAAGTGACGGGCAGCTCATCACACAATAAAAGGCGATTCTACTAAAATGGTTACTTCTCACAGAACTGCACACCGTACAAGGAACATGCGTGTCCGCTGCGCTCTGGTCTCAGCGTTTTTTTTACATCAGTGAATTCATTAATTAAATTAATTGTATTAGTGTTTATTATATTAATGTTTTGTTTACGCAAACAATGAAAATGTGATTAATCTTTCAGCCAAAGAATCTACTTTTATTTATCTTGGTCAAAATATGTTGCGTGTTCTGTAATAGATGCCTTGTGTGGGATTTTCTGAAAATGATTTCAGTTTTTGTCTAGTGGACCTGTGATTGCATCAAGTAACAACAGAAATTTGTTGGTGCTGACGTTGGTGTTTCGGGCTTAACAGTCAGGAATTTACTGTGGGCCAATAAAACAGCGATTTGCAAGAAGTGGTGATATTTTCACCATCACTGAACCAGGGAGGAGTATTTTTATCTTGGCCAGCGTTTCTTGTATATCATGTCAAACATTTACATCTCATTGAATTTCAAATGCTGTCAGGAATAGTAATGAAGCCATGCTCCCACTGTTATGGTAATTTGGGACGGAGTTAGCTCCACTGTGCTTCCCCCAAATCCGCTTCATAACATTGTAATGTTTGTCTTTATGCTCTGTATGTCTTTTTTTTCTGTCTGGCAGTCTCAAATATTCTTAGACATGCCATTAAGCCTTGTTATTTCAATAAGTAAGTTAAAATGATATTAAAATAATATTTCATAGTTTTTTTATGCCTTTATTGTTTATCTTTAAAGAAATTGGGCAGGAGATTTGTGACCAGTGAAGAAACGGAAATAGAGTTGGTCATTATTGGATCATATTGAAGTGTTGTTGCCTCTTCAAGCCACTTTAGAATGCAAGCTGTAACTTTGCAGGCATCGTGTTGCCATTAGCCGACGGCAGTTTTGACTTACTAATGTGCATCTCCTTTATGGCGTATTTATTTTGTGATTCTGTTCAGATATTTCAGGACCTTCTTCAAAAGAGCATTAATGATCATGAGGTATTTTCTGTTTTCTAGAGAGTACTTGTCAAAGTAGGAAGTTGGGTTTAACTTACAAGATTTGTTTTGCAATTCTGTTGAGTGGCTTTATTTAGTTGCTATGGATAAGTGCCTTTTTACTTTTGGCATTGGAACAATTTCTGGCCATTGGGGAAGAAGCAGGGGTTGGCTGGGGGTACTATATATTTTGGTTGTATCAACAATAGAGCTGCACAATTAATTACATTGCAGTCATAATTGTGATATCAGACTACATGATATATCATTGTCAGTTGGTGTGATTTATATGAAATTGATCACCATGGATAGGGCTGCATGATATAGGAAAAAGAAATTGACGTGATGTTTTTGCCAGTAGAGATATATTGCGATACATGTTTGTTTCCACAAATATCTCTGTTCACACAAATCCACTGAAAATGCTGTAGTACACATGCCAGGCCTGTATGTGGTGCTGTAACACTTCCACAAACTGAGAAGAAGATGGAAGCATGTGCATGTAACAGCAGAAGGCTGGAACATTTCAAAGCAGCAAACTGAGTAAATAAAGTCTTTTAATATGGTCTGTTTAGTCCTTTCAACTGGATTCATCATCACACCCTTCGGAAAACTTATCCACAGAAGACGCTCTTTTTTGGAAGATGCCGTTTGGAAATACTTTAATTTGTTATTGTGAAAATTGCTTGTGAAAAAGCAGCGTTTTTAAAGAAGTCCCCTGGTGTTATAATATGGAGCTCTGGATGCATTTCTCAGTGTGAGCTGAAGGAAGCCACCCCCAAGAAGAAAAATAACTTATTTTAAAAGCTGGAAGTCCTTTCTGCAGTTATTTTATCAGCCTCACAGCGCTCGATTTATTTACAATCAGTGTTCACCATAGCCACCTGTCGTCTTTTCAGCTTTTTGCTCATGATGAAAATAAATCCCATTAATGATCAACCAAGACAAAAAAAACTATGTTAAATTACATTGTCAACAACAACAACATGTCAGTAATTATGAGTGGCTTAGATTACAGAGGCTGGACTACGAGACGTGAATCCAGCGTTTTCAGATTTATCCACTCTAGGACCCGTATTCAAAAAGTACCATTTGTGGCCATCTAAAACAAGACAAGTTGCGAGGGGTCGGCCTGCCTTTTTTCTTTTCAACCTTCATGCATTCATTTTCAACTACTTGTCCACATCACGGTGGCAGCAGAGCAAGCAGCTCAGTTTGCACTTCCCTAGCCTCAGCTAAATCCAGTTACTCTTCCCAGGGGATCCCAAGGCATTCCTCAGACCATAGGCCATACTTGGCCCCACAAATCTTAGAAACATGGTGTCTAACCAGATCCTTACTGTGGATGGCATTACCCTGACCTCTAGTAATACTGTGAGAAATCTTGGAGTCATTTTTGATCAGGATATGTCATTCAAAGCGCATATTAAACAAATATGTAGGACTGCTTTTTTGCATTTACGCAATATCTCTAAAATCAGAAAGGTCTTGTCTCAGAGTGATGCTGAAAAACTAATTCATGCATTTATTTCCTCTAGGCTGGACTATTGTAATTCATTATTATCAGGTTGTCCTAAAAGTTCCCTAAAAAGCCTTCAGTTAATTCAAAATGCTGCAGCTAGAGTACTGACGGGGACTAGAAGGAGAGAGCATATCTCACCCATATTGGCCTCTCTTCATTGGCTTCCTGTTAATTCTAGAATAGAATTTAAAATTCTTCTTCTTACTTATAAGGTTTTGAATAATCAGGTCCCATCTTATCTTAGGGACCTCGTAGTACCATATCACCCCAATAGAGCGCTTCGCTCTCAGACTGCAGGCTTACTTGTAGTTCCTAGGGTTTGTAAGAGTAGAATGGGAGGCAGAGCCTTCAGCTTTCAGGCTCCTCTCCTGTGGAACCAGCTCCCAATTCAGATCAGGGAGACAGACACCTCTCTACTTTTAAGATTAGGCTTAAAACTTTCCTTTTTGCTAAAGCTTATAGTTAGGGCTGGATCAGGTGACCCTGAACCATCCCTTAGTTATGCTGCTATAGACGTAGACTGCTGGGGGGTTCCCATGATGCACTGTTTCTTTCTCTTTTTGCTCTGTATGCACCACTCTGCATTTAATCATTAGTGATCGATCTCTGCTCCCCTCCACAGCATGTCTTTTTCCTGGTTCTCTCCCTCAGCCCCAACCAGTCCCAGCAGAAGACTGCCCCTCCCTGAGCCTGGTTCTGCTGGAGGTTTCTTCCTGTTAAAAGGGAGTTTTTCCTTCCCACTGTAGCCAAGTGCTTGCTCACAGGGGGTCGTTTTGACCGTTGGGGTTTTACATAATTATTGTATGGCCTTGCCTTACAATATAAAGCGCCTTGGGGCAACTGTTTGTTGTGATTTGGCGCTATATAAAAAAATTGATTGATTGATTGATTCCCAAGACAGCTGGGAAAAATCATCTCTCCCGTGTGTTTGAGTTCTTCCCCAGGGTGTCCTCCCAGTTGGACATGCCTGGAAGACCTCCTTAAGGTGATGACCAGTGGGCATCCTCACCAGGTGCCCAAACCATCTCAACTGGCTCCTTTTAATGCAAAGAAACAGTGGTTCTACTCAAGTCCCTCCTGGATAGTTGCGCTTCTCACCCTGTCAAGGAGTGTAAGCCCAGATACCCGATAGAGGAATCTAATTTCTGCCGCTTGTTTCCGCAGTCTTATTCTTTCAGTCATTACCCAGAGCTCATGACCATGCATAAGGATAGGAGCATAAATCATCTGATAAATTGAGAGCCTCACCTCCCAGCTCAACTCCTTCTTCACCACGGAGGTCCGGTACAGCATCCGAAAGATTTCTGAAGCCGCCCCAATCCATCTGTCGATCTCACACTCCAACTTACCCCCCTTGTGAACAATACCCCGAGATACTTAAACTCTTCCACTTAGGGCAGTAACTCTCCCTTGACCCAGATGTGACAATCCACCGTTTTCTGAATGAGGACAATAGTCTCAGATTCGGCTTCAGATTAGGATTTTCATCCTAGTTGCGTCACACTCTGCCGCAAAACTGCTCAGTGCACATTGGAGATCACTGCCTGATGAAGCCAACAGAAGCCAACGGTCCCTGACTGCGCCTTGAAATCCCCTCCGTGAATATCACGAACAGGATTGGTGATGAGGTGCAGCCCTGGTGGAGTCCAACACCCATTGGAAACACATCTGTAATACCAAGAATGTAGACACGGCTCCTACTTTGGTCATAGAGACACTGGATTCCACATTGCAGCGAAACAGGGACCCGGTCATATGCTTTTTCCAAGTCCACAAAACACATGTAGACTGGTTGGTCACATTCCTGAGACCCCTCTAATATCCTTGTGAGGTTAAAGAGCTGGTCCACTGTTCCACAACCAGGACGGAGCCCGCATTGCTCCTCCTGAGTTTGAGGTTTGCCTAATGGTCTAAGTCTCCGCTCTAGTACCCTGGCATAGGCTTTTCCAGGGATGCTGAGAAGTGTGATTCCTTTACAATTTGAACACATTTTTGGTCCCTTGTTTTTCCAGCTGAGTGTGATTGATGCATGCAGGAGAGAGAGAAGGTGCATGTCGCGCACTCGCATTCCCAGGGTCACTTGAGTAAATTCAACATCTTCAGCATCTTGTGTGGGTTACTCATGAAAAGCGAAATTGGATTTTTACCCTTATAACTCCGCAGTATAAATGTACATGCCTATTTAAATTGTCACATAGTGAGTCCTGGTGATGTAACTATTACACACATGCACATCGCAATGGCGGTGCTCAAACAATATATCGTGCAGCCATAATCATGGACTGCACTGCCTGTGTTCATTTTCATGAGTGCGCCACCATTAAAATGCAGGCGTTTTTCCCCTTCTTCCATCAGATGTTGTGGACTTGTCACTTTTATACATGGTAAGTAAAAAAAAATGATGGTCACGCCACCCACTGCAGAGGTTATCTTTTCACCCCCCCCCCCTTTTTTTTTTTTTTTTTAAATAAAGTCTGTTGTGATGATGTATATAGAAAAACACTGTCACTGCCGAAATGCTTCTGGACCTGCCTGCAGCATTAATATGGCATTTCCCTCAAATCATAAAGAACTGTTCAGTGCACCATCCAGGCTCTTGTTTGCATCTTTTGAAATGTCCATTCAGCACCTGATGACATTCACAACATCTGTGTTAATTGTGCGAGTGGTGACTGGGTAGCGTGTTCAAGCGCAACATTGTGAGACAGAATGTCCTGAGAGAAGACTTGTTTGTCAAATCAGCAGAAGAAATGGACTGAACTTTACTGTGCAGTTATTTACATCTTGTTGCTCAACAACATTTCAGACAGCCTGTGACCAGAGTCAAATTGAGGTGATGTTGTTGGTGTAAAGTGTGTCTGAAATATTTTTGCAATTCTTCATACCTATTATACATGCATTCTTTTAAAGGATGATGACGACTACTTGGCTTCTTATGCTGATAAGCCTTCGGAAGAAGAAGGAATACAAGAGCAGGAAGCCCTGGAGGATTTAGTGGAGAGAGAAGAGCAGCAAAAAGAGATGAATGCTGCTGAGGCCTCAAACGTGATTCACACAGATGAGGTACGTTGAAATGCCAAATAACGTAGCACAGTTTAATATTGTATAAGTGCATATTATCACAATTAATATAATATAGTTTTTAAAGTTAATGAATATTGACATTAATTTCAGAATCTACTGGAGAAACTGTATAGGGCTGCAAATATTTTTTAATCATAGTGCTTTGTTTAGATTTGCCTGTGCAGTTTATTGTTGCAACAACGAATTGATTAAAAACCTCATTGTGCCGCTACAGAACAGATAAAAGATGTATGGATGAGTATATCTCAGTTCATCAAATTTCTAAATTGTTTGCTGTCTGAGAATTTTCAGTTGCCTGACAGAAACTGAAGGCAAAATTCTGTCATCGAATTTTTCATAGCATAAAGACATGCCAGCTTTAAACCATAATTGGAAAAACCATTCAAGTTAGACACTATGGAAAAACCTTGTGTCCTGGATGGCAGACACCCAGGCAAAGAACCGGTACATTCCTATATCTCTAAAATAACCATATATCTGCCACAGCCAGGTGAAATGTGGGTGTCCATTTGGTCTTTTCTAGCTGCAGGGGTCTTTAAATACACACACACACACACACACACACATTTTGTTATATACAAGAAGTCATTAGTTCTTCAGGTAGTCTCCTAAGGCCTGTTTCCACTGCAGGAACTCGACCAACTCCCTAGATTTCAGGAACAGGTACAGGAACGGCCATTAAGTGGCCTTCTTAGCTCTTGTCTACACTGCAGTGAAAAACCACCGTGCTCGCAGTGACAGCAGATATCTAATGCTAGTGATAGCGAGTAAACAAACTGTAACCTTAACAAAGTGCATCGCAACATTAAAAAAAACTTTACAAACTTTTAAAGCAGCTGCATTTAATCAATTTTTTCCAGCCTGTGGGCTTCTTGATTGCACTCCTCTCCACTGCAGTGAGTCTTTTGTCCCTGTGCACCAGTGCATGGATGTCTGTGGAGCCGTATTTCGTTGGCTTGGTATGAGCCACTTTTATTGTTGTGGAAGCTCAGTGCAGAGGTGTCTGCCTCTCTAAAATGGCCCACAAATTCCTACGGTGGGAATGGACCTTCAGATAAACCAGTAGTTTTTCACTTTGTTACTGCACTTTTTTGGGGGGGGGGGGGGGGGGGTGCAATAACCACAGATGCTGATATGCCATTCAATCGCAACATACAGTAGTATTCAGAATAATAGTAGTGCTATGTGACTAAAAAGATTAATCCAGGTTGTAAGTATATTTCTTTTGTTACATGAGAAACAAGGTACCAGTAGATTCAGTAGATTCTCACAAATCCAACAAGACCAAGCATTCCTGATATGCACACTCTTAAGGCTATGAAATTGGGCTATTAGTAAAAAAAAAAGTAGAAAAGGGGGTGTTCACAATAATAGTAGCATTTGCTGTTGACGTTACAAACTCAAAACTATATGTTCAAACTGCTTTTTTAGCAATCCTGTGAATTACTAAACTAGTATTTAGTTGTATAACCACAGTTTTTCATGATTTCTTCACATCTGCGAGACATTAATTTTGTTGGTTTGGAACCAAGATTTTGCTCGTTTACTAGTGTGCTTGGAGTCATTCTCTTGTTGAAACACCCATTTCAAGAGCATGTCCTCTTCAGCATAAGGCAACATGACGTCTTCAAGTATTTTTGACATATCCAAACTGATCCATGATACCTGGTATGCGATATATAGGCCCAACACCATAGCAGGAGAAACATGCCCATATCATGATGCTTGCACCACCATGCTTCACTGTCTTCACTGTGAACTGTGGCTTGAATTCAGAGTTTGGGGGTTCTCACAAACTGTTTGCGGCCCTTGGACCCAGAAAGAACAATTTTACTCTGTCCACAAAATATTCCTCCATTTCTCTTTAGGCCAGTTGATGTGTTCTTTGGCAAATTCTAACCGCTTATGCACGTCTTTTATTTAACAGAGGGACTTTGCGGGGGATTCTTGCAAATAAATTAGCTTCACACAGGCGTCTTCTGTCACAGCACTTACAGGTAACTCCAAACTGTCTTTGATCATCCTGGAGCTGATCAATGGGTGAGCCTTTGCCATCCTTAAATAGGGGACACCTGATTCACACCTGTTTGTTCCACAAAATTGACGAAATCACTGACTGAATACCACTATTATTGTGAACACCCCCTATTTGTCTAATAGATTACAATTTGTTCATGTAAATGGGGAATCTTCTTCACAGACTAAAGTTAATTTTGGAGTTCCACAAGGTTCTGTGCTAGGACCAATTTTATTCACTTTATATATGCTTCCCTTAGGCAGTATTATTAGACGGTATTGCTTAAATTTTCATTGTTACGCAGATGATACCCAGCTTTATCTATCCATGAAGCCAGAGGACACACACCAATTAGCTAAACTGCAGGATTGTCTTACAGACATAAAGACATGGATGACCTCTAATTTCCTGCTTTTAAACTCAGATAAAACTGAAGTTATTGTACTTGGCCCCACAAATCTTAGAAACATGGTGTCTAACCAGATCCTTACTCTGGATGGCATTACCCTGACCTCTAGTAATACTGTGAGAAATCTTGGAGTCATTTTTGATCAGGATATGTCATTCAAAGCGCATATTAAACAATATGTAGGACTGCTTTTTTGCATTTACGCAATATCTCTAAAATCAGAAAGGTCTTGTCTCAGAGTGATGCTGAAAAACTAATTCATGCATTTATTTCCTCTAGGCTGGACTATTGTAAATTATTATCAGGTTGTCCTAAAAGTTCCCTAAAAAGCCTTCAGTTAATTCAAAATGCTGCAGCTAGAGTACTGACGGGGACTAGAAGGAGAGAGCATATCTCACCCATATTGGCCTCTCTTCATTGGCTTCCTGTTAATTCTAGAATAGAATTTAAAATTCTTCTCTTACTTATAAGGTTTTGAATAATCAGGTCCCATCTTATCTTAGGGACCTCGTAGTACCATATCACCCCAATAGAGCGCTTCGCTCTCAGACTGCAGGCTTACTTGTAGTTCCTAGGGTTTGTAAGAGTAGAATGGGAGGCAGAGCCTTCAGCTTTCAGGCTCCTCTCCTGTGGAACCAGCTCCCAATTCAGATCAGGGAGACAGACACCCTCTCTACTTTTAAGATTAGGCTTAAAACTTTCCTTTTTGCTAAAGCTTATAGTTAGGGCTGGATCAGGTGACCCTGAACCATCCCTTAGTTATGCTGCTATAGACGTAGACTGCTGGGGGGTTCCCATGATGCACTGTTTCTTTCTCTTTTGCTCTGTATGCACCACTCTGCATTTAATCATTAGTGATCGATCTCTGCTCCCCTCCACAGCATGTCTTTTTCCTGGTTCTCTCCCTCAGCCCCAACCAGTCCCAGCAGAAGACTGCCCTCCCTGAGCCTGGTTCTGCTGGAGGTTTCTTCCTGTTAAAAGGGAGTTTTTCCTTCCCACTGTAGCCAAGTGCTTGCTCACAGGGGGTCGTTTTGACCGTTGGGGTTTTACATAATTATTGTATGGCCTTGCCTTACAATATAAAGCGCCTTGGGGCAACTGTTTGTTGTGATTTGGCGCTATATAAAAAAATTGATTGATTGATTGATTGATTTTCTACTTTTTTTACTAATAGACCAATTTCATAGCCTTAAGAGTGTGCATATCATGAATGCTTGGTCTTGTTGGATTTGTGAGATTGTGAGAATCTACTGAATCTACTGGTACCTTGTTTCCCATGTAACAATAAGAAATATACTCAAAACCTGGATTAATCTTTTTAGTCACATAGCACTACTATTATTCTGAACACTACTGTATGATGACTACTTCGACCATGAATATGTAAGCCTGTCATTCAGAAAAGGCTAATTACACGATAAAAGCAATTGTGTTGCAGCCCTGGTGTGATTGCATTGTATATTTAATGCTGTGTAGTGTTTAACTACATTTAATTAGTAGCTTTTGAGTAATGTAGTGTTTGAAATGATGAAATGATCACTACTCTGTTCTTTGAAGTACATATGCTGCTGTAGTCATTTATTTTCAAGAGCATGTCTTCAGGTTGAACATGAAGCTATACATGAAGAAGAAATGAAGGAGGACTCTGATGAAGAGGATGAGGAAGATGAAGAATCTGGTCACAGACGGTTCAAATCTGAGAGAAAGGAAGGTGTTGCAGTGCGTTTGGCTGATTCAGGGACTAAAAGAAGAGCCATCCCTGAAACACTTGGTACAAATTATTCCTGCATAGCAGAATTCAATCTTGGTAGCTAAATCTACGTCACATGGAAATTTACTTTGGTCTGCTTGTATTTCTTTCCACTCTGCAATAAAATAAATGTATTTCATAGAATTTAATGTGTGTTGTTACAAATTTAAAGTTCTAACAAACTTAATGTTCAGTTGCTCTGTTTTATTTTTAAAGAACTGTCAGAGAAAGCAAAGGCAGACTTAAAGGAGTTTGAGGACCAACAACGGCAGAAGAAACAAACCCATTACGGAGGTCGGGGAAGAGGAGGATGGCGAGGTAGAGGGAGAGGCGGCTACCAAGGCTTTGGAATGGGTGATTATAGAGGTGCTGGTGGAAACAGAGGAAGAATGAATGACCAGAGGCACCACCTGATGGCAAACCTAGGCATGCAGGTATATCTTGTGTTCATCCACCTGAAGGTCTTTGATGCTATAATGCAATTAGCTTCAGTTGTTGTTAGTTCAAGGGATGACTGGGGTGCTGAGGGTAAGATGGCTTTACCTTGAACTTTATTGTTTGGTGAAAACAGCTAGGCTGGAAGTAATTGTACTTGACAATGTTATATATTTTTTTTTTTTAAGATTTCGGGAGCAGTAGTTGTTTGTACATCCCTAATGCCAGTCAGTGTATTATTCTGCCATCATTGTCAGTGTTGAGGTACAGTGCTATGAAAACAAGGTGTGTCCTGTCTGGAATTTTTGGATTTTTATGTGTATTACTGCAGATTGTTTCAGATAGCTACACTAATTCTGATAAAACCAACCTCTGTTAACACTTCAGTTTGTAAATGAATTCTGCCCCCTACAAACAAACATTTGAGGTGGGGATGGTGGGGTGTGGAAATCGACCTTTCTGTTTCTCTGTGACACAGGGAATCTCCTTCAAAACTGGTCGGTGGATATCAAGAAATACCTGGTTATAAATAAGAGTTGAAGTTCACTGATAATAAGGTTATGAACCAATTTAAAAGGACACATTAAAAAAATGAGCCATGTGTTTATTTATTCTTTTAGGGCCCATCCTCTTATTCTGAACACTCTGCATAGACATGGCTGACTGTACCACATATCCCCAACTCCAATGTCTAGTTGGCGGATTTGGGCTTTCCAACCTTCTCCTAAATTTGTGACATTAATTCAGCAGCTTTTCTGTTTTTATGAGGCTTTTTAATTGTCTCTTTCCATTGCACTAAGTCCAGGCGTCGCAGATTTTGTTTTGCTGGAAGCCTTGGCTTGTCTGTGACACTGATGCCATTAAGCAAATACTATCTGAAGTTCTTTGTCAGTCAAGCCTTCATTGTGCCATTTCCCAAAGCAGTTTTAACTGTAGTTGATTTCTACTGCATTGTAAAACCTTGTCTCTGACAGTCCTCCATGATGCTTCTTGAATTAGCTTCCTTCACTTTCATTGCCCACCCTAAATTGTTGTTTGGCTTCTGCAGCAACATTCTGGTACATGCAGTTGTGGTAGTTAAGGTGGCTTTGTGAGTCAGGTATTGTCCGGTTTTATCGGTATTAGGTACTGATCTCCCTGAAGCATTTCTCCACCTACACTGCATCCAGAAAGTATTCACAGTGCTTCACTCTTTCCACATTTATGTTAGAGCCTTATTCCAAAATGGATGGAATTCATTTTTTCCTCAAAATTCTACACACAATACACCATAATGACGATGTGAAAAAAGATTTTTTTTTTATTATTATTATTATTATTTTTTTAGATTTTTGCAAATTTATTAAAGACAAAAAACTAGGCAACCACATGTTTAAGTTAACCCTTCATTTAACCAGGTTAGTCCCATTGAGATCGAGACCTCTTTTTCAAGGGGGGCCTGGACAATTATAAGGTTTCCAATTCACCTAACCTGCATGTCTTTAAATGTGGAAGGAAACCCACGCAAACACAGGGAGAATATGCAAACTCCATACAGAAAGGCCACAGGTGGGAATCGAACCCATGACCTTCTCGCTGTGAGGCAACAGTGCTAACCACTAATCCACTGTGCTGCCATAAGTACATGTACATAAGTATTCACAGTTTATCATGAAGCTTAAAATGGAGCTCAGGTGCATCCTTGACATGCACCTGAGCATCTACAGCTTAATTCGAGTCCACCTGGGGTAAATTCAGTTGATTGATCGTGATTTGGAAAGGCACCTTTCTGCATATAAGGTCTCACAGTTGACAGTCCCTGTCAGAGCACAAACCAAGCATGAAGTCAAAGGACTTATCTGTAGACCTCAGAGACAGGATTGTCTTAAGGCACAAATCTGGGGAAGGGTACAGAAACATTTCTGCTGCTTTGAAGGTCCCAATGAGCACAGTGGCCTCCATCACCCATAAATGGGAGATGTCCGGATCCACCAGAACTCAGCTGGCTGCCCGTCTAAACTGAGCGATCGGGGGAGAAGGGCCTTAGTCAGAGTGGTGACCAAGAACCCGATGGTCACTCTGTCAGAGCTCCAGCATTCATTCCTCTGTGAGAAGAGAACCTTCCAGAAGGACAGCCATCTCTGCAGCAATCCACCAATCTGGTCTGTATGGTAGACTGGCCAGACGGAAGCCACTCCTCAGTAAAAGGCATATGGCAGCCCACCTGGAGTTTGACAAAAGGTACCTGAAGGCTCTCAGACCATGAGAAAAAAATTCTCTGATCTGATGAGAAAAAGATTGAACTCTTTTGTGTGAATTCCAGGGTCATGTTGGAGGAAACCAGCCACCATCCCTACAGTGAAACATGGTGGTGGCAACATCATGCTGTGGAGATGTTTTTCAGCAGCAGGAACTGGGAGACTAGTCAGGATTGAGGGAAAGATGAATGCAGTAATGTACAGAGACAGCCTGGATGAAAACCTGCTCCTGACCTCAGACTGGGGTGACAGTTCATCCTTCAGCAGGACAGTGACTAAACTAGCTGTGTCCAACCCTTTTCCTGGAGGGCCCCTGCGCTGCATGTTTTGTAACTCTCCCTGTTCCACACTGAGGCAATTAACTCTGCCGGGTATGCTTTTAAAAAATCAGGTGTGACTTGAGTATGTAGATATGGAAAACATACAGGGCAGGGGCCTTCCAGGAAAGATATCACAGGAGTGGCTTCAGGACAACTCTCTGAATGTCCTTGAGTGGCTCAGCCAGAGCCCAGACCTGAATCTGATTGAACATCTCTGGAGAGATCTGAAAATGGCTGTACACTGACATTCCCCATCCAACCTGATGGATCTTGAGAGGTGCTGCAAACAGGAATGTGCAAAACTGCCCAAAGACAGGTGCAGCAAACTTGTGGCATCATATTCAAGAAGACTTGACTATAATTGTTGCCAACAGTGCATCAACAAAGTATTGAGCAAAGGGTGTGAATACTACTTGTGATTTCTTAGTTTTTTATTTTTAATAAATTTGCAAAATTTTCAAAATATTTTTTATTTGGTATTATGGGGTATTGTGAATAGAATTTTAAGGGGAATAAAATTAATTTACTCCATTTTGGAATAAGGCTGTAACATAACAAAATGTGGAAAAAGTGAAGCTCCGTGAATACTTTGCAGATGCACTGTACAGCTCAACTCTGCGCTTTAATAGCCTGTGTTGCTATTGTAAATGACAACCATGAGATTATGCATCCTGCCGTAATGCCCATTTGCACTTGTTGCCAGTCTGCTGTAAAATTTACAGTTGTGAAGAAAATCTCTATGTTTGAAACCCCCTGAGGTACTTTATATGCTGGTGTCTTCCATCCTTTGCTGACTGGATTTGGAGCCAAATCACCCTTGTGCATTGTAGGCATCCCAAAAAGTGTTGATTAAAATTTGAAAGATGCTTATGTTGGTACACTTACTGAAAATTAAACATTTTCATCACACAAGTGTAGCTTTTTATATTTCTGTCGCTTCACCAGTATTTAAAGAACATACATTTAACTTTCAAAGCTGATTAATTTATTTTTCAGATACTATTTCAGGTCTTAGTTGTGAAATTCTTCTTAATTTAGGAACCAGTGGCTGCAAGCAAAGCTACCTTTCAAGATCGAAGTGTTTTGAGTTTTGACTAAGCACTAAATGTCAGACATCCAACATAAAGTCATCTGGAAGAAGGAAAAAGGTGCAGTTCCTGAATGGCTGCTTGAGGCTGCCTCTAGAAAGGAGCACATTGCCATAGATGCCTGCATTAAAATGTTCAACTTCAGAGGAGGAAAAAACATGTTTATTACCTGGTACAAAAACGGTTTTGGTCTGTATAGATTGTTTCCCCTTACATGGCAACTGTACAAAACTTAACTTTTTGTCTCACACGACTTGGTTTAAAAGGTTTTAACACATAGTTATGCATAATTTGTGCATGGTCTCTTTGACTGACAGCTAGTCTGTGCTGCTGAGCAAACCTTAGAGGTCCGATAGCACCTGTGGCTATTAGCTGCTATGGAGGATTGTGTCTGTCCTGTGAGTATTTCATTATAAATATCTGTTATCATGTCTTTTGTTGTGCTCCTGATTTTCCTAGTGGATCATCTAAGACGTTAGTGTTACAGTATTTCCACTGAGTGAAATTTTGGTTTTGTTTAATTTTATGTGCTAACTCCATTCGGCATTTTTAGAACTTACTGGTAGTCTGATGACGTGAGGTCCAGTTAATCCACGATTACTGAGGAAATAAGTGGATCATAATTTTTAATGCGTACCAAACCAAACTGTTATGAAAACCACTGCTCAGTCCCCCAAAATATGATTTCATATACATCCCGTCTGAGGTTGGAGTGTTAGCTGTGCTTGTTCAATAACTCAAACATGAAGATGTGTTCAGACTTAAGTTGTACAGTTCAGGTCATACAGAGTCTCCTCGAACCGTTGCCTCTTCATCCAAATGTGGGTTGGTCATGACATATGCAGGGGTAAGTGCTGCCAACATAGAGACACCTAGGGCAGCTATTTTTGGGTTTCAAAATGTTTCTTCCAGGTCTCTATAGAAAACCTATGGGTGACATTGTGCAGCTTTGACCTGTGTGTGTGTGTGTGTGTGTGTGTGTGTGTGTGTGTGTGTGTGTGTGTGTGTGTGTGTGTGTGTGTGTGTGTGTGTGTGTGTGTGTGTGTGTGTGTGTGTGGTGTGTATATATATATATATATATATATAATTGTGTGTGTGTATTGACAGGTTGTTTTTGTCTTTCCTCCACTCTCTGTCCCACTGTCTCTTTGCATGTAGCAGCCATCCAACCGGATGCCTGGTCTTCATCAACAGCCACCCTTTGCGTACAAGAGGACCTCCTCCCTTCCAAGAACATGGGCGCCCAATTGCCCAGCAGCCCCTTCAGCCACTCATCCCTCCTCCCATGGCTCACCGTTCACCACCATTGCGACCCCAGTTGGACCCACCACCACCACGCATGATGAGCTCCTCCCCATCCAGCTACTCCCAGCATCACCAGCAGCAGCCTCCACAGCCCAAAAACATTCACATTAACCCCCATTTTAGAGGTCCCGCATCATCATCTGTACAAGGTGCTTAATTCCACTCTTAAGTTATTTTAATTGCAGCTTTGAGCAAAATACTTTGCCACATTTAATTTGTATGCTTTATAATTTCTACCTAGTTCTTCACCACAAATTTTACAGGTTTACCATAGGCCCTAACCAATTAATGGTATTACTACTGCCATTATCATTCATGCATTGGCTGTAAAACTAATGACCTTTTGGGCATTTATTTTTTGATGTCACAATTTTTAAATAAATAAATACATAAAAGTTAATTGCAGATTAGGGAAGTGCAGGATGAGCTCCTTGCTCTGCTGCCACCGCAACCCAGACCTGGATACGTTGCTGAAAATGATCATCAATTATTATTTCAGATTAATTTTGAAAAATATACCGTTTAATCTTAGAAAAATAATATTGAGAGCATGATCCTAAAAGACTGTTGTTACATTGCTTGGTGCACACCCCTGAGTGCTCCACAAGTCACTCATGTAGAACGCCGTGGGGAGCAGCGCCTTTTATTGTGGGCATGCATCCTCCATGTAAATACATGGACGTGACTGAATCTATGTGTAGCACTGTGACAAATGCCTGTAACTTGCCAAAAGAAAGGTGGACAAAGTCCCTTATACGTGTACAAGATAGGACAATCAGAACAATAACACAATATTTAGTAGATAACACTGGCGCCATTAGCTGTAATCCTGTGCACAGTGTGTACCTTTTTTGTCACGGCTTTATTTGTAAAAATCATTCAGTTTTACAACAGTAAAAATAGCTTGTGTGAAACTGCATTTAATGTCTTGATGCAAACGTGCTTCACACAAATGGCAGCTGTGTTTTGGAGGAAAGCCGGAAAAACAGCAGACTTTTCCATCAGGAAGCGTCGTCAGGCAGATTGTAGAACACTATAAAAATGCAACGTTCCATTCATTCATCAAAAACATTAAAGTGTACTGCTCCAGTTGTCATGAAAAGAAAACACACAACTCAATATTTTTCAAGTGTTTAGAAGTAGTAAAATGTGCGCTGAAAACAGAAGGCCTGGCTGAAGGCGCAAGTCTACTTTCGTTTTTCTGGTGTGTTGCCTTGTCTGCATTTTATAAATCACCCTACAAGGAGGCAAGCCTGATTAAGCCATTTCATCCTGTTTTAGCACTTTGGATCATGAGTGATCATAGTACAACATCACCCTCTGGAATAAGTTGCATGAGCCACTACGCGTACGTGTTTTGGACGAATATTCACGGCCCTCATGCCGACAGCGGAGGTGGGGCTTAGTCACGTGATATTTCCACACTACTGAGCATGTGCATTGACAGTGTAACAGCAGTCTATTAATTAAAATATAAAACACAGTATTCATTCATTCATTTAGCCCCATATAGTCAGTATTGTATTTGTGCACCATGGCAAACTCCATGTTAGGTTTATGCCCCTTGGACTTCCCCTGACAAACGTGATTAACCTTTTGTGACCAGAGGGTGTCTAAATTATATACCACAAAGTAAAGGCCCATTACTCTGGAACATATGGTAATGGAGTCAGGAAAATTAGTTGGTTTAAACATTCTTGAGTTTAAAACTGATGATTAAAAACAGTGGAATGTTTAGGCCAAAATAGGAGTTTTTTTGTTTCCAAGTTCTAAATTTTTCAAGATGGTTATTTCATAAAAGCACAAGCCATCTCCTTGGGTTAAATCCTGTAGCGTCGCTAAATATGTCAACCGTAACTGCAGTAACATTTGGAATTAATGTACAAATTGACCCCCCCAAAACAATTATTTGGTATTTGGTACCACTAGTGCCCTTGCTTTGGCACACACTTGGCACCAAAGTATAAAAAAGCAGAACCTGTAAATTCACAGAAAATTACAAATTTACACAAAACTGCTTATTATGAAAATATTTCATACGTCAGTCAACACAGTTTATATGTTTCTGCACAAAAAAGTTCCACCTGAATGTTATTTCTGGTTCTGTTATAAAGCAGTTTCAGCCTGTTGACAACACAGGCTGCCACAATGCACCATATACATATGGGGGGTTCACATTGGATCAGTAATTATAGCAGCTCAAGCTCACTATCCATAGGATCCGTAGTATCCACATAGTGCTGGTGCAGCTGGCAGCTTTTTCTATACACTGAAAGGTGCCTGGATTAGAATGTCACTTTTTTTGTTTGGCTGAATGACAAGTGAATAGGTCTCTCACCCAGTAATGGGTTTATACATTTCTTTTTCTCCTGGCACATCCCCATTTCATTCTGAGATGGGTTTATCTGGTCAGTCTGCCCAGACTGAAATTGAAATTTCCTTAGCAAGGCATATATGTTTGTGTCATTGTGATCATGAGGATGTTGACGTTATTCTGCAGAGTAAGCCCAGTTTTGGAAAATCAAAAATGTCCCACTTTGACATCCATCTTTGTAAATGTGTTTTTAGTAATTACTTGGGAATAGGTTTCACTGAATATTTTCCAGTTGTAGTTGCTTTACATGCAGATATGCCAGAAGTTGTTTTGTAGTAATATCCCTAAAAACAAAATTGATCAAAATGTTATAAAACAATGCCATAAACTTTTAGTTATATCAGGAAATTAGTCCCACATATTGGATCTGTGGTTTATGTAAAATGACGTGGGAAATGACTGAAATAAAATTTAACATGCATGCTTGTGGAGCATTCTTTTAGCATATTGATGTGTATATATTTGACTCTTTCAAATATCACATTCGGATTGCCTACTGCCCCTCATTGTTATTTTTCCCTCCCCCCCCCTTTCTGTCTCTCCCCCCTGCTCTCGCTCTCTCATTGCAGTGCCCTTGATGCCTCCTGCTCAGAGCCAGCCCAGACCTGCTGTGGGTCCTCAGAGGTTCCCTGTGAGTAGCAGCTGCTCCTCTCCGTCGCTTTTGCCTCACTTTCTCACCCTCCCTCCATCCTTAGCATCTTTTTAAATTTTTTTTTTTTTTTTTTTTTTTTTTTTTAAATCGAGGGCAATATCATTATTACAGTTGAACGGTTGGTCCTTACCAAGTACTGTCAAAACAAGTCTATAAACACTGATATAAGGCAGCACAACTGGAAATGCTTGATTGGGGCTTCAGGCCAGTAGACTACAGGAGGTGTAGGCTGCTGTAGCCAGATATAGTTAGCAACCTTTCATCGTTGGTCCAGGGCTCAGTCTAAGCTGCTTGACACATAATGTACTTGTGAAACCCAGATACAGTGCCAGTTAAAATGCACATTCTACAAATTTATGTCCCAGAGGCACAGAGAACTTGTATTGAATGCTTCAATGAAATATGGTGGTGTTGGTTTGATGGAGCAGCATGAGGCTTTCTTTTTTTTCTTTTTCTTTTTTTTTTTTTTGCACCATGTATTGGAAAGGCTGAATTTGACATCCAAGCAAAAAGATCTTAATCCATTGGTTTTTTAAGAAAAGGTCCTTTGTTTCACTACCAGAGAACCCTTCCAAGAATGACAGAAATGCCTTTCAGGTAATTGCTGTATTGAGGAAGTGACTTGCCAGCGACTCAGCTAAGATGCTTATGTTACCCTGTCCTTCAACTTAATGATGCCCAGGCATCAGGTGGGCATTGCTACTGACTGACTGCTGTGCTCTCAGATAGTGAATTTTATATGGATTTATGCAAATTAGCAGTTGGATAATGCTGAATCTATTGCAGCCATGTGATATACAAAGTGTGATGCTAAATGGGCTAAGCATTCATATTTGAGTCTATTGTCCCACTCCCCCCTAAAAGAAAAAAAAATGCATTTTTGCATGATCAGTGTTGGTGTCATGCAGTCCTTGTTCCCAAATACCTGAGGAGTGCTACATCTCCTGATGGATGGCAGAGTAAGATTGAAGCTTGTGCAGATGACTAGGCTGTGTTTGGTTCACCCAGATATCAGTCGCTTTTATGCTGCTGTCACCAAGGACACAATTTGAAATGCAGGTGACATACCAGACGGCAATACTCCATTTACCACTGGGCACCTGATTACTCATGATTATCATACATTATCATCCCATCAAATTTAATTGTTAAAAGACTGAGTGATTGGGAGGTCATAGCCTCTAGTGTTACTGCATTACAATTTTACTAGGCTGGTTTTGAAACATTCATGTCTTTGCCAATTAAAGGTATTAAAATATTAAATCTGTTTTAACACTGACGTTTAACCACAACATAAAGATGCCAGAAATAATGCTTTAAAGTGTTTCAGTATGAACTATGCTCGTGTATTAATACGGTTTTGCCATCTTGTTGTTGTTAAAAATTTCTCTCATAATGGCACTTGGTCGCAAACACAAGCTCTCTGGTCGTCATTGTTACTTATCAACAGTACTGCAATGAAAACAAATATAGTTCTTAAATGTTAACGTGCTATATTTGTATTGTAAAAAGTCCACACCATTCCCAGAAACAAAACCTTTCCTTAAACCCACATTTCCACTTTGTTTTAATTTAATTTAACTGTTAAATAGTGTACCCCCCACCTCCCCATTATTTTTGTCATGGTTATCACCATACTGCTGAAAGCTGTCCAAACATCTGTGACATATTTTAGTGTTTATCCAGGATTATATGGAAGAAGATGAGCTGTGTCACACGGACACCAGAGTCATCACTGTGCGCTCCTGTCTGACCTTTTCGCAGCACTGTGATAGTGCTCTCATTGTCATCCTGTCTCTCTAAGCCCATTTGATTAACTTTTTTAAGCAACTTTTTGGGACTCTGGCCCTCAAGCTTTCAAACATCTCTCGACTCTAAATACCACCACAGCAGTGGAATAAAGATGGATTAAACCTTGATAACATCTTAAGTAATTTACAATGGGCTTGGGGGATGTAAGCAGCCCATTTGTGGAAGTGCAATGTGTTGAATAGCAGGTTAATTCAACGTCAGAGATCAATGTTTAAAGAATAAAGGAGACAGTTATGAGGGGGATTCAAATTCCTAATAGGGATTATGGAGTTATCTAGTTTTCCTTGGAAGGTAGATTGGGGTGAATAACATGCATGAATGCAGTAGAGAGCACTGGAAAGCTGTTGTGCTTGAAAAATGCTTCAAACAAAGATAAGGGCACTTCATCCTTTTCTGCCACACCCTTTCATTGTTACAGACCTTCTTTGCCATAGTTTATGAAGCTCAAAGGAGTATCAGTGTAAGTTTGTTCACAAATTCATACTCGGGGATTCTTGAGTATTACCATGTATATTGACGTGGATGTAAAAACTCTCTTTATTGACACTAACCCTTTAAGTACAAGCACTTCCTGCCTCGTAACAAATTTCCTTTTTTTTTTTCTTAGTGTATTTTATTTGTGATGATTGCATTCACAGTACAGCCTAGAATTTATGAGTGTTGTTTTTCCCAGGGTCCAGGAGAATTTCAACAGCACATTCCTGGTAATTTTGGTCAGCCCCAGCGGCCCCCTCATCACATGGAGCCCTATAGGAGCCAGCCACCTCAAGGCCTCCAAAACAGAGAACCCATCTTCATGGGAGGTGAGCCCCACGCAACCTTGACAAAGGCTACAAATTTATTTTGGGCTATTTAAAGACATTCAAAATTACCTTTGGCAGCATACTTTCAGGGGATGCTGCTGTCCTTTTTATTTTTATTCTTATTTATTTATTTTTAAGGGGTGTGGGGGGTGGGTGGTAGTTCTCTGTTAGCAGTGTCTACCATATATGTGAAAGAGTCTTGGAATCCAGGATTAAATGCAGCATGTTTGTGTTTTTCTCTCTCTCTCTCTCTCTCTCTCTGAAAACTTTTTTTTTTTTTTCCTTCTTGTGTCCCTTGCTACTGTGCCATGCACGTGGGAAGGGAATCGCTGATGTATTGAAATGAACTCACTTGGTTTAAAAAAAAAAAAAAACATCTGTGTGTTGTTGCTTGGTCTCTCTCGTGTGTGCACAGAGCCAGCACGGTTTCCTGGGCAGCACATGTTTGATCACCAGAGTCCCAGCCCCCTGATGAACAAGAGCAATAGCCTCCATCAGCAGCCGACCAGCCAGGGGCATATGGGCTTTGGTCCTCCAGGACCGGGTTACAGCCACCCAGGCCAAGGCCCGCTGGGTTTGTTTCCAAGAGAACCCCCAAGACCCAACCTTCCTCCTCACCAAAGTCACCAGGGAATGGTCGGTTTGAATCAACAAGGTGGCCCCCCCAATCAGCCTAGGCCCTTCATGGGGCCTCGTCAGCCCTTTGGCCAGCAGAGTAACATTTTTCCCCCTCCACAATATGGGATGCAGGTACGACTGAGAGTAAGTGATCTTTATACTCGATGCATGTGTGTGTGTATTTGTGACTGCTTATGAACACATGTACTGCAGTTTGTCTCTTATCTCTTAATGCTTGTGAACATCTTCAATCCTGCATGTTAAAATTGTTTTTAAAGATGGTTGGAGAACACTGACATATTGAGGCATAGGCAACAACTCCCTCTAGTGATTGAAAAAGTATTGCAGTACAACTGTGTGGTTATATGAGGACACCAATTAATACGTAGAATGGTTCCTTTTTCAGCATTAGAAAATTGTGGAAAATAAATTATACTCTTGCCAAAAACAAGTCAGACATTTTGCATTACTTGTCATGTATAAATTCTTATCCTGCTGCTTTACTGATGTTTTTTCATTATCTTCTGGTTTTTCAGAGCTTAATGCACAGCCCTCCTGGTTCCCAGTTGCCCCATCATGAACCGCCTCTCCACCCATCAGCCCATGCAGCACCATAGGCAGGAATTGCCACAGCATCAACATCTAAGTCACAATGAGTCTCACCCCATGATGCACCATGTTCAGAATCCCTTCCATCATCAGCAGTTACACGGAAGCCCCAGGCAAATGACTCCACGACCTCAAAACCTCCAGCAACGCAATTCTGCCAGTCGTCAGAGGATGGTGAGAGATTAATTTAACAGCTGAGACGTTATGTACCATCTTTATGACTGGTATTCTAATTCCATCATGTTGCAGGACAAAACAAATACAGTATGAGCTTTGTTCTTCATTGTGAAAACTTGATAGAAAAGCACAGCTTTGAAAGCGTCTGATCTTAAATCCATATAATGTTTGTGTTTTGCCCTTTTGTTAGAGCGCTCCAGTCTCCAAGCAAATGCAGAGCTTTCCAAAGCGCAACAGCAACCTACGGGAGCTCCCTGTAGCACCTGGCAACACAAACATGAACAGCGCCCACCCCGCTGCCTCCCCCTCCGCCAACGTCAGGCCTGTTGCCAAGGCAACGCAGGGGGTGCGTCCTGGGCAGAACATTCAGCCGGTTCCTGGCAATGGTAGAGGAAGAGGCCAAATTGTTGCCAAGACTGAATCACAGCCTAGGGGAGAACGGAGGACAGTAGTCCACAAGGAAATCCTAAACACACAATCCAGCACACTACCACAGGTCAGCTTTTTAGCAGTCATGCTCAAAACAAGGAAGCAGATAAATATGCTGCCCATAAGGCACACCATATTTCAACTGGCTGGGTTTTAAAAAATCCTTCAAAAGCTGTTAAAACTTTTCCCTCTGTTTTAATAAGATCAGCAGCTAATGTTAATGACAGCTGTGTTACTGTGTTAGAATGTAATGTTTATTTTATGACTGTGTTCCTGTAATAGATTTAGATTTCCATAAAATCTTTTTGTCACACTCAATGATATGCAAACAGGAGGCAGTGGCAAATGAGTCATATTCCCGGCATTGAGATTGTTGGTTTATGTTTTGTGGCATAGGACCCTGATGAAGATGAAGAGACGCGACAGTACCGTCTGAAGATCGAGGAGCAGAAGCGTTTGAGAGAGGAGATCCTGAAGCAGAAGGAGATGAGACGGCAGATGCAGGCTGGCCTCAGGAAGAAAGAACTGCTGGAAAGACTCAACCAGAGCCAAAGTTCAGCTTCTTCACAGATTCAGTCTGTGCCACAGAATCAGCAAATAGCGCCCCCTGTACAACAACAGCAGCAACAACAGCAGCCAGAACATAGACAGCAACAGCAAAGGCTGTTTCCTCAAAGAACACAACAACCAGTCAATCAGCTGCTAAAGAACCCGAATCAAGGCACTCGGATCGCTCCCAACAGTGTCGGTCAGGCCCCAGCAACACATCCAAATGTCAAGACACGACTCCAAACTGGCAAAGGAGGCATTCAGCAGCCCCTGGATTTTTTCAGAATCAGCAGTGGCAGCAGCAGCATTCGCAACAAAATCAGGAGCAGCAGCAGCAAAGGACTAGTGTGGTGCAGATCTTAAATAAGCCAGGAACTCAGCCCCCTGGGCTCGTTACTCGAAAAAACCAAGCCTTACCTTCCTCATCGGGTGCTAGCCAGGTTCAGGCGCAAGGACTTAAAATGGGGGTCAAAAGAACTGTCATGCAGAGGGCAAAGAGTACTGGTGGTGAAGCGCAGCAGGTGCCACAAAAAGTCAGAGTTGTTAAACTTTCAGGAGCGGTGAGCCTTTTTTTTTTTTTTTTTTTTTTTTTTATCCGATTCCTTATTTTGTATGTGTCCCTTATTTGTAAACTTTATCTAACTTGTTTGTTCACAGATAAACTGATTTTAAACCAATATAGTTTAAGTTGCCACTGATTGCTGTCTATTTTTGTAATCAAATAGACATCTAACCTAATAAGAATGACTGTGTGTATGTCTGTGTCATTTTGGCAAAATTGATTCTGTTATGAGTTCCCTCTTTAGCTTTGGGAACTGGTATTTAAGCTTTGATGTCTTTACGTATGTGTTACCCTTTAGATCGTAGGCTGTAGGCTTTAAAGAGAACAGTGTGACATTTATCTGTGGAGTTGGGGGGGACATTAATCACTACTCTTAAAGGTTGATATTCTGTTCTAAGGGCACAGGAGTATTGTTTTAAATATAGCAGCCTGGAAGAGTCCAAAATGACTATGACTGCAACACTAAAGAAGTCTGGAATTACCACTCTAGCCATTGCTGACTTCTCCCGCAATTGATGTTATTATCTTGGGGCTTAATTACACATTCATCTTTATTGAAACAACCTCAAAGCCATGCGTGTTAAACATTCGGGCTTGTGACTAATAAGACATGCAGTGAGATGTGATAGTGTTTCAAAAATAAGCTGCTTTCTGTTTCCATCCCAGAGGATCAAGCCACAGAGCCCAATCGCAGGCTGGCTGCAGATGAAGATAACTGGGTGTCAGTGTGTTAATGGAAACCTGTGCACAGCTATCTGATGTACAGCATTTCAGAAACCCGGAAAAAATGTGTCAGGGGGAGGGTGGGGGTGTGTAGGTAAGGCCTATTGCTGTGGTGAAAAGATTCTCTAGATGCGCTTTTCTAGTGTTCTGTCATCTGCAGAGCTTGACAATGTTATCACCTTTTTTCTTCTCTCTCTTACATCTTCTCACTGTTGCACCCCTCCACCACCAGCCCATCTCTCAGGTGTAGGATAACAAAAGAATGCCAGTCCAAACCTCTTGCAATTAATCTTCTTGGTTGAGAGGGAGCAGCATAATACCTGTGTAAGAAGTTGCCACTTTTGAGGATTGAATTCATACGGCTTAGGCACACAGATAAGAGGCAAATTATATTTTCATCAGGGATGTTACAAAGCGGTGTGAAACACAAAGCTGCGCGGGGGGGGCACACATCGAGCTGCTGTCGTTCCAGTTGTAATGCAGCTTAGCTTTGATGGGTGCAATCAGGAGCTGTGATTTCTATAGGAGGGATTAATCCATTACTCTCAACTGGGGACAGGTCAGAGAGATCCTCCCCCCGTATTGATCCATCGAATCTCTCTGCAGCCGGAGAAGAAACGACCTTCAATTCCTCACCACGTCAAACTGAGTTGAGCTGTGACTTTATTTGATAATGAGTCTGTCACCTTGTCGGGTCGCTCTTTATTCCCCACAGCGTTGATGGGGGATCCAATTCTGACGGTGCACATTTTGTGCAATTTTGTCTTATTTTCTGTCTGCTGACAAGTTTGTGATGTTTGTAAATGGAGATAAATGCTAGAAGGTTGATTGATGGTGCTAACTTTGCTTTGTCCCCAATTATTCCCAACCAGGGTGGAAAGGTTCCGAGGCTTACCAGCAGCCCACTGCTAGCAACAAGGCTCCCAGTCAGAGAGCCCAATCAACAAGGGTTTCCAGAGGGACGATTACTATGACAGGACAGCCGCAGCAGCAAGGGTTCGACGGTGTCACCACAGGGTAACCGAGGGGAAACGGGCAACCCCCAACAAACAGGGTATGCAACAAATGGGATCTCTCCCTGTTATGCTGTGCTATTTTGCTGTGTGTAGAAATAGAAGAAATGTTATTTAGTGACGTACTCTGTGGGGCTAATGCTAGTTCTGCTGGGGGGTGGAAGGGCTGGATTGTCTCCTGTGAAGTTGTCCCGTAACAACTAGCTTGGCATTCAGTAGAGATACCAACGAGCAGCTCGCGGTAATAAGACAGGACAGTATGCCAGCTGTAGGAGTATTGACAAGCAGGGAGCGGTGTACACGGGGCTACACAAGGTCTCCTGGCCTCCTTGCACGGCTGTCAACGCCGGGCTGCTGTCACAGTATGCAACGCTCTCTGACGCTGACAGGCTAAGGCAGTCACCATAACGCTCTCACGGCTTCCCTTCTTTATGCTCCCATCTCAAAAACACACACACATTCCCACTACTGCCTCTGTTTTTGAGATCCCCCCCACCCACACCCTCTGCCAAGAAAGAAGCATACCTCTCAGTCAGGAGCTCGTATGAAGATATGCCACGCCACGTACACATCATGTTCTGACATTGATGCTCCACATAGACGCATGATAAGTCAATCAAGTGAAAGCTCTGCGTCTGAGCGGCGTGGGAGGCAGCATTTTTTTTGTTTTATTTAGGATCATTTGTGCTGAGAGTGTAGTTCTTCTGCACAGTCAAACACAAATACAAACACTAGGGATACTCATGCTGCCTCATCTTTATCCTTGCCTGTGTCTTTGTGCACGTTTTCATCACGCCCTGGCGCTGGTGAAGGTTGTTGTGTCCGGCCGGGACGAGGTAGAGGGGGTGGTCAGATGGGCCGAGGTCGTCCCATAGCTACAAGACAGAGCCAGAGAAGTGCAGAGAGTCCAGCGCTGCGTCGTGTCCATTGAAGGCCTCTCGTCATCCACCACCGACACCCAGCTAAAGAACCTTCTCAGGTCTATCGGCCCCATAGAGTATGCACAGGATGCATGGCAGTTGTTCCTTTACCGCAGACCACATGTAGCTCATTAGTTAATAATTAACTTAATTCACCAGCTGGTATCAGCCTGGGTTGTCTGCAAGGCACCCAGAGTTTAAGGTAAAATTAGAGCTTATACTCATTCACTGTGCTCTTATGTTAAGTTAACGAACCCCTTAATATGGAAAGATAGATAGCACTGGAAAAGTGCACTGCTTGTATCCGTGATGCCCTTTTCCATTATGACCATAGCGCCCTCTGTTGTAATGATCAAGTTAGTTGATGAAATTAAAGCATGTCTCTTTACCACCCACGCCCACTTGTGGACATGAGCAAGATCTGCGAGGTCTCTGACAAATTGGCACATGAGAATTTTTGTCCACTTTGAAATTGCCCTCTTTAATTTTAGTCCTTTAAAAAAATGTCAGGTTACATAAGTTGAGTGATAACAATTGGCTTTTGTAGAACATCTTAACATGCTAGCTGGAAACGGCAGCATTCTGGCATGTTGGTCTAGAATGCCCCTTTGTCCCCACATATTGTTTTGATGCTGTGAAATCTTCAGTTTCAGAACCATAATTCAGATGTTATTTTTGTTTGTTTGCTTTTTCTGAATTGCAGATGTTCAAAATGATACCTCAGCAGAGGAAAGCAGTTGCCAAGTTTTCCACTCCCCAGCATGCAGCGAGTTTTCAAATGAGCTTCAATCGGTAATCAATATACACTTCTTTCATCACATTTAGAGGCACGCCAGTTAAACAGTCACATCCTTTGGTAACATTTTTGTCAGTGTAGAGTCCTGGGCTTGTGTTGAATGGTGTAGGGTTCAGTGTCTGTGTGGATTAGTGCCTCTGCCTCTGACACTGTGGTTGAAATGTTATAATTATTATTACAATTACTACACAGGCACATGATTGATTTGTCCCACATTGACGTCTCGCTGATTGATGGATGAGGAGTACAATAGAAGAGAAGAGTCCTGTCACAAAAACAAGACATGGGAGCCGTTCATACACATATCTGACCCGGACATCGGTTGCTTACCGTCTGCGTTTGTGCGCGGAACCATCAAGTGGAGCCGATTTAAACTCTCACACCGTGGCTGTGAGCATGTCTGCATATAATTATTGACCTTTGACACAAAAGACATTTCTTCTTGTTTTGATGTAGTTTGAAGAATGCTTTAATGGCTCTTAATGGACACTAAGAACAAGTTATCACAGGATAATGGTTGCTCCCTTCTTCTGGAACATTCATGTCGATAAACAAAAAAAAAAAATCAGATTTTTTTTTTTTTTTTTTTTATACTTTTTTTTTGTTTTTAACATAGATTTCCTCCTCGTGTTTTGGTTTATTGTTTTTGGACAGATGGAATGTTTAAGGACTTGTCTTTAGCACTGTTTGTTTCTTCCTGTAGGTGGCAGTATTTTGCCTTTTGAGGGTTGGCTTTTGGTCAGTTTCTCTGCAGTTTTTGACTGAATTACACCATCTAGTGGGTGGCTTTGTTGTAGGTGTTGATTTGATGTGAGTTAACAGTTTTCAAAAATTTCCATTAGTTTTGAGAAATTGCTTTTTGGTATTGTTTCATTATTGTTTTTCAGGTTCACGCTTACTTGCATGATGTTTCAGTCAAATCGTCCTGTAGTTGTGTGGCCTCCGAGGAATTATTTTTAGGCATTTGTTCTCAGTCTTGTTTTGTATTTTAGCTTTTAACTCCATTCAGGGTGTGTCACTTTGAGTTGTGTGTCTGATATGGAGTAGTCATAGCCATAGATTTCTATTCTATGTCGAGTGCTTTGCTGAAGTTTGTGCGCTTTGTAGATGTCTTTTGACTGCAGCATGTTGACAGCTGAATATTTGAGGTGAAGCATAGATCTTCAACAGGGTTTTTGAAACACTTTCCATATGTTGTGTGAAGTCATTAGCTTGATTGTATGCGATCATCATTACTCATTGTGCTGCATCGTGTGTCAGGACTGGCACTCTGAACCAACCTGACAGTTCGGAAATTGTTCTCAAATAGAAGAACAAATTGGTAAATTCCAATAATACATCACTTCAGATATTCGATCATTACAACAAAGGATTTTCACTTTTAGGGACACATTTTTTTCATGAATGTGTGACAAGCTGGAACCTCATTTCAGTGGGATTCAGGCATCTTTTAATCGTCTTAAACTTTTTCTGTGTGTGTCCCTGTACAAGAGGTGGTAATTGCCAAAATATTGAGCATTACTCACATTTGACTATGAAATATAGAACCGTAACCTCGGCTCATTGCTCCTTTTCGTTACATTACATTCCACATGTCCAACATTGGGTAAGATAGTTTTATTTTAACTTCAAGGTTGTTGTTTTTTTTTTTTTTGCTTTAAAATTATAATACAATTTAAAAGCGGGTTCCTTGAAATCTTTCACCAGTTTTTGTTGGTTCTCCGTGTCTTTTAGTAGTGACATTGCGTTACATTATTCTTTGTAATTGTAACATAGGAAGGTGAGGGTGCAACCATTATCTGTCATAGTCATGTAAATAAGCTAATAACTCGCTACTCAAGTTGTATCAAATGAACGTTTTTGTATGGAACAACATGCTGATGTGTCCAAACTGAACTCATTTTAAATGTTTTCTTTCTAGTTTAGAACCAACAGAAAAAGTTATATCTCCATGTTTCTGTTCATTAACAAGAATTTAAGAGGAAACTTAAAAAAAAATAATAATAAAAGCATGGCCGGAATACCGTGATCATGCAGGTATGTGAAGCCGGTTAATTTTTCTCGCTCAGTTTGGTTGTGTGTGATGTCCGTGTGTCTGGTGCTTTGATGAAGCAGTGTTATTATTTGTATAATGGGTGTAATTAATTTATATTTGACATATTTTGTAAGGTTCTGGGTATGCGCCTCGCACCATAAAACTAACTAAATACCTCATGCATTCCTGTGAGGATTTCTGATCCTAAGAGTTGTTAAATTGGTTGGAGTGAATCTGTGGGTAGAAATATTACATTGTTTAAGTTCAGGACAATGTCATTGGAATTTGGCATTGAAGTAATTTTCTCCATAGTCAGAAACTAGTAACCATTTGTTTTGTCTCATGGACAGTGATGTCATACTAGTGTCACGCCACACAGACGCATGCAAGGCAAAGTGCTTACTTACTGTAAAGCAATGATTGGCCTTCCTCATTTGTAACTTCAAGCAGCTGATTAAAAAAACAATTTGGATGGTTAACACCTACATATTCATTCTTTCAAAATCAGTTGTTAGTAAACCACCTCCTGGCTGTGCATCTGGGTGACATCACAGAATGTTCTATTTCCTGTCCGCAATTACTGATTGGCATTTGGCTTTCCCTTAAATTTGTAAAATTACTTTAAAGGCAAAATTTTTCACAGGGTGTGAAGTAAGCTGTACTCGCACAAAGAGTAATTCTTGTTTTAATGCCACACGTGCACAAGCCAATGACGTGACGTTACATTGTATTTTAGATGTTACTTGGTGCCTTCATAAACTTCCTGTTATTCTTAAGGTTTCATTTTATTCCAAGTCTTTTGTGTTGTAAAGTTGTTCAACTGGCTTTTTTACGTTGCTTTTGTTTTGAATCTTTTTTTTTTTCTCTCTCTTTCGTGACAGTTTGTATTTGCTGTCTTTCATGTTGTACGTCACACCAGACATTTAACTATATCAATCAAATCAAAGTTAAAATACTTTATTGTTCCTGCTGGGAAATTTTTTTCTTAATATAAGAAATCCCATGGATTTGGAAAGTATTAGCTGTGCCAGCTAAGAGTAGTATTGTCATAAGACCTCTAGTCTTATAATTCCTGAACAGATTCATATTGAATCTTTCTGTACCTTAATTTTAAGAATTTATGCGTCTGTGCCTAAAACTTGGATAAGGTGTTTCTGGTTCTTGTGCAAGTCGCTTTTGAGGAATTTGCTGTTTGCCTAATTTATAATAGGCAGCTCAGCTAGTAGCAGACCTTTTTTTTTCTTCTTCTAATGATCTCAATACATAATTTTTGATATTTTAACACATTCCCATCGTCAATGAGTCATTTTCAAAGTTGTTTTTGGGGGCTTACTTTTTGCCTGAATAAGAAACTTTGAACATGGCTGCTTATGACCAGTGTCACAGTGGATGTCCAAGCACTGGGACACATTAACGTTTTGACGCTCAACATTAACTTACACAACTTTTCAAACAGGTTCACAGATCAGGAGTGCTGAAATAACGAATTTTCTTCTCTCTCACCCTCTTTTAGGAAATCATTGATGTAAAGAAACGTTGCAAGCAGTCAATAATTCTTCCTTATATAAAGGATCATACCAAAGGTTAACATGTTTTAGCAAGATAACAAGTTCCACTTGTACATTATTTCCCAAACAGATGCACATTAACGTTACTTAATTTAAAACTTGAAGTGAGATAAGTACTTGTTTCAAAAATATGTGATTCACGATGCAAAATGTAGTGAGTTTTTACATTTCAGTGATACATTTAAGTGTTTGTGGAGAACTTCAATATGTCTTTAATATTTTTGTTTTTGGTGTCTCTGATGAAGAGCTGTCATCGCAGAACAAATTAGAAAACCCTGTCTGGCATGAAAGTTTTTCATCTACTGCATGTTTTATCCCAAACATCACCAGAATCCAAAGTTTTATTTTCCAGATGTATTGGCCTTTTTCCCCTTCAAAATGTGTTCTTGAGCAGGAAGTGAAGTGTTTGCTCTTTTTTTTTTTTTATTTATTTATTTTTTTTTTTATTTGAGGGAGTAGAGAGAGAAATTGGTCCATATTTAGATAGTGCATCATATGCAACATTTTGTACCAGTGGGATTAAAAATGGTAAAAATGGACTGCATTTATACAGCGCTTTCCATCTGCTTCAGGCGCTCAAAGCACTTTACACATCAATGCTGCCATGCAAGGTGCCCACTACACACTGGGAGTAACTGGGGGATTAAGGACCTTGCCCAAGGGCCCTTAGTGATTTTCCGGTCAGGCTGGGATTTGAACCAAGGATCCTCTGGTTTCAAGCCCAATGCTTTAACCACTAAACCATCACCTCCCTAAGTTAAATCCGTCTTTTCTGCTGCTAATTAGAATCAGGTTTTTTTTTTGTGTGTGTCCATTTTCTTATAAAAGTGATTTTCAAACTGTGGTAAATTTGTTCTGAACTATTCACAGTTAAATACATCAAAAGTGTCTATACAGATTTTTTTTTTATTAGCAAGTAGTTTTCAGGCTTCTACATCATAAAAACAAAAATCAAAAGTGGATTTAAAAATTCAGATTTGCATTTGTATTAATCTGTGAAATTTTTGTCCTTTTTTTTTTTTTGACCGCATTCAGTTGCAAATATTCTGAAATATAGAAATGGAACTACACAAGGTCAGACAGAACTAAGACATGCATAATCATTGGTATGATCCACAAAAAGCTTCCCCTCCCCCCTTTCCCCCTCTTTTCTTTCTTTTCATTGTAGAAGGTGGCTGGTTATAGAAACACTCAATTTTCTCCTGATTTATTTTGTGACATCTATTTAAACTTTAGTGATAGGTTGTGGTAGAGCTCAAATTGCTGTAATGCCCTCTAGTGCCCTCTGTACGAAGTTATTAATCTGTTTTCCCCCAAACAAGTTAGTGAGACGAAGGTGAAAACAGAACTTCAAAGTGCATGTATGACACATTCTGCCCAAACACATTCTTTTACATAACTTATTTTCCAGAGTATAAGTCGTGGCGTTTTTTTTGTTTGTTGTTTGTTCTTACTATATTGAGGTCCTGCAACTTATAGTCCACTGAATTTATAGGGGGGGTGATCACGATTCACGATTAAGAATTTTCATTACAGTGGACACAAGAAACAACATTAACCTGCATTTTTGTTTTGTTTTTTACGAGGTAGAAACTTCCTAATGGGCTCAGTTACTTTCAGTGCAAGTTTAAAACCGATTCGGGTCTCACTTAAAGCATTTGTTACATGAGCGATCATGATGTGTCATGATTTTGAGCTTTTCCTCATGTTGGGCTCCAGAGATAAAATATAATTAGCAGTCATGCTCATTTTACGCAAAGTAATATGAATAAATGCCTTTATCAAACAGCAAAGTGTCCAGTCGAATGACACAAATGATCGATTAAATGGACGTGTCCCCGCACGGTACTGCAGCGCACAGCAGAGAAACGGAACGTAAACAGTAACAATTAAATGCCACGGCGAGATGACTTAAACTAAACTCACCTTTTGTTGGACCACTGTCATTCACGTCAGGAAAACTTCCACATACAAAAGTAATCCATAAGAAATCCACAAACATCTGTGCTGGGCTCAAAATGTTCGATCTACATGTGATAATCCATTGTTAATTATTAAATGACGAAGCACAAAATTCCCCAACCGCTGACTTCACGCTCTGGAGATTCATAAAATCCAGTCTGTTGTCTATTATGAAAAGGTTTCCCAAACACTTAGGGTTATATATTAGCAGCTAACTATGTCTTCTCCTATTACTCAAACATACCATTGAGAAAAGGTGGTGGTGGTGGTGGTGGGGTGTTCTGTTTTAATTGGAATACCACAGTTTTTGAATAAAGAGGGATTCTGTTTGGAAGAAACCTTATTTGAATTTATTCACAGTGCGTTAATACATTTTTATAAATGTTTTACAAAAGACTTTACAAATGCTTCATTGCATTGCACATTCATAAACGATTGTCTTTTCAGTGACTTAAACGTTTTACTTGCGGTTTGCACTTGTAACAAAAACATTCATTAGCTCTTAGCTTCTGATTCCCAAAGCAGTGTTTGTGTTATTAATAAATAAATAATGCACCGATTTTCCAAACGTTTCATTGCGTTGCATGTACGCCTGACACATGAGTATCTGTTCAGTGGATAAAAACAGTTTACGTGTTTTGTGCCTCATATAGTGACATTAGTTTGTTAGCTGTGCTCCTTAACATTGTGTGCCTTTATGAATAAATAATGCTGCGATTAAATTCATTTTGCTGCTTCTTGCACGGAGTGGTAATTGTGACTTGTATACAACCCCAATTCCAGTGAAGTCGGGACGTTGTGTAAAATGTAAATAAAAACAGAATAAAATGATTTGCAAATCCTCTTCAACCTATATTCAATTTAATACACCACAAAGACAAGATATTTATGATAAATGAGCAAATATTTGCACAAAAACAATAAAGTATATCAGTTTGAACATTAAGTATGTTGTCTTTGTGGTGTATTCAATTGAATATAGGTTGAAGAGGATTTGCAAATCATTTATTCTGTTTTTATTTACATTTTACACAACGTCCCAACTTCATTGGAATTGAGGTTGTACATTTTCCCCCCTTTCAGAGACATTTTTTGGACATGAGCAACTTGTACTCTGCTACGGAAAATATGGTAGTTCTAAATAATCATGCACATGTGTCACAGTGTCCACTTTGTGATCTAGTTTTCGAAGGGTTGAGATTCAGAGGCGTGCAGCTCGTCTTTATGTGCCGTATATTAAACCGGGGATAAATACAATTCACAGCTGCTCTCAGCTAAATGTATTGTTGCTGGGTAGAAAAGCTAAAAGAGTGGTTATTTATTTTGACTGTTTATGACCCCAGCAAGAAAAATTTGAGGGGAGGGGGCTATATAGGAATTACCCTGTCTGTCCAAGAGTCTCCTAAACCATTTGGTGGATTTAATTGAAACATCACACAGTTGCAGCACACTATTTATAGATGTCCATGAAGGAATTAGTCATTTGCATGTAGAGAGTTTGTGAATCCAGGTATTTTATCAGAAAACATTTACTACGACCAATATGTAATACATCAATGCTGGTACGTTGGGGGGGGGGGGGGCATTATTTGTGAGCTTGAGCACAGATCTCTAGTTTATTATTGTAGCTTTGCGTTGTACTTGGATATGAGTTTGTTTAGTTTACTCGATACTAATGAGCTTGATAGTTTGAATTTAATGTTTTAATGTTTAGCCGGCTCGCTCATATGTAGCTCCTGCTACAGTTTTCTTGAGTGTATTGTGTATCTGCTGCTGTCACGCTACACACACATCTGCTGCACACTGTTCAGAGCGGGTCAGTGGGGCACCATGGCAGTAACAAAGCAAAGTTAACTCACTTGAGCTTGTTTTGTTGGTGTTTTGCTCCCCGGCATTTTTCATGTGCCTTGACGTAATGTGCTGCATCGCCCGTCTTATTTTCCACTCTGTGGCTTAATGACGTTGCTTCTGTTTGTAGACATACTGACAGTTCAAATAATCCTCAGAGACATTCTTCTACAGTCCTGATCGGAATTATTGATGCCCTTGAATTTTAGGATTACCTTTTGAAATATGTTGATGCATAAATGTGAATGAACCAGTTTTTTACAGTTGAAATGTGTGATTGGAGCACTTGAGAAGCTGAAGACTAAGATAATTCAGGCTTTTAATGACCTGGAATTGGCCACCAGAAGTCTGTCCGTGTGTGGTGAAACTGTTGAACTTGCAGAGACATTCACTTATCTCAGCAGTGACACTCATGTTCCTGGGTTATTAGCCTAATGGCCTTTGAGATGGAGATAGGTCTAGGAAGAGCTGATGGAGTCATGAGGTCACTGGACACAGGTGTATGGTAATGTTGATATCTTGGAAGGTGAACAAAGGTCCAAGTATTTAGGGTCCTAGTTCTGCTTGTGAGACTTGGATGCTAGCCAGTGGCCTAAAGTAATGACTGTCTGATACATTTTCTCTTCAGAGGATACTGCTGGAATGACTTTGTGTCAGACGTGGTTACTTTGGGAGACTCGGCTGAGGACTATCACTTGCATTTTGAGGGAGCTTCACCTTTGACATTTTGGCCATGTGGCATGTTTCTCTGTGCATTATCCAGCACACAGGTGTCTTGAGTCTTGAGGACCACAGTGACTGGAGGAGACCAAGGGGACGTTGACACTTACCCTGGCTGCGGCAAATAGATGGTTATTTTGGAGATGTGGGGATGGATTGGTTGTCTGCTTGGGTGGTTACCATCCAGGACCCACTGTGTTTCCATGATGTTGTGAATGTGGCAAGGCACAGAATTGACATGATTACGATCAGGTCCATATATATATATATATATATATATATATATATATATATATTTCTTGTATACCACCACAATGGAGTTGAGTTGAAGTGATCAAAATGAGCATGTGGTGCAGAACTTTAGCTTCAGTTCAAGGGGTTTTAGAAAAATGCCACATTACCTATTTAGCAATTACAGCCATTTTTATGTGCTGTGCCTCCATGTTCAGATCCTATTGGACAACATAAGTGTAAGCCATATTAATATAAGTCGTCACCATCGGTCACAGGTTCATGGTGGAGGGGAACAGAGAAGAATTTTTTTTTTTTTACAAGAAGACATCAAATCTAGGCGTGTCTACAGTGCGCTTTCAGCATACTGTAGATGAAATTTCACATTTTGTTTTTAAGAAAATGCTCTGTGCCACGTCACCATGAAGCTATTCAGCAGGCTCATAAGTAAGTGGACAGCAGTGCAAACATTTGTACTTTTGTTTCTGCACACCATCATGATAGAGTTGAAACAATCAAGATGCTTTTGTAGTGTACTGTTATTTATTTATTTATTTATTTTTTCGGGGGGGGGGGGGGGGGGTTGTGGATCACATTAACCATTTAGTAATTATAGCCATTTTTTTTTTTCATGGCTCCTTCATTTTTGGAGCCCATATGTAATTATGGGCTCCAAATCATACAAGTCATCACTTTTACAGCCAGTTCTTCTTACACAGGTCAGTGGACCATACATGAACATTTCCGTGTTACTGAATATGTCTTGGACTTAATTTACAGCAGTCATTAACATATACAAGCAGTGTGTTATTGTATGGTAAAACTCTGAAGTTGGCAGTTCTTAGAGACTGGCTAGCTGTGCAAGAAGGAGACATGAGGGAAGCCAGCAAGTTAACCTAGACCACTGTAAAGACGTTACACACTTCTGTGGTTGTGATTAGAGAAACTGCATAGTTCACATTTGTGGGCTGCATCGCCAGTTACATAGCTGGAGTAGCACAGGGAAGAATTTTCTTAAAAAGATGTCAAATTTTAGTTATAGCGCATGAGAGACACAAGCCAGTGTTTGATCCGGTTTTCCTCATATTTAAAATCCTTCTCTGTTCCTCTCCATCATGAAGTTATGAGTGATTGTAGAACAGCCAAAACTTGCACAATGTAAAATTTCTACAATCGTGGCCACAGACACTTATAACTTCTTCAGTTGTCTGAGTGGCTTCCCTCACTCCTCTCCGACTTGGACAGTCACTTGGTTAACTTGCACAGTACAGTACCAAACTGTTTGTGTTTCTTAATGAATGATGTACATGAAATTCAAGATGCACATTCAGTGATTTAAAAATATTCATGTGTCCATCACCTGACTAAATTCTAGCTGGTTGTGAAAGTGAGGAATTAATATGAATTCATCATCATAGTCTGTCAGTAACGTGTGTTATGGGTATATTTTGTTATTCCAGTGAAAGTGTGAAAACCTTTTTTCTTGTTCATTTTAAAATATTTATTTGCTATTCGTATTCTAGAGAATTGCTTCATTTGAATGAATGAATGAATGTACTTTAAATTGAGTGTTTTTCAGTCATTCTTAGCAGGACTGTACAGTAATAATTAATATTACTTGATGTTATCACCAGCCACCATAGGCGTTACCAAAACAAAATTACATTTATTTATTTTATTTTTTTTAAATCTGCCTCTTTAAAAATGTTCCCTCTGCATATTTGGGAGTCTAGGAGAGGTGTTTCCACCATGCTGCTTTGTCACTGCTTTGTTTTAACTCCAGCTCTTTACAGGATTTTGTTTTTCCCTCCAGGTGTCACATCGGATTGACTGATTTCACTTCTGATTTCATTTCTTTACAAAACAGCCACGTTGAGAGTTTTGGATCAGCGGCATTTCGTTGCTTTCCCTGTTGTCACTGTTTCTCTAACGTTTGTCCTTCATGCTGTTGAATGAGCTTTTGTATCAAGCAGGGCGGCCTTCCTGGATTACCATGTTTTAGTCCCGTGGCTGGAAGTTTCCATCTGTGTGTCAACAGCTGGGTTCACACAGCAGACATGTAACTGTAAAAAGCCACGTTCTGGCTTTCACACCTCCAACGCTCCTCCCAGCATCTTCACATATTGTTCGGTTGGATTTTGAAAAAGTCACTTCTGTGCTTTCTTCCATCTTGAACATTATGTCGCACCAAAAACCAAGCTAACAAACAATAAAAAAAGACTTGAATGAAAATCCAACCTTGTGAGTTTTGACTGCAGCAGTCTTCCTGTAATGCACTTTGACAGTTTTATGAATGATGTGAATTCATCATGTGTTGCCATATTGTGAAATCACAGCAGTTTGTATTGACTTTGTATAATGTGGTTTTTGTATTTCTTGAGAGATAATTGTTGAGGAGAGAAAGGAATTCAAAGAGAATGAATTTTTGTGATGTAATTACAAAACTGTCATGGAATAAACCTTTTCATGTGCACAAGTTTCATTGAATTGTTTTTGTTGGTGAAACTGGGGGTTCGGTTTCTGAAACACTTGAAGGCCTTCAGTCTGGAGCCTTAACTGGATGAAAGTAAAAAGTCTCTTCGGCTGATCCCTTGTTTTCACTCGAGGTCATCACAGCAAATCTGAGGTGGATCTGCATGTTGATTTTGCACCAGTTTTTACACCTAATACCCTTCTTAATGCAACTCCACATTACATAGAGAAATGGTCAGGGGTGGAGTTTGAACTGGGGATCTTGCATTGAAACCAAGCGCACTACCCACTTGGCCCACCACCCCTGCCCTTACCTGAATAAAGGTTTATCACACCATCTAGTGGTAAGGTTTCAGACAGGTCCAGTATCCTTCGAATAGGGGTCCAACAGATCACAAAACCTGTGCTGTAGATAAGAGGAGGAGGAGTAACTTGCCAGTGGACCTGAATGAAAACAAAGGTGTTAAATTTCAAATACTACTACAAAATACATTTTACTGCAGTGTCAGGCTCAGTTCACAGCACCTCTTCTGACTGCTGCAGCTTGGCCGGGAAACTGTCCCACCCACGCTCACCTCAGGATGAAGGCTCGGAGCAAACATTCATCTCCATCCTCAACTCCTGATATTTTGGAGTGAAACCCCACTGTGCAGTCTGCACCAGGCTGCCACAAGTGGAGCACAAAGTGACAAAGGTTGTCTGCTTCTGACGTGCTCTGTTCACCTTAACGTACAACCCCACACACACACATGCATTCAGCATTTCACTGCAACGCTGCATCAAAATTTCAGTGATTATTACTTTAATACAAGTCACCATGACAAATCCATATTTCACACTATTGCTCTGTGGTTTATCAGCAGTCTGTACGGGTCAGCTGAGCTTTATTACTTTATAATTGTGTTCTCAAAGGATGAAGGATGCAGGAAAATCCATATGCTTATGCACGTTGCATGATAATGCACACTCATGAGCACTTTTGTACAGAGGAGCCTGCAATTTTTAAACAGCTAACACAGACTTGGACGTTACTCCTCCATCCCACTTTATCATATTTGTTCATTAAAAAAAAAAAACACATTAGGATTAGCAGTGTCGATTTCAATAACGGTGTGTGTATGTTTTATCGTTCATTCAATAACTTGTGCTTTTCTGACATCACTGAACCTCTGGCTAGCTTTCTAACCTTGACATTTAATAGTCTGATGATTTTAACTATTCAACACGATAACTTCAGTTTCCTCATCTATATTCACGATGCCACTCAGTACTCTATCATGTCGGGTTTCCTTTAAAATTTGTTGCAAGCACTTGACTGCATGCATGTAAGGGAGGGCAAGGTTCAATTATTGGTTTGGTTGCAATTTGAAACACTAGATGGCAGCAGTGAAACCTCCCAGTGTGTAAGGGGAAAATCAGAGTAGTGTAAAACCCCCAGTATAACTAAAAATGCTAAATGTTTACACTGTATGCAGAAAGTACTCGCAGCACTTCACTTTTTCCACATTTTATGTTACAGCCTTATTCCAAAATGGAGTAAATTGATTTTTTTCTCTGAAAATTCTACTAATGGTAAATGGACTGCATTTATATAGCACTTTTCCATCTGCATGAGACACTCAAAAGTGCTTTGAGGGTGCTGCCATACAAGGTGTTCACACTGGGAGCAACTAGGGGATTAAAGACCTTTCCCAAGGGCCCTTAGTGATTTTCCATTCAGGCTGGAATTTGAACTGAGGATCTTCTGGTCTCAAGCCCAACGCCTTAACCACTAGACCATCACCTCCCCATAGTAACAACATAAAGTTTTTTTTCTCAAATTCATGAAAAATAAAAGACTAATAAATCGTGTAGATAAATATTCAGTATTGAAGTCTTCTTGAATATGATGCCACAAGCTTGATGCACTTATCTTTGGGCAGTTTTGGCCAATCCTCTTTGCAGAACCTCACAAGCTCCACCAGGTTGGATGCAGAGGGTCGGTGCACAGCCATTTTCAGATCTCTCCAGAGATGTTCAATCAGATTCAGGTCTGGGCTCTGGCTGGGCCACTCAAGAACATTCACAGAGTTGTCATGAAGCCACTCCTTTGGGGGAGGTGATGGTCTAGTGGTTAAGGTGTTGGGCTTGAGTCCAGAAGATCATGGGTTCAAATCGCCTCCTGACTGGAAAATCACTAAGGGCTCTTGGGCAAGGCCTTTAATCCCCTATTGCTCCCGGTGTGTAGTGAGCGCCTTGTATGGCAGCACCCTGACATCGAGGTGAATGTGAGGCATAATTGTAAAGCGCTTTGAGCATCTGATTCAGATGGAAAAGCGCTATATAAATGCAGTCCATTTACCATTGATATCTTGGCTGTGTGCCATTGTCCCATTAGGGTCATTGTCCTGCTGAAAGATGAACCAGTGCCCCAGTTTGAGGTCAAGAGCACTCTGGAGCAGGTTTTCATCCAGGATGTCTCTGTACATTGTTGCATTCATCGTTCCCTCAATCTTGACTACTCTCCACAGCATGATGTTGCCACCACCATGCTTCACTGTAGGGAATAGAGATGGTGCCTGGTTTTCTCCAAACATGTTGCCTGGCATTCACATCAAAGAGTTCAACCTTTGTCTCATCAGACCAGGTAATTTTGTTTCTCATGGTCTGAGAGTTTTTCAGATGCCTTTCAGCAAACTCCAGGTGGGCTGCCATGTACCTTTTACTCAGGAGTTACTTCTGTCTGGCCACACTACTGTACAGGCCTGATTGGTGGATTGCTGCAGAGATGGTTGTCCTTCTGGAAGGTTCTCCTCTCTCCACAGTGGACTGCTAGAGCCCTAACAAAGTGATCATCTGGTTCTTGGTCACCTCCCTAACTAAGGCCCTTCTTCCCAATCACTCAATTTAGACAGGTGGCCAGCTCTAGAAAGAGTCCTGGTGGATCTGAACGTATTCCATTTACGTAATATGGAGGCCACTGTGCTCACTGGGACTTTCAAAGCAGCAGAAATGTTTCTGTACCCTTCCCCAGATTTGTGCCTCAAGACAATCCTGTCTGAGGTCTACAGACAATTCCTTTGACTTCATGCTTGGTTTGTGCTCTGACATGCACTGTCAGCTGTGTGACCTTATATGTAGACAGGTGTGTGCCTTTACAAATCATGTCCATCAACTGAATTTACCCCAGGTGGACTTCAATTAAGCTGCAGAAACATCTCAACGATTGTCAGTAGAAACAGGATGCACTTGAGCTCAATTTTGAGCTTCATGGCAAAGGCTGTGAATACTTATGTACATGTGATTCCTTAGTTGTTTTTTAAATAAATTTGCAAAAATCTAAAAAAAAAAAAAAAGTTTTTTTAAATTTCGCTTTGTCATTACAGGGTGTTGTGTGCAGAATTTTGGGAAAAAATTTTTAATTTCATCCATTATAGAATAAGGCTGTAACATAAAATGTGGGAAAAGCGAAGCACTGTGAATACTTTCCGGATGCACCGTATCTTTGTATAAAATCATTGACTAATACCTCATTGTTTAAACAACAGTTTCAGTCCTGTTCATTTGGAACCCCTAACCTGCATCATTTTCATTTCTCTGCACAGCCAATCAAGAGCTAATGGATACCTGACTGACCCAATTGGCTGCTGGTAGAACAGGTAGAGATAGAAAATGTGCAGGTTAAAGGTCTCGAGGTGTGAGATTTGGAGCCACTGTTTTAAAGGTCCACCAAACAATGTCCTGATTCAACCTTCAGTGGTGTCGTTTTCATGATGCACTCTGATGCATGTCCACAGTTTTTCCACTTTCACATTTGTAGCATCATAAACTGAGCAGGTCACAAATTTGGACTGTCCAGTCATAAGGGTGGTGTTTGGGAGCAGGAGAAGACTTCCCCAACAAAAAGTTCACATTCATATTTTATGTTGTGCCACAGTTCAAAGTTAAATTACTATCAACAATGTAATTTTTGACTCACATGCAATGCATGTCTACGTAATGAATGATCAGTCTGTCATTGTCGCACGTGGACCCTACGTCAAAGTTTTTCCAGGCACTATAGTTGCACTAAGTGTGGACATCGAGATTCCATATTGCAGCAGCATCTTTTGTCTTTATGATTACTAGATGATGCATTGTTACTATCCTATACTTATGCATATTTTAAGGGTGAAAAACCTGATTTTTGACAACAACAACAAAAAAATGTTATTGGCTGTAACTTTAACTGCCCTGTGATGAGGGCAAACAAAACAAACTTCTGTTGATACTTAAATTTTGTATTTTAAATTTTTTTTTTTTAAATAAAACTCTTATGTTAGGGACTGAGCAAGCTTGGCGGCAGGCCAGAACACTGTGCTTCTGGTAATAGTTTTGATATGGCCTCAAAAAGACCCTTGGAATTGAAAGGGGCAATACATAGTAACACGTTTGTTACATGGTATGACATGAGATATGACGTGGTGGTCATGGATTAGTGATTTTGCGGGGGGAAATCTATTTTGAAAACTTTGATGTTACACTTTGAGTATATCATTCTGTAGAAGACAATTTACAGTCCAGTTGTATCAATAACCATCCATAGCCACCCATGATTCAATTTCTCCCAGATGTGTTACCAGGGGTTTAAATAACTAGAAAATATTAATTTTGGATTTCTGTGTTTTTGAGAACTTTGATTTCAGACTTTGATTGCAAGTACTATGCCACTTTATATGTCATAGATTATTTGAACTGTGAGTGAATGAGTGTGTGTGTGTGTGTGTGTGTGTGTGTGTGTGCTGGTTACATGTAAGTCACATGGGTTTCTGCCTACTATATTTAATGTTATTTTGCAGACTTTCACACAATATGGATATAAAAATGTAACTGAGTGTCTGGTTAGATCTGGGAGCAGGAACTGACGTCCACCCAGGCAGACAACTGCTCCATCCCCATCACTCTAAAATAACCATCTATCTTCTGCAGCCAGGTGAAACATGGATGTCCCCTTGGCCTTCTCCAGCTATTGGGCTCCTCAACGCTGAGGCACCTGTGTGTTGGACTTGGATCTAGTACAGAGAAACACACCACATGGCCAAAACGTTATAGCTGACGCTCCCTCACAATGTGAGCATTACGGCTCATCTGACTCTCCCTAAGTAACCGTTTCTTTGATATAGTCATTCCCAGTGGTACCTGAGGACCTCCCAAAGAGACCTAGTACCAAGGACATCCGGTCATCTCCTTCAGTCCTCATAACTCCATAACCTCTTAACAAATGTGTCTTGATCTCAAAGGCTGAGGACCTGAAGATGTGAATGCCACTGAGGCATCATACTAATTTTATGGAAATACTTCACACATTTTGTTACTGCAGCTGACTGTTTAAAGGCCCACATAACTTTTGATGAAGCTCTGTTCTGTTTTTTCAAACAGTGCATTTAGCTTCAGGCTATTTCAAAAGTAGATTTTGTTGGCCTATGGTAAGTTTAGGAACTAACATTTGCAATTCTGTGTTCTGATGGGAGCTCTGCAGCTTAATTTTTGCTGGGTTCCAAATGTTTGTGTTGTTTGGTCAGGAGTCATCATGGCACACGGGGTGAGATGTTGAGACTGTTCTATATTTTGGTTTGTAGTTTGTAGAAGAAAAGCCAACATGTTCATAAATGGTGGCAGATGTTACGAATCCTGCACTTCAATTCATCAAAATTGCCCCACATTCCTGTGTGTTCAACATATTTAGAGGGCAGATTTGTGCTTGGGCTTTATGTTTTTATAGTAATAGGTCTAAACGTGTGCTGAGTGAGTGGATCCAGAGTCTGTTTTGTGCTCCAAAATGGGAAGGGTGATGCTGAAGGTCACATACAGTAGTGTTCAGAATAATAGTAGTGCTATGTGACTAAAAAGATTAATCCAGGTTTTGAGTATATTTCTTATTGTTACATGGGAAACAAGGTACCAGTAGATTCAGTAGATTCTCACAAATCCAACAAGACCAAGCATTCATGATATGCACACTCTTAAGGCTATGAAATTGGGCTATTAGTAAAAAAAAAAAAGAAAAGGGGGTGTTCACAATAATAATAGTGTGGCATTCGGTCAGTGATTTCGTCAATTTTTCAGAGTTTGGGGGTCGTCTCACAAACTGTCTGCGGCCCTTGGACCCAAAAAGAACTATTTTACTCTCATCAGTCCACAAAATATTCCTTCATTTCTGTTTAGGCCAGTTGATGTGTTCTTTGGCAAATTGTAACCTCTTCTGCACGTCTTTTATTTAACAGAGGGACTTTGCGGGGAATTCTTGCAAATAAATTAGCTTCACACAGGCGTCTTCTAACTGTCACAGCACTTACAGGTAACTCCAGACTGTCTTTGATCATCCTGGAGCTGATCAATGGGTGAGCCATTGCCATTCTGGTTATTCTTCTATCCATTCTGATGGTTGTTTTCCGTTTTCTTCCACGCGTCTGTTTTTTTTTTTTTTTTTTTTTTTGTCCATTTTAAAGCATTGGAGATCATTGTAGATGAACAGCCTATAATTTTTTGCACCTGCGTATAAGTTTTCCCCTCTCCAATCAACTTTTTAATCAAACTACGCTGTTCTTCTGAACAATGTCTTGAACGTCCCATTTTCCTCAGGCTTTCAAAGAGAAAAGCATGTTCAACAGGTGCTGGCTTCATCCTTAAATAGGGGACACCTGATTCACACCTGTTTGTTCCACAAAATTGACAAAATCACTGACTGAATGCCACACTACTATTATTGTGAACACCCCCTTTTCTATTTTTTTTTTTTTTTACTAATAGCCCAATTTCATAGCCTTAAGAGTGTGCATATCATGAATGCTTGGTCTTGTTGGATTTGTGAGAATCTACTGAATCTACTGGTACCTTGTTTCCCATGTAACAATAAGAAATATACTCAAAACCTGGATGAATCTTGTGTCACATAGCACTACTATTATTCTGAACACTACTGTAACTGCACAATGTCTGTAGAAGACAATGTTTGATCATCTTCATGGACTTTAAAATAGTGCAAAAAGTATGTTTAAAGGACAAAAATGGAAGAAGTGCAATATTTTGAGCTTTTTTATGATATGTAGTCAGGATCAAAAGTATTCTGACAGTGACACAATCCCTGTAATTTTGTATTGTATGGAGATGAAATCAAGACAAGATAGGCTTGAAAAATGTAACTTTAATTCAAGGAGTTTAACAAAAACAAAACAAAAAACAACTGCATTAACCATTAGGTATTACAACTGTTTTATCCATAGTTCCTCCATTTTCAGAGGCCATCCATTAACTGGAAAAACTACAGCTGTAAACCTTATTAAACTGCCACTTTTACAGTCAGTTTTCTTTAGACAAGTCAGGGGATGGATACATGAACATTTCGAAGTCACCAAATATGTCTTGTACTTCAGTTCACATCAGTCATTAAGAAATGCAAACAGCATGGTACTTTATGGCCAATCTGTCAGGAATAGAAAGCTGTCAAAAACTGACTGATCATGCAATATGTAGACTAGCGAGGGAAGCCACCAAGACACCCATGACAACTCTGAGGGAACCAGAGGCTTCTGTGGCTAGGATGAGAGAAACTGCAGTGTACAACTGTTCTCTGTGGTGTCACCAGTCAGAGCTTCATCGTGGAGCAGAACAGCAAAGAGTTGTCTTATAAAGAAGATGTGGAGTTTCAATTATAGTTTGCCAGAAGGCAAATGTGTAAAAATCCTTCTCTGTACTACTCCACCGTGAAGCTGTACAACCTGTGATGCTACAGACAATCATTTCACAATGCACAGTTTCTCCGCTTACTGCCACAGAACCCTATCACTACTTCAGAGTTGTCATGGCATGTCTTGGTGGCTTCCCTCAGTCATCTCCTTCTTGAATGGGCTCTCAGTTTTTAAAATCTGTCCAGTCCAATAAATTTATCATACCCTATTTTCTTAATGATTCATGTAAATGAAGTCCAAAACTTGGAAATGTATCCATCTCCTGGCCTGTCTTAAAAAAAAGAAAAAAGAAAAGGAAAAACTCTGTAAAAGTGATTTGTATTAAAAAAATAATCCTATTTTGTTTGTGTAATTACTTATGGGCTATTAAAATGAAGGAACAATGTTTAACAAAAATAGCTGAAATTTGTAAGTGGTTAATGTGCTATTTTTGTTAAACACACTGAATGCAAGTTAAAAGTCGACACTTCAAGAACATCTTGATTGTTTCATTTCAACTCCACTGCAGTGTTCAGAGGAAAATTTCCAAAATGTCACTGTCCAAATATTTATGGACTTATGAAAAATACTTATGAAGGTCACAAGGTCACTGAGCTGCTTGTATGGCCTTTTATTTTTTTTTATTGCACATTGTGCACTCTTCCTGAAGAGCGGTGACTTATTTAGGATTTTTTCACTCTCCGCTCTAGCTGCTGCTGCCGCTGACGGGTAAATTCCACCCACAAAGAAGGTGCGCTGCCATTTGCAAGGAGCCGCTGAGAAATGGGGGGAATTCTGTTTTGCAGAATGCCAGACTGTTCATGTTTGCAAATGTCAACATTTGTAAAAGCTGTTGTTGAGTTCCAGCAGACTGAGGGCCCCCAGAGGGATTAGAGGAGGTTCTGTTTACCTGCTCTGAGGAATGCGGCCCTGCACCGATGCTTTTGTGTCCGTCAGGGACCCAAGGTCACCACACTTGGAGAGACGGGCGGCTTTGTGCCGCCACAGTTTCTACCTCGCAATATCAACACCAAAACACAATGTGAGCGAGCTGGAAGAAGGAAACGGCATTTGCGCTCGTCTTGCAGAAGGGTTTTCATTTTGCCTCGTTACCATGTGAAATCTGGCTTTAGACAATTTGGGGGTATATATATTTAAAAGATTGGCATGATGCTTGGATACTTCTGCTTCTTTTCAGGACAGCGGTAATTCACCCCTTTTACATTTACTCTATAATACTGTACACAACTCTTTGGATGAACTGGATTTTGGGCAGGATTTCCATCCAATAAATATATGTTGTCCCAAGTCAGTTAAATTCAAGTTGGGGTTGTGTAAATTTATAGGATGGAAATCTTGCCCAAAATTGAATGGAGTTCATCCGATGAGCCATTTTTGAGTTTTTTTTTTTTTTTTTTTTTTTCCTGCAGCAGCACATTGTGGTTTTCAGCTCTGCCTTCATAAAAATATTTACAACTCCCAGCTGAACAACTCTGTCTTCCACTTGGCTGCAGATAATTATGGGACCATTATTGATTTGATTTGTTTTGATTTGATTTAGTCTATAAAAAGTCAGGGAGCTAAGAATAATGGCCTGTATAATTGCCCAAATCCTGACATTTTATTTGACCCACACTCTTAAGATGAAAGATATTTAATTTACAGACTTTTCAAAACTTGTGTAATCATTCTTGCATTGCACTTCCAGATTATGGCCACATGGTGTCCCACTTGTACAGATTAAGAGTCACGCCGCTCACAAATCATTACAAAACCATTTAACAGAGGACAAAAAACGATCAGGAACACAACAAAAAGCAAAAAAAAAGAAAAAGAAAAAAAAAGTTGGTTTAAAAAACATGATGTGATTTTTAAGAGGATTGCAGGACTGGATGAGAGACCTGAGCTCCCCCCGCCACATTTAAGACCAACAAACACCCTCCTGTTTAATTTGTCTGCAAGTTGGAAGTTATTTGCGGAGAGCAAACCTCGTTAAATTCGACACGACCTCTCAACATTTCGCAAGCTTCCAAAAGGCACTTCAAAGAGAGAACTGCTGCTGGCAGATCTTCCAAACCACAGCTGAATATTCTGAACTTCACGTTACAGCCAGTAATCACCGATCAACATGATTTTCAATCATCGATGCGCTGCTTGTTCTCAGAGAGTCACTGCAAACCTGCTGCAGGTGGATTAAGTTTGATTCACACAGACAACTGCAAAGTTTTCAGATTTTCTTTATGTCGTTTTGTAATAAACATATAAATAATAAACTCTAGACATTTTGACACATTTTTTTTTTTTTTTTTTTTTGCCCTGTTATGAAAGTTAACTGGTTTGTTCTTGGCTATAATATACTATCCAAACTGTGCATCCAATGCAGGTCATTTCTATAAAAACTATTTACCTATTACAAAATATGAAAAGAAAAATACATTTTTTAGTACATTTACAGGAGTTAATTTATTCAACGAAAAGTGTTCCAGTACTACTTTTTACTGAATTGTCAGAATCTGCATTTGATATATTTTTTCAGAAGTGAAAAAAAAATCGAAAGATGAAGAAAAAAAAAATTAAAAAAAAAAAAACAGAATGCAGATGAGGCAGAATATCTGTCTCTTTCCGACAAATGAAAAACAAACAAACAAAAAAGAATAAAATTCTTAAAGCAGTACAAGATTTCCAATACTTTTCCCAACTATTTAAATTAAAATATATTCTCATATCTTACACTATTTCAAATAACGAAATGTGATTCGGTAGCGATCTGTTCAAAATCTAATTTACAATTCTGTGTATAAAAATATAATTTATGGAACCCCCGTGAAGTTTGTTCTCCCCCAAAATATAACAGTCACTTTGCGCACGCGTGTACGCGCATATATGAACATTACAGCCTGTCAAAGTTTGCTCCTTTCTACCTCTTCTTTGCACCTTTTTTTTTTTTAAACATTTTTTCCAACGTTTTTGCATTTAGGATATACAAAAATAGATTATACACAGTTTGCTGGTCACACTGTTTCAGACTCCATCTGTGCGCCAGCAGAGTTCACACGAGAATAAATTATTCAAAGAGAAACTTTTTAAGGCTCCGTTCATTCTGTCAAATGGGGGAAAGTCACTGAAATAAATATCCCAACTCCGCTGGGGCCTTTCTGGTGTTTGTTTGGTTGTTTTTGTTTTTTCATTATTATTATTATTTTATTTTTTTACTACGGAATAGTTCGCGTGTCCTACATTTCTGGTCCCAAGTCTTTCAACTCGGGTACACGGACATCCCGAGTGGATGGATCGAGTGGCTGTCCAGGAGCCAAGTCCCTAATCGATAGAGCACCTTTGGGTACCAGTGCACTCCATCCTCGTGCGCGCGCTCCTCCGGCTGGGAGCGGAAAAGCAACGAGGACACCCAGTGAGCGAGCCTGACGGGTGCCAGCGCCCAGTGCGCCAGGCGGTGGTCTTGGATTGCTGCGTAACAGGACGCGAGGACCTGATCCACCACCACGGTCCCCTGCGCGGTCACCGGCGCAAAGGAGCCCTCGTGCGCCTGCGTGTAAATCCGTTTTACGGTTTTAGGTTCGAGGCGGCGCCGCCGCTCGTCGAACACGAAGACCTCGTGGCCGGGGCGCACGGCGCTGGCGAACACGGCGGACAGGCGCCGCTCCGTGGAGTTGCGGGAGACGAAGAGGAGGTGCGCGGCGGTCAGGGTGAGTTTGTGGCCAGAGTCGGTTTCAATCACGTAGAAGATCCTCCTGGCGTTCGGTTCGCGGTCTATGAACATGATGAAGTCGGTGTAAACCGGGTTCCCGTCGTCGTCCACCGCCAGGACTTTGTCTCCCGCTCGGAGGTCTCTCACCTCCTTCCTGCTCCCATCCTGCAGGGTGACGGAGGAGGATCCGGGAAAGCAGCCGCCGGATTTTGCCGCCACTGAATTTTCTGTGAAAATAAAATAAAATCTCGTTAAGAAAAAACAAAATAAAAAACAAAACAACCGCTTGATGAAATCGTATAAACGAACCACAGACTGTCTTTGTTTTGCGACTTTTCCTCTTCACGCTGCGTCATATGCACTTTGCATAACGATGCCTGTCGGCTCTTTCATGTGTAATGCGTATTGGCTCGGCCCAAAAGCTTTGGCACATTCTTAATTAAAAAAACCAATAAAAAGCAGCTATTGTCATTCTAAATCTGCTTGTGGATGGAGCTCTTGGTAAAGAACGCTCTCGCCTCCCCCAGCTCTTCTTCCCATATTTACTCAGGTGCACAAACCTCTATGTGACAATTCACAACTACTATTTACCCAGCGGAGCCACTTTTCCAAGTCTCTCCAGTTGTAGATTTGAATTTAAATGAGGGCCTCTAGACTCTTAAATGCTTTCTGTTCTACCTCTTTCTAGCACCTCTCTCTGCTTTGTTGTCACTTGATGACAATAATTTTGGCCTTGAAGCTCTTCACATACCCAAAAAAAAAAACAAAAAACGAAAATTTGGGGTGGGGTAGGGGTCCACCTCAGAAGTTGCTTTATTTTTTATTTAAATCTTCTTATAAGATTCCTGAGCATGAAATAAGGTGACAACTACAAACCAGATTTGGCCCAAACCAGTTCCACATTGTTTAACCAAATCCTTTTGGTAAAGACGCGTGACCCTTGAGGACACGTCTGTACCGTGAGCTCAAAACGTGTGTGCTGAATCATAAATGAGGGATCTTTTTCAGTGTGAGGGGAAAAAAAAAAAGTTCCGTGGCTGATCAGTTACCCAAAAGTTGACCTGTTGTGTCAATGACTTTTTGAAAAATGGGCCTTTTGAGGAAGATTTTTAGCCCCCCAAAAAAGATGCTTTTTTTTTTCTTAGTTTCAAAGGCACATTAAGCCTTGAGGCGCATTATTAAGCAACTTTTTTTCGTTTCACAATATGATATCGAATCAAAAACATCACCTAGTTTCAGGCGCGCAGCAGTTTCTTGTGCGTAAAATCCAGAAAATGGTTTTCTTTTCTAGGTCACGCCGAGGAGTCTTGTTAAAGGATTATAGTTCCCACCAGGAGACGGTGTGGGGCGATGTAAGATCAGGAAATAAGCTGCATGGGAAGCGCTCATATAGCGCCACAGGCTGGAATGCGCACATACATCATTCATGGAGATGTAGATTTAAGACTTCCTAACGCAAACTGATGTCACCAAACGTTTGGCCCTTTTCACCCTGCGGCTGAGCTCCTTCATGGCTAAACTGAACAACTTTAAAAAATATAATACATTACAATGTGCGCCTTATTTGCCCTGATTTTTGTCTGAAACTGCTCCTGCACACAGTGGCGCACTGTCTCCTTCGCGCATCCCTACCTGCTTTGACAGAGCAGTGGATGTGGGCTTTGGATTCATAGTAGACCCAGTCGAATCCGGCTTCTACTGCAAGCCTGGACAACGTGCCGTATTTGCTCTTGTCTCTGTCAGAGGTGGTGATGTCCACGGCCCTGCCCTCGTAGTGCAGCGACTCCTCCAGGTGGTGCCCATCCTCGTCCCAGCCCTCGGTGACCCGCAGCTTGACTCCGGGCCACTGGTTCATCACCGAGATAGCCAGAGAGTTCAGCTTGTCTTTACATCTCTGCAAAGACAAAATGGATCAATTAACCAGTTGGCTCACAATTACGCATGATATTTACATAAATAAATAAATAAACAAATGCTGCCTCCAAGTGGATTTCTTTAAACTTTAAACTCGTGATCCAATTTGGACTCTCCACTTTTCCACCCGCGCATGCACCCCACCGATAAACTCCAATCTGACGCAGAGCGTGCACAAAAACGGAGAATAAGAAACGAGCACCCGTGCTCATTTTGAGGATCACGTGTTCATCTGTGGTCCTGGAAAAGTATGTGAAGCTGCGATCTGTAATTTAAAAACAAACTCTTGGTGCGCACGACGATTTATGAGTTTGTTTGTTTACCGCGAGTCGTGTGCTTGCTTTAAATAAATAATTGATGTGCAGGTGATATGAAGATGAACCCCAGGAGCATGCTGCTGCTGCTCCCGCTGCTGCCCTGACAGCCCCGAAGTTTACCCTATTAATAAATCACAGTACCTCAACCTCTGCGCGCTCTCAATAAAGATGCCTGGCCTTCTCCAAGACGACTATTCTGAACACCAAACCAATATGTCACATAAAACGCCACAAAGACTCTTTTCAGCCGAGCAGTGGAGGGAAACCGTCATTATTCTTCTCCTCCAAACTCTTGGAGACGTGACCTGCCTCCTTAAATCAGAGAAGTTTCGGACGGAGGTGTGAAACATCACAGGATATAAGTCAACAGAGTCAGAAAGTGAGAGAAAAAAAAATGCGGCTCCTGGACTTGATCGAAATAATATCAGGACATCACACTTGTAGAACTGTAGACCTCCCACATTCTGAGTGGGATGGTGGAGTCAAGAACCGTAAAGCTTGTTTATTAATTCATTAGGTCGTGTGCCGCAAATCGAGCCAAATTCTGCTCAGCCACCGTGAAACGCAGCAGGACGCCCCAGCTGGGCCGGCGCTTTGTGCTCGGGGTAAAGTTGTTCAACAGCCTCCCCTCTTAATCTTTTCACAAATGATTTGGTTAGAGGAAAACACTTATCAGCTACCTGTCAGCGCAAACCAGCTGTCGGCGCGTCGCTTTTCCGACTCGTTGGAGCTGTAGGTAAATTTATTTTCTCAACACTATTGCAAATCATGTGTCCCGTTATTTTCCTTTGAAATGAAATGAAAAAAAAAATCATTTTCCATATATTTTTTTTGCTTCACATTAGATCACCTTCAGCGTTTTATTTTTCACCAGCATGTTCAAAAAGTGAAACTTCACTTTAAATGAGTGAAATGTCATTGGTGCCTTTAAAGAACTTACAAATAACAGCGTGTTTCCCTATTTTTAGCTGCAATTTCTGTTTGTTTGCATGAGTTTATTTACGTCGGGACCCGTGATGGGTCAAAACCCTATTTGGAGGCGATGGCGCCTGGAGTCACCACGCTTGGTTAAGCCGTCAGAGGACTAATTAATCCATTAATTGCACACGCGTGTTACTGCAGGCACGTGGCGTGCTTAATGTGTAAATATAACACCTGCATTCTTCCGCATTCATGCGTAAAACCTCGTGCGTAAAAGCTGGTTGGATTCACGCGTAAATCTGTGGATCAGCGCAAGAACTGTTGGCGCAGCGTAAATCCCCGTGTGATTGTTGTGCTGGCAGTAGCACGAATCATCCTCGCCTGCGCGTACACGACAATATATTATCATGCACGCTTAACAGATCTTCACAGCTAAAAGCACCTGTTTAAATATGTGCTGTCACTGGCAGGGGCTATTTCGCTATTTCATGTATTTCTCATTTGGAATTGTGCAAGTCGTTGCCTTTTGTTCGCTCCAAAAGCTATAATACTGAATATAAAACGAGTATTATAAAATTATATTAAAAAATACATATAAATCAGGAGGCAACGTATAGGAAGATTTCCTCGCAGGTGTCATTTCATGGCCCCCAAAATAGGCCATAGCCCTGCGCGCACGAACCTGTCATTCTAACATATGAATAACGAAATAAAACTTCTCCTCTTGTGATTTGCACCACCTCGTTGGTCCTTAAGTCTCACTTTGGGGATCACATCACCACGCGACTGTCATTTTCTGTTAAACTGCGCGCTTTGGCAAACCCATGGTTGCAGGAGAGGAATGAAGGGCGCGAGAGGACTCAGAAACCTCACGCGGTGAATATTTCATTGGAAATTGTCACCGTGCTCATGCACGGGTCCAGGATCTCCGGCGCGCGCCTTGCTGTATCACTGCCACCATCACCTTCAGCATCAGCAGCGCCGGCATTTTTATTAGTATTGAGCCAATATCACCCAAGCGCTTTGAATAATTCACCAACATCTGAGTGCTAAAAGTCATCTTGAAACGATGTGGCGTCCTGCGCAGAAGCATCTCTGCGTTACGCATCGCCAGTCAGTGCAGGATGGATCAAGCCATCTTCCCCGGTCCTGTGCGCACTGCTCGCGTAAAGTCCTGGCGCTGTTGAGAAGGCTTGGAAATAGATAAATAAATAAATAAATAAATAAATGTGATGCTTTTCATGCGCTCACGGCGATAAAACGCCAGAATCGAACCCGGTGCGCATCCACGGGCATCTGTGAATAACTCAAAGGCGCTGCGTAAAGCGAAGTCACATTTGCGAATTCTATCACGGTTGCGCGCCTGTAAAACAAGTAATAGAGCCGTGCAGCTACCAATATAGACACGATGAGAGGGGCGCATTAATATTTTAAATCCACTGTCACAGCCGCGAAGGCCTAGCGTCCTGCCTGTCTGCGTGCACATCACTCCACCTTTGAAAACTCGCATGCATCACGCACCAGAAAAAGGCTCGCTTGTGCAGAGTTGAGATCAGACACGCTTCACTTAAGGTGCGCAATCTGTCCGAGGAGGAGGAGGAGGTGCGCATGCAGTGATGGCGCGGTTGGTGCTTACCTGGGTCATGAGCCTGTCGGCGCCGGTGTTCTCCTCATCCTTGAATATGATGTCTGTGTTGTAATTTGGAGTCAGCTCTTTAAATCGCTCGGAGTTTCTCGTGATCTTGCCTTCGTATCTGCCGCTCGCCCCGAGGGTCTTCTCCGCCACGTTGGGGATAAACTGCTTGTACGCAAGAGGTGTCAGCTTCTTCGGGTGTCTTCTCCTGCCGTAGCCCCTGCCCGGTCCGCATCCCATCCCGGAGGACAGCAAGGAGAAGCAGATGAGAGCCAGCAGCGCGATTCTGGTCCAGAGCAGCATTTTTTTTTATGTCCTTTAAGATGTCAAACGCGGGGCTGCTGCTGTCTCTCTGCCGTCTGCCTCTCGTTTATTTCCTTGTCTCCTCCTCTACGCAGCCGTCGCCTGGTGTCTGAGCCGCGGCAGGTGCGGAAATGAGCGCCTCGGAAAGATGGTAATAACGGGGCACATCGAAGGAAGGTTTAAAAAAAAGTAGTGAGGGAATTAAAAGACATGGGATCTCTGGTCGAGCTGCAGCCGCTTGTGTGAGCCAAGCGCTTTTACTGCTTTGTATTATAACACTGATCTATAGGGGAGGGACTTCATTGGCTCGCTTAGACAAACCCAGAAAAAAAAAAAAAATCTTAAAAGATTTCTTGCACCTGAGGGTAAGCCTGGTTCTCGCAGGGAGGAGGGGCTGTTCCATGGGAAAACATCAATTATACGCCGTCATTTCTCACCCTCCCTCACATGTCGTAGAAAAAAAGGCCGAGGAGCGGCTCTGCGCAGCGCAGGGATCAAACCCGCAGCCGGACCATTAGATGAAGTTAGATGGAGTCATTTCTGCACTGCGCGCCTTTGATAACTTTTAGAACCGCCTTGCGAATGCGCACTGCGCAGCCCCGCGCTGCGTAATAATATCTAAAAAAATTCTCTCATGCATGAATGAAATATTAATTTGTGTTTAATCAGTTTTTATTACCAAAGCGCAGCTGAAGCAAAGTTAGAATAAAGTTCTAAATCAGACCTGGTTCCCCTGTGCGGTGCGCGCACCGTGCGCCCTCCATTTGTTGCGCGTCTTTAAATCATTTCTCCGGGCCAATTTTTGTCTTCTAAGTCGTTATTCATGATTAAAAAAACAACTTATTATTGCGTGTATAGACTTTAATTTTTTTATTGTTGTTAGTTTGTTTTTTAAGGACTCAGTTTTTGTTTTTTGTTTTTTTTGTTTTTCAGGTTTTGCGTTCATTTTGTGCCGTTTGGCGTCAGAAGCAGTCTGCGTCTCTCAGAAAGTGTCCCGCAGTATGTTTCCCTCCAAAGTCCACGCCAGCGATCACCAGGGGCGGCTCCACGAGTTTAAAGATCGGGTGGCCAAGAAGCCCAGTCCTGGGACAGTGGTGAGGGGGTGGGGGTGTCGGGTGCATGTGTGCTACAAAGTCTGTCATGTTACACTTTTTTTGATAGTCATTTCACACAGTTTAGTAGAAAAAAAAGATTTTCACATGTAACTTTGATTATTTTAATTTTTGTAAAGGAGATTCGAATGCTGTCTGTAAGAAATTCCGACTGCACTTTAAAAAAAAAAAAAGGAAAAGTATTATTTTAGCAATATTTTCAATGCTTCTTAATTAAGATTTTTCTGTTCCTGACTGCACTGTTGCTTGTTTTGATGGCTTAGCTTCCAAAGTGATCAGGATTGAACAAAACTCTGCCTTCATGATTATTAACTGTGAGCAGGTCATCAGCAGAACATGACTGGACCACCGACTGCATGAGGGTTTCATTCTGGATGTTCATTTAGAATGCTGAAACAGACCACCATGTGCCCAAGTGTTCTTTATTTTTCATATTGTTGTTAATTTATATTTAAAAAAAATGTTCTTTTGTTTATCAGACTGCATTTCTTTTAATCAGCAGAAATATCTGTGCACTCGATGTTGCACTTTTTTAAGTGTGTGACATTCATTGTGTGATTTTACAAATGCATGTGTTGTTTTGCTCATGCTGACTTGGGTCTCACCGATGTATATGTACAAATTAAACATACTTTATGATGTTTTTAATAAAGCTTAAGGTGAAATTACATTTTGTTGTGGACTCAGATAAAGGTGCAAATCCTGCAAATTAAATTTTTTGAAGTTTATAATGCTTTTCATGAAATGCTCAAATGGATGTAAAAAAAATAACAAAGGAACAAAAAAATGTAATTAAAAAAGGCAAATTCAATTTGACAAAAAACAAACAGCATCACAATTTCAACCATTATCATTCTATTACAAAGAAAGGTCATAACACGCACCATTTTCACTGAAGCTGGTTCAATTATGACAAACTAGAGTGCACAGTCTTCTGTTCAGCTGTCCTTAACTGAAGTGCAAGTGGGGGCGCTGTTTCACCAAATAATGACTAACAGGGAAATCTATGCAAGATATTATAAAAATTATTATGATTCTGGATCCTCATCTGCTTTAAAATTGAATCAAGTCTGCATTGGAATGAGCCTCGTCTCTCCACCAAATTTCACGGAAATTTGTTGGACTTTTTGAGATATTGTGCTGAAAATATGTCAGAGGTAAGTACACATTACAGAGTTATAAAGTGTGTGTCCATGGGTGCTCACAGGTGAATTAGCTGACAATCCAAAACAGAGGTTAGATTTATACACAGAGTAGCCTCAATTGGTGCACATTAAACTTTCATCATCACTGTGAGTCTGAAAGGAGAAAACACAGGGCAAAAGCAGTATTCAATCACCCTCTCCTTAATGGTGCTCAAATTAAATTTCAGACATATAGCAGCTACCAACGACTTAAAATGTGAAAGGTTAGTGGCGCAGTGATGACTGGTGCAGAGAATGGAGCAATACTTCATCTGTGTGTGTTGTTAGGTGAGCTTTTCGGTCTCTTGTTTGCATAGCTGGGATAACTCAGCCACATAGGGTGTGCAGCCAGTACATTCTGAGTGCCGGTCCCAAGCCCGGATAAATGAGTAGAGTTGTGTCAGAAAGGGCATCCGGCATAAAACAAGCCAAAACAAAGATGCAGAGTACAAATTCAATTTCCATACTTGATTGGTCGAGGCCTGAGTTAACTGGTGCCACTGGTGCCGTTGCCAACAGGGTGCTGGTGGAAATTGGGCTACTGCTGGGCGAAGAAGAAGAAGAGGAGGAAACCGTGTCCAGAGACAGCAGGAGAAGAGGAAAACAAGACGGTTGGGAGTGAGCGTCGGGACTTTGAATGTTGGTAGCATGGCTGGTAAAGGGAGAGAGCTGGCTGACATGATGGAGAGGAGAAAGGTAGACATATTGTGTGTGTAAGAGACCAAGTGGAAGGGACGTAAGGCCAAGAGCATAGATGGTGGGTTCAAGCTGTTGTATCATGGTGTGGATCGGAAGAGAAATGGTGTTGGGGTCATTTTAAAGGAAGAGTATGTTACAAGTGTGTTGTAGGTTAAGCGAGTGTCTGACAGGGTGATGAGTGTGAAGTTGGAAATTGAAGGGGTGATGATGAATATCATCAGTGCATATGGCCCACAGGTAGGTTGTGAGATGAAGGAGAAAGAAGATTTCTGGAGTGTGTTAGATGAGGTGATGGAGAGTGTGCCCAAGCATGAAAGAGTGGTGATAGGAGCAGACTTCACTGGGCATGTTGGTGAAGGGAACAGAGGTGATGAGGAAGTAATGGGCAGATATGGTATCAAGGACAAGAATGTGGAAGGACAGATGGCAGTTGATTTTGTAAAAAGGATGAAAATGGCTGTGGTGAACAACTACTTTAGGAAAAGGGAGGAGCACAGGGTGACATATAAGAGTGGAAGAGGGTGCACACAGGTGGATTACATTCTTTGTAGAAGATGCAAGCTAAAAGAAATTGGAGACTGTAAGGTGGTGGCAGGAGAGAGTGTAGCTGGACAGCATTGGATGGTGGTTTGTAGGATGACTTGAGAGATGAAGAAAAGGAAGAGAGTCAGAGCTCATCAAAGGATCAGATGAAGGAAGAAGGTTGTGTGAAATTCAGTGAGCAGGTGAGGAGAGGCACTGGATAGAGGGGAAGCAGTTTTGGATAACTGAAAAAGTACTGCAGATGTGGTGAGGTACACAGCTAGGAAGGTACTAGGTGTGACATGTGGATCGTGGAAGGAAGACAAGAAGACTTGGTGGAATGAAGATGTTTAGGAAATCATAATGACAAAGAGGTTGGTGAAAAAGAATTGGGATAGTCAGAGAGATGAAGAAAGTAGACAGGAGTATAAGGAGATGCAGTGTAAGGCAAAAAAAAAAAAAAAAAAAAGTAGCAAAAGCTAAGGAAAAGGCATTTAGTGAGCGCTACAATAATTTGAACAGCAAGGAAGGAGAAAAAGGACTTGTAGCGATTGGCCAGACAAAGGGACAAAGCTGGAAAGGATCTGCAGCAGGTTAGGGTGATAAAGGATGCAGATGGTAATGTGCTGACAAGTGAGGAGAGTGTGTTGAGAAGGTGGAGGGAATATTTTGAGGAGCTGATGAATGAAGGGAACGAGAGAGAGAAAAGGCTGGATGACGTGGAGAGAGTAAATCAGGAAGTGCAAGAGATTAATAAAGATGAAGCAAGGGCAGCTGTGAAGAGGATGAAGAGTGGGGAGGCAGTTGTTCCAGATGACATTCCAGTGGAGGCATAGAAATATTTATGAGAGATGGCAGTGGAGTTTCTAACCAGATTGTTTAATAAAATTGTAGAAAGTGAGAGGATGCCTGAGGAGTGGAGACGAAGTGTGCTGGTTCCTATTTTTAAGAACAAAGGTGATGTGCAGAGCTGCTGCAACTACAGAGACATAAAGCTGATCAGCCACAGCATGAAGTTATGGGAAAGAGTAGTAGTAGCTAGGCTTAGAAAAAAAAGGTGAAGATATGTGAGCAGCAAAGTGGTTTCATGCCAAGAAAGAGCACTACAGATGCAATGTTTGCTCTGAGAATACTGATGGAGAAGTATAGAGAAGGTCTAAAGGAGTTACATTTTGTGTTTGTGGATTTACAGAAAGCTTATGACGGAACCAGCTCCCAATTCAGATCAGGGAGACAGACACCCTCTCTACTTTTAAGATTAGGCTTAAAACTTTCCTTTTTGCTAAAGCTTATAGTTAGGGCTGGATCAGGTGACCCTGAACCATCCCTTAGTTATGCTGCTATAGACGTAGACTGCTGGGGGGTTCCCATGATGCACTGTTTCTTTCTGTTTTTGCTCTGTATGCACCACTCTGCATTTAATCATTAGTGATCGATCTCTGCTCCCCTCCACAGCATGTCTTTTTCCTGGTTCTCTCCCTCAGCCCCAACCAGTCCCAGCAGAAGACTGCCCCTCCCTGAGCCTGGTTCTGCTGGAGGTTTCTTCCTGTTAAAAAGGAGTTTTTCCTTCCCACTGTAGCCAAGTGCTTGCTCACAGGGGGTCGTTTTGACCGTTGGGGTTTTACATAATTATTGTATGGCCTTGCCTTACAATATAAAGCGCCTTGGGGCAACTGTTTGTTGTGATTTGGCGCTATATAAAAAAATTGATTGATTGAATTGATTGATTATGACAAGGTGACAAGAGAAGAGTTGTGGCATTATATGAGGACATCTGGAGTGGCAGAGAGATATGTGAGGGTAGTGTCGGACATGTACAAGGATAGTGTGACAGCAGTGAGATGTGCAGTAGGAATGACAGACTCATTCAAGATGAAGGTGTGATTACACCAAGGATCAGCTCTGAGTCCTTTCTTGTTCCCAAAATAATGGACAGGTTGACCAATGAGATCAGACAGGAGTTTCCATGGCGTATGATGTTTGCAGATGACGCTGTGATCTGTAGTGAGAGTAGAGAGCATGGTGAGTCTAGCCTGGAAAGGTGGAGATACGTTCTGGAGAGCAAGGGAATGAAAGTCAGCAGGAGCAAGACTGAGTACATGTGTGTGAATGAGAGGGAGCCCAGTGGAATAGTGCGGTTACAAGGAGTAGAAGTGGTGAAAGTAGATGAGTTTAAATACTTGGAGTCAACTGTCCAAAGTAATGGAGAGTGTGGTAGAGCGGTGAAGCAGAGAGTGCAGGCAGGGTGGAGTGGGTAGAGAAAGGTGGCAGGAGTGATTTGTGACTGAAGAATATCTGCAAGAGTGAAGGGGAAAGTTTACAAGACAGTAGTGAGACCAGCTATGTTGTATGGTTTAGAGATGGTGGCACTAACAAAAAGACAGGAGGCAGAGCTGAAGATGTTGCGATTCTCTTTGGGAGTGATGAGGATGGACAGGATTAGGAATGAACATATCAGAGGGACAGCTCAGGTGGGACGGTTTGGAGACAAAGTCAGACTGGAGAGATTGAGATGGTTTGGAGATGTGTAGAGGAGGGACCCAGGGTATATAGGGAGAAGGATGCTGAGGATGGAGCGTCCATGCAGGCGAAAAAGAGGGAGGCCAAAGAGGAGGTTTATGGATGTGCTAAGGGAGGACATGCAGGTGTTTAGTGTGACAGAGGAAGATACAGAGGACAGGATGAGATGGAAATTATTGATCTGCTGTGGTGACCCCTAACGGGAACAGCCAAAAGATAAAGAAGAAGAAGAAGTCTGCATAGCTGGGATAGCTGTGCGTGCATGTTCAGTGCACAAGATTCCCACACATGCACATTTCCTGCCCTGTCAAACCGCTGTACTCCTCAGTGTTTATCAAAAGACAGCAGTACTCACCACAAGATGGTGGACATTAGCGGCTTTATTGTAATTCCTCCTAAGAAAGAAAGTGTTCCAACTGGAATCAATATACAACTGGCTTTTTCCACATGGAAAAGCCAGTTAAAAAGACCTACTAGGGAAGGAAACCTTTGTTTTGGTCCTAAAATGTTGGAGCTTCTGCAACATCTAGTGGCAGAAAAATAACCTAAGGAAAAGATATTCCAGAACTTGTGGCTAATTCCAGTTGCAGCACTGGGAACTCTGTCCACCTAACTGCAGCCTATCATAATTATACTTTTCATTTTTAAATTGAACAAGAAGAATGATCACGTTTATGGAACTCTTTCCTTCACACCACTGAATCAGCATTTAACACAGACACGTCGAAATGTTTCAGGATGTAAATTATTTGTGTGGTAACAAAGCAATAATATAATTCAGGAGGAAAAGAGGCGTTTTGATGTACTTTAGTGCTTATCGCACAGACAGACGCTCTGACGTCACCACACAGTTTGGTGTGGTTTTGGTCTCTTTGGCTGACCTCCAGGCTCGTGTTCATTGCTGATGCCAGCTTCATGACATCACAGTCATGCAAGGTGAGAATACCTGCTGCTCGCTGAAGCTGTGAACATCACGTTTTGGATTAAAGTTGGCCTGCGTGCACGGCGTGCTGCTGTGCAACAGCGACACTCCACCGGCACATCCCCATGAATGATTTCAGTGTAAATCCCCTCGGACTTTATGTGTGTGTGTGTGTGTGCGTGTGTGTAAGTGTGTGCGTGCGTGTGTGTGTGTCCGAAAGACATCTTCTTCATGTCAGCAATGAAAATGTCACACCTGGAGAAAGCAGAACAGGCAAGGAACCAAGGATTATAGTAAAACCCCAAATCAGAAAAAGTTGGGTTGTTAGAAAAATGCCATAAATTAAAAAAAACAAAAAAAACAACATAAAAAAGATTCTTACATTTACTTTGACTTCTGTTTTTCTTTTAAATCTCTTCCCGAGTTTAAGGCCTGAAACACGTTCACATTCACAACACAACAACTGTTTGTCTGTTTAAGGTGCGGCTCCATCCAGAGATGGGTGTGGTATGTCCTGTCCTGTGCACCAACAGCATTTTCCTGTATATTCGTTTTGTGAATTGTTCTGTAATTTATGTCTGTAGCATGGCCCAAGCAGAGGGTCACCCCTTTGAGTCTGGTCTGCTTGAGGTTTCTTCCTCAGATGGAGTTTTTCCTTACCACTCTGGGGGTTGGTAAGGTTAGACCTTACATGTGTGAAGCGCCTTGAGGCAACTCTGTTGTGATTTGGTGCTACATAAATGAAAATAAATTGAAACTGAATTGAAACAACAAAAGTTGGAAGGCTAAACCCTAACTCTCTTCTTCAGTAGCTGTGCAAGAACGGATGAAATGAAAATGATCACAGAAAACATGAAATATTTTCTGCAATTAAATAGAAGTCAAAATAAATGTAAAAATCACTGTAGATTTTGTTTATTTGGATTTTCCATGCTGTAACATTTTTTTGAGTTGGGGTTAAATAATAATAATAAGTAAGTCCCTTTGGTTGCTCCTTTGTTTTCACTTTGGGTTGCCACGGCAGATCCGAGGTGTTTCTCCACACTGATTTGGCACAAGTTTTAAACCAGATGCCCTTCCTGACGCAACTCCATATTACATGGAGAATGGACAGGGGTGGGGTTTGAACTGGGAACCTTCTGCACTGGACACAAGGGCAATAACAATAATTAATAAAATGTTTCCTGTAAATGAGTGAGGAATGAATAATGCAGCCAGAAGTGGTGCTGATGTGACACACTTCCTTTATTTGAACTTATTTCTCCTGCAGCACAATCAGTCAAACATGTATTTGCAAACATTACATTTGTGTTTGATTTAAAGCTCCTTCAACACCAGGTTGACGGAGTTTACTGCTAAATATGACAGAAATCACAACACACACTTCAGCATGAACAAAGTAAAAGTAATATCTGTATTTGCAATCAAAATCTTATCTAACAGCGTCTGCATGGCCCTGATGTGTGCACATGCAGCCACGTGATAATGCAAATATACTTTTTGCTTGTTTTTTTTTTTAATCCTTGTTGGTTAAAGTGAAATCAGAACATCACAGGCAGTTTCAGCAGAGTGATCTTGGTGTTGATCACCCCAATATTTATATATACTGAGGTGATCATATAGTATTATATATTAATATAATATTCATGAGGTTGCAGCGGGGTGTCCATGATGATTCGAGATGAATGCTAAATGGACTGCATTTATATAGTGATTTTCCATATACATCAGACACTCAAAGTGCTTTATAAATAATGCCTCACAGCACTGCCATACAAAGTGCTCACTGCACACCGGGAGCAACTAGTGGATTAAGAACCTTGCCCAAGTGGCCCTTAGTGATTTTCCAGTCAGGCTGGGATTTGAACAGAGGATCTTCTGGTCTCAAGCCCAGTACTTAACCACTAGACCATCACCTCCTGTCCAGGATATTCTGCCATTGTGTCATGGTGTTGTTTTAACTGTGGCAGGATTTTCAAGATGTTTGAAAATTCCTTTTTCCCTTTGAGAACTTTGACATAGTTGGGTAATCGCTGGCATTTCAACATCATACATCACCAGGAGTCTTTCTGGAAGCATCAGAGTTGTGTTAAAGTTGTGCTATGGGCACACTATGCTTGTTTTTTTTGCACATGTCAATGTGTTCTGTCATCAAACTTTGCACCAGGCCACAGTTTTGGGGAGCTGCAATTATGTGCTGGTTTATCATGGTTATATAGACCATGAAAGTAAGAACAGGGCTCAGCATGTGGAGTTGTGCTGTTAACTGGGACGTTAAATAACCTGTTCTGTTCTTCAACAAAGAAAAAAAGAAAACAGCAAAGGAGCCCAAATCACAGCATAGGGGATCCAAATTACAGCATAGAAGCCCAAATCACAGCATAGGGGAACCAAATCACAGCATAGGGGATCTAAATCACAGAATAGGGGATCCAAATCACAGCATAGAAGCCCAAATCACAGCATAGGGGATCCAAATCACAGCATAGGGGATCCAAATCACAGCATAGAAGCCCAAATCACAGCATAGGGGATCCAAATCACAGCATAGGGGATCTAAATCACAGAATAGGGGATCCAAATCACAGCATAGAAGCCCAAATCACAGCATAGGGGATCCAAATCACAGCATAGGGGCTCCAAATCACAGCATAGAAGCCCAAATCACAGCATAGGGGATCCAAATCACAGCATAGGGGATCTAAATCACAGAATAGGGGATCCAAATCACAGCATAGAAGCCCAAATCACAGCATAGGGGATCCAAATCACAGCATAGGGGATCCAAATCACAGTACAGGGGATCCAAATCACAGTATAGGGGATCCAAATCACAGCATAGGGGATCCAAATAACAGCATAGGGGATCTAAATCACAGTATAGGGGATCCAAATCACAGCATAGAAGCCCAAATCACAGCATAGGGGATCCAAATCACAGCATAGGAAATCCAAATCACAGCATAGGGGATCTAAATCACAGTATAGGGGTTCCAAATCACAGCATAGAAGCCCAAATCGCAGCATAGGGGATCCAAATCATAGTATAGGGGATCCAAATCACACTATAGGGGATCCAAATCACAGCATAGGGGATCCAAATCACAGCATAGGGGATCTAAATTACAGTATAGGGGATCCAAATCACAGCATAGAAGCCCAAATCACAGCATAGAAGCCCAAATCAATCAATCAATCAATCAATTTTTTTTATATAGTGCCAAATCACAACAAACAGTTGCCCCAAGGCGCTTTATATTGTAAGGCAAGGCCATACAATAATTATGTAAAACCCCAACGGTCAAAACGACCCCCTGTGAGCAAGCACTTGGCTACAGTGGGAAGGAAAAACTCCCTTTTAACAGGAAGAAACCTCCAGCAGAACCAGGCTCAGGGAGGGGCAGTCTTCTGCTGGGACTGGTTGGGGCTGAGGGAGAGAACCAGGAAAAAGGCATGCTGTGGAGGGGAGCAGAGATCGATCACTAATGATTAAATGCAGAGTGGTGCATACAGAGCAATGTGTCCTCTGGCTTCATGGATAGATAAAGCTGGGTATCATCTGCATAACAATGAAAATTTAAGCAATACCGTCTAATAATACTGCCTAAGGGAAGCATGTATAAAATGAATAAAATTGGTCCTAGCACAGAACCTTGTGGAACTCCATAATTAACTTTAGTCTGTGAAGAAGATTCCCCATTTACATGAACAAATTGTAATCTATTAGACAAATATGATTCAAACCACCGCAGCGCAGTGCCTTTAATACCTATGGCATGCTCTAATCTCTGTAATAAAATTTTATGGTCAACAGTATCAAAAGCAGCACTGAGGTCTAACAGAACAAGCACAGAGATGAGTCCACTGTCCGAGGCCATAAGAAGATCATTTGTAACCTTCACTAATGCTGTTTCTGTACTATGATGAATTCTAAAACCTGACTGAAACTCTTCAAATAGACCATTCCTCTGCAGATGATCAGTTAGCTGTTTTACAACTACCCTTTCAAGAATTTTTGAGAGAAAAGGAAGGTTGGAGATTGGCCTATAATTAGCTAAGATAGCTGGGTCAAGTGATGGCTTTTTAAGTAATGGTTTAATTACTGCCACCTTAAAAGCCTGTGGTACATAGCCAACTAATAAAGATAGATTGATCATATTTAAGATCGAAACATTAAATAATGGTAGTAATCACAGCATAGGGGATCCAAATCACAGCATAGAAGCCCAAATCGCAGCATAGGGGATCCAAATCACAGTATAGGGGATCCACATCACAGTATAGGGGATCCAAATCACAGTATAGGGGATCCAAATCACACTATAGGGGATCCAAATCACAGCATAGGGGATCCAAATCACAGTATAGGGGCCCCCTTTGCTCAACTGTGCTTTCTAATCCAATTAGATATGGTCTGAAATCTGATTGGTTAATCGTGTGAGATTTCAGATCATAAAATATCACGTTGACGCAGCTGGTCTGCTCTGTGTCAGCCTGATCCTGTCAGATTTCAGATGCTAAGCAGTGCAGCATCTGGTTAATACTTGGATGGGAGACCTCTTCGGAACACCAGCAGCTGTGGGTGAAACTGGAGTTGCGTCAGGAAGGGCATCTGGTGTAAAACTTGTGCCAATTACCAAAGCAGATTTGGCTGTATCTGCTGTGGCGACCCTGTCTGGAGATGGGAGCAGCCGAAATGACAACACACACAAAATATCGCGTTGACGGTGGCAAAATATTCAACTGTTGCACATTTGATGTATTGGATTAGAATGGGAATAAACCTGTTGTATCTGATGATTTGACATTAATGCTGGATTTTACGGCCGCCAATTGAGTATTACTGACAACGCGAATGCAAATCATCCGACACAACAGGGTTATTCCCTAATTTTTCATATATATATATATATATATATATATATATATATATACACAACAGATGGTAGACATTTGATACTTACAGCACGAGCATTCTGGGATAGTAAATGAGCTGATCAGAGTTTATGGTGGTTTGTTGCATGTGTTAGCATTTTAATAAGGATGGTTCAATTTTCAAAAGTTTGTGGGACCTCAAATACTTTTGTGGATTTCTCTTTTGCATCAACTGTGTTTTTAAGTTTCTGTAAAACTGCCAGGAAACATTCTATCTTATTTTGAAATGTTCTTTTTTTTTTAAATTAACATACAAACATTCTTCTAAACCTGCCACCTTGGCCACCCTCATTCTGCATTCTACCATCTGTGGCTGTCCCGTCTATAAAATATGGAGCCGCCACTGTTGAATATCACAAAATAAAACACAAAGTTTCTTTGTCTACAACAAATACATGCCTGAAATCATTTACTGGTTTTGCATACAGCAGTGACGCTGCAGCACAAAGGCCAATTTTATGAAATAATTCCAGAGGGATTGGGGGAATTACACAATTCTTATTAGGAAGCCTGTTGCATGTGATGGCTAATCCAGCGTGAGGTGTGAAAAGGGCCTGTGAGTCATCAGCTGGGGTTCCTTAAGCACACACAAACTTCACATCTCCGTGTGCATCCTGAGACGTCTTTCTCTAAAAAGCTCACTGTTCACCCTGACATTCAATGGAATTAAAAGATACGCTTAGAATCCGACAAAACCCACACCCATGTTTAATTTCTTGAGCCGCGGTCTTGATCATGCATGAGCGAGATGCAACGAGAAGTAGCTGAGCTGAGTTTTACCAGTGTAAGTCCCCCCAATTACTGCTTTAAATCCTCCTCCTGTCTGAATATTTTGTAACATTGTTAGACGGATTAGGACTACAGAATAATCACGTACAAACATATAAGTAGTGTCAGGCTCTCCGTTGTTTTTCTTTGCTGCAAAAAGAGATTCTTTTCTTCAGGCCAATACAAAGCCGAACCTACCGCAACACATTGTGTTATTTTGTGGTTTCCTCTCGCAGGTGGGTTCCGCATTCAAACCTTTATTCCGTTCTGAATGCGGACACACTGCCATCAATCCCGTGAACATGTGCAAGCTTTTTGTGAGTGTCATGAAGTTTGAATAATTGTCATCTAAATGGTTTATCTAAGCCGCATGCCATAAAGCATTACAAGTGGTAAAAGAGCCAAAACTGAGCTGAACAGATTCAGCTGCCCTAACGTTACACTGCAGAGCACAATGGGAATTTCACAATACAGTATCTGGAATCACAGCCCTCAGCGTGCCCCGGAGTCTGTAAAGGCATTTTATTTGCACTCTCCAGCCACTCCCAATACTTAAACATTAAACGCCAAGGCTAGACAGGCAAAACCACTTTGAACTGCAGTGCCGAGTGAACTCATTGTGAGGGGAAGGAGGTGAGTGAGCAGGGGGGCCAGTGTGTGTGAGACCAGGTGAGTCAGCGCGGGCCGCCGTGCGAGTCCATCTCACAGTCTGACGCGGCGGTGACAGAGGCGGGCAGGGCTCAGCCGCACCCACAAGTACCCACAAAGTGGACTCAGCCATGTGTGCTTTCTGTAATTTCTCAAGAAATATCCAGTGTGGAGGGATTATTCCAAAGATCTCTGTTGCAAATTAATATTTTATGTCCTGGACATAACTGCACTAATCCTACACTCACATTACAAATGAGGGTGACAAGTGGTTGGAGTTTGTCGCTGGATGGGTGTTCCCGAGCTGTGGCCAGGTTGTGGTTATGTGGCGTGAACGTGCACATTGTGTAATGACAGATTATGAAGGACGGATAAGCCTGACACTGTCGCCATGAGTTTTTATTTCACGCTTGATTGCTTAACGGAACCAACTGATTTAGTTCAGTGCAACATCTTTCACAGCGATGTTTCTGTGACATTAGTTAGCATGTTACTCTCGTCGTAAGTTAATCATAATAATGATTTGGATTTACAGAGCGGCTTTCAAGATACTCAAAGCGCTTCACAAGTTGCATTATTCATTCACTCGCACATGTCAACTACTAGTGTAGCGTAGAAGCGTGGCTGCCATTTTGCGCTTACGGCCGCTCTGACCACCACCTCATTCATACACAGGCAAGGTGGGTTAAGTGTCTTGCCCAAGGACACAATGGCAATATGCAGATTTTTGACTGGTTGGGAGCCTGGATTCAAACCACTGACCCTTCGGTCATAGGACGACCCGCTGTACCAACTGAGCTGTTGCCGTAAATCATTTCAGAAGTGTTATATGGTTATATAAACAGCATTTTTAGAATTAGACGTGTATATTTCTCACTAACTTTCCCAAAATATATGAGGAAAAATGGCAAATACAATATATTACATTTATACAGAAACACAGCGGTTTTGGAGCGTTTTGCACCATCTTGGTTTGTTTTGTTTGAGCGAGCAGCAAGCTGACTTCATGCTGCCTTTTTACTCAGACTGCCAGTTCAGCCCAGTCTGGTTTTTTTTCGTGCTCCCATGATGAAATGAGTCAAATTTTCGCAACAGGGGTTTTTTAACTCACTGTATCACCAACCAGTAGATTAATGTATATTTCATGCTGCTGAATCACGACTTGCCGTGAGACCAGGTTGGCCAGTCGGCATGTAGAGTGGCTCAGGATTTGCACAAAATAGATTACTTGCCTATTTTGGCCCCACCTATCTAGCAGCATAGCGACCGCTGTTTCTTGTCACTGCAAAGTGCCCACTCTGATTGAAGATGAATAGCAAGTCATCACTTTGCCTCTGTCACTTGTAGCTAATGTGACCATAGGATAATGGTTTGTAGGGAACTCACAAGTTGTTTCTAGGAACAGCACGGTGCCACATTTTAATGTCCAATACACAGTGGCAGGCACAGCTAACCTAAGTAAATATGATAACAATAAACCACTAAAACATTTAGCTGAAGATCCTGCTAACCGCTAACTTTTATTATATGACTTTAGCTTTGACATTTTTAATCTAAAACCCCGAAAACAGACCTGAAGAGCTCAAATTTTAATATGATGTAGCACAAACATGGAGCTTCGCAAAAAGGTTTAGCATAGCAGGATCAGATGAGATGCATATAATTACATGAACAAATGAAAATAAACAGTTTATATTCAACACAGTTTATTCACAGTGCAGAAAATATTAAATGTCAATAAATAAAAATGCATATGGAAAATAATGGTAATAATCTAATTAATGCATTGAACTTCTGCTCCCCATCTACTCGAAGTGATGCTTGTTGCCTTCACACAATGTGTTAGTTTCTCTTATTAGATTAGTGTCTGTATGTACACGCTTCAACAAGAACAGACGTATGATTTTATGATTTACAAACCATTAAAATTTATTCACAAAAATGTTGGTTGACTTAAAGTTAATGCGTCTAAATTTAGGGGAAGCTAACTGGTCTGCTAATGGTTTTCAAAGTTAGCCAAAAACCTAATACACAAAGAAAAAAGTTATGTTTGCTAATTAGTTGCAATAGTCAACGCCAGTGACTATTCAATATTCCGAAGGCCCTTTGGTCCGAAGGTCCAAAAGGCTGGATGTGGAGACAGCGTAATGCCCAACTCAGAAGCTCCCGAACAACTGAGGAGCGTGCAGGCGGACATCCAGAGCTTTAGCACTTCCTCACTGTCAGGCCAGAAGCTGAAGGAGGATTCGTGAAGGAGAAACTTTCAAATCCTGAAGAAGATAAGAGAAAGAAAAGGTGTTGCTGTTGTTGTGAAAAGTTTGCTAGCTAACTCGCTGACCAGCCTTCATTAGAGACCTTCGGACCAGTGGAACTTTGGAATAATGATCCATCCTCCCACTGCAGATACAAAACCAATCCAATATCACTTTCCCTGGTTTAAAACAACTAATCTATTAAAAAGTACATTTGTCTGGATGTACTTTGCTAATCTAGCATCTAAAACATCAGCTCAAACTGTGAAACAAATATTCCACATCATGAAAGGAAAACATTCACAGTGTACAGCATGTGTACAATGAAGTATACAACAGAAGATTCAGACTGGATCAGATTTTTTTTTTTCTCTTCCCAATTTCTGATATCCAATCCAGTAATTTTGGCTAATATTGGACTCATACCAATGTAAAATATCAGAACTATGCACACGTAGTTTTTTCATTAGCTATTTTGAGATGGACATTAGTCACAAATGCTCAGAGGTACCTACAGGAATTCCTGTTTCAGACATGAATCAGTCGTACTGTAAATTGACGTTGGCAGGTGGAAGTTATGTGAGCGTTCTGGTCAGTTTGTGTGATAGAATAGTGATTACCAAACCTTTAAAGGCTAATTTTGGATATTATATTATGATTGTCTGATTTAATCTAGTGTGTTCAAAATTGGTGTGTCACCATGTGTATTATTTTTCCTCAATGTTCTATTGACATTTTGTTGTGACTTGGAAGTTGCATTAATCAACTGTTAGCAGATGTCTGCAGGAACGTCAGTGGCATCCTCACTGCTTCATTTTGTGGGTAGAAAAACAACTGCAATGACCATATAATTTTAACTGAACTTTTATTTAACCAGGTTAGTGCCACTGAGACCGAGATCTCTTTTGCAAAGGAGAACTGGGCAATTCTGAAGTTTCCAATTCACCTAACCTGAATGTCTTTAAATATTATTCACACTTTCCAGGGTCTTATCTATGATTTGTACAACCTGAGGTCATTAGTCTAAGGCTTGCGAGTCTGAATTATATAGAAGACGTCTTATCACCTGGCGCAGGTGTGGTGGCCAAGCAGTTAAGTGTGTGCATTTCCAATGCAGAAGGTTCCTGGTTCAAACCCACCCCTCCCCATTCTCCATGCAACATGGAGTGGTGTCAAGAAGAGCATCAAGTGTAGAACTTGTGTCAAATCAACATGTGGATATACCTCCAATATTCTGTGGTGACCCTGAATGCAAACAAGGGAGCAGCTCAAGGTTTTTGTTTAGTTTTTTACTTCTTATCACCTGGTCAGTTCTGTTTTCAGAGCCTCACTGAATAAAGTCTGGTCAGGTCTGCACTGGTGGTGCTACACAACTGTCTTTGGTCCTGGATGGCAACCGTCCAGGTAGAGAGCTGGTCCATCCCTACATCCCAAAAGTACCCATCTACTTGCTGCAGCCAGGTGATATTTGGGTATCCCCTTGGGCTTTGTTAGTTTTTACACTCCTCAGTACTAAGGCACCTGTGCGCTGGAACAGATTAAGTGAAGTGTATAAAGCTGTAGTGTCATAGCTGATAAAGTGCAAGTTGTCCATTTTATCTGATTCTCCTTAAGCAGTTGTTCACATGACACAAAGAAATTCCATGGTACCCAGCCATTCTCCAGAGGAGACATGCAGTCAACACCTTAAATCACAGGATAGATTCCAAGCCTCTTAACTATACAGTAATACTAGAACCACCAGGACATGAACCTTTGATCCTTCAGCAAAGATCTCAACATTGCCATACACCTCTATCCAGTGACATGACAACTCCATAAGCTCTTCCCAGGTGTCTCTCAATCTCAAAGACCCCCAAAGAGTTTGGCACTCTGACTGCTAACTGGCACACCTCTGATAGCTGAGTCCAGGAAATCATTGACAACTCTGACTCCTCAGTCAGCTTCTCGTGTACTGCAGTCAGGACTGAGGATTCTGTTAAATTCCTGAAAACCTCCATCTACTCTGTGTTTCACATTAATATGTATTGGCTTCAATGTCACAGGAGTTTGAATGCAAGCTGGCTGGAGGACTTACAAACATGAACCAAACAGAAGACCTGAATGGAATGTGGTATTTCATTTGTGGCAAGACCCTGAAAGATATCAGAGATGTCATCAAAGTCACCAGTGTTCACAGGAGAAAGTGTTTCATTTCTGGTGGCCTATCATCCACAGGACCCGTAGTGTGTAGCTTGGTGAAAATTCTGATCTAAGCCGAGAAAGCCGGCTCTGACGTCAGTGAGGGAAGATGAGGGATTTATTAGAAGAATCTGTGCGCAGCTGATGCACCATTCGTGGTCTAGTTACCTTTGGCTTTGGAGGATGTGGATTGGAACACACACACCGGGAATTGAACCCAGGTCTATCGGTTGGTAGTTTAACTACCATGACACAGGTCCACCTGCTCTCGTGGCTTCCAATTCAGGGTCAATCCAGAGATGCCTGTGCGTGGGTTTATTTAACTTGGGAATGTTAGGTTCTTTTATCAGGGTGAGACCTCCAAAAAGAAATGGACAGGAAACGGACTTCAAAGTTTAGATGTTGTATTGAAAAGAGTTGTTGCACCGGTACAGAGTTATCTCAGCACTGGGATCTTCGCTGGTCGCATGCAAACACCAGGAACAAAGAACCCAGACTTTCTTTGTTGTCTAACTTTTATAACCAGCCTAAGCCACCCCCATATGGGCAGTCCTGAACCTGGCTTGAGTCGGTGTCTATGTGAGCTGGCTGCAGGGTGGTGAAAGTGGGTGGGTTCGTGTTGTGTTCATGGTTGTTATGTAAAAATCTTATTGTGTGTGTTTATGTATGTAGTGTAGTTTCACGCAATAAAAACAGAGTGTTCCATCATGTTGATTCTTTTTCCAAATAGACATGAATACTTTGGTTTTATCAATTAAACATATAAAAAAGATCAGATGGTTTTATCAATTAGACAGCCGTAAAAGGATCTGATAGTTTTACCAAATACAAGGACATTTTGTCTGTCAGCCATTTTGAAAGGCAGTTAGGTTAAGATCAGATAGTTACAAGGACATTTTGGATGTGCGTCAGCCATTTTGCGTTATGTAGCATGGAACACTCTTACAAGAATGTTGTTGCATGCCAACAAACACACTGTCCTTGACAGATCCTTAGCCTGGTCTGAAGACTGGGCAATCCCAGATGATCTGGGTCTGAAGACCTGTTCCAACCTTCATCCTCCAGCACATCTGTTGGGTTACGAGTCATCGCCTCCTCCACCCGATCCGCCGTTGAGGACTGTTAGCTGTCTTGTGATCTGGGTTTCAGTTGGGCCTTCATGGTTACGGTAGCAGCCACGAGGCACACAATGTCCCCACCACATTTCACCCCAACAGGCAATCTCCTCCTTAACTCATTACCCAGGTGTCACGATGCGGACGAGGGGTTGGAGTTTGACCCCCACCCCTCTATATATCAAATGTGGAAAAACTGCCTTGCTCAAAAGTACCAAATCCTTTAAATGACTACAGAATCCAGATCTGATTCTGGATCTGGCAAATAGAAGACTGAGCCTCAGCAACACCTTTAAAGTCCAACTCAGCTGATTTCTACAAAAACTAAGGCTTGAGCTCAGATTCATTCTTTCATTGACCTCGTATGCTCCAAAGTTTGTCTGACTCAGAAAAGTGTTTTGCACGTAATCATGTTGACTATGCAAATATGAGTGTTGTTAGAGGTGAGCAATCTGCTTCGACATGAACTCTCTGATGTGCGTTTGATTAAACACTGATTCTATCTGTCTAATGAGTGCTGAGCGTACGCCATTTCACCTCAGGCTCCCAAAATAAAGGTTATAATTCACACCTGATACGATAAGACAACAAACAGCAGAAAAGCTTACGCAGTTAGCAGGCCACGCTAACCACCTCCTGTCTGAGAGTCAGTTACAAATGCTCTAATATGTTTTCCAGCATGCCCCTGTACAGTTGCTTTCTGTTCCAAAAAAACCTGCATCCTTGTTCCTGTTTTTTCATTCTAACTTTACTAATCCAGGAAATTGTTTCCACAGATCAAAGCTTTATCCTGAAAGGAACAAGGAAGTTGGACAAAAGTGACGCGGCCTCATATGTTATTATGAGCTGTGGTGATGGATGATAACAGATCTTTATCAGCTGGGTATTTAATGACTTGCCACATTGAACACGTCAATAAATCTGAGGCTTGTGTAACGACTGATTGAATTGTGGGCCTGAACTAATAGCTGTGAAAGAGATGAAAAATCTAATAAAAGAAACATTTTCATCTGACGTTGTTGATTTACTACTTCAATGCACAGATCCATTTCCATGACGGGCTAAGAAAACAAACTCATTAAATTTAGGTGTGACTCTAAAGCAAGCTATACCCTACACAATGATGCGATACAAATGTGTGTCATGGCCAGATCTTATAGAAACATGCACTGTATTAAGATAAGATAATATAAAGTAAGATATTTGCTGCTGGGTACATAAACACTAAAGTGAATAGATTACATGAAAAAATAATATATAAGTGAGTGTATATATATATATATATATATATATGGTAAAATTGCAGGATGAATCGCACAGTTCAGCTAATCCGATAATAGATAATTATCAAAGCTAATGTTATTTGCTAGCAGATTAGCTTTTCAAATAAGTTTTAAAGCCATCATCAGACCAATTATCTTCCGATAAATTTAGTTCCAGTAACTTTCAGTCCGATACCATAATTTTTGCTGATAAACTGAGCAAAGATTAACGGTCAAAAACATTTGTAAACCCTAAAATCAAGCATTTTAGTCCGCCTGTTGTGTATTTGTGGCAGACTGGTTGCCTGTCGCTTGCTGCTGATGTCATCATTAAGCACAAGACGTGATTGGCCGGTTGACGCAGGGAGCATTGTGGGTAGTGTAGTTCAGGTTCACTTTGAGATGAGACATGAGATGAGATTTATTGTCATTGTCATTACACAAGTGCAACAACAATGAAATTATGTTTACACTCCAATCGCATCAGACAAAATACAGCAATTAATCCATAATTATTACTAGTTTACCATAGTAATGGCACACATCAGAATTAAAGACAACACATATACATTTGACACTGTTTATGTGCACTGAACTTGATCCGAATTGAAGCAAGTGGGTGAAAGCCACAGCAGGAGGGGCCCGTGCCGCCCAGCTTGGGGAGTTAAAGGCTGTAGCAGTAAAAACTGGACTGCCTTCAAGGTGGCAGGGAGATAGCCAGGATGAGGGGAGTGGAGAGACACGGGGGTAATAGAGATGGAGGGAGGGAGACATGCGTGATGTGAAGCTGAGTTAAGTTTCTGTCAGTTTCTGTCGGTGTGTGTGTAAAGTCTGATGTTGCTAGGCAACAGCAGACTGGAGGGGGGGTAGATAGATGAGAAGGGGGAGCCGAATTCCTTCACCAAGGCCGTAGATCCTTCTGGGGGAAGAACAGGGCATTTGACCTTCAGGAGCAGATAAGGCTGCCTGTTGATGTTAGGCAGAGAGATACAGAATTCCATTTACTGCACCTCTGACTGTCTAGAGTCCAAATTGATGAAGAATATTCTCCAGTCCTCAGCAGCACATTCCTTTGCAATGCAGTGATATGCTCCAAGATGGTATCCATTTTGTGTTTGAGTTCAAGAGTTCACGCAGTCTGAAATTACACAGCATTGCCCAAGTCATTAATCATGATGGACAGATTAGGGGATGAGATTCTGGTAGCAGTCGTCTTTCTAATATTCCTGTAGGTCAGGGCAGCGCACAAACCAATCAGCGCCAAACCTCCCACCATAAAAGTGAATAGAAATGAATCCTCAACGTCTTCCACAGAGAGTGGAGACATGCAAGCAACGCCCCATTTCTCTCAGGCGTCAAGAGCATAGCCTGCTGGGTAGGTTCCATCAGAGCACGCAGGGTCCCCCAGCCCTGATTTCCTTTTCGAAAAAATGTTGTCAATAGCATTGAGAGAGCAGCTGATCAATTCCATGGATAATCCAAATCTTAATTTGAAGAATTCATAGTCTGGTGAAGATGGGAGTTTGAAGGTTGGAGCAGAGATAGAGAACAGAAAAAGGAAGAGAGGAGAGGGGAGGAATGCGACCGTCATTGCCGGAGTCCCAAGCTGTACTTTGGACTTACACTGTTACCGTCCGCTTGATACAAACAAAACAGACTAATTTTAACAATATTTTATTTTATTTTGTTTCTTTGTGGCTGACGAGATAATTTAATCTCCAAGACTCATGGCGCAGCTATGTGTACAGAGGGACTTTTCTTCACCGTTTAGACACTGTTGTGGATCAAAAAAAGGACACTTTATTTCTACAGATGAATCCCACTGAAACTAACAGGTAAGAATTTATATTTACTAACGTGTCTTTTACTCTACCAATCTGTTGTGTGGGCCACCAGAAGAGGAGGTACTGCTGGCCTACCACCAGAGGGCGCCCTGCCTGAAGTGCGGGCTTCAGGCACGAGAGGGCGCTGCTGCCTCACAGGAACAGCCCAGGTGACAGCTGTCACTCATCAGCTATGACAGCCGTCACCGATCATCTCCACTTCACCCCAGATAAAAGCAGGATGACACCTCCACCACGTCGCCGAGATATCGTTCTTCTAAGGAGGTAATATTCTCAGCCATAAACTAAACTGTATCTTAGTCTGAACTCTTTTTGCAGCCGCTTTCCTGTGGAGCCTTGTCAGCTGATTGGTGGTTTGTGAGAGTGCCGACGTCTTCGCCTCTCACTCTTTCCAGATAAGTGCTGAAACAGGAGCTGCACGAGTGTGTGATTTGAGGTGGAGGTGGAATTCCCACCGTTGTTGTTACTGGGTGTACACACACCCACACTTGACTGTCTTTGCTCTTCGCCAGCAGTACCAGATCCGACACGCGGAGACGGTGGCCACCTGGGGGATTTGGGACCTGGCGGCTCCAGTATCCTTCGGGTTCGGTGACGGAGGAAATCGTGTGGTTCCAGTTCTTCTTTAGACGGACGTCTCCTATCGTCGAGCCTGCCCACACGACACCTTTATCCATTGACTTTGTATCATTCTATAATCTGCTGTGTATGGTTGTGGCATTCACAACAGTAAAGGGTTCAAATTTGACTCCTTCTATTGTCCGTTCATTTGCGCCCCCTGTTGTGGGTCCGTGTCACTACACTTTCACAACAGGATATCTCGGCCAGCGTCATGGACTCCGAGGGGCGTCACCCAGCGATTGAACGGCCAATGGGAGAGCAGGGTGCACAGGCGTCTGCAGGAGGCGTGATTGGTGAGTTGCAGCACATCCTCACCGCCTTTACGGCTCGGTTGGATCAGATGACCGAGCAAAACATCCTCCTGAACTGCAGGGTGGAGGCTCTCTCTGCACAGGTGGCAGCGAGCGCTCAGGGTGCTGCTGCGGCTCCTCCTCCTGCCGACCCTGTGCAAGATATGAATGTTCCAGTGGTCGTTCAATAACCGCTCCCACCATCCCCTGAAGCATACATAAGCCCCCCAGAGCCGTACGGAGGTTGTGTGTGCGCGGACTTTCTGATGCAGTGTTCGCTCATCTTTGCACGTCCCGTCATGTACGCGTCTGATGCCAGCAAGGTGGCTTATGTTATTAACTTGCTTCGTGGTGAGGCACGCGCTTGGGCTACAGCGCTTTGGGAGCAAAACTCACGGCTCCTTACCTCTTATACTGGGTTTGTGAGGGAGTTCAGAACAGTGTTTGATCACCCTAACAGAGGAGAGACCGCTTCAACAGTGCCGCTGTCAATGCGACAGGGGCGCCGGCGCGCAGCCGAATATGCAGTCGACTTCCGCATCGCGGCTGCGAGGTCCGGCTGGAATAACGTTGCGCTCTGCGCCGCCTTCATAAATGGACTGTCGTCGGTCCTGAAGGAGCACCTGGTAGCTAAGGAAGAACCGCGGGATTTAGATGGGTTCCGCCCTCCCCACGCTCCACAGCCGCAGCGCTTCGTGGGGCAACAGCTCCCCCTGTTGACGTTGCTAGGGAGATGCACAGGGCCAAAATGAGAACAGCTGACAGAATGAGGAGGCTGGTCCGCGGGGAGTGTTTTCTCTGCAGCTCAAAAGAGCACATACAGAAAAACTGCCCCAAACGGCCAAAACGACAACACCCGCCCTTAGAGACTGAGCTAAGGGGGGGGGGTCATAACATTCACGTGGGACACACACATATTGCCACACGACTCCCAGTTACAATCCTGAGTGGGGATTTAACCCTTCAAGCCCCAGCACTGGTGGACACGGGGTCAGAAGGGAATCTGCTAGACAGCAGATGAGCAAGGGAGGTAGGGCTCCCTCTGGTGGCGCTTCCTTCACCATTGCAGGTGCGGGCACTAGATGGCACCCTTCTCCCTTTAATCATGCACAAGACACAACCTGTAACTCTGGTGGTGTCTGGGAATCATCGGGAGAAGATCGAGTTTTTTGTGACTCCTTCTACCTCCCGCGGGATTTTGGGCTTCCCGTGGATGTTGAAACACAATCCCTGGATTGATTGGCCGTCTGGGGTGGTGGTTCAGTGGAGCGAAACCTGCCATCGGGCGTGTTTAGGATCCTCGGTTCCTCCCGGTTTACATGCTAAGGAGGAGGTCAAAGTCCCTCCCAATCTGATGGCGGTGCCGGTTGAGTACCATGATCTTGCTGATGTCTTCAGCAAGGATCTGGCACTCGCCCTTCCCCCGCACCGTCCGTACGATTGTGCCATTGATCTGATTCCAGGCGTTGAGTTCCCGTCCAGCAGGCTGTACAACCTCTCACGACCTGAGTGCGAATCAATGGAGACCTACATCCGGGACTCATTAGCTGCTGGGCTGATCCGGAACTCCACCTCCCCGATGGGTGCAGGTTTCTTTTTTGTGGGCAAGAAAGATGGCAGACTCCATCCATGCATTGATTACAGGGGGCTGAATGAAATCACGGTTCGCAACCGATACTCGTTGCCGTTGTTAGATTCCGTGTTCACCCCCCTGCATGGAGCCAAAATCTTTACTAAGCTGGATCTTAGGAATGCGTATCACCTGGTTCGGATCCGGAAGGGAGACGAATGGAAGACGGCATTTAACACCCCGTTAGGTCACTTTGAGTACCTGGTCATGCCGTTTGGCCTCACCAACGCCCCCACGACGTTCCAAGCCTTGGTTAACAACGTCTTGCGGGACTTCCTGCACCGATTCGTCTTCGTATATCTGGACGATATACTCATCTTTTCTCCGGATCCTGACACCCATGTCCGGCATGTACGTCAGGTCCTGCAGCGGTTGTTGGAGAACCGGCTGTTTGTGAAGGGCGAGAAGTGTGAGTTTCATCGCACCTCTTTGTCCTTCCTGGGTTTTATCATCTCCTCCAACTCCGTCGCCCCGGATCCGGCCAAGGTCACGGCGATGAGAGACTGGCTCCAACCTACGAGCCGTAGGAAGCTGCAACAGTTCCTCGGCTTCGCCAATTTTACAGGAGGTTCATTAAGGAGTATAGTCAGGTAGTTAGCCCCCTGACAGCCCTGACCTCTCCAAAAGTCCCCTTCACCTGGTCAGATCGGTGCGAAGCCGCGTTCAGGGAGTTGAAACAGCGCTTCTCGACTGCACCCATCTTGGTGCAGCCCGATCCCAGTCGCCAGTTTGTGGTTGAAGTGGACGCCTCTGACTCAGGGATAGGAGCCATGCTATCCCAGAGCGGAGAGACCGATAAGGTTCTTCACCCGTGTGCCTATTTCTCCCGCAGGTTGACCCCAGCAGAACGGAACTATGACGTGGGCAATCGAGAACTCCTAGCGGTGAAAGAGACTCTTGAGGAGTGGAGACACCTGTTGGAGGGAGTGTCTGTGCCATTCGCGGTTTTCACTGACCACCGGAACCTAGAGTATATCAGGACCGCCAGGCGGCTGAATCCCAGGCAAGCCCGCTGGTCACTGTTCTTCGGCCGTTTTGACTTCCGAATCACCTAACGCCCCGGGACCAAGAACCAGAGGGCGGATGCCTTGTCCCGGGTGCATGAACATGAAGTCAAAACCGAGCTGTCGGATCCACCGGAACCCATCGTACCGGAGTCCACTATCGTGGCCACCCTTACCTGGGATGTGGAGAAGACCGTCCGGGAGGCCCTGGCACGGAGCCCGGATCCCGGAACAGGGCCAAAGAACAGACTATACGTCCCACCAGAAGCCAGGGCTGCCATCCTGGACTTCTGTCACGGGTCCAAGCTCTCCTGCCACCCAGGGGTGCGTAGGACCGTGGCAGTGGTCCGGCAGCGCTTCTGGTGGGCGTCCCTGGAGGCTGACGTCCGGGCTTACATCCAGGCCTGCACCACCTGCGCCAGGGGCAAGGCGGACCACCAAAAGGCGCAGGGACTCCTTCAGCCGCTTCCTGTGCCTCATCGCCCCTGGTCCCACATTGGTCTGGATTTCCTCACGGGCCTCCCGCCGTCCCGGGGGCACACCGCCATCCTCACGATAGTGGACCGGTTCGCCAAGGCGGCCCACTTCATGGCCCTCCCGAAGCTCCCGTCGGCACAGGAGACAGCGGATCTCCTGGTCCACCATGTCGTACGTCTGCATGGGATACCAACAGACATCGTCTCAGATCGTGGTCCCCAGTTTTCCTCGCAGGTTTGGAGAAGTTTCTGCCGGGAGCTGGGGGCCACCGTGAGCCTCTCGTCTGGGTATCACCCTCAGACCAACGGACAGGCTGAATGGGCTAACCAAGAGCTGGAGCAGGCCCTGCGATGTACCACATCCGCACACCCGACGGCTTGGAGTGAACACCTGGCCTGGATCGAGTATGCGCATAACAGCCAAGTGTCCTCTGCCACCGGCCTCTCCCCGTTCGAGGTGTGTCTGGGGTACCAGCCCCCTTTGTTTCCTGTGGTGGAGGGAGAGGTCGGTGTACCCTCGGTCCAGGCCCACCTGCGGAGATGCCGTCGGGTGTGGCGCACCGCCCGTTCGGTCTTGTTGAGGGCCCGGGCGAGGGCAAAGACCCATGCAGACCGTCGACGGTCCCCGGCCCCCGCATATCGGCCCGGGCAGGAGGTGTGGCTATCCACAAGGGACATTCCCCTCCAGGTGGATTCCCCCAAACTGAAGGACCGGTACATCGGGCCCTTCAAGATCCTCAAGGTCCTCAGTCCCGCCGCAGTGAGGCTCCAACTCCTGGCCTCACTGCGGATTCATCCAGTATTCCACGTTTCAAGGTTGAAACCACGTCTCACCTCACCCCTCTGTGCACCCGGTCCGGCGCCGCCTCCTGCCCGTATCATCGACGGGGAGCCAGCTTGGACAGTGCGCCGGCTCCTGGACGTCCGTCAAATGGGCCAGGGTTTCCATTATTGGGTGGACTGGGAGGGGTATGGACCCGAAGAATGCTCCTGGGTGAAGAGGAGCTTCATCCTGGACCTGGCCCTCCTGGCCGATTTTTACCGTCGCCACCTGGACAGCCTGAGGGGGGGGGGTCCTGTTGTGTGGGCCGCCAGAAGAGGAGGTACTGCTGGCCCACCACCAGAGGGCGCCCTGCCTGAAGTGCGGGCTTCAGGCACGAGAGGGTGCTGCCGCCTCACAGGAACAGCCGAGGTGACAGCTGTCACTCATCAGCTATGACAGCCGTCACCGATCATCTGCACTTCACCCCAGATAAAAGCAGGATGACACCTCCACCACGTCGCCGAGATATCGTTCTTCTAAGGAGGTAATATTCTCAGCCATAAACTAAACTGTATCTTAGTCTGAACTCTTTTTGCAGCCGCTTTCCTGTGGAGCCTTGTCAGCTGATTGGTGGTTTGTGAGAGTGCCGACGTCTTCGCCTCTCACTCTTTCCAGATAAGTGCTGAAACAGGAGCTGCACGAGTGTGTGATTTGAGGTGGAGGTGGAATTCCCACCGTTGTTGTTACTGGGTGTACACACACCCACACTTGACTGTCTTTGCTCTTCACCAGCAGTACCAGATCCGACACGCGGAGACGGTGGCCACCTGGGGGATTCGGGACCTGGCGGCTCCAGTATCCTTCGGGTTCGGTGGCGGAGGAAATCGTGTGGTTCCGGTTCTTCTTTAGACGGACGTCTCCTATCGTCGAGCCTGCCCACACGACACCTTTATCCATTGACTTTGTATCATTCTATAATCTGCTGTGTGTGGTTGTAGCATTCACAACAGTAAAGTGTTCAAATTTGACTCCTTCTATTGTCCGTTCATTTGCACCCCCTGTTGTGGGTCCGTGTCACTACACTTTCACAACACCAATCAATGCATTAATGGACATATTTTGGTTGTTTAAGCCGCAGGGTTCAAAACGTGTGAAAAAAGCAGAAGCTTTTTAGTTTGTGTATCTAATACCGAGATAAACTGTGACTTCTAATACTGTGTTTTACTGCTAGTGAAAGATGATGACAGTGCTTTGGGTTTTATTTTTTCATTCATTTCGTGCATTCTTATGTGTTTGTGATCCTTGAATTTACCCAGCAGCGAAAAGTGAAAGTGAATCTGGTTTATCAGAAGCCAACAGTGTAATGTGATGTGGCTGCGCCTGAATCATTACTCAAAGTTATTGGTTATCGGTTATCTGTAATAAAGATCAATTTTTTTTAGCAGTTTATCGGTTTAGCGTCATAAAAGATAACGTTTTAGTTATCGGATTAATGGTTATCAAAGCTAAATTTTTGGTTAGCTGTGCCCACCACTGGTAATAAAGTACAAAAAGTGACAGAAGATGCAGTTAAGAATGTAAAATCAGCAGGTGGTTATGTTGCTAAAAACATTTTAGTTTAGTTAGTTTAGTTTAGTTTAAAGTCTTTATTGTCCTTGCACAGTTATACAGTGTACACCAGCACAACGAAATTGGGGCACTTCATCCAGCAACACATATACAAACATACTAAATAAAGCACGAAGAGTGGAGAGCTGTGAGCCACTGTGCTATGTGCGCCGCCATCTTGGGACACAGTCCCAAAATTTTGAGGTATTATGCAGTCTTACTGCAGTTGGACTAAATGACCTGCAGAGGCATTCTGTTTTGCACCGAGGCGGTGCAGCAATCTATTATTGAAGGAGCCGTTTAAGGCTTCCACAGTCTCGTGTAAGGAGTGAGAAAGTATTGCAGTATTGAGTATTGCAACGTGCGGCGCAGTACAGGGCTGTGCATTTTGGTGAGACTGCAATGCAACAGTTTGAGCATGTTCAATATTTCAACTGGTGCTGTATTTCCTATATTACATCATAACGTGCACTGTGTGGTGTTACATAGATGTTACAAGCAGAGAGACACATACAGGGGTGTTCAGGTGTGCACACACAAAGACACATTTACACCTGAGCAAAACTGAACAAGCCAAATAAAGAAACAAACATAGTGAGGCATTACCTATACAACCAGTGTCCATCAGACTTCCATAAAGATTGTGTGTGAGGTGGAGATGCTTGTTTCTGTTGCTTAAAATCCAAATAGCAGCTGAAAAAAAAAAAAAAATAGAAGCTTTGCACCTCAAAGGACCCAACTTCTAAGGTAGTACACGACCATGGAGTATTGGAATCAGAGAGGACGAAATAGAAAAGAAAAAGTATAGTGCCTGAAATACCATCACATGCACTCCACATCGTGTCATTCCTTCCCACTTCTGCATGTACACAGCTCTCAGAGCTAATCAAATAGTAGATATATTTCAGTGTTTGTTTTTATCAAAATAAACACACAATAACATCGGTCACCCAGTGTCACTCTGTTTAGAATGTTCTATGTGCACTCAACTTGGCACAATGCACAATCTAATCAAATGTGGATACTAATTAATCAAATAGTGCAAACAAACTGTGTCTTGTGTGCCCACAGTGGTGTGTCCAGCGATCTACATGTATATGATAAAACATAGTTTTGTTATATAAGTCTTCTCTCTCTCACTCTGGACCACAGATGAGACCACAGCATGTGGACCACCAGCTCATGTCCTCCTCTTTTGCTGCAGTGTGCAGAGCAGATAGGGGTGCACGCTGTAATGTGCCTGCTTACATTATATTTACACAGTACTGCGTTACATTGATACAACATTGCTTTACTGTGGTATGGCACAGCATTACGTTGATATGGCGTCCTGTTACATTGGCACGGTGCTGCATTCTTACTTTGATACGGCACTGCATGAAGATACTGTGCTGCGTTACTTTGATACGGCGCTGCATTATGTTGATATGGTACTCCATCAGGTTGACACAACACAGCATTACATTGGTACAGTACTGTGCTACTTTGATATGGTATTGCATTATAATAAAGCAATATTTTAATATAACAACAGGGAGGTGATGGTCTAGTAGCTAAGCATTGGGCTTCAGACCAGAGGATCCTCGGTTCAAAACTCTGCCAGACTGGAAAATCACTAAGGACCCTTGGGCAAGGTCCTTAATCCCCTAGTTGCTCCTGGTGTGTGGTGAGCACCTTGCATGGCAGCACCCTGACATTGGTGTGTCTGTGTGAATAGGTGAATGTGAGGCATACTTGTAAAGCACTTTGAGTGTTGTGAAAGTGTAGGTACACGGACCCACAACAGGGGGCGTAATGAACGGACAATGGAGAAAGGTGAATAACAAGTTTTACTGTTGTGAAACGAGCACAACTAATACAACAACCAATAATTTGGGGTTTAGGTCGAAATCCGCTGGTGTCGTGTGGGCAGGCTCGAAGGTAGGAGACGTCCGTCCCAGTCGAACCGGAACCACCCAGATCTCCTCTGCCACCGAACCCTGGGAGTACTGGAACCGCCAAGTCCCGAATTCCCAGGTGGCCACTGCCTCCGCTCGTCGGATCCGGTACTGCTGGCGGGAGAGAGCAACAAACACACAGGTGTGGATGCGACAGCACCCAGTAAACGGAGAGGGGAGAAGCCGCCTCCACCTCTTGTCACTATACAGCAGGAAGGTGAGTACTTATCCAAGTAATTAGCTTTCAGTAGTCAGCTGTCCTGAAAAGGTTTAACAAGTTTTATCTGGTTATGCAGAATATGCGTGCAGAGAACGTTACCTCAATCTTAAGGCGATATCTCGGCACTGAGGTGGAGACGCCGTCCTGATGATATACCTCCGTGCTGAGTGGAGTCAGCTGTGTCCAGTAATGGGTGACAGCTGTCACCCTGACTGCTCTCGTAAGGCGGCAGCGCCCTCTGGTGCCTGGAGCCCGCACTCCAGGCAGGGCGCCCTCTGGTGGTGGTGGGCCAGCAGTACCTCCTCTTCAGCGGCCCACACAACATTGAGCTTCTGATGCAGATGGTAAAACGCTATATAAATGCAGTCCATTTAATGTTCCATTACACGGACTTGACACTGTGTTATGTTGATACTGTACTGCGTTTCACTGACACATTGATCAAATCAAATCAAATCAAATCAGTTTTATTTATATAGCGCCAAATCACAACAAACAGTTGCCCCAAGGTGCTTTATATTGTAAGGCACACAATAATTACGGAAAAACCCCAACGGTCAAAACGACCCCCTGTGAGCAAGCACTTGGCGACAGTGGGAAGGAAAAACTCCCTTTTAACAGGAAGAAACCTCCAGCAGAACCAGGCTCAGGGAGGGGCAGTCTTCTGCTGGGACTGGTTGGGGCTGAGGGGAGAGAATCAGGAAAAAGACATGCTGTGGAGGGGAGCAGAGATCAATCACTAATGATCAAATGCAGAGTGGTGCATACAGAGCAAAAAGAGAAAGAAACAGTGCATCATGGGAACCCCCCAGCAGTCTAAGTCTATAGCAGCATAACTAAGGGATGGTTCAGGGTCACATGATCCAGCCCTAACTATAAGCTTTAGCAAAAAGAAAAGTTTTAAGCCTAATCTTAACCCCTTAACGCCTGAATTTATATAGCTGTATATAAAAAAATGTTTTGTGTGTGTTTTTGCCTTTAAGTAGATGGTAAATAATGTTGAGATTATTAATTTCACTTTTGCACAAAAAATAAATAGTAATTTTGGTATTTTGGTAATAATTTATGTTATAATGTTATAATAATACTGGTATGTTGCAAATATGCGACAACAGGCATACTGGTCAATTTGGTATGTTGCATATTTGAGTCAAATATTGTAGCATATATGCGACAACAGGCGTTAAGGGGTTAAAAGTAGAGAGGGTGTCTGTCTCCCTGATCCAAATTGGGAGCTGGTTCCACAGGAGAGGAGCCTGAAAGCTGAAGGCTCTGCCTCCCATTCTACTCTTAAAAACCCTAGGAACTACAAGTAAGCCTGCAGTCTGAGAGCGAAGCGCTCTATTGGGGTGATATGGTACTATGAGGTCCCTAAGATAAGATGGGACCTGATTATTCAAAACCTTATAAGTAAGAAGAATAATTTTAAATTCTATTCTGGAATTAACAGGAAGCCAATGAAGAGAGGCCAATATGGGTGAGATATGCTCTCTCCTTCTAGTCCCTGTCAGTACTCTAGCTGCAGCATTTTGAATTAACTGAAGGCTTTTCAGGTAACTTTTAGGACAACCTGATAATAATGAATTACAATAGTCCAGCCTAGAGGAAATAAATGCATGAATTAGTTTTTCAGCATCACTCTGAGACAAGACCTTTCTAATTTTAGAGATATTGCGCAAATTCAAAAAAGCAGTCCTACATATTTGCTTAATATGCGCATTGAAGGACATATCCTGAACAAAAATGGTTCCAAGATTTCTCACAGTATTACTAGAGGTCAGGGTAATGCCATCCAGAGTAAGGATCTGGTTAGACACCATGTTTCTAAGATTTGTGGGGCCAAGTACAATAACTTCAGTTTTATCTGAATTCAAAAGCAGGAAATTAGTGGTCATCTATGTCTTTATGTCTGTAAGACATTCCTGCAGTTTAACTAATTGGTGTGTCTCATCTGGCTTCATGGATAGATAAAGCTGGGTATCATCTGCGTGACAATGAAAATTTAAGCAATGCTTTCTAATAATACTGCCTAAGGGAAGCATGTATAAAGTGAATAAAATTGGTCCTAGCACAGAACCTTGTGGAACTCCATAATTAACCTTAGTCTGTGAAGAAGACTCCCCATTTACATGAACAAGTTGTAATCTATTAGATAAATATGATTCAAACCACCGAAGCGCAGTGCCATTGATACGGTACTGTGTTAGATTGATACAGTACTGCATTACACTGATACTGTATTGTCTTACATTAATGCAGTACTGCATTACGATGATACAATGATATATTGACACATTGCTCTGTTACATTAACACTGCACTGCATTAAGTTGATACTGTATTACATCAATACATTGACACATTGTTCCATCACATTGAAACTGCAACACGTTATGTTGATGCGGTACTGTGTTACATTGATACAGTACTGTATTACGCTGATACGGAACTGTCTTACATTAATGCAGTACTGCATTATGCTGATACAATGATACATTGACACATTGCTCCTTTACATTAACACTGCACTGCATTAAGTTGATACAATACTATCTTACATTGATACAGTACTGTATTATGACAATACATAATAAAGTACTACGTTACAGTGATACAACACTGTGTTATGTTGATACAACACTGCATTACATTGATTCGGTACAACGTTACATTGATATGGTACGGTGTTATATTGAAACAGTACTGTGTTACAGTGATACAACACTGTTATGCTGATACAACACTGCATTACATTGATTCAGTACTACGTTACATTGATATGGTATGGTGTTATATTGATAAAGTACTACATTACGGTGATACAACACTGTATTATGTTGATACAACACTGCATTACATTGATTCTGTACTTTACATTGATATGGTACGGTGTTATATTGATACAGTACTACGTTAAAGTGATACAACACTGTGTTATGTTGATATGACACTGCATTACATTGATTCGGTACCACGTTACATTGATATGGTACGGTGTTATATTGATACAGTACTACGTTACAGTGATACAACACTGTGTTATGTTGATACAACACTGCATTACGTTGATTCAGTACTATGTTACATTAATATAGTACGGTGTTATATTGATACAGTACATTACAGTGATACAACACTGTGTTATGTTGAAACGACACTGCATTACATTAATTTAGTAGTACGTTACATTGATATGGTACGGTGTTATATTGATACAGTACAACATTACAGTGATACAACACTGTGTTATGTTGACACAACACTGCATTACGTTGATTCGGTACGTTACATTGATATGGTACAGTGTTACATTGATAGAGTACTGTGTTACAGTGATACAACACTGTGTTATGTTGATATGACACTGGATTACTTTGATTCGTTACAACATTACATTGACATGGTACTATGTTATTTGATACAGTACTACGATACATTGATACATTACTGTGTTATAGTGATACAACATTGCATTACGTTGATTCAGTACTACGTTACACTGATATGGTACAGTGTTATATTGATACAGTATAACACTGGAAACACTGGATTACATTGATATGGTACGGTGTTATTTTGATACAGTACTACATTACAGTGATACAACACTGTGTTATGTTGATAAGACACCGCATTACATTGATTCGGTACAATGTTACATTGATATGGTACAGTGTTACATTGATACAGTACTACATTACAGTGATACAACACTGTGTTATGTTGATACAACACTGCATTACGTTGATTCAGTACTACGTTACATTGATATAGTATGGTGTTATATTGATACAGTACATTACAGTGCTACAACACTGTGTTATGTTGATATGACACTGCATTACATTGATTCAGTACTACGTTACATTGATATAGTACGGTGTTATATTGATACAGTACATTACAGTGATACAACACTGTGTTATGTTGATACGACACTGCATTACATTAATTTAGTACTACGTTACATTGATATGGTACGGTGTTATATTGATACAGTACAACGTTACAGTGATACAACAGTGTGTTATGTTGATACGACACTCCATTACGTTGATTCAGTACTACGTTACATTGATATAGTACGGTGTTATATTGATACAGTACAACATTACAGTGATACAACACTGTGTTATGTTGACATGACACTGCATTACATTGATTCGGTACAACGTTAAATTGATATGGTACAGTGTTACATTGATAGAGTACTGTGTTACAGTGATACAACACTGTGTTATGTTGATATGACACTGGATTACTTTGATTCGTTACAACATTACATTGACATGGTACTATGTTATTTGATACAGTACTACGATACATTGATACATTACTGTGTTATAGTGATACAACATTGCATTACGTTGATTCAGTACTACGTTACACTGATATGGTACAGTCTTATATTGATACAGTATAACACTGGAAACACTGGATTACATTGATATGGTACGGTGTTATATTGATTAAGTACTACATTACAGTGATACAACACTGTTATGTTGATACGACACTGCATTACATTGATTCGGTACAACGTTACATTGATATGGTACAGTGTTATACTGATAAAGTACTACGTTACAGTGATACAATACTGTGTTATGTTGATACAACACTGCATTACATTGATTCGGTAGAACGTTACATTGATATGGTACGTTGTTATATTGATACAGTACTGTGTTACAGTGGTACAACACTGTTATGCTGATACAACACTGCATTACATTGACTCGGTACAACGTTACATTGATATGGTACAGTATTATATTGATACAGTACTACGTTACAGTGATACAACACTGTGTTATGCTGATACGACACTGCATTATGTTGATTCAGTACTACGTTACATTGATATAGTACAGTGTTACATTGATACAGTACAACATTACAGTGATACAACACTGTGTTATGTTGATACGACACTGCATTACATTGATTCAGTACTACGTTACATTGATATAGTACGGTGTTATATTGATACAGTACAACGTTACAGTGATACAACACTGTGTTATGTTGATACGACACTGCATTACGTTGATTCAGTACTACGTTACATTGATATTGTATGGTGTTATATTGAGACAGTACAACGTTACAGTGATACAACACTGTGTCATGTTGATACGACACTGCATTATGTTGATTCGGTACAACGTTACATTGATATGGTACAGTGTTATTTGATACAGTACTACAATACATTGATACAGTACTGTGTTATAGTGATACAACATTGCATTACGTTGATTCAGTACTACGTTACACTGATATGGTACAGTGTTATATTGATACAGTATAACACTGGACACACTGGATTACATTGATACAGTACTACATTATGTTAATACGTAGTTATACATTGTATCATTGTGTAGTGTATCGCTGGCTTAAGATTCGGGAGCAGATCCAGAACATGTTTTTTTTCTTTTATGTCAATATTCTGAGCTTGGGCATTTTGCTGTCATTTTGCTAATCTTCTTGTGACATGATGTATGGATTTCAACGGAACAAATTTTTAGCTTGTTAGCTTAGTTTGTTTTTTTATCGGTCTTGTGAAATTATTTGTATTCAGTAACTCCTGAGCTTATATGGTAAATAAAATTTTGCTATTTTGCTAAATGTAACATTTTTCTTTAGAAAATAATTAATAGCGTTTTTACTTGGCTGATGTATTGAAAAAAATGTACTATGAGTGTAGTTTGCCTTTTTTTTCTTAATGACTCATTAAGGCTCCTTGGTACTTTAGAAAGTGGAGGGAAATCAGTACAAAACTGTGGGACTTGGTAACTATGACTATTTCATAGGTTTAAAGGTCAAAGGGTTGGAACGTGTCGGGGTTAATACAGTTAAAAGTTATTGGTGATTTTATGCCATCTACTGAGTGCCTGTCCAGATGTGTGATTTGTTTCACTAACTGGCTTTGGATTGAAATCCAACAAAAGCAAAACCAAAGTACACACCAAGGTTACGTTATCAGTGTATCTGTTTTTGCAAACTACTTTATTCTGCCAACAGACAAAAATCAATTCACCTGATCAGACACAAAGTGAAGCCTGCGGCCGTGATAACAGCAAACTGTGTTGACATGAGGCGCGCGTGTGCGGCTGTTGCAATCAAACGTGAGTTACTGAGGCAAGTGACTGACAGGGCAGCGTTCCTGTGTCAGCAAAGACTGGAAGACAGCCTGCTAGAAGCTGAGTGTAGATCCCAGCTGAGGAAACCAGCCAGGAGCTGTCAATGAGAATCGGGCAGCGCAGTCTCATTTGAGGGCGCTAAAGGGTTAAAATATGACGCATATGATGCAATAATCCTACATCCGGGGACGGCCCTTGAATGTCCCCACCAGAAACACGGCGCTTTCTCTGAGTTTTCGGACAAATTACACGGCAAACAAAGTGAAAATGCAAAGAAAAAGTGATGACACGGTGGAAAGTGGACATGTGTTTATGACCCGGAGCTCAAACATGTCGAGGCGGTTGTGCAGGTGAGAGAATGCAGCTACTCTGACTAGGTACATTCTCACAGATTGTTATGACTCAGCAGCACAAAATACACATTAATCTATTGGTTTGTCATATTGTCATGAAAAGTGCAACATTTTCATCATGGGATCACGAATTCATTCTAATTCATTCTGTGATGGCTGCACGTAATTATAAGTGCAGCAGGGGGGTCGGGGGTGGTTTTGGTTAGGGTTGGAGGTAGGAGTAGGGTTAGTAAAGCCTAGGTTACACAGAGACGGTTTTGTCGGCGGGTCGTATGCAGACCGACGTTCGCGGTAGTTCCGGCTGTTTTCACGGTTGAAAGGGGCGGTGTCTTGCCCGCCGTACCAGTCGCAAATACGCGGATAAAATGCCGCTAAGTCCGCCGAATAACGCGCCGATTTGACGCCGTAGCATCCGGCACACGTCAGGCAACGGGGGTTAATACCCAGTTCTATCCCTTACAATTGCAGGTTAAGACGCAGGTGAGAACGGCGGTATTCTGCTGCCGCCGATAATGCCTTGTGGACCGCTGGTTGTTACCCAGGTTTTAACCCAGGCAAACAGGGAAAATCCCGCGTCACTCCAGGATCATTGGAATATTAGGCACCGCCCCCAGAGTATCCTGTATAATAAGCTGGTTCTGCACACATTTTCATCATTCTGGAGTTGCTAGCATAGCTGTAGAAGGAGCACCATGGACTTCAACTTCGACATGGACATGCCCATGGACATAGATTAAGCTGAGGCCTTGCATGAGGCAACAGGCACCATGCTAGAACTTGGTCGAGGTGTACTCCAGATCGTACAACTATACAGAGAGCTAATAAATCAGCATCAGCTGGATAGGCAGGCAGCAGCTGAAGAGAGGAGGAGGAGGAGGACGAGGAGAAGGCAGAGGAGATGGTGGGTCAAAAGTTGGCTGGCACGAAGGGTGGACCAGGGACATTATGACAATTTGATGAAGGAGCTTGAGCTGGAGGATACTGCAGCATTCAAGAACTTTATGAGAATAGAGCCTGCAATGTTCCAAGAGATTCTGCAGAGGATCACACCTAGGATAGAGAAGCAAGACACCTTCTGGAGGAAAGCACTGGAACCTGGAGTCAAATTGGCTATCACCATCTGCTTCCTGGCAACAGGCGACTCGTACAAGTCCTTGATGTTTATAACTTTCGAGTGCACGCCTCCACCATCTGCAAATTCATCCAGCCAGTGTGTGAGGCCATCATAGCTGAGTATAGCAGCGAACTGGTGTCTTGTCCTAAAACTCCAGAGGCGTGGTTGCAGGTAGCTCAGGGGTTTGAATCCAAGTGGAATCTACCTCACTACATAGGAGCTATTGATGGAAAACACACTGCCATGAAGTGCCCTAAGAATGCTGGCTCCCTCTTCTACAACTACAAGGGGTTCCACTCCATAGTCCTGATGGCATTGGTCGATGCTGACTACAAGTTCCTGGCCCTGGACGTTGGTGCTTCAGGATCTGGATCGGATGGTGGTATCTTCGAGGGTACAGACCTGAAACGGTGCATGGAAGATGGATCCATTGGCCTTCCACCTCCTTCTCCGCTGCCTGGTGGTGACAGACCTGTGGGTTACTACATTGTGGGTGATGAAGCATTTCCACTGAAGACATGGCTAATGAAGCCGGTGCCTAGCAGAAACCTCACCATTGAAGACAGGATCTACAACTACAGGATGTCCAGGGCCCAGCGGGTGGTCAAGAATGCCTTCGGCTTGCTGAGTAGCCAGTAAGTTCACATATAGAGAAGCTAAATGCAATGTACACATGGTTGGGGCCAGAAGATAATTTGTAATTCTGTGTTTTCAGATTCCGATGTCTCCTAACCACACTGCCACAAGAGCCCGATAAGCTGGAGTCCATCGTGCTAGCCTGTTGTATTCTTCACAACCTCATGCGCACACGGTATCCTGCCCTGCAGAATGACATGCTGGACAGGGAGGATCCAGAGACCCACAATGTAGTCAACAGGCCTTGGCGAGAATCCACAGCAGCACTGTTGTCCCTACAGTCTTGGATGGGCAGTCACAACGCTTCACATCAGGCAAGACAACTTAGAACGTACCTCGTACAGTACTGCAACACTGCAGGCAGCGTCCCATGGCAACAGGACAAGATTTAAATATGTACAGGACTACATATCTAAGTATTGCTCATTAAATTTCAGCATGCTAGTAAAAATTGTATATATATGTCTGCATGCCAATGCAACTGTACATTCTTCCTGTTGAATTTAATAAAGTTGTCCAGTACAGATGTTGTAGTCCCAATACACATCTTTATAATTACATGTCCTTTGAAAGTAGGCCCACAACAAACGCAAATATTGCCCCAGCAAGTGGTTCTTTTTCCTTGAAAATGTTGTGTAATTTTTGCAATTTAGTTTACACGTTATCTGGTGATGTTAATAATGTGTAAATAAAGTATGTTAATACAGTATGTTCAATGTACTTTTCATACAGTTGTGTGTGTGTGTGTGTGTGTGTGTGTGTGTGTGTGTGTGTGTGTGTGTGTGTGTGTGTGTGCGTGAGAGAGAGTTGTATGTGTGTGTGTGTGTGTGTGTGTGTGTGTGTGTGTGTGTGTGTGTGTGTGTGTGTGTGTGTGTGTGTGTGTGCGTGCGTGCGTGAGAGAGAGTTGTATGTGTGTGTGTGTGAGATGGGGATGACACTTTTCGCAGTATTTCACTGGGCATGACACCATTTCAGAATGTTTTTCCATCTGCTTTTTCACTTGGGATGACACTTTTTCACAAACAAGTTTGGTCACAATCCCTTACCATTGATTACTACATATACTTTAATAAGTTTTCAAAAAATTTTTTAAGAAACAATCAAGAAAAAAGCAATCACATATAACATAAGAAATAGCCCATAACCCCCCCCCCCCCAAAAAAAAACACCCATCACAAATAACAAACAAAAACAATGACCAAATGACAAAAGTGTTGAAATGTCACTGGGAAGTGGAACTGAGATTCAGCCCCTTGCCGATATCCTTCAACATGTTTTCCACGCCGGAGGTGGAAAACTCAGGAATGTCAAGGCTGTCATTCGCTGCGCTGGCGGATGCAGCCAGCTGGTTCGATGTGCCGGGCTGGGGCTGGGACAGTGTGGGCCAGTGTGTGGACGACACATTGCGGAGGGTATGGTACTGGGAGACTGGTACTGGGTGCTGCTGGCCGTGGGTGGGTGGTGGTCCGGCGTTCCAATAGCCCTTGGAAGGGCTGGAGAGAGAGAGAGAGAGAGAGAGAGAGAGAGAGAGAGAGAGAGAGAGAGAGAGAGAGAGAGAGAGAGAGAGAGAGAGAGAGAGAGGGAGTTTTGTGTGTGAGAGAGACAGAGTGTGTTGGTGTTTGTTTTTGTGTGTGTGTGTGTGTGTGTGTGTGTGTGTGTGTGTGTGTGTGTGTGTGTGTGTGTGTGTGTGTGTGTGTGTGTGTGTGTGTGTGTGTGTGTGTGTTTGTTTTTGTGTGAGAGATGTGTGTGTGTCCACAAAGGGAAATTGGAAAATGCATTATCGAACTGAAAATGCAACAAGTGGAAACCCAGGTGGCAAGTGGAGGAAGGAAATGAAGGAATGTTTGATACTTACTTTGCCCAGTAGGTCCTCGGTGTCCGACAGCCTCTTCCTTGACTTGAAGGGCCCTCCCTTGCTGGTCCGCTTTTTTGGGGTGAATGCATCCGACACCTCGTCGTCAAGGAAGACCTGCAATGGAGCAGACTCTTCTTCATCACTGGTGATGGGCGAAGGTGGGGTGGCGCGCTTCCTGGATGTTGAGCCAGAAGCAGTGGGTAAATCCTGCAACAGAAGACCAATTGCCATGTCAAAGCTGCAGCAATATAGTAATAACATATGGCAGATGTACAAGGCAAATTTGTCGCAAATACGAGGTCTGTCCGTAAAGTATAGGTCCTTTTTATTTTTTTCAAAAACTATATGGATTTCATTCATATGTTTTTACGTCAGACATGCTTGAACCCTCGTGCGCATGTGTGAGTTTTTCCACGCCTGTCGGTGACGTCATTCGCCTGTGAGCACTCCTTGTGGGAGGAGTCGTCCAGCCCCTCGTCGGAATTCCTTTGTCTGAGAAGTTGCTGAGAGACTGGCGCGTTGTTTGATCAAAATTTTTTCTAAACCTGTGAGACACATCGAAGTGGACATGGTTCGAAAAATTAAGCTGGTCTTCAGTGAAAATTTTAACAGCTGATGAGAGATTTTGAGGTGATTCTGTCGCTTTAAGGACTTTTCACGGTGCGAGACGTCGCGCAGCGCTCTCAGGCAGCGTCATCCGCCTGTTTCAAGCTTAAAACCTCCACATTTCAGGCTCTGTTGATCCAGGACGTCGTGAGAGAACAGAGAAGTTTCAGAAGAAGTCGGTTTCAGCATTTTATCCGGATATTCCACTGTTAAAGGAGATTTTTTAATGAAAGACGTGCGGGCGGATTGCAGCGTCGGCTTGCAGCCGCCGCGACGCTCCGTCACAGGAAAAACACCTCTGTTGGAAGCCTTGAGGACAAGTTGGAACATCTCCAGCTGATAAACAATTTCTCATATACTCACTCCACTGAAAGCCATCAAAAGCCAACTGGATTTTAACAAATGGTTATCAACACGGAGGTGTTTTTCCTGTGCCACCGCGCAGCGTCGGCTGCGTCCCGACGCGCGGACCCGTCCGCACGTCTTTCATTAAAAAAATCTCCTTTAACAGTGGAATATCCGGATAAAATGCTGAAACCGACTTCTTCTGAAACGTCTCTGTTCTCTCACGACGTCCTGGATCAATAAAGCCTGAAATGTGGAGGTTTTAAGCTTGTAACAGGCTGATGATGCTGCCTGAGAGTGCTGCGCGACGTCTCGCACTGTGAAAAGTCCTTAAAGCGACAGAATCACCTCAAAATCTCTCATCAGCTGTTAAAATTTTCACTGAAAACCAGCTTAATTTTTCGAACCATGTCCACTTCGATGTGTCTCACAGGTTTAGAAAAAATTTTGATCAAACAAAGCGCCAGTCTCTCAGCAACTTCTCAGACAAAGGAATTCCGACGAGGGGCTGGACGACTCCTCCCACAAGGAGTGCTCACAGGCGAATGACGTTACCGACAGGCATGGAAAAACTCACGCATGCGCACGAGGGTTCAAGCATGTCTGACGTAAAAACATATGAATGAAATCCATATAGTTTTTGAAAAAAATAAAAAGGACCTATACTTTACGGACAGCCCTCGTATTTACCCCAACCTTCCTCCCTTGGCGTTTGATCTGCTTCCCACAGCAGCTGAAGTTCCTCAATATCCATGACTCCTTCTCCGTGACAGCTTTCGGTTGGACGCCGGAGGGAGGGGGCTTGGACAGCTTCCCGAATGCTGTCCTCATGGACTCAAGCCAGGTCTTCAGTTGCTGGGCCGTGCAGGTGGTGGCGAGGGTCCTGGCGAGGTCTCCCAGCATGCGACCACTCTGCTGGGTGTCCCTGTTGAACAGAAATCAGAAAATGCATTATTGAAAAGTGAAAGTGCAGTGGAGAGACATGATAGTAGCAAGATATGAAAAATATGCTGAAATGTGATCAGACACTCACTTGTAGTCTTTGTGGGCCTTGTCCCAGAACACGGGATGGCTGTTGAAGAAGTCTGCAACCAACTGTTCGTCCTCCTTTGTCAGCTGCAGTTTCTCCTTCTTGGCCCGGACGTGGACTTCCTCCCCAGCAGGCTGCTCTGTGGATTCACCTGGCTCTACAGCAGGAGCAGCTGGAGCAGCAGGAATACAGGCCTCTGCAGGGGGAGGGGGAGGAGGAGGATCATCCACAGCCTCTTCCTCCATTTCCACCTCCTCAACATGTTGCTCCACTGCTGCTTTATCGATGCAAAAATACCTGGAGCGTCGTTCTTCTTCCATCTTCTTCAGGTCGAGCGTCGCACTTGCGTTTATATACTGACCTCCGCCTGGCGAACCGGGGGGTGGCGTTTAGAACGGCGTAATGTCCGCTAGCGCCGCCGTTTGGTCTGGCTGTGTCGCCAGCTAAAACGCCATTGTGTACGCCAATGTGGGCTCTATCGCTGTTTTATACGCCATTGGTTAGGGATACCCCGCCGGCCACCGATAACGGTGGTTGAAACTGCGGCACTACAGGAAGGGGCAGGATGAAACGGCGATTAAACAGTATCAAACGCCGTTGTTCGCGTTGTCTCCATCGTCACGCCAATTCTCCGGGAATTATTCGACATGTTGAATAATTTTTTCGACTATTCCCAGTGAAGCCAGAACCAAACCACGCCCCCGTGCGCCGGCGTTAACAATGGTGTTTAATCCCTAAGATGGCCCGGAGGGGCCAAAATCTCTTCCGGAACGCTTCCGGGAGAGCTTACCGTCTGTGTGTAAACGGGGCTTAATAGTGAGTTAAAAAAAAAAAAAACATCACGCAAATTTGAATCATTTTGTGATGGGAGGATGAAAAAAAAACGTGAGACTGAGCTGGTAAAATCTTACCAACACGACCTCTCCCATTTGCCTCGTCTTCCCTTCTCCACCCAGAACCGAAAAAACAGCATTTTTCGCGACTGCTTCGGGTGATTGCAGCCGAAAACAAAACAGTACACCATTTTCCCGCTAGAAGTGACACTGTGTGTGTATTGCACAATGGCAGGCTGTCCCCGGAAGTGGACAAATCCCGCGATCTCACGCAGGGGTTCAAACGAGACTGCACCGCCCTATTGTCACCTTGGAGGATGAGTCTGATGAGAACTCAGATTGTACTCCACCCCTACAGGAGTCATGACCCCTGCCAATTACATCTCCCCATCAAACCCTTCTTCAAGTGTCACCCCAAATAACAAAATCATGGATTTAAATGAGTATTAAAGACCCAATCGTCTTGAGCAACTTCAAATGAATCGTGCACTCAGTAAGTCCCTTCATGGCAACTTCAAAAAAGTCCCCTAAACGATGAGTCACCAGACTGTCATCCCTGTTTTTATGAGTTGTTTGTAGTTGTGTGGACTCCCAGTTAATTGTCTTACTCATATGTGGCTGAAGCTTCCGCTTGTGAGTTCTGGAAGAAAACGTAGTGATGAAGCGGTGTTATAGCTCCGTTGAAGTCTGACATTTGTCAGGTGGACAGAAAATTTATGGTGCCCTGAGAAAATACCCTCTTTAAATTTTTTTAAATATTTGATCAGCATTGCAGTTTATGGAGGGGGCGTGGTTTAGTGCCACTGGTAGAGGGACGGCAAATGATGTGCAACTGTGGCACAGTGCCAGCTGCTTGTGCACTATGAGCAATTATACAGCTATCTAAGTTCTATTTGGTTCCTAGCAGGAAGTTTGGAGAAATTAAATAAAATAGATGACAAAAGTAAAGTGGTTTGCATTGTGTGCACTGTAAAATCACCAAGAAGGGGAATTAAAAGTAGTTTGAACAGTACAAGCTGTGTTCATGAGATTGCATGAGTTTATAAAACAGTGTTCACTGTCGTGGGACATTTGAGAATATTTAAAATATCTCCCCCCCCATTTGGGTACAAATGGGGGTGGGTGGTGTAGTGTACCTCGACTCGGTTCAGGAAGGGGTTCGTTTTCCTGTGTGTGCATTTATGACAGAGACAGATCACAACTAAACTTGATGTCCTTCACAGAACGTCTAAAGAAATAATAATGAATAGAAATAAAATGCATTCAAAGTCATTGCACGTTTTAACACTTGCAGTTTCTGGACATACAGATTACTTAGTACTCAGTGGCAGCCAGTATTCAAATACCTGTGTGTTCTACTTGGTATTCATGCATATAAAAACATGATACTTTACTTGCACTTAGAAAAAAGTGAAAGAAATGGATTGTGCACATTAACTTTCTGCTTTAAGTTTTCTTAAAATACATATCTGTAAGTGAAAATACTTTTTTTTGTACTACAACCCCAATTCCAATGAAGTTGGGACGTTGTGTAAAATGTAAATAAAAACAATAAAATGATTTGCAAATCCTCTTCAACCTATATTCAATTGAATACACCACAAAGACAAGATATTTAATGTTCAAACTTTATTGTTTTTGTGCAAATATTTGCTCATTTTGAAATAGATGCCTGCAACACATTTCAAAAAAGCTGGTACAGTGGTATGTTTACCACTGTGTTATATCACCTTTCCTTCTAACAACACTCAATAAGCGTTTGGGAACTGAGGACACTAATTGTTGAAGCTTTGTAGGTAGAATTCTTTCCCATTCTTGCTTGATGTACGACTTCAGTTCTTCAACAGTCCGGGGTCTCCGTTGTCGTATTTTGCACTTCATAATGCACCACACATTTTCAATGGGCGACAGGTCTGGACTGCAGGCAGGCCAGTCTAGTACCTGCACTCTTACTACCAAGCGTGGCTTGGTAGTAAGAGTGCACATGGTAGAGTTTTAACTTGCACTTGTAGATGTAATGAGGAACTGTGTTAACTGATAATGGTTTTCTGAAGTGTTCCTGAGCCCACACTGTAAGATCCTTTACACAATGATGTTGGTTTTTAATGCAGTGCCGCCTGAGGGATTGAAGGTCACAGGCATTCAATGTTGGTTTTCGGCTTTGCCACTTACATGTAGAAAGTTCTCCAGATTCTCTGAATCTTCTGATTATATTATGGACTGTAGATGATGGAATATTTAATTTCCTTGCAATTGAACGTAGAGAAACATTGGTCTTACACTGTTGGACTATTTTTTCTTCACGCAGTTGTTCACAAAGTGGTGATCCTCACCCCATCTTTGCTTGTGAATGGCTGAGACTTTTGGGGATGCTCCTTTTATACCCAATCATGACACTCACAATTAGTGTCCTCAGTTCCCAAATGCTTATTGAGTGTTGTCAGAAGGAAAGGTGATGTAACATAGTGGTAAATATACCACTGTCCCAGTTTTTTTGAAATGTGTTGCAGGCATCCATTTCAAAATGAGCACAAAAACAATAAAGTTTATCAGTTTGAACATTAAATATCTTGTCTTTGTGGTCTATTTAATTGAATATTGGTTGAAGAGGATTTGCAAATCACTGTATTCTTTTTATTTACATTTTACACAATGTCCCAACTTCACTGGAATTGAAGTTGTACTTAGATGAACTTGATGTTTTTAACGAACCTAATACATTTTGTGGACCATTTTGACAAATTTTAAGCAACAGTGTGTTGAACGGGCATCATGGTGACTTAGTGATTAGCACTGTTGCTTCACAGCAGGAAGGTCATAGGATCGATTCCCACCTGTGGCCTGTCTGTGTGGAGTTTGCATGTCCTCCCCGTGTTTGTGTGGGTTCCCTCAGGGTGATTCGGTTTCCTCCCACATCCAAAGACATGCAGGTTAGATAAAGTGGAAACTTTAAATTATCCGTAGGTGTGCGTGCAGGTGTGTATGCGTTTGTTTGTCTGCATATGGCCCTACGACAGACTGGCGTCCTGTCCAGGGTGTACCCTGCCTCGTGCCGTATGACTGCTGGGATAGTCAATATGTCCCTTTTGGGCAACCATGTCAAATGGCGGCCTCCATGAGAGATAACCATCATCCCAACTCTACAAGTTCATTAATCTTAATACATTTTATTCCATGGATATGAAAACAAACCTGTGGCATAACAGCTATGTATAAATCAGAACTCAAACATTTGCAATTCTTGCAACAATCTTTAAAACAGGAATCAATCCATCCTTCCATCAATCATCCATCCTAGTCTTATGCGCTCCTTTCTCCCGCTCCCCCTCCATCCCTTCAGATGTGTACAAACTGAAGTCAGGCTACATTCTTTCACACTCCGCACAGGTTCACACAGTCTACAGTCCTACTTGGTGTAGCTCAGTAAGCTGGGACTAATCCGGTCTTGCCCCAGCAAATGAAACTCACTAAAGACTAAATATGTTTCAACAATACAAACAAGATGTTTCTTTAGCTAATATGAACATGGAGGAGAAGGGTCAGCATGGGCATGTCAGAACAAGCCCCGTTCCCCATCGTTCTCTGTCTTGTCAGAGGTCAGACCTTCTTGTGAGCTCAATGGTTGTGGCCACCGCTTTGTACACTAAACTGGATGTTGTCTAGGAGGCGAAAGCACAAGTGGCAACCTCCAGTGGTGACAGATGAAGCCAAGACAGAAATGCCAAATCTTGCAGTTCTACACAGTAAATTTTGCAGAGTAAAACTTACTCTACTGGGAAAACATTTGGTCCCAGTCCAAATAGAGTTAAATATACTCTATCACAGTGCTAAATCAACTCTATCACAGTGTAAAATCAACTCTTATTGGAATAGAAACACTTGATTTGACAAGACGGTAGAGCTGATTTCACTCTACAATAGAGTGCATTTTACTCAATTTAGACTGGGACCAAATGTTATCCTGGCAGAGTCACTCAGCAAAATTTACTGTCTACCAGAAAGACTCTGGAGGCAAGTTAAAGTTGATCATTTCAATACATTAAGATAGTGTACAGAACGTTATTGTAGTCTTTGGCATAGTAGTCTTTAGCATCTTAACCTATCATAGTAGAGAGAAGGGTTGAGATGATTCCAAATACTGTCATTGGAAAAGGGGTGAAGCCTGACTCCCAGGCAGTAGACAGGGCCTAATTGGTGGTGGTGGGGTGGAGGAGAGAACATCCTATCGGTGATCTGTGAACAATGTGATATGTGAGATGAGTTAAAATTTTGAATTTTTTTAAGGAATGTGCGTGTTTCCTATTGGTTGAGAGTTAACAACGGGGAACACCTGCTTCTGTGAGGAAATTACAGCTGTTATGTAAATGATTTTGAATGAATACTTGAGTCTTCTGGGAGAAGTTATGTTACGCTGCATTTCCTTGAATACCTAATTGAGGCTGCCTCAAAATGTGTGTCATGGCTCATGTTAAAATGTGGACCTTTATAGCATAAATAAACATGTTTGTTACCTGGCACAAAAAAGTTCTCTCTAGCTAGTTTTGCTGTTGTATGTAAACACACGGGCGAGCGCGTGCGTACACACACATATACGTGTATCACCTGTTTAAGCTATCTTACGCTACAAAGTTATGAGTAATAAGGGTATGGTTAATTTAAGTGACAGCTAATGTATGCCAGTGGCTCTAGCAGTTGCCTGCTAGCTGCTAGCAGTGGCTGCTAGCTGCTATTGACTTCAATGTGTTTGTCCTTGGTTTACTGTGTGGTTAACAGTTATGACAAACTCTCTAATGAGTCGGTGGCTCGGTGCTCCAGTATTTTCAGTATTTGTATTATTTAATTAGTATATTAACACTGTGAGCAATAATTAGCAGGTACTGAGAGCTTGGTGACATTATCTCCACTGCTATTCCTAAGGCAATTTCCTGCTCATAATTTTTAGTATCCGGGATCTACGCCATCTGCTACTAAAATAACGGGACAGTCTGCAAAAAATATGCGCTAATAAAACAACTGAACCAGCACTACTTAGCCTGTTGGCTTTAGCTTGTTTGGCAACTCCAAGATGAGAGTGTGTTCGGGGTTTATTTGTCCTGCCCACCCGTGCCAGTCTTGCCCCCCATTTACCCATTTATGGGTTGGCTGGGGAGGTACAAATGGGAATATTTGGAACTGCCATATTTGAGTTTCAAAGCAGATCATCAAAAAACAAAAATAGCTAGAAGCACTCAGAGAGCGCAAACCTCCGCCAAGGCCATAGGGTCACTGACGTCACATGGAATACCCTTTGGCAATGAGACTTATTCCATGTCGTTTCATGCATCTACCGTCATGTTTCAGATTCAGTGGTTAAACCCTTAGATCTTCAGCAAATATATTTATAAAGAGAAACTGCATGAACTACACAAGTTTCTTTGATTTTCTAATACGTTTATTCAATGAGGAGAAACAAATGCTAAATTATTGTGTCATAACTTAATTTTTGTTCAGCCTTTGTGACCCGTCTTCATGAAGTTAGATGCAAAAATGTTGAAATTGGCCTTATCCTGCAATGATAAAGAATCTTTAAAAAAATTACTGGATCCGGATCGATTGCTGGATCATTACCAAAATTTAATGACTTCTAAGTTAGGCCAAGATACACCCCTGGTAAAAATTTAATTGAAATTCATTGAGGATTTTTTTGAGTAATCCTGCTAACAAACCAACCAACCAACCAACAAACTGACGCGACCAAAAACACAACCTCCTTGGCGGAGGTAAAAACAAACTATGGGCGTTGTCACGGAAGGTTTGACCAATGTATATATATATACCGTCTATGAACCAAAGCTGTGAGTGACAGCTCCAGTTGCAGGTGCAGGTGGGAAACTCCTCATTCTTTATCTTTGCTGCCAAATAAGAGAGAGTCTGTCCTGTGAGGAACAGAGTGAGCAGTTTAAAGGAGGTTGAAAGTTTTCGCCGGTACAACTGCAGCCTGACGAGGTTTATAAAAGGCTTAGATCACAGGTGAAGGGATCACAGAGGAGACTGTGCAGGTGCGATGTGTTTGAGGAGCACACCGACGGCACTGAAAGTTTTAGTACTGTTTACGCATGAACAGAATATCATATTGTACATTATCTTTCAGCTTTGTAAAGATCAAAAACACAGGAAACACACTCACTCCCAGTGGAGTCAAGGATGAGAGTTAAACCTCGCGGTGCAACAAGTCTCACAGAGATCAGCGCCTAGAACACTCATTATTTAATAGCAACGTAAACTGATTGTTGTTTAGTGCTGGTCAAATTAATGGTTATAGTCAGTTTGTGCAGCAAAGGTGCTTTCCCATTTTAAATCCTCTTTTGTTTCCCTAATAACCTCTCCAAGCTTATTAAACTGTCATTTCTCCAAAACAATTCCAGTATTTTCTAATGATAGGATATTTTTCAGGAGTGAGTTCAGTTTCCTACACACACAGCTAAGACGTAGCCAAAAAGTTAGCTTTGATAACCGCTAACTGAAAGGGTAACTGTGATGAAGCTAAACCCAATAAACCTATAACACACTTAGCTGAAGCTATTGATAACCGCTAACTATTATTATATATGTTGGCTTGCTTTTGATTTTGGTGGTAAAACCCTGAAAAACAGACCTAAATTGTTGAAATTTTAATATGTTGAAGCGTAAACATGGAGGTTCCCCAAAACATTTAGCATATCAAGATCAAATAATCAAGATGTACTTAAAAAATTATTGAACAAATGAATTAAACAGTAATTTCCTTTCAACGTGTGGTTCATTCATATATTCAAGAAATCAAAATACACAGTAAATAATTTTAAAAATCTAATTCACACATTTGCTCTGGCTTGACCTCCTGCTTCTTCACCTCCTCGAGGTGATACTTTTTGGCCTTGCGTGATGTGTCACTTTCACTTACTGGATTAGTGTATTACACTCCAACAGGAGCAAACGTCAGATTTTAAACTTTAGAAACATTTCTGACTGTTAAACTTTAGTTTAAAAAAGGTTAGCTGAGTTAAAGGGAAGCTAACTGGTCTGTTAATGGTTAAGCTAAGAAGCTAATAATGAAACGCTAGCTTTGCTAACTAGCAGTTAGCTGATCTATTATGTGGTGACCTGTTTTTTTTTATTATTATTATTATTATTAATATAAATATGTACAACCAGGCAATTTTATTTTTACAGCTGGACCTTTTTATTCCTGTATTATCTCACGAAACTATCAGAGGCCGGCTTTCATCGATGCCATTTTAGAAAGGTCACGGCTGGTATATGAGACTTTGCCACATCCTTTGCTTGCGTAGTTCCCTGTAACCTGACAGTGAAGTGCGTAAAAACTCACCCACTTGCTATATTGTCAAGTAAGATGCCGGCCAGACTGCAGCACCACACTTGGAAATGTGTTGAATTTATTCAACGCTTTGCTTCAAATACAGAAAAAAAAAAAATTTGAGACAAATAGGAAAGTCTCAGGTGGTAAGGTAGGTTCTATTTTTATTTTTACTCCGAATGAATGTACACAAGAGAAATTGAAGTGATGTGTTAGAAGCTTGGGGAATACGAGGAAACACTGGTGCACTGGTCGTGTCCCTGTCAGCGTGTTTGTCTGCCTCCACATGGGGGTCAAGGTTGAAACAACGTGCAGTGTGACGCACAGCAGGCCGATTTAGGAAGCAGCACTGCAGATCCACTGATTAAAGGTGTCTCAAAGCGATCTGGTCTCACTGTTGGTCGTGACCTGTTGGGGGTTTGAAGTACTTTGATGTGGAGCAAGAAGCACCTTGACTTGCTTCGGAAATCTTTTCTCATTAAACTGAAGGTCTTAGTTGGAAACCTGCTAGTAGATGTCTTAAAAACACAGCGAATTTCAGTCTTATCTGATCGCACTCTGCACCTTAAGCTTTGGCTGTAAAAATCATAAAATGTAAACTTTGTCATTTCCATCAGATTTTAATCTATGTCAGTAACTGAACAGGAATAATTACAATCTCATTTAGATTATGCATGAATGTTATACGCACAAGCTTTAGGCAGATTTGGCAATGAAAAGCTGCTATCCCCCCCCAATATGTCTAAATAAATGTAAAAGTAGGATGTGTCACCACGTTTTGCGCTTTAAAATTACATAATACATACATAACATACATAATTTTACTAAGGTGGTATTTATTTTGCAATTCATAATAAAATTTAGGTTACATTTATTCAGAATTTTACAATCATTTCATTCTATTATATAAATTCTAGGCTACCTATAACTTTTGCACAACTGTAATTTGACAGTGAAACAAGACATAATTTTTAAACCGAAGAACAGAGGTGAACAATAATCATATATAAATCATGGAAGTGTTTTTTTTTTTTTATTGCTTGAAATCCCCAAAATTATATTAAGAACTTTGGTGTTTATTGAGGCAAGGCACAATATCAGGGACTTTACATATATTACAATATTCGAATAGAATGATTTTAACTTTCTGCCAGCGCTTCCTTATTTGAAAAGGTGGTTATTTGCAACTCAGAGACACTTTGATGGAGGCAACTGCTGCAGAGCTCAAAGCACTTAAAAGCACTTAAAGGGCAACGAGTGCATCAGTGAAAGAATAAAAAGTGGAACAAGGTGAAAATGAACAAATTTAATGAGGTTAAGATCAGGTTGTAGATGCAGTTCTTGTGACTAAACATGCTGGCAGTGAATTATATCTATATCTATACAACGTATCTCTCTCTCTCTCTCTCTCTCTCTCTCTCTCTCTCTCTCTCTCTCTCTCTCTCTCTCTCTATATATATATATATGTGTGTGTGTGTGTGTGTGTGTGCTTGTGTGTGCATGTGCATCTGTGTAAGTGTGCTGTGTGAGAGAATAGCCAGATAATTTGGGGGCCAACAGGGGGCACTGGGGGCCTAATGCATACTCAACCGACTGTGAACATGAAGGAATCTCATGACGCTTGTGTCATTTAACATTAATTGAGCCTAAAATGTCTTTGTGCAATCAATCTCTTTCGCTCTTTGAGAGTGTGGACGCCAATATCATCAAGGAGTCAGTGATGTCTAATCAGGGCATGATTGGCCCCCTGGGAAGGAACAGTCTGTAAATCAATCAGCTGTGGAGTGCTGGTTCAAGGACTCTGTCAGCTCTCTGCCATTCCTGATTTTGTTGCAAGCACGAATGGCTACTGTTTTGTCTTACAGTACATTCACATTATAACCTGCATCTGTTTTTTTTTTTTTCCAAAGCCTTTTTTTACATTATTCTTTATCATTGAGAGACAGTTTCATCATTCTGAACTCAATTATAACTCCAGTATTCTGCATCTTTGTGATCACGGGTCAGTCTTAACCCCTTAACACCTATTGTCGTATATATGCTACAATATTTGACTCAAATATGCAACATACCAAATTGACCAGTATGCCTGTTGTCGCAAATTTGCAACATACCATTATTATTATTATAACATTATAACATAAATTATTACCAAAATACCAAAATGACTATTTATTTTTTGTGCAAAAGTGTAATTAATAATCTCAACATTATTTACCATCTACTTAAAGGCAAAAACACACACAAAACATTTTTTTATATACAGCTATATAAATTCAGGCGTTAAGGGGTTAATCTGAGAAAATTCATGGATTCCAGATATTTTTCAATGATTCTTTACCATTCTGAGGCTGATTTGCGACATTTTGACCTTCTACATTCAACACATTGTACATACATTCTATATGCATAACTGAACTAAAAATCATTGCTTTAGTGGTTCAGGCGTCTTTAGCGGTGACTTGAATTCAAGTCGAGGCTCGACCGCTCGCTTTTTTCCCATCAAGTTTTTTGCCAACATCCGTTTGCTTCATTTGTGGTTTGTTAACAGGACAATTCAGTTTAATTTAGTTTCAGTTTAATTTCAGTTCCAATACAGTTTATTTATATAGCACCAAATTACATCATAAGTCACTCCAAGGCACTTCACAAGGGTAAGAACTAACCTTACCAACCCCCCCAGAGCACACACATAATAGGCAACAGCGGTAAGGAAAAAGTCTGGCATGTTTTGATTGTAGGAAAAATCCTTAAGCAAAACAGACTCAGAGGGGTGACCATCTCATTTGGCCATCCTAACAACAACAACAAAAAAACATAAATTAATTAAAAATAAAATAAACAAAAGTACAACAAAGAAATGTTCAACATGCTAGACAGAGATGAGGGACGAAACATCCAGGTACTTATAAAATCTGGTGCTCATAGTGACCAATAAGACCAAACAACGAAGGGGTAACGATCGTGGGTCCCTGAACAATGTTTATTGTAGTTAAACAAAAGTTCTGAAAGTCCTCCAGATTCCCCATAGCATGTCGCTATGGGGAATCTTGAGGAGGAATAATTGAGTTCAGGAACAATATTTCACAACAGCAAAATCATGGGCAGGATGCTAAGATGATCGGCGGCAGCTAACCCTACATTTCGCTAACAGTCCAAGAACTTAGATTTGATGAGACTGAGTCCAGCTCCATTATTAGTCACACAATTTAAGGTGGAGGGAAAATAGTTCAGTCAACATGACGAAAGAGAGAACAGATGGATGTTTAATTAGGATTTTAACGACTCCTGTAGGCAGATTGTGGAGATAAGAAAAAGCTCTGTGGCCTGCTGACTTCTTTTGTAACTTTTGGCACACATCCGATGTGAGGCTGCTGCCATGCAAGGCGCCCACTACACACTGGGAGCAACTAGGGGATTAAGGACCTTGCCCATGGGCCCTTAGTGATTTCCGGTCAGGCTGGGATTGGAACAGATGACCCTTTGGTCTCAAGCCCAATGCTTAACCACTAGACCATCACCTCCCCTCCCTTTATATTGAATTTTTTTTTTCTTTAAGAGAAAATGTAACAAAATTTCTTCAAGGGTCACAGGGAGACTGGAGCCTATCCCAGCAGTCACAGGGCAAAAGGTGAGGTGCACCCCTGTACAGGACCCCAGTCTACCGCAGAGCCACGTCAGACAGACAAACTCATTCACGCTCACACCTACAGCCAGTTTAGAATCACCTGTCCACCTATCCTGCATGTCTTTGGATGTGGGAGGAAGCCAGAGCACGCGGATGGAACCCACGCTAACACGGAGAGAACTTGAAAACTCCACACAGAAAGGGCCAAGTGGGAAGTGATCTCATGACCTTCTTGCTGTGAAACAACAGTGCTAACCACTGAACCACCGTGCCGCCCCATTACACTCAAATTAATTCAATTTGACGCAAATTAAATGAACAAATTGGCATAAATATTACACAAGTTTAATCGCCTCAACCTAACTTATTTCTGTTTTCTCTAAAGCACTTTTATAGGTTGGCCCAATAAGTCACTTTTTCTGTGTTGTTACTTTAAATATTTAAGATTTTTCAACTTTTTCTTTTTTTTTGTCCGTGCTGTGGCTTTGGTTGTGGTATGCACTCAAATGAGTGTCCTTATAGTTTAAAAGATCAGTTTGTTCTTGAGTGACAGAACCATTTTTAACATTTTCTGTCTCAAGGACAAGACCAACCAACTAATGTTTAATTGATCTGTGTGGAATGTTCTGGTTGCTCATGTGGATCCGGTGTTTCTAAACCGAACCGTTTCCCATTGTATCTGAAATATTAATTTCCAGATACATGTCCAGGAACTTCTTTCAATGTGCTTCAGTGATGTCGGCGAATTTGCTGGAATAAATGATAAACCACTTTGTCACCAATTAGACATAATCCAGCTGACCTGCTTTCCTCCTCCACCTCATGAGCGATGGTTACCAATGGAAACAGTACAAGCATTTATCCTCACACTTGTGATCCTCACTGTGTGATGTATTGCAGTTAAATATATATATATATATATATATATATATATATATATATATATGAAGTGCAGAGTCGTACTGTGTGCATGAGAAGGCGGGGGCTCTGCAGAAACTGAACTTTCCTTACTAATGCGAGGCTGCAGTGACAAAGATAAATTAGCCAATGAAAGACTAGGAGACGCTTCAACAGCAAGCGACCCTCCGACACCAATTAGCAGATTGATTACGCGCCTGAGAGAAGCGGACGCTTGTCAATCAGCGCCACACAAGGGCAGCGACAGGAAGGAGCTGCTGTGGATGTACCTGGAATGTTAAAGGAACAAGAGGCTGCTCCAGGGGATCCATACAGAGGCACTGATCCGTAGGACAGTGTCGAGCTCAACACCGAAACACTCAAACAGCAATGGTGCAGATACCATTATGGAAGCCCAAATACCTCCACGGACGGCAAACTCAAATACCAGTATACCTGGAGAAACACGGGCTTACTGTTCAAAGCACAGCTATGATGTCCGCTCGTGCACGCCGCTTCCTCTACTGTATGATCTGATTGGATTATTGCAGCCAGTAAAAGCATTTTTGTCATTTCAGTGTGCGCGTGCGGTGGTACATATGTGTTCTTTTTTTTTCTGTTCAGGCACGCGCGCACACATTCCCACGTTATCCATCAACTAGGGAGAGGCTGAGCGGTTGTGTCCTCTGGATTGTGACAGTCCTGTTCGCCTTCATTTAGCAAGGACACACCAGCAAGGACAGAAAGTAAATAAACGCCAGCCGCTAAATTTAGTGCTGCCTGACAAATGCAAAGGCCCATCGAGGAGAGAGGTCATCGTTTTAACTCGGACACAAGAAGACTGCTGTGTTATGCGGAGCTTCAAAACCGAGTTAACAGCATCCTGCACAAATGTGAAATCTTTGGCACTTTTTTGATATGTACTGCTTGGAAAAAACAAGGCAAAACCAACTCTCAAATCTTGAACGAATCGGCGTCTGAGCCCAGAGAGATAGGATCTCTGAAGAGGACCAGGTTATAGTGACACTACTGTCCAGATCTTGGATCTCAGGTCTTCAAGCATGTGCCAATACTACATGTTGCTGCATCCACCACACCTTGGAACTACCTGGGATCCTGGATGGCAGCCACCCAGGCAGAAAACTGGTCCATCAACATCCACTTGAACATTGCCATCTATGTTCAGGCAGGTGAAATGTGGATGACACCATGGCATCTTTCAGTTGTTGGGGTATTCAACACTAAGGGTCCAAAATGTCATAGCTAATGTTCTCTCACAATCTTTGATGCTCCTCAATGGGGGATTTTCAAGTTGCGATAGAACAGTGCCTATGCGCATGTGTGATGACATCACATCTCTGTCCAGTTAGGGAGACGCGGTTTCGTTCAACAAGAACTGTCAAGAAACTTCCTCATCGCTGTTTGGAGTTGTGTGGAGGTAGGAACAGCCTTTTGAATGCTTGAATAATAATGTCAGTCACACAAAGAAATCAAATAATAGTGAAAACGTTTATTGCACCCAGAATGGTGGTATTTTGGTCATTGAACTTTCCTAGTAACAAATGTAAAGCCCCGGTCACACGGCACTAACGAAGGACACCAAAGCCAAAATGAAACAAGGAATCTGAACTTAAGTTGACTTCCGGAGACATCGTTTAACCAGAGTCCAGCTTCGATCGGTTAGCTGCTCCATGAGGCGTCATAACATCTGATTGGTTAGTTGCTCCATGAGGCGTCATAACATCCGATCGGTCAGCCGCTCCATGAGGCGTCATAACAGCCGATCGGTTAGCCGCTCCGTGAGGCGTCATAACATCCGATCGGTCAGCCGCTCCGTGAGGCGTCATAACAGCCGATCGGTCAGCCGCTCCGTGAGGCGTCATAACATCCGATCGGTCAGCCGCTCCGTGAGGCGTCATAACATCCGATCGGTCAGCCGCTTCGTGAGGCGTCATAACGTCCGATCGGTCAGCCGCTCCGTGAGGCGTCATAACAGCCGATCGGTCAGCCGCTTCGTGAGGCGTCATAACATCCGATCGGTCAGCCGCTTCGTGAGGCGTCATAACGTCCGATCGGTCAGCTGCTCCGTGAGGCGTTATAACATCTGATCGGTTAGCCGCTCCGTGAGGCGTCGTAACATCCGATGTCGTAACATCCGATTGGTTAGCCGCTCCATGAGGTGTCGTAACATCTGATCGGTTAGCCGCTCTGTGAGGTGTCATAACATCCGATCGGTTAGCCACTCCGTGAGGTGTTACAACATCCGATCGGTTAGCCACTCCATGAGGTGTCATAACATCCGATCGGTTAGCTGCTCTGTGAGGCATCGTAACATCCAATCAGTTAGCCACTCTGTGAGGTGTCGTAACATCCGATCGCTTAGCCACTCCGTGAGGTGTCATAACATCCGACTGGTTAGCCACTCTGTGAGGTGTCATAACATCCGAACGGTTAGCCGCTCCGTGAGGCATCATAACATCTGATCGGTCAGCCGCTCTGTGAGGCGTCATAACATCCGATCGGTCAGCCGCTCCATGAGGCGTCATAACAGCTGATCGATTAGCCGCTCCGTGAGGCGTCGTAACATCCGATGTCGTAACATCTGATTGGTTAGCCGCTCCGTGAGGTGTTGTAACATCTGATCAGTTAGCCGCTCTGTGAGGTGTCATAACATCCGATCGGTTAGCCACTCCGTGAGGTGTCATAACATCCGATCAGTTAGCCGCTCTGTGAGGTGTTGTAACATCCGATCGGTTAGCCGCTCCGTGAGGTGTCATAACATCCGACTGGTTAGCCGCTCCGTGAGGTGTCATAACATCCGACTGGTTAGCTACTCTGTGAGGTGTCATAACATCTGAACGGTTAGCCGCTCCGTGAGGTGTCATAACATCTGACTGGTTAGCCACTCTGTGAGGTGTCATAACATCCGAACGGTTAGCCGCTCCGTGAGGTGTCATAACATCCGAACGGTTAGCCGCTCCGTGAGGTGTCATAACATCCGACTGGTTAGCCACTCTGTGAGGTGTCATAACATCCAAACAGTTAGCCGCTCCGTGAGGTGTCATAACATCCGAACGGTTAGCCGCTGCATGAGGTGTCATAACATCCGAACGGTTAGCCGCTCCATGAGGTGTCATAACAAGCTGTTGTTTCTAATGATGCCAAACGCATTCTGTGGAGACTTTCAAGTCCAGACTTAAGATGCACTTATTTTCCCTTTCGTATGGCTAGCATACTGGTATAGTTTTGTTTTATGCTTTTTACTCTTTTAATTCATTTTATTAGTAAAAGGAGCGTGCCACGGCCCCAACTTTACCTATATTCTGGGTCTTTTAGTGAAGCTTAGGGCTAGTGGCCGGCGATCACCTTAGTATTTCTTCTGTTTTTCTTGTTGATTAATGCTGGAATATTATACAGTATTTTTGTCTTTCTGATGCCTGATTCTGTTTTTTCTCTCTGTTTAAGGTGTGGCTCCATCCAGAGATGGGAGTTGTATTTGTGCTGGTGACCCTCCTGTCCTGTGCACCAACAGCATTTCCTGTATATTCGTTCTGTGAATTGTTCTGTAATTTATGTTTGTAGTATGGCCCAAGCAGAGGGTCACCCCTTTGAGTCTGGTCTGCTTGAGGTTTCTTCCTCAGAGGGAGTGTTTCCTTAAATTGAAATTGAAAAATTCAAGATGCCGGCCCAACTTGAAAATCCCCCATTGAGTCTCTTTTAGTCAAAGTTCATTCGACATGGACTCATTCCAGTGATACTAAGGATCCCCCAAAGAAACTGAGTTTTTATCACTAGCTGGATTTTTTTTTTTCTTTACAGGTTTGTAAAATTTTGAGGAAAACAGTGAATTTTGTCCATTTTGGAATAAGGCTGTAGCATAGCAAAATGTGGAAAAGTGAAGCATTGTGAATACTTTCCAGATGCACTGTAATTCCAAACGTCATTGCAACGGAAGGGTGAGTAATGCTAAATATTGTCATTTCTTTGTTTTTCCCTGGTAACATCATCTCTTGTAAGGATTAATAAGATCGCCACCTCTTACTCTGGCCACATGTGATATTCCATATGTTTTATAATCTCATGTGACACTTAGTGTACATCATATGACCTGTAATAATAAAAGTGTTTCCATTCCACTTTTGCAAAACAAGGCTTTTACAAATTGCCCGAAAACCACCTCAAACAAGCACAGATACTATTCTTGCAAATTTGACTTTTTTTTCCAGGTTTCCATTAAGCACATTTTCAATTCGTTATTTCAAATTGCACAGTTTGGAGGCTAATGGAAACCCACATAATGTTTCAGGTACATTTATCATCCTTGGTTCTTCTTCATTTCTGTGGCTTTACATCCTGTTTTATTTTGACATTCCCTTTCGGTGTTTTCTGTAGCTTGCTTCCTGTGTCTCCCCTCAGCTTCTCCTCTTTGTTCTAATGACTCGCTGGTGTATTTGAACCCTCGTCGCTGTCTTTCCGTTGACAGAATGTCTTGCTCTTTTGCTTGTCTGCTTGCTTTAGTCTTCTGTGTTTGGCTTCCTGTCGCTGATCATTATTATCTCCCTGTGTTTCCCGAGTTTAGCCTGCCGTCTGTGCATACTGTTGCTTGATGTGTTTGCTGATTGTCTTCTGATATGCAGCCTGGTTTACAGGATTATTGGGTTGCCTCTTTGCTCATTCCCACATGGGCACTTTAGGTAGGCGTGCTGTCTTCAGTGTGTTTCTGGACGTTCTGCATGTTTCTCGGGTTTACTCACCTGCCTACATCCCCAAGTATACTGCGGTACATCAGAGTGCTCTGCTCCTCCTGTGTTTTCATCTCCATCTGGAAAGTGGCAGTAGATAAAGACTGTGACTTTTACCTACTAGTGCCTGTCTTGATTTTAGGGTCACCAGTCGTGCTGAACCCATGACCATACAGACGTAGTATCAAAGACATCTAGTCATTGTCTTAGGTCAGCGGTTAGCATCAAAGGTTTCACATCCATACAGTAAGACAGGAAGCACCAGGACCCTAAACACTTGGACCTTCGCCTCTGTCTAAGGACCTCAGGACTCCATTAGCTCTTCCAGGGAATTTTTAGACCTCAAAGTCAGAGTAACCAGAGACGTGAATGTCACTGCGCAGATAAGTGATTCTCTCTACAAGTTCAGCACTTTCACCACATGCAGATACACGAGTCCAGGAAGTCTTTAAAAGTCTTGATCCAGGACAATAGGAGACTCAGACATTCTGACTCCTCACTACCAGAAGTCAGGCGAAGCCACTGTCAAGTTTCTTAGTTGCTTTGACTCAATTCCCAAATGCATCTTAAGGCAAAGTTTTTTTTTCATGAAAAACAAAAATATGTGAATTCTCCACCACACATGTTTATGTTGAGGATGCAGTCAACATAGGACTGCATTACATCCTGCAGCACCTGGACTCTGCAGAGATGTACATGAGGATCTGTTTTGTGGACTTCAGCTCAGCGTTCAACACCATCATTCCTGACACAAAAAAAATCTCCAACCTCTCTGTGCCAGCTCCCACCTGTCAGTGGATCTCCAACTTCCTGATGGACAGGACACAGCAGGTGAGGTTGGGGCATCACATCCAACACACAGACAATCAGCACTGGAGCCCCTCAGGGGTGTGTGCTCTCCCCACTGCTCTTCTCCCTCTACACAAATGACTGCACCTCAGGGAACGCCTCTGTTAAACTCCTGAAGTTTGCATATGACACCACCATCATTGGGCTCACCCAGGATGGTGATGAGGCCGCATAGATACCGCAGGTGGAACAGTTCGTCCTCTGGTGTGGTCAGAACAACCTGGAGCTGAACCTGAAGACTGTGGAGATGATAGTAGACTTCAGGAGGAATATACATCACACGTCTCTCCCCCCTCCATCCCCAACAACACTGTGCCTACTGTTGACCCTTTCCGGTTCCTGGGATCCACCATCTCCCAAGATCTGAAGTGGACCTCCCACAGCGACTCCATCAGAAAAAAGGCACAGCAGAGGTTGGACTTCTTCAGACAGCTCAGGAAGTTCAACCTGCCGCAGGAACTGCTCATCATCTTCTACACATACATCACCCATTCTGTCCTGTGGATCTCCATCTCTGTTTGGTTTCCCTCTGTCTCCAAACATGACAGGTACAGGCTCCAGACGTCAGGTCTGCAGAAAATATCATCTGAGCCAGCCTGCCCTCCATCCAAGACTTATACAGGTCCAGGACTAAGAAGCTACTTGGTAACATCTCTACAGAACCCTCACACCCTGGACACAAACTGTTGAAACTCCTCCCCTCTGGTCGACGTTACAGAGCTCTGTATGTCAAACCATCCAGACACATTATTGCACATTTTATTTTACTTGCACATTTTACTGTGAATTATTCAGGGTTTAGTGTATATTTATACATACAGAGAGACTTCAGCTCAAACTGAAGTAAAATTTCTTGTATTCTTGTGGATACTTGGCGAATCAGAGCTATTCTGATTTAACATTTCAACAAACAATTGTTGTTGCTGATTTGAACAGCTATCAATCACATGTCTTTCTAATCAAAGGAGATGACCTCATTCTGAGTGAAATACAACCCCTGGCAAAAATTATGGAATCACCGGCCTCAGAGGATGTTCATTCAGTTGTTTAATTTTGTAGAAAAAAAAGCAGATCACAGACATGACACAAAACTAAAGTCATTTCAAATGGCAACTTTCTGGCTTTAAGAAACACTATAAGAAATCAAGAAAAAAAGATTGTGGCAGTCAGTAACGGTTACTTTTTTAGACCAAGCACAGGAAAAAATATGGAATCACTCAATTCTGAGGAATAAATTATGGAATCACCCTGTAAATTTTCATCCCCAAAACTAACACCTGCATCAAATCAGATCTGCTCATTAGTCTGCATCTAAAAAGGAGTGATCACACCTTGGAGAGCTGTTGCACCAAGTGGACTGACATGAATCATGGCTCCAACACGAGAGATGTCAATTGAAACAAAGGAGAGGATTATCAAACTCTTAAAAGAGGGTAAATCATCACGCAATGTTGCAAAAGATGTTGGTTGTTCACAGGCAGCTGTGTCTAAACTCTGGACCAAATACAAACAACATGGGAAGGTTGTTAAAGGCAAACATACTGGTAGACCAAGGAAGACATCAAAGCGTCAAGACAGAAAACTTAAAGCAATATGTCTCAAAAATCGAAAAATGCACAACAAAACAAATGAGGAACGAATGGGAGGAAACTGGAGTCAACGTCTGTCACCGAACTGTAAGAAACCTCCTAAAGGAAATGGGATTTACATACAGAAAAGCTAAACGAAAGCCATCATTAACACCTAAACAGAAAAAAAAACAAGGTTACAATGGGCTAAGGAAAAGCAATCGTGGACTGTGGATGACTGGATGAAAGCCATATTCAGTGATGAATCTCGAATCTGCATTGGGCAAGGTGATGATGCTGGAACCTTTGTTTGGTGCTGTTCCAATGGGATTTATAAAGATGACTGCCTGAAGAGAACATGTAAATTTCCACAGTCATTGATGATATGGGGCTGCATGTCAGGTAAAGGCACTGGGGAGATGGCTGTCATTACATCATCAGTAAGTGCACAAGTTTACGTTGATATTTTGGACAATTGAAAGGATGTTTGGGGATGATGAAATCATTTTTCAAGATGATAATGCATCTTGCCATAGAGCAAAAACTGTGAAAACATTCCTTGCAAAAAGACACATAGGGTCAATGTCAATGAGCACATGTGATTTGATGCAGGTGTTAGTTTTGGGGATGAAAATTTACAGGGTGATTCCATAATTTTTTCCTCAGAATTGAGTGATTCCATATTTTTTTCCTCTGCTTGGTCTAAAAAAGTAACAGTTACTGACTGCCACAATCTTTTTTCTTGATTTCTTATAGTGTTTCTTAAAGCCAGAAAGTTGCCATTTGAAATGACTTTAGTTTTGTGTCATGTCTGTGATCTGCTTTTTTTCTACAAAATTAAACAACTGAATAAACATCCTCCGAGGCCGGTGATTCCATAATTTTTGCCAGGGGTTGTAGTTGCACATTCCACATGTCAAACTTTTTTTTCACTGTGTGAGTTATCATGTGCATTTTACCCCAAACAGTTCTCCAAAATAAGTTAAGTCTAGCTGCTGTAAATTCTACAAGCATGGAGATGTAAATTCTGTGATATTAATAAAGTGGTTGTCTGGTGAAATTTAAGTTTTAATTTCAAATGAGGAGTTTACAGCATCAGAGATCAACTAATTGCACGCTGTCAAACGATATTACAGGTGTAATTTATGAATATGGCAAAAGTAAAACATATTTATGGGGCTTGAGTGCAAGTGAATTACTCAAGTTCTGAATTCTCTGCATAAATTTACTTGCTACTGAGTGGAATAAGATGTTTTAGGACTCACTATATCTCACCAGTGTTTAACGGTACAAAGTTCCTCATATTACCTTATGTTACCTCATAAAACCTATTCAGTTTCCTGTAATAAATGCCAATGTCACTATACCACACAGTCTGTGGTATAGTGACCTTCTTCCTCTTTACAGAGGAATAAAGGCACTGAGTTTCTCCAAGGCTACACCTCATCCCATCAGTCATGCAAATTGATGGCATGTTCATGCAAACCGCATACTCTCAACACGAAGCCAGATTTGGCCTAATCAGTACCACTTAAGATAGTCAGACACCACTTACAATCCAGCCTCAGTGTACCATAGGCTGAAAAAAAAAAGGATGACAGCCACCTCAGTGTGGTAGCCAGTGGTGAGCACAGTTCTGCTAACCGCTAATTAGCGAAGCTAACTTTTTCTTTACCAGATTAGCTTTTCAGCTAATTTTGAAAACCATCAGTGGACCAATTAGCTTCTGCTAAATTTAGTTCCATTAAAGCTAGAATGCAGTCAATCTTCAATAAATAAAATATAGCCTGAAGTTTAATATATGTAAACTACATCATATTTAGAGCCCATCAAAAATTTTTGGGGAATTTTTAATTCATGGGAACATACATAATTTGAGGGAAATCCATAGCATTTTTCGCCCAGGCAAACGTCAAAACCTGCAGATGAATTCAAGCCGGAAGTGTGTCTGGGCTTGTGCAGATGCACTTAATAACTCAGATAATCAGATAATAATAGAGTCAGATAATAACCATAACTGTACACGTCAGACACCAGTCACCAGGCAGCTCACCTGTCCAAAAGCAGCGCTGCAAAATCCTCGTGAGTTTGATCGCCAGTCTTCAGTCGCTGCAGCTAGCGGTGAAACCCCCCCTCGTGACCTGTGACGTCACCCCGATGGCATCCTGGCTATCGAATTTTTAGCACGTGCCAATAATTCAGAATTTGTTTCGCTACGGACGAATTTTAATCATGTTCAGACTAATATTTTGGGAATCCTTTATATTCACACTAACGAACAAAATGACTTTGGTCCCCATCAAAATTCTAACAGTCGTCTCAATTTCAATATGCTTCCTGGCCCTCCAGCTTTAACTTTAACTCTGCTAACATTTTTTTTTTTTTTTTTTTTTTGCTGGAAAAGTGAGTAAAGTTGAACGGTCAAAAATGTTTGTAAACCCTAAAATCATACATGTTAATTCCTGTCTGTTGTGTGTCTGTCAAGATGAACTCCCGTAGCGTGAATCAAAGGTTATTGTGTCTGCTTTAAAGACAGCGGGTACATGCAATTCTTTACTTTTTTAAACTGAGAAGACCCTTATTGCTGTATTTTTATGTAAAGACAAATCCTACATGGGTTTTCTTCAGTGGGGAAGGTCAACGCGGCGGATGAGGTTTAGATTTTACCAGTCGCGTTGAACGCAACACGGGGAGCTAAACTGTGACTATTAATATTGCGATTTACTGATTTTTATAATTTTTATATCTTTAGTCCCCTACCTGGTTATAGCTGCCACCCTGGGATGGCTAGCATATATTTTTGTGCAGGCTGTGGTATGCTGAGGCTGGATTGTAAATGGTGTTTGGGCATGCTAAGTGGTACAACCTGCTTTGCCCAAAGAGTATTCCCTTAATAAAAACTGTTTCTCTGTAACAGTTGCATGTCCAGTCTCTCCAACGACCCACTGAAGCTTGTAACATTTACTCTGCAAAGATCAGAGCACCATCTTAATAATGATAATAATAATACACACATACATTTATCTTTACAGTGGAAGTCCAGAGAGCCGAATCCTCTTCAGTAGGGCAGTTAAACTTGGCAAAGATAAGGGCACAATTAGAGCTGGCTGAAGGAGGAGAGACCATTAGGTCCTGATTCTCTGCCTCCCCCTCACAATATATAGTCCACAGTCACTCTTAAGAGGATGAGACGATGACATCACCTCCATATTCAGAATACCTACTGCATGAAAGAATGAAAAAAGAGGAAAGAGAAACCAATTTGTTAGATTAAACATTTCTCATGCAGCTGCATGATTTAGAAGGTCTGCTGACCGCAGTGGCACAAGGCTTTACCTCCCCTAAAACGCAGCGTCCTGTCAACCTAGCCCAGCCAGAATTTCTAATTATAGGCTGCAGACGCAAGAAGGTCAAAAGCTTATTAAAATTCCCAATGCATATTAGACGACACCTCCTCCCCTGACTAGCAATTATTTGCTAACTCATGCCAGTACAGTGAGCAATATTTCTCTGGAGAAACATGTTACACGTCCGTGGGAGGGCCAGAAGTGTTACACTTAACATAAGTTGCTGCATCTGCTGGCACCTCGCACTTCCTATTGCATTCAGTTTGGATGCTTCCATGTGTGTTAATATAAGCTGTTTTTGTTTGAGTCAGTTAGTCTTTGTGACACGCTTCAGTCTTTCACATATGATTATTAGTCTTGTCTTCGATGTGTGGTTAAAAATGCAAACACATTTACAAGTGTGTGTGTGTTTCACACAACCGTTATAGAAATTGTAATTTTACATTTGATTTTTTTTATATATTTTTTTTTCATAGCTACAGGTAGGGCAGCACGGCGGCTTAGTAGTTAGCACTGTTGCCTCACAGCAAGAAAGTCATGGGATCGATTCCCACCTGTGGTCTTTCTGTGTGGAGTTTGCATGTTCTCCCTGTGTTTGTGTGGGTTTCCTCCTCCTAACCACTCATCACACAGTTAAAATTTTAAACAAATCACACAATGCATCAAGGAGTTATGACATGTTGATTGTTCATCTACTAGGGGGCGCTCAGTGTACAAACAGAGGGGCTGGGTATGTTCAGGGGCCAACCGTCATCATACATGTGAAGTTTCAAGTCAATCAGGCAAAGCATGAAGGAGTTATCATGACTTGATGTTCTATGGCAAAGGGACAAAATGGCGCCACCATAGCGGCCACACCCTTCAACATAGAGAAAAGCTTTCGATAACTTTTAGTCAGTATCATCTTTGGATGCTGTCAAAGAAATTTGAAGTGCATTGGACAAAATCCCTAGGAGGAGTTCGTTCAAATACAACATGTGGAAATCACGCCAAAATGAGAAGAAAATTCAAAATGGCCGACTTCCTGTTTGGAGTAGACTCATGGTGGAAGAGACTTTTTTGTACGTCTATGCAAGTCACACGTGTACCAATTTTCATCTCCCTACTCCAAAAAAAAAACCCTAAGGGGAGGGATTTTTGAAAATTTCAAGGGGGTGCTATTGAGGCATTTTGCCCCACCCATAGGCGACGCCCCCATGAATTGTAAGAGGTTGTCGTGCTCGACCTGTGTATCAATTTTCGTGATGATGTGACAAACTTAAAGCCGTCAAAAGGAAGAACGTAATTTCATGGCGAATGGGCAATATTCGGCACGCTGCCACACGGATGCTGTTATTTGTAACTTCACGGCGATCATCGCCTACGTTCACCAAGTTGATCTGCATGTTTTAGAAGTGGAAGGAAGTTGATGGGGTTAAATATGTGACTTCAGTACCTGTTTAAGTATAATGTTCATATGGCGAAGGGTCAAAATGGCGGCACCATAGCGGCCACACCCTTCGACATACAGAAAAGCTTTCGATAACTTTTGGTCAGTATCGTCTGTGGGTGATCTGGAAGGAATTTGAAGTGCATTGGACAAAATCCCTAGGAGGAGTTCATTCAAATACAACGTGGAAATCACGCCAAAATGAGAAGAAAATTGAAAATGGCCGACTTCCTGTTTGGAGTAGACCCATGGTGCAAGAGACTTTTTTGTACGTCTATGCAAGTCACACATGTGTACCAATTTTCATCTCCCTACTCCAAAAAAACCCCTATGGGGAGGGGGTTTTGAAAGTTTCAAGGGGGCGCTATTGAGGCATTTTGCCCCGCCCATAGGCGACGCCCCTATGAATTGTAAGAGGTTGTCGTGCTCGACCTGTGTATCAATTTTCATGATAATGTGACAAAATTAAAGCCGTCAAAAGGAAGAACGTAATTTCATGGCGAATGGGCAATATTCGGTACGCCGCCACACAGACATCGTTACTCGTAACTTCACGGCGTTTATCACCTATGTTCACCAATTTGTTCTGCATGTTTCAAAAGTGGAATGAAGTTGATTGGGTTAAGTATGTGACATCAGGACCTCTTAAAGTAAAAATAGGACATTTCCCGCCACCACCGGGGGGCGCTATGGCGCAGGTGGGAACTTAAGATATGTAGACGTTCAGGGCGGAGCCCTCATCATGTCCAGCAAGTTTGAAGGATCTACGATGAAGTATGTGGGTGTGACAGCCGTTCGAAGTGAAATGGCGTGCTCCGAAAAGCTCGCCAAAGTTTGACGACCCCTAGCAGCCACGCCTTTTGACTTAATTAGAATCTTTTGATAACTTTTGATCACCATTGTGTTGTGATGATTTTGACCAAATTTGAAGTCGATCGGATGAAATCCCTAGGACGAGTTTGTTCAAATGTAAGTAGTGGAAATGGCCAAAAATGGCAAAAATTTGCTCAAAATTTAAACTTAAAATCAAAATGGCCGACTTCCCCAAAATATCGAATTTCGGATCCGGCCGGACGACTTTGGAAAGTTTGGTGAGTTTTTGAGCATGGGAAGAGGCCGAAATTTCGATTTCAAGAGTGAGAATAATAATAATAATAATAATAATAATAATAAACAGCGCAATTACAATAGGGTCCTCGTAGGATGTTGCCTACTCGGGCCCTAATAATAATAAATAATAATAATAAAAAAAATAATAATAATAATAAACAGCACAATTACAATAGGGTCCTCGTACGACGTTGCCTACTCGGGCCCTAATAACAATAATAATATTTTGAGGAAGTGGTTAAAGGTGTTATGACTATTTTTTTATGCCATCGGTAGCACTAGTTTCAAGATGTAAACAAAGCTTCACTTTTCTGCCACTTCTTGTTAATTCCCCCACCACCCCCACAACCACCACCCTATACATGCCCAGCATCGAGCAGATGGAACGGCAGTTGGAACCTTTTAATAGGTGTAACAGCTCTCTGTGTGGGGAAAAGCCAGAAATATTGTATGTGGATTCTAGCCTTACAACATTCCTGGTCAGGGCAATTTCAGCCTGTAAATGTGACTTATTTATTTATTTATTTATTTCATATTTCTGGAAAGACACTGTCGTCTGCTAGCTTGAGAAAAATTGAACGATGCAGTACAGTGCATCTGGAAAGTATTCACAGTGCTACACTTTTTTCACATTTTGTTATGTTACAGCCTTATTACAAAATGGATGAATTTTTTTCCACAAAATTTTACACACAATATTGTTGTGTGGGCCGCCAGAAGAGGAGGTACTGCTGGCCCACCACCACCAGATGGCGCCCTGCTTGGAGTGCGGGCTTCAAGCACGAGAGGGCGTCGGAGCAACGGAGAGTGACAGCTGTCATTCATCATCTGCACCAGCTGTCACTCATTCACCACATCACCATAAAAGCCAGACTACAACTCCACCTCCCCGCCGAGAAATCAGCAACCAAGAGGTAATCTTCTCTGTGGTAAATTTCTCTGCTAACGTAACTCTTCCTTGCAGCCGCTTGCCCTGTGGTGTCCTTATCGGAGCTGGAGAAGGGCGTGACCGCGACGACTTCGCATCACGCTCCGTAGCAGATAAGTGGTTACACAGGAGCTGCACGAGTGTGTGATTGGAGGTGGAGGTGCTCCCTCCTTGGAGAACATTGACTGTGAGTGGACTACTGAGTGTGCGGATTCACACTCACCTGGATTTTCTCTGTTCTCTGCCAGCAGTACCAGGGTCGACAGCTGAAGGCAGAGGCCACCTGGGGACTCGGGACTTGGCGGCTCCGGTGTTCTTCAGGCCCGCTGGTGGTGGAAGCTGTGTGGGAATCAGCTCTTCTCTCGCCAGAGGTCTTCTATCTTCGAGCCTGCCCACACATCACCTGGTGTATCATTGGCAATCCATATCTCTGTCTGTATTCCGTTGTGTGTTTCCACAACATTAAATTGTTACTGGTTGGCTTATCCATTGTCTGTTCCTTAGCGCCCCCTGTTGTGGGTCCGTGTCACGACACCTTCCCAACACAATATCCCATAATGACAATGTGAAAAAAGTTATTTATTTATTTAGATTTTTGCAAATTTATTAAAAATAAAAAAAACCCTAAGAAATCACATAAGTATGCACAAGCTTTGACATTATGCTCAAAATTGAGCTCAGGTGCATCCTGTTTCCACTGATCATCTTTGAGATGTTTCTACAGCTTAATTGGAGTCCACCTGGAGTAAATTCAGTTGACTGGACATGATTTGGAAAGACACACACCCGTCTAGATATAAAGTCCCACAGTTGACAGTGAATGTCAGAACACAAACCAAGCATGAAGTCAAAGGAATTGTCTGTAGACCGCCGAGACAGGATTGTCTTGGGGCACAAATCTGGGGAAGTGTACAGAAACATTTCTGCTACTTTGAAGGCCCCAATGAGCAGAGGGGCCTCCATCAACCCTAAATGAAAGAAGTTCTAATCCACTAGGACTCTTCCTAGAGCTGGCCCCCCATCTAAAAAGAGCAATTGAGGGAGAAGGGCCTTAGTCAGGGCGGTGACCAAAAACCCAATGGTCACTCTGTCAGAGCTCCAGGATTCCTCCATGGAGAGATCAGAACCTTCCAGAAGGACAACCATCTCTGCAGCAATCCCCCAATCAGGCCTGTAAGGTAGAGTGGCCAGATGGAAGCCGCTCCTTAATAAAAGGCAAATGGCAGCCTGCCTGGAGTTTGTCGCAAGGCACCTAAAGGACTCTCAGACCATGAGAAACAAAATGATCTGGTCTGATAAGACAAAGATTAAACTCTTTGGCGTGAATGCCAGATGTCATGTTTGGAGGAAACCAGGCAGCATCATGCTGTGGGGATGTTTCTCAGCAGCAGGAACTGGGAGACTAGTCAGGATTGAGGGAAAGATGAATGCAGCAATGCACAGAGACATCCCGGATAAAAACCTGCTCCAGAGTGCTCTTGACCTCAGACTGGGGCATCGGTTCATCTCTCAGCAGGACAGTGACCCTAAGCACACAGCCAAGATATCAAAAGAGTGGCTTCAGGACAACTCTGTGAATGTCCCTCAGGTGTCCAGCCAGAGACCAGACCTGAATCTGATTGAACATCTCTGGAGAGATCTGAAAATGGATGTGCAACGACGCTCCCCATCCAACCTGATGGAGCTTGAGAGGTGCTGCAAAGAGGAATGGGCAGAACTGGCCAAAGATAGGCGCACCAAGCTTGTGGCATCATATTCAAAAAGACATCAGGCTATAATTGCTACCAAAGGTACATCAACGAAGTATTGAGCAAAGGGTGTGAATACTTATGTACATGTGATTCCTTATTTATTTTTTAAATAAATTTGTAAAAATGTAAAAAAAAAAAAAAAAAAAAAAAAAAGCTTTATTCATGTTGTCATTATGGGGTGTTGTGAGCAGAATTTTGAGGGGGAAAAAAAATTACTCCAGCAACATGTCACCAAAAGGCAAACACTGAAAGTGTTTTGCATTGGGAAAAAAATAGCAAACTAAGAAAGTTCTCCAGCCATGTTTTAAACTTGGGGTTCTATAGGGTTTATTTATTTATTTAGTAAATTTGAGGTTTTACTGCTTAAATTTGGCTTGATTAATTTGTCCAGATGATATGTTGATCAGTCAACTATAGTTGATGACTAACTGTACCCACCTAGTCAGCTGATGATTTTCATTAGTTGTACCGACCCTAATGATTAGTAGGCATTTTCCAGAAGTGGCAAGCACTTGAGCATTACCTAAATCCGATGACCTTGTATGTTCTTTTTTGTTTTTGTTGTTGTTGTTTTGCTATGAGCAGATCCTTTATCCATTAGCTAGTCATCAACTATAGACAACTTGTCGATAACTAATAGTACCTGACTAGTTGACAGCTAACAGTACCTGGGTAGTCGATGACTAATAGTACCAGAGTAATCGACTGATTTTCATTAGTCGTCCCAACCATAGTCACCATAGTCACTATTACAGACTAACATGAAGACATATATCACCTTTCTACTGGTCATGTAACCTCTGACCTTGGGTGATCACAAAAGGGCAAACTCCAGGTCATACGTATTTAACTCAACATTTGGACTCAGTATGGCTTAAACATAGTGGAAGAGCTGTGTCAATGATAAATTAGTTCAATTTTGGATAGAACTGAATATCAGACCTACACAGAACCATATATGATTGTGTCTCTGAATTTGTTTTAAGTGGAAAGAATTTTCGGTGAAATCAACCAGTCTTGGGATGTTTTTAAGTGGTGTTAATTATTATATATAATATTACATGTAATATTAGGAATGTAAAACCCAAGTGAGGTCCTTTCTGGATTTAGAATTCAGGCTTTCCTTCTCTGGTTGCGGACTGAAAGTTTAGCCCTGGAGTAGCATGTTTCTGTGTCAAAGAAAGAGCCTGAAGGGGTCAAGCAGGGTCATCACAATAAACATCTTTTTCTGCTTCTTTCTCACAGCGTCTGCTTTACTCACCTTCTTAAAAGAACCCCCCCAAAAGATGTGTGGACAGACACTTCAGTCGAGCAGCTAAGCTGTTGCTAGCAGACATGGTTTCTGATGAACCGAGGCCATTTCAGTCAACAGCATTGATCTAAAGAAAAATAAATAAATAAATTGTGCCTCTTTGTCATCTGCTTCCAGTAATGTCTAATCACCTCGCTCCTCCAGTATGGATCAGGATTCAATTTTTAATACAGACTGAATCATAATCTGGAATTTATAGATTAATGGTGTGGTCACACTATGAATTTGAAACTTAAATTTAATGGATACGTTTGGATGTTTAAGACTTTTTACTCATCCTGAAGTCACTGCTGTACTGACACCATAGAACTAATCATTATACTTCAAAACATAACATCACTATGGCAAGCTTGAATAATTTGCTGAAATTAGTAACTGGGTAACTGCCGCACGTTACCCAATAAACACACATGTAGAAAACATTTTTCTAAAACAAGGTATTCATGTTGAAAATGACACTTCAGCCAAATATTTGTCTTGTGTGACACAGTGCTTCTCATTTAGGTGATTATTTCATTTAAATTCAGAAGATTTTATTACATGGAGATACCTTGAAACTATCTTAAGGATCATCACAGTAAGGTTCAAACTGCTGTATCATAGTGTGGATGAGAGGAGAAATAATGTTTGGGTCATTCTACAGGACAGAACCGGCCCAAGGCATACGCCAACTACGCGGTCGCTTAGGGCCTCCACGCCACCAGGGGGCCCCGAGAGCACCGAGACGTTGTGATAAAAAAGTAAATATATACATGAAATTAAAATAATATTGAATAATTTAAACGAAATTGTATTGGAAGACGAGAAAAAACAAGACAAAGGTAGGTTTGCAATATTACAATTTTTGTTGTCATTATTTGCGAAATGCTCCGTTCGTTTAGTGTAAAGTGCTTTAGGTGTCTTAACGTCAGATGCGATTGCTCTAAGACTGCAAGGGAAGCTCAGCTTCCCCTAAAATGTCAAAAAATAAGTGATCAAATATATACTGTTGTGTGTACATGTCACTGACTAAATATGCGCTACAACGCCCTCAACTTTTGTTCAGAATCAGCTTCTTATCACTGGTAACGACGCGGCTTTCCTCTCACTCAAACCCGCAGCTTCACAGTGCTTTAAACAGTGTGGACGCTGATCACAGAGTTCAATAGCGACACAAAGAGTGCAGCGAACCGAGACGAGTCATTGGATAAATGCTGGGCTTTGTCCCGCCCATCGGACGCTCAGCGTGTCTGGGGGTCTATGGGGCAGTGGGCTGGCCTCGGCTGGCCCCGGCTGGCCCGGATGCTCAGCTTCTGCATGATGATTGGATGATCTGTCTGAGGCTGAATCCCTTTTTGATTGACAGTGAAATGAGCGAATCAGCGATCTTTGGCGTAAACATCCGTGGGAGCAATTTCATTCTGAGTTGAACCGGAGACCTTGTTAGCGGCATTTTCTTTGTTAAAAATGACTAGCGACAAATCGAGCTTCTATTTCTGGTGTGTTTTTTTTTTTTTTTTTTTGTAGCTGCTTGTGTTTGGAGACTGACTTCTATCGTAGTTTCTGTCCCTACCGAGCAGCGGGTGCTGCTGAGCTCCTCCACCGTCACAAAGCTCTCACAGGCGGACACACTTCACACTAGCCTCGCGCCAGTCCCAGCTAGCGAGCTAGCTAGGTAGCAAGCTGCACATAATGGCAGACAATTTGAATGTTGTGGACCGGATTTGGCGAATTTGATAGTTTTCCTTACGAAGAAAAACTTGGAGTTAAACAGCAGGGCAGATCAACTCCTCAGATTAATTTGGTGCAAAAGGTGGGGAAAAGTAGCTCAGCTCTCAATGGTTTGCAGGCCAAAGTTAAAGTAATAGCCGGCGGAACCCTCTGTCAGCGAGGTCTTCAGCTCCCACCTCCGGGAGAGCTTCTCCCAGATCCCGGGGGAGGTTGGAGACATGGAGTCCGAGTGGACCATGTTCTCCACCTCCATTGTCGATACGGCTGCTCGTAGCTGTGGTCGCAAGGTCTCTGGTGCCTGTCGCGGCGGCAATCCCCAAACCTGGTGGTGGACACCGGAAGTAAGGGATGCCATCAAGCTGAAGAACTGGTGGTTGGCTCTCACTGCAGTATTGTATCACTTCCTGTTCCGGAGCACAGTGGTGTTTTGCTGTATCTGTTAGCTGTTTAATCTGCGCAGTTAGATTGATCTAGTTAACTAGATAACAATTTGTTTCACAGTGTAATCTTCACGTGCCTTAACTAAAGCACTCCCTCTGCTGAATCACCTCTAAATTATTTACACATTATTCACTTTGTGTGTTTTTAGGAATCCGCTAGCTTAGCGCAGCTGCTAGCTCTTAGCCAATTTAGCATGGCGGCTTCTCCTGTCTCTCCCGCACTTTTCTGCTCTGGATGTGAAATGTTTAGTTATTCCTCGGCCTCCTTTAGCAGTAATGGTACTTGTAATAAGTGTAGCTTATTCGTAGCTTTGGAGGCCAGGCTGGGCGAATTGGAGACTCGGCTCCGCACCGTGGAAAATTCTACAGCTACCCAGGCCCCTGTAGTCGGTGCTGACCAAGGTAGCTTAGCCGCCGTTAGTTTCCCTCTGGCAGATCCCGAGCAGCCGGGAAAGCAGGCCGACTGGGTGACTGTAAGGAGGAAGTGTAGCCCTAAACAGAAGCCCCGTGTACACCGCCAACCTGTTCACATTTCTAACCGTTTTTCCCCACTCGACGACACACCCGCCGAGGATCAAACTCTGGTTATTGGCGACTCTGTTTTGAGAAATGTGAAGTTAGCGACACCAGCAACCATAGTCAATTGTCTTCTGGGGGCCAGAGCAGGCGACATTGAAGGAAATTTGAAACTGCTGGCTAAGGCTAAGCGTAAATTTGGTAAGATTGTAATTCATGTCGGCAGTAATGACACCCGATTACGCCAATCGGAGGTCACTAAAATTAACATTGAATCGGTGTGTAACTTTGCAAAAACAATGTCGGACTCTGTACTTTTCTCTGGGCCCCTCCCCAATCGGACCGGGAGTGACATGTTTAGCCGCACGTTCTCCTTGAATTGCTGGCTGTCTGAGTGGTGTCCAAAAAATGAGGTGGGCTTCATAGATAATTGGCAAAGCTTCTGGGGAAAACCTGGTCTTGTTAGGAGAGACGGCATCCATCGCACTTTGGATGGAGCAGCTCTCATTTCTAGAAATCTGGCCAATTTTCTTAAACCCTCCAAACCGTGACTACCCAGGGTTAGGACCAGGAAGCAGAGTTGTAGTCTTACACACCTCTCTGCAGCTTCTCTCCCTCTTTCATCCCCTCATTACCCCATCCCCATAGAGACGGTGCCTGCTCCCAGACCACCAATAACCAGCAAAAATCTATTTAAGCATAAAAATTCAAAAAGAAAAAATAATATAGCACCTTCAACTGCACCACAGACTAAAACAGTTAAATGTGGTCTATTAAACATTAGGTCTCTCTCTTCTAAGTCCCTGTTAGTAAATGATATAATAATTGATCCACATATTGATTTATTCTGCCTTACAGAAACCTGGTTACAGCAGGATGAATATGTTAGTTTAAATGAGTCAACACCCCTGAGTCACACTAACTGCCAGAATGCTCGTAGCACGGGCCGAGGCGGAGGATTAGCAGCAATCTTCCATTCCAGCTTATTAATTAAACAAAAACCCAGACAGAGCTTGAATTCATTTAAAAGCTTGACTCTTAGTCTTGTCCATCCAAATTGGAAGTCCCAAAAACCAGTTTTATTTGTTATTATCTATCGTCCACCTGGTCGTTACTGTGAGTTTCTCTGTGAATTTTCAGACCTTTTGTCTGACTTAGTGCTTAGCTCAGATAAGATAATTATAGTGGGCGATTTTAACATCCACACAGATGCTGAGAATGACAGCCTCAACACTGCATTTAATCTATTATTAGACTCAGTTGGCTTTGCTCAAAATATAAATGAGTCCACCCACCACTTTAATCATATCTTAGATCTTGTTCTGACTTATGGTATGGAAATTGAAGACTTAACAGTATTCCCTGAAAACTCCCTTCTGTCTGATCATTTCTTAATAACATTTACATTTACTCTGATGGACTACCCAGCAGTGGGGAATAAGTTTCATTACACTAGAAGTCTTTCAGAAAGTGCTGTAACTAGGTTTAAGGATATGATTCCTTCTTTATGTTCTCTAATGCCATATACCAACACAGTGCAGAGTAGCTACCTAAACTCTGTAAGTGAGATAGAGTATCTCGTCAATAGTTTTACATCCTCATTGAAGACAACTTTGGATGCTGTAGCTCCTCTGAAAAAGAGAGCTTTAAATCAGAAGTGCCTGACTCCGTGGTATAACTCACAAACTCGCAGCTTAAAGCAGATAACCCGTAAGTTGGAGAGGAAATGGCGTCTCACTAATTTAGAAGATCTTCACTTAGCCTGGAAAAAGAGTCTGTTGCTCTATAAAAAAGCCCTCCGTAAAGCTAGGACATCTTACTACTCATCACTAATTGAAGAAAATAAGAACAACCCCAGGTTTCTTTTCAGCACTGTAGCCAGGCTGACAAAGAGTCAGAGCTCTACTGAGCCGAGTATTCCTTTAACTTTAACTAGTAATGACTTCATGACTTTCTTTGCTAATAAAATTTTAACTATTAGAGAAAAAATTACTCATAACCATCCCAAAGACGTATTGTTATCTTTGGCTGCTTTCAGTGATGCCGGTATTTGGTTAGACTCTTTCTCTCCGATTGTTCTGTCTGAGTTATTTTCATTAGTTACTTCCTCCAAACCATCAACATGTCTATTAGACCCCATTCCTACCAGGCTGCTCAAGGAAGCCCTACCATTAATTAATGCTTCGATCTTAAATATGATCAATCTATCTTTATTAGTTGGCTATGTACCACAGGCTTTTAAGGTGGCAGTAATTAAACCATTACTTAAAAAGCTATCACTTGACCCAGCTATCTTAGCTAATTATAGGCCAATCTCCAACCTTCCTTTTCTCTCAAAAATTCTTGAAAGGGTAGTTGTAAAACAGCTAACTGATCATCTGCAGAGGAATGGTCTAGTTGAAGAGTTTCAGTCAGGTTTTAGAATTCATCATAGTACAGAAACAGCATTAGTGAAGGTTACAAATGATCTTCTTAAGGCCTCAGACAGTGGACTCATCTCTGTGCTTGTTCTGTTAGACCTCAGTGCTGCTTTTGATACTGTTGACCATTATTACAGAGATTACCTCTAATTTCCTGCTTTTAAACTCAGATAAAACTGAAGTTATTGTACTTGGCCCCACAAATCTTAGAAACATGGTGTCTAACCAGATCCTTACTCTGGATGGCATTACCCTGACCTCTAGTAATACTGTGAGAAATCTTGGAGTCATTTTTGATCAGGATATGTCATTCAATGCGCATATTAAACAAATATGTAGGACTGCTTTTTTGCATTTGCGCAATATCTCTAAAATTAGAAAGGTCTTGTCTCAGAGTGATGCTGAAAAACTAATTCATGCATTTATTTCCTCTAGGCTGGACTATTGTAATTCATTATTATCAGGTTGTCCTAAAAGTTCCCTGAAAAGCCTTCAGTTAATTCAAAATGCTGCAGCTAGAGTGCTGGCAGGGACTAGAAAGAGAGAGCATATCTCACCCATATTGGCCTCTCTTCATTGGCTTCCTGTTAATTCTAGAATAGAATTTAAAATTCTTCTTCTTACTTATAAGGTTTTGAATAATCAGGTCCCATCTTATCTTAGGGACCTCTTAGTACCATATCACCCCAATAGAGCGCTTCGCTCTCAGACTGCAGGCTTACTTGTAGTTCCTAGAGTTTGTAAGAGTAGAATGGGAGGCAGAGCCTTCAGCTTTCAGGCTCCTCTCCTGTGGAACCAGCTCCCAATTCAGATCAGGGAGACAGACACCCTCTCTACTTTTAAGATTAAGCTTAAAACTTTCCTTTTTGCTAAAGCTTATAGTTAGGGCTGGATCAGGTGACCCTGAGCCATCCCTTAGTGGAGGTGGAGGTTTCTTCCTGTTAAAAGGGAGTTTTTCCTTCCCACTGTTGCCAAGTGCTTGCTCACAGGGGGTCATTTTGACCATTGGGGTTTTTCCGTAATTATTGTATGGCCTTGCCTTACAATATAAGGCGCCTTGGGGCAACTGTTTGTTGTGATTTGGCGCTATATAAATAAAATTGAATTGATTGAAATTGAAGAAGGAGTCCTACTTATCTTTGTTGGTAGGTGGGACCCCAGAGGCAGCTGACAGGTACCGGCAGGCCAAGCGTGCCGCAGCCCGTGCAGTCGCAGAGGCAAAAACTCGGGTCTGGGAGGTGTTCGGGGAGGCTATGGAGGAGGACTATCGGTCGGCCTCGAAGAGATTCTGGCAAACCGTCCGACTCCTCAGGAGGCAGAAGCAGCTCTCCACCAGCACTGTTTACGGTGTGGGTGGGGAGCTGTTGACCCTGACTGGGGATGTTGTCAGGCGGTGGAAGGAGTACTTCGAGGATCTCCTCAATCCCATCGTCATGTCTTTCCGAAGAGGAAGCAGAGACTGGGGACTCGGAGGCGGACTCATCCATTACCCAGGCCGAAGTCACCGAGGTGGTTAGAAAGCTCCTCGGTGGAAAGGCTCCTGGGGTAGATGAAATCCGTCCTGAGTACCTTAAGTCTCTGGATGTTGTGGGGCTGTCTTGGCTGACACGCCTCTGCAACATCGCGTGGCGATCGGGGACAGTGCCTCTGGATTGGATTTAAGAAGGGGGACCAGAGGGTGTGTTCCAACTATAGGGGGATCACACTCCTCAGCCTCCCCGGTAAGGTCTATTCCAGAGTACTGGAGAGGAGAATTCGACCGATGGTCGAACCTCGGATTCAGGAGGAGCAGTGTGGCTTTCGTCCTGGTCGCGGCACACTGGACCAGCTCTACACGGTCCATCAGGTGCTCGAGGGTTCATGGGAGTTTGCCCAACCAGTCCACATGTGTTTTGTGGATCTGGAGAAGGCATTCGACCGTGTCCCTCGGCGCACCCTGTGGGGAGTGCTCCGGGAGTACGGGGTCCGGGGTCCTTTGCTAAGGGCTATCCGGTCCCTGTACGACCACAGCAGGAGCTTGGTTCGCATTGCCGGTAGTAAGTCAAACCTGTTTCCAGTGCACATTGGCCTCCGCCAAGGCTGCCCTTTGTCACCGGTTCTGTTCATTATTTTTATGGACAGAATTTCTAGGCGCAGCCAGGGTGTAGAGGGGGTCTGGTTTTGGAACCACAGAATCTCGTCTCTGCTGTTTGCGGACAATGTGGTTCTGTTGGCTTCGTCAAATCAGGACCTTCAGCATGCACTGGGGCGGTTTGCAGCCGAGTGTGAAGCGTCCGGGATGAAAATCAGCACCTCCAAATCCAAGGCCATGGTTCTCGACCAGAAAAAGGTGCTTTGCCCTCTTCAGGTCGGTGGAGTGTCCTTGCTTCAAGTGGAGGAGTTTTAAGTATCTCAGGGTCTTGTTCACGAGTGAGGGACGGATCGGTGCAGCATCTGCAGTGATGCGGTCGCTGTATCGGACCGTCGTGGTGAAGAGAGAGCTGAGTAGGGGGGCAAAGCTCTCGATTTACCGATCGATCTACGTTCCGATCCTCACCTATGGTCATGAGATTTGGCTCATGACTGAAAGAACGAGATCGCGAGTACAAGCGGCCGAGATGAGTTTCCTCCGCAGGGTGGCTGGGCGCTCCCTTAGAGATAGGGTGAGGAGCTCGGTCACTCGGGAGGAGCTCGGAGTCGAGCCGCTGCTCCTCTACGTCGAAAGGAGTCAGTTGAGGTGGCTTGGGCATCTTTTCCGGATGCCCCCTGGACGCCTCGCTGGAGAGGTGTTCCGGGCACGTCCCACTGGGAGGATGCCCCGGGGAAGACCCAGGACACGCTGGAGGGACTACATCTCTCGGCTGGCTTGGGAACGCCTTGGGGTTCCCCCGGAGGAGCTGGAGGAAGTGTGTGGATCGGGAGGTCTGGGCGGCTTTGCTTGAGCTGCTGCCCCCGTGACCCGACTCCGGATAAAGCGAAAGAAAATGGATGGATGGATGGATGACTGTTGTCTTGTTGGTTTGTTGTCACATTGTGTTCTGTTTTTTCCCACGTGCATTTCTGTTTCCCGTCCTTACTTCCGGGCACCCGTTTTCATTTGAGAGATGAGATTTATTGTCATTGTCATTACACGAGTGCAACAACAACGAAATTATGTTTACACTCCAATTACCTCAGACAAAATACAGCAATTAATCCACAATTATTACTAGTTGAACGTAATAATGGCACACATCAGAATTAAAGACAGCACATATACATTTGACATTGTTTATGTGCACTAAATTTGAAGCAGTCCGTAATCTGAATTGAGGCAAAGTGGGTGAAGGCTGCAGCAGGAGGGGCCTGTGCTGCCCAGCTTGGGGAGTTGAAGGCTTAAACAATGAATTAAACAGTATTGATTACATTTAAACACTGACATATAGCATATTTCCTGGACAATATTTTGTTTTCTCTTTTTTTTTCCATCCTAAATTTGTTTTGCTGGCCCTACGTATGTTTCAAAGCAATCTGTATATAGATACATACGTACATATATATATATATACCAGAGGGCGCCGTGCCTGAAGTGCGGACACAGCCGGGGGTGACAGCGGTCACTCATTATCTCATGCCAGCTGTCATCCATCTTCACTACATCATTCCACTCCATAAAAAACGGACGTCATCTCCACCTCGTTGCCGAGATATCATCTACCAGTGAAGGTAATATTCTCTGCTGTAATCTAAACTGTGTCTTAGTCTGAACTCTTTTTGCAGCCGCTTTCCTGTGGTGTGCCTTATCTGTGAGATTGGCGTTTGGTGTATTCAGCGACGGCTTCGCTTCACATCCCAACCAGATAAGTGGTTAGACAGGAGCTGCACAAGTGTGTATTAGAGGTGGAGGTGGAATCTCCACCATTGTTGTTACTGGGTGTGCACGCACCCACGTCTTACTGTTTTTGCTCCTCGCCAGCAGTACCAGATCCGACATTCGGAGACGGTGGCCACCTGGGGACTCGGGACTTGGCGGCTCCAGTATTCTCCGGGTTCGGTGGCAGAGGAAATCGTGTGGTTCCGGTTCTTCTCAGGACAGACGTCTTCTATCCTCGAGCCTGCCCACACGTCACCTTTGTGGATTGACTGTTTTCATAAATTCTGTATTCCCCTGTGTTTTGGTTGTGCCCTTTCACAACAGTAAATTGTTCATATTCGACTCTTTCATTGTCCGTTCATTTACGCCCCCTGTTGTGGGTCCGTGTCACTACACTTTCCCAACAAAACCATATGGATTTGAATCACGTGTGATTACATCAGACATGCTTGAACCCTCGTGGGCATGCGAGAGTTTTTTCACGCCTGTCGGTTACGTCATTCGCCTGTGGGCAGTCTTTGAGTGAGGATTGGCCCACCCTCTCGTCGTTTTTTCATTGTTTAGGAATGGCTCAGAGACTGCTGCTTTGTTTGATAAAATTTTTTTCAAAACTGTAAGGCACAACTGAGTGGACACCATTCGATAAATTCAGCTGGTTTTCGGTAAAAATTTTAACGGCTGATGAGAGATTTTGGTCTGTAACTGTCGCTTTAAGGACGGCCCACGGCGCCTGACGGTGATCTGCGCTTCGAGGCGGCAGCGTCTCACCGTTTCAAGTTGAAAACGTCCACATTTCAGGCTCTGTTGATCCAGGAAGTCGTCAGTGAACAGAGAACTTTCAGAAGAAGTCGGCATGAGGAGTTTATTCGGACATTCCATTGTTAACGGACATTTTGTAATGAAAGAACGTGCAGGCAGAGTCGCGATAGGAAAAACACCTCCGTTGGAAACCTTAACGGGCAAGTTGGAACATGCCCAAGCTGTTAAACAATTTCTCAGTTATTCACTTGTTGAAAGCCATCAAAAGCCGCCTGAATTTTACAAATGGTTTTCAACGGAGGTGTTTTTCCTATTGCGGCGCACATAGATTTGCCGAGTCGTCACGGAAACGACTCGGCGAATTTGCGAGCACGTCTTTCATTACAAAATGTCCTTAAACAGTGGAATGTCCGCATAAAGTCCTCATGCCGGCCTCTTCTGAATCTTCTCTGTTCTCTCACGACGTCCTGGGTGAATTAAGCCTTAAATTAGGATGTTTTCAGGTCGAAACAGGCCAACGACGGCGCCTGGAAGCGCTGCACAACGTCCCGCTGCGTGGGAAGTCCTTACACCGACAGAAACACCCCATAATCTCTCATCAGCCGTTAAACTTTTCACCGAAAACCAGCTTAATTTCTCGAATAGTGTCCACTCGGATATTCCTCACAGGTCCAGAAAAAATGTTGATAAAGCAACGCGTGCCGTCTCGAGCAGCGTGTGAAACAAAGGAATTCAGCGGAGAGGGCGGGACCACATCTCACTCAAGGCCTGCCCACAGGGAAATGATGTCACCGACACACGTGAAAAAACTCACGCATGCACACGAGGGTTCAAGCATGATTGGTGTAATCGCACGTCATTCAAATCCATATAGTTAAAAAAATAAATAAAAGGGTCGGTTTATTATCTAATAGACCACGTATATATATATATATATATATATATATATATAGTGCATCATGTATGGCTACAAGTTGGCACAGTCTCCACTCCAACTGCTCTACCAACTTGTAGACAAGGTTGGGTAGGATTACTTTGAAAGAATACATGTGGATTACATGTATGCATGTATGTGCATTTGGATTACTTGTAATCTGATTACTTTTGGATTACATTTCAAAGTAATCCTACCCAACCTTGCTTGTAGAGCAGTTGGTCGAGCCCAACTGCTCTTCAGGTTGGTATACTGAAGATCACAAAATATTCCCTCTAATAATTTGCTTTGACAGTTTGTGTTTAGCCCTGCCTTGGTCAGCTAGCTACGTGAGCTAGCCTGAAACAAATTGGATCCAACTGCGAAACCTTGCTGCTAAAATCCTGTTGTGACTGACCCATCAGTCCAAGCCAAAGGCAGAGAGATAACACACACACACATGCTCGCGTGCACACACACTTTCTAGTGTGTGGATAATGAAAGCTGTAAGGTGAAAAGCACTTTATCAAATGAATGGCTGAAACACTGCAGACCTTATTATCAGTCCAGGCTGGAGGCTGAGCCTCCTGTGAAGACCGGGATGCAGCTGAGAGCCACATAATCTTTAACTGGATTTAATTGCTAGGTGGAGAGTGGGCGTGGGGAGGGGGGCGATTGGGGGGGATTGCCATTTTTATGAAAGTAAACATGATACCGCGCTTCCATGCTGCCTCCTCAAATGTGGTTTCCCAATCCCAGGTCATCTTGCCTGCATCTGCTCCTCATGAAGCCGAGTGCAGAGGAATAAAGTATTAATTATGCCTGTGTGGTTGAATGGTGTCTGCGGGTATCAGTGTAGCAGCACATTTTAAGTTTTACCCTTCGTAATTCCTGTATGTTTGAGGCTCAGGCGCAGGACCGGGCATGTTTACAGTCTGCACTGATGCTTTCAGGGTCGAAAATGAACCATGGAATAAGCGTTGCATCTTTATTCATGTATTCACAACATAACAATGACCCTTTCTGTGGCTCCAAAGACATAACACCGGCTTTGTGACACCCACACTGTGATCAATTTACTTCGCCAGACAAACATGTTGCTGACCCATCTCTGCTCCCTGTCTGATGTTCTGGTTACCGTGACTGGCATTACAAAACAGACGTTTCTGAATGCTGTGTTCATCCTGTTATTTCCATGGTAATAATGGGGCTCTTGATATTTCACGGTTTAAGATATTACTTTTTTCCCCACAAACCATGAACCCATAAAAAAGTCTCTACAGTTTTTCCATGATGGTAATTAATCATGGTGAAGCTTGGAGTTCCTAACTAGATGTCACTGACGTAGTGTTTTGAGTTTTACTTACAAGTTAATAATCATTGAGTTTCGGAAACAACTGTTTTAACTTAAGACAGCCATACACTAAATGATAATGTGATACAAATGCGCATTGGGCTTGCGCTATGATATTTGATTTTTAGCTAATGTGGTTAGATTTGTCCTTGAGCCACAATGGGTTGTCTCTTGCTGCCATCAAACAACAGAGACAAAGCGACCACTTGCCATTCATTTTCAGTCAGAGTTGGCATCTTGCAGTGGCAAGTGACAAGGGTCGCTCTGCCACCAGCTAGGTGTGGCCAGAATAACCGGAAGTTTATTTTATGCTAATGCTGAGCGATGCGACACGGCGACTGCCAATCCGAGTGAATAGGCAGCGTGATGTCAGATGGTTGTTCGCTCAAACAAAATAATCCAAGATGGTAGAATACGCTGTGAAACGACTGTATTTCTGTATAAATCTAAAATGTTTCGCATATAGTTTGTAAACATTAACAAGAAATAAAGACTTCTAAATTTAAAAATGTTGTTTTATAACCACATAACACCTCTGAAGTGATTTATAAGACATTGCACGGAGATGTTAGCGTGCATGCCGTGGGAATGCCCATCAAGCAACAAAGTCAACTGCTTGTTTCCATCATTTGTAACTAATGTCTCTGTTGTGTGCTGTCCCTCGTTGCTAATGTGACCACAGGGACCCACATTCCAAGGTTTGCAAATGTAAGTGTTCAAAGTCCTCTGGAGAACACAAAAAAACTACTGTGACAAAATCTAATTGCTTGCTGAACATATTTGTTCATATAATCTGATTAATTTGTGCATGAGCTTATACACTTGGTATGTATGTGGCCATTGGAAAAGGGAATGTGCTGGCTCATATGCACCTTTCTCGCTGACAGAGCAAATATATTCTGTGCTCAGTAAATGTATTTTGTGTTTGATATTCTCCACATCAATCAATCAATCAATTTTATTTATATAGCGCCAAATCACAACAAACAGTTGCCCCAAGGCGCTTTATATTGTAAGGCAAGGCCATACAATAATTACGTAAAAACCCCAACGGTCAAAACGACCCCCTGTGAGCAAGCACTTGGCGACAGTGGGAAGGAAAAACTCCCTTTTAACAGGAAGAAACCTCCAGCAGAACCAGGCTCAGGGAGGGGCAGTCTTCTGCTGGACTGGTTGGGGCTGAGGGAGAGAACCAGGAAAAAGACATGCTGTGGAGGGGAGCAGAGATCAATCACTAATGATTAAATGCAGAGTGGTGCATACAGAGCAAAAAGAGAAAGAAACACTCAGTGCATCATGGGAACCCCCCAGCAGTCTAAGTCTATAGCAGCATAACTAAGGGATGGTTCAGGGTCACCTGATCCAGCCCTAACTATAAGCTTTGGCAAAAAGGAAAGTTTTAAGCCTAATCTTAAAAGTAGAGAGGGTGTCTGTCTCCCTGATCTGAATTGGTAGCTGGTTCCACAGGAGAGGAGCCTGAAAGCTGAAGGCTCTGCCTCCCATTCTACTCTTACAAACCCTAGGAACTACAAGTAAGCCTGCAGTCTGAGAGGGAAGCGCTCTATTGGGGTGATATGGTACTATGAGGTCCCTAAGATACGATGGGACCTGATTATTCAAAACCTTATAAGTAAGAAGAAGAATTTCAAATTCTATTCTAGAATTAACAGGAAGCCAATGAAGAGAGGCCAATATGGGTGAAATATGCTCTCTCCTTCTAGTCCCCGCTAGTACTCTAGCTGCAGCATTTTGAATTAACTGAAGGCTTTTCAGGGAACTTTTAGGACAATCTGATAATAATAAATTACAATAGTCCAGCCTAGAGGAAATAAATGCATGATTTTAGAGATATTGCGTAAATGCAAAAAGCAGTCCTACATATTTGTATAATATGCGCATTGAATGACATATCCTGATCAAAAATGACTCCAAGATTTCTCACAGTATTACTAGAGGTCAGGGTAATGCCATCCAGAGTAAGGATCTGGTTAGACACCATGTTTCTAAGATTTGTGGGGCCAAGTACAATAACTTCAGTTTTATCTGAGTTTAAAAGCAGGAAATTAGAGGTCATCCATGTCTTTATGTCTGTAAGACAATGCTGCAGTTTAGCTAATTGGTGTGTGTCCTCTGGCTTCATGGATAGATAAAGCTGGGTATCATCTGCGTAACAATGAAAATTTAAGCAATGCCGTCTAATAATACTGCCTAAGGGAAGCATGTATAAAGTGAATAAAATTGGTCCTAGCACAGAACCTTGTGGAACTCCATAATTAACCTTAGTCTGTGAAGAAGATTCCCCATTTACATGAACAAATTGTAATCTATTAGATAAATATGATTCAAACCACCGCAGCGCAGTGCCTTTAATACCTATGGCATGCTCTAATCTCTGTAATAAAATTTTATGGTCAACAGTATCAAAAGCAGCACTGAGGTCTAACAGAACAAGCACAGAGATGAGTCCACTGTCTGAGGCCATAAGAAGATCATTTGTAACCTTCACTAATGCTGTTTCTGTACTATGATGAATTCTAAAACCTGACTGAAACTCTTCAAATAGACCATTCCTCTGCAGATGATCAGTTAGCTGTTTTACAACTACCCTTTCAAGAATTTTTGAGAGAAAAGGAAGGTTGGAGATTGGCCTATAATTAGCTAAGATAGCTGGGTCAAGTGATGGCTTTTTAAGTAATGGTTTAATTACTGCCACCTTAAAAGCCTGTGGTACATAGCCAACTAATAAAGACAGATTGATCATATTTAAGATCGAAGCATTAATTAATGGTAGGGCTTCCTTGAGCAGCCTGGTAGGAATGGGGTCTAATAGACATGTTGATGGTTTGGAGGAAGTAACTAATGAAAATAACTCAGACAGAACAATCGGAGAGAAAGAGTCTAACCAAATACCGGCATCACTGAAAGCAGCCAAAGAGAACGATATGTCTTTGGGATGGTTATGAGTAATTTTTTCTCTAATAGTTAAAATTTTATTAGCAAAGAAAGTCATGAAGTCATTACTAGTTAAAGTTAAAGGAATACTCGGCTCAATAGAGCTCTGACTCTTTGTCAACCTGGCTACAGTGCTGAAAAGAAACCTGGGGTTGTTCTTATTTTCTTCAATTAGTGATGAGTAGTAAGATGTCCTAGCTTTACGGAGGGCTTTTTTTAATAGAGCAACAGACTCTTTTTCCAGGCTAAGTGAAGATCTTCTGAATTAGTGAGACGCCATTTCCTCTCCAAATTACGGGTTATCTGCTTTAAGCTGCGAGTTTGTGAGTTATACCACGGAGTCAGGCACTTCTGATTTAAAGCTCTCTTTTTCAGAGGAGCTACAGCATCCAAAGTTGTCTTCAATGAGGATGTAAAACTATTGACGAGATACTCTATCTCACTTACAGAGTTTAGGTAGCTACTCTGCACTGTGTTGGTATATGGCATTAGAGAACATAAAGAAGGAATCATATCCTTAAACCTAGCTACAGCGCTTTCTGAAAGACTTCTAGTGTAATGAAACTTATTCCCCACTGCTGGGTAGTCCATCCGAGTAAATGTAAATGTTATTAAGAAATTATCAGACAGAAGGAAGTTTTCAGGGAATACTGTTAAGTCTTCAATTTCCATATCATAAGTCAGAACAAGATCTGATATGATTAAAGTGGTGGGTGGACTCATTTACATTTTGAGCAAAGCCAATTGAGTCTAATAATAGATTAAATGCAGTGTTGAGGCTGTCATTCTCAGCATCTGTGTGGATGTTAAAATCGCCCACTATAATTATCTTATCTGAGCTAAGCACTAAGTCAGACAAAAGGTCTGAAAATTCACAGAGAAACTCACAGTAACGACCAGGTGGACGATAGATAATAACAAATAAAACTGTTTTTTGGGACTTCCAATTTGGATGGACAAGACTAAGAGTCAAGCTTTCAAATGAATTAAAGCTCTGTCTGGGTTTTTGATTAATTAATAAGCTGGAATGGAAGATTGCTGCTAATCCTCCGCCTCGGCCCGTGCTACGAGCATTCTGGCAGTTAGTGTGACTCGGGGGTATTGACTCATTTAAACTAACATATTCATCCTGCTGTAACCAGGTTTCTGTAAGGCAGAATAAATCAATATGTTGATCAATTATTATATCATATACTAACAGGGACTTAGAAGAGAGAGACCTAATGTTTAATAGACCACATTTAACTGTTTTAGTTTGTGGTGCAGTTGAAGGTGCTATATTATTTTTTCTTTTTGAATTTTTATGCTTAAATAGATTTTTACTGGTTATTGGTGGTCTAGGAGCAGGCACCATCTCTACGGGGATGGGGTAATGAGGGGATGGCAGGGGGAGAGAAGCTGTAGAGAGGTGTGTAAGACTACAACTCTGCTTCCTGGTCCCAACCCTGGATAGTCACGGTTTGGAGGGTTTAAGAAAATTGGCCAGATTTCTAGAAATGAGAGCTGCTCCATCCAAAGTGGGATGGATGCCGTCTCTCCTAACAAGACCAGGTTTTCCCCAGAAGCTTTGCCAATTATGTATGAAGCCCACCTCATTTTTTGGACACCACTCAGACAGCCAGCAATTCAAGGAGAACATGCGGCTAAACATGTCACTCCCGGTCCGATTGGGGAGGGGCCCAGAGAAAACTACAGAGTCCGACATTGTTTGAACACAAACTAATAATGTCTATCACATAGGATGTTATTTTATATCTCAATTCTCTGTGCTTGGCACAGTGCAGATGCTTATCTTGAATGTGGAAAATGAAATAAAACACAGCAGCATGTGGCCTCATAACATAGTTCACAAGGTGTACACCATAGTATGCACTCTGTGTTCTGTGTTTCTTATGAAATACTCTCCTGCATTACACTGATGAGGCACTATTGTATCATATCATATCCAAGTCTGGTGTGCTTGAGGTTTCTTCCTCAAAAACCACCTGAGAGAGTTGAGGAAGCTTCTGCGATATGAAGCGAAACGTCCTTGCGTCAAGCAACCCAGTCCAGTCGAAGATTCAAGCTTCTCTACTATGGAAACCACCTGGACAACTGAGAGCCTACACAGAAACCTGAGAGTTTTTCCTTACCAGTGTTTTTTACTTGCTGGCACAGGAGCTGGATAGGTTAGACCTTAAGGCCCGCTGACACGTGCACGACTTTGATCCGCACATTTGCACACACTCTGCCGTGCAGGAGAGTAAATTCGTCGCACACCGTTGTAAACCATTGTAAAATGTGTGTGGCTTCGTGCAAGTGATCAAAGAAAATTTTGTAATGTTCAATGTGAATTAATTATGTGAACTTCATGTGAACTTTGCTCAAACAATTAAAAAACACTAAGTATGAGTGCGAGTGATTGCGTCAGCGCACCGCATCACAGCGCAGCTCATCTGATTGATTATAATGAGATGTTAAATCGATCATAAACATACTTTTACAGCTATTCATAAGAAGTAATGAACATGCAACTGTTTTACCAAGCCATTACAATATAAACATTACAAATAATTACCTTTTAGACGGTTCCAAATGCATTCTCCACCTCATGAAGCATAGGAAAGAGAGAGAGAAAAAAAGCTGCAGATGAAATGTCCTCTTAAATTCTGGAAATGATTAGAGGTGTTTTCAACAGCCAAACTCTGAGAGAAAATGATTAATCCACTACTAAATAATAATTTTATATACGCAGAGTCCATCACAAAAAGCGCAGCATCCAGCTGGCAACACAGCGGGTGCTTCTGTCACAACGAAGTGCGCGCGAGTGCGAAGCCAAAATGCGTGCAAGTGTCAAGGCACCTTTACCCTGGTGAAGAGCCTTGTTTTGACTGTGATTTGGTGTGATATGAATTAAAAACTGAATTGAATATCGTTATGCAATGAAGCGTTTCCAAAAGTGTTGCCTGTGGTGAGAAGGTACTGCAGATGTGCCATGAAAGCTCATTAAAAATAAATTAAAACGTCTTTAATTTTCAATTTTGAAATAGTTTATGACCTAAAATTATTTGATTTTTGTCCCAGAAAAAAAAAAAAAAAAAATCAACTAAAATGGCTTTATTCTTCAAATATTTGACAAAATGTGTATATATATATATATATATATATATATATATATATATATATATATATATATATATATATATATATATATATATATATATCCACATGGGAGTGGGAGGCTTTGAAAAAATAACACCAAGGAGAAGAGGCGAAAGAGGAAGATGAGAGAGCAACATCCGCAGCATCTGTCAGAAACAGTGTGCATCAAGACTGGGCCTGTTCAGTCACTTCCAGGTTCACATCCTTATTCGGGATTCAAGTAAGAGACCATCTTCCTCACCACCAAGGGATTGCCATGACTATGATAAAATAAATATATACACATATAAAATGTGTAAAAAGGATTTTCAAATTTCAAACTGTGCCCCATTGTGTTCTCAAAATTTTGGAATTCGCCCTATTGATGTATCCCATAATCCCTTGCACACCAGAGAGTCGCTGCAGTCAAACAACATATAGAGAATCCACATGATGACAATTGTAAATGAATATTATACAACAAAAATGTAATTTCTTATGCTTTTTGCCACGTTAATAAGAGACTGCATTGCATGTTACCCTGAAAACTTGCTTAAACAATTACGTATAACAAATAATCCGTGTCTGCTACGTTTAATCTGCATGGAATTTAATAAATGCAAACCGAATTTCAGACATATTATATATATTAGTCTGGAACAAAGAGGACAAACAGTGTTGTAAAGAACAATAATCAAGACGTTAAAGAGCAAACTTCACTTTCCCCAGAACGACATGATCAGGAAGCGATTGTAGCTCACAGCAGCTCCCATTGAAAATAACGGCGAGACAGCCTGTGATTCTCACATGTTTACATAAAACAAACGCAATATAACGTCTATAATCCCAGAGAATATATTCATGAGAGTTTTAGGCACAATCTAAAAATAGTTTTATGTTGCAATGTTTAATGGTGTTGTCCGTGTGCAGCGGTTAAAGTGCAGCGTGATCAGAGTGTCTCAATGCAGTTCTCAGTGTTACTGAGATCAAGGTTTTGCAGGATTTGAAACATCAATAGGGCGAATAGTTGGTGTAGTGTTCAGCCAGCTGTTGTGTTTGTGGTGATTCAAAACAGTGAATTATTTAGGGCAGTCACTGAGCTCAGTTTTGAAACAGTGAATTGTTTTCAGGATTATTTCATGCTTTGAGCATTTCGAAGCTGTGAATCATTTGTTTAAAGTTTCACAAATGCTTGTTTCTGCCATTTGTAATCGAGCAATTTTCAGGTCTTTGAATTTCCTGCTCGAGCCTGTCATCTTCCTCTAGTTAACCATACATTGGATCACCTTGTTTGGAGTTTTAATTTTAATCTCCTTTTCATGTGTTCGTCCCTGGCGGAGCAGCAGCTTAATGCACAGGTATCAGTCGGAATTACAGGAGGCCTCCTGCACACTGTCAGCCACACTTTCTTGTGGCTTACTAAGTAGAGCTGGCTCTGTGAAGTTTTACATAGATGATCATGCCTGATTTTTTTTTTTTTTTTTTTTTTTTTATGTTCTCTGCTCCAACCTTTGAACACAGGATGTGTTTCCAAGTTGAGTAATTAACTCGGGGCAGAGCCATTTTCATTCACCGTCTGTTAAATGCTTCAAAGGAAAGTTACCAAACAATGAAAAAGCAAAGATCAATACTTTGCAACATCACATTCCCAGCTGCATTATTCTAATTATGAATGACTCAGTAGCAGCGATTTCCTAAATTGTGTAATGAGGTCATTCAAGCAAACTAAATTTGAGCCAAGTTCTAAAACCATATTTGCTTGGCTCATAATTCTGAAACGTCCCATTTAAAGCTATTGCTCTGCATTTTCAGGGTAAAGTGAATTAAGTACCACAAACAGAAGAAATAAGAAATGACTCAGCACTTTTGCACAAAAGCGCAAGTGAGTCTGTATATTTTGTATATATAAAAACGATGTCACCAAGACTCAAACCGCAGATTGGATGTTGACTTTATACTATGTTTGGTGAGAGTGACTACCAATATCATTTTAAATTGTCCGTCATTTCTACGGGATATCTATCATCCATTAGTTTAGATTTTGTTGCCTGAGAACCTCCGTCTCTCCCTGCAAATGATTTTAAGTAAAGATTAAGATTACATGTGTACATGCATTTTATGTACACCTACACACAAATTAAAATGTGACATTGTAATTTGTAAATAAAGAATTCATTGATTATACCATAATTGGCATAATTTATAGAAACATTCCTCATGGCAATCAGTGAAATATTATTCAAAATAATATTGAGAAATAGGCTTTTTCAATATATAGTCAGTTCAATTAAACCATCAACTTAGGACAAACAATTGATTTTAATTAGGAGGACAATTTTTTTTTTTTTTTTTTTCACTTGTTTTGCGATATAAAAGTAAAGCTTAGTTCATGTTGAGTGTGTACTCATCACACACCATGGTCTATCAACCACTGTCAGTGATTTGCAAACAACATAAATTTACGTTGAAGTTCATTTGTAACCATTTTAGGAAAAATTATGCATCTTCTGATATACATCCATACAGCAAAATGCAACTAAAGAATAGATAGTGTTGACACCTACCACGTCTGCACACCACACAGTCCAGACCAACTGATATTATCAGTTATCAAGTTGTTCACCAATGAATATGGCTTTATACAGCCTTCAGAAAACCATACACCCTTCGGCCAAAGGGTGCATGGTTTTCTGAAGGATGTAAAAAGCCATATTCATTGGTAAAACAACTTTTTATCATATACCTATAAATGATAAATGTTGTATTGTTTTCTGAAGGGTGTAAAAAGCCATATTCATTGGTGAACAACTTGATAACGATTTTATCATATACAGTGGTCCCTCGTTTATCGCAGGACTTACGTTCTAAAAATAACCCGTGATAGGTGAAATCCACGAAGTAGTCAGCGTTATTTTTTACAATTATTATAGATGTTTTAAGGCTGTAAAACCCCTCACTACACACTTTATACATTTTTCTCAAACAGGCATTAACATTTTCTGACTTTTCTCTCCTGTGTAAACACTCAAAGTTCAAACCTTAGTAGAAAAAAAATTGAACGTTTTCCTATAAATAATTATGATGGCTTTTAGAATTAACAAATTTAATTTTAATGATCAACCTACGAGGTTGGACATGTAAGAAATTATTAATAGTGACTCACCAGTATTTCACAGGTCCTCTGACTGTGCCTCTTCGTCATGGCGCCGCTCTGTTCTCCAGATTGGCTGATTACTCGGGTGGTATGAAAAATATTACTCGTCCGCGAAAAGGGTGTATTGCTATTTATTCTTTACTGTTTTATCCAATCATATTGGCGTATCATTTCTAGGTATATGATAAAAAATATGATGCATATTATGCTGTTTATGTGAAAGAGCTTCAAGAAAAAATATTTTTTAAAATATGTGTAAAAATGGCATCCACTGGGATGACGCTGAACTGAAACTGAAGTGTGTTTATGAAATGGATGGAAGGATCCTCTGTCCAGCATTATCCAGTCTGATCTTCAGTGCAGGGTTTTTAAATTTTCTCTTTGGAACATCCTCTGGCTGCACCATTCTTTTGAGATCCAGTAATTTTCAGACAGTCACCTTGTGGGGAAATAAATATGAATAACACAAACTGCAGGCTAATCAAGTCCAAAAGCCAGAGTTTACTTGGTGTGGATCAGACAAACACACAGATGGAATATGACTTCATGCTGTGCTCCAGACAATATTACTCACTTATATATTTATAAGCAAATATGGAGCTCTAAAGGGACTGAATGTTGCACAAAACACTTTCATTATAAACAAACCACGCAAGTGTTTTATATAATAAACTTGTCTTTTCATTTTGTCTCCCTGGATTGAGGAATATGTTTGATGTGTTGTGTTATTTACCACCGTAAATAAAAACAAACATTAAAAAAATTATACTAACACGAAAGACTGATCGTTTTCAATGTAACTGCAGTTTCTGTAATTAAAGTTTAACATACAGATTAAGTATAAACATTTGTATTTATTTGGCACATACATGCACATAACACAATTTGACAAAGGATTACTGTTGTGTGGGCTGCCAGAAGAGGAGGTACTGCTGGCCCACCACCAGAAGGCGCCCTGCCTGAAGTGCGGGCTTCAGGCACGAGAGGGCGCTGCCGCCTCAGGAACAAGCCGTGGTGACAGCACAGCTGTCACTAATCAACACATCTGGTATAAAAGCAGGAAGACACCTCCACCAAACTGCTGAGATATCATCTTCATCTGGAGGTAATACTCTCAGCCCCTTTTGTGAGATCAATAAATCTATTATTGTGAGTGTTTGCAGGAGAACCGGTCATTTTTGAGGAGGCTGTGCAAGACAGCGCTCCTTTTCAGCTGAGACCGCTGCAACGCGCTGAGTGAGAGGTGGAGGTGGCATTCCCACCATTGTTACTGGGTGTTCACACACCCACCCTTTGACTGTCTTTTGCTTTCTGCCAGCAGTACCAGATCCGACACGCCGGGAAGGTGGCCACCTGGGGACTCCGGGACTTGGCGGCTCCAGTATTCCTCGGGTTCAGGTGGCGGTGGAAATCGTGTGGTTCCGGTTCGTTTCCAGACAGGCATCTCCTATCGTCGAGCCTGCCCACACGACACCTTTTATTAATTGACTGTTGCACATTCTGATTCTGCTGTGTTTGGTTGTGACATTCACACCAGTAAAGTGTTATAATTTGACTCCTTCCATTGTCCGTTCATTTACGCCCCCTGTTGTGGGTCCGTGTCACTACACTTTCCCAACAGGATATCTCGGCCAGCGTCATGGACTCCGAGGGGCGTCACCAGGTTGTTGAACAACCAATGGGAGAGCAGGGAGCGCAGGCATCTGCAGGAGGCGTGATTGGTGAGCTACAGCATATTCTCACCGCCTTTACGGCTCGAATGGATCAAATAGCCGAGCAAAACATCCTCCTGAACCGCAGGGTGGAGGCTCTCTCCGCGCAAGTGGCGGCGAGCGCTCAGGGCGCTGCTGCAGCTCCTCCTCCTGTCGATCCTGTGCTAGATATTAATGTTCCAGTGGTGGTTCAACAACCCCTCCCACCATCCCCTGAAGCATACATAAGCCCTCCTGAGCCGTACGGAGGTTGTGTGGAGACGTGCGCGGACTTTCTTATGCAGTGTTCGCTCGACTTTGCACAACATCCCGTCATGTACGCGTCAGACGCAAGCAAAATAGCTTATGTGATCACTCTGCTTCGGGGAGAGGCACGCGCTTGGGCTACAGCGCTTTGGGAGCAAAATTCACAGCTCCTTCACACGTACACTGGGTTTGTGAGGGAGTTCAGAACTGTGTTTGATCACCCTAACAGGGGAGAGACCGCTTCAACTGTGCTGCTGTCGATGAGACAGGGACGCCGGAGCGCAGCCGCTTATGCAGTCGACTTCCGCATCGCGGCTGCGAGGTCCGGCTGGAATAACGCTGCGCTCCGCGCCGCCTTTGTAAACGGACTGTCGTCAGTCCTAAAGGAGCACCTAGTGGCCAAGGATGAACCGCGGGAATTAGATGGGCTTATTGATCTCGTTATACGGTTAGACAATCGGTTGGAGGAACGCCGTCGGGAACGAGACGAAGGACGTGGCCGGGCGCGCGCCGTCCCTCTTCCTTCCGGGTCCGAGAAGGGTCCGCCCTTCCCACGCTCCCTGGCCTCTACGTCCCGTGGGGCGACAGCTCCCCCTGCTGACGAAGCTATGGACACGAGCAGGGCCACATTTAGACCACCTAATAGACAGAGGAGGTGTCCACGCGGGGCGTGTTTTGTTTGTGGCTCAATGGAGCATCAATTGAGCGATTGCCCCGAACGGTTAAACACCAACGCCCGCCCCTTAGAGACTGGGCTTAGGGTGGGCCAAAAACTTCACGTGGGACACACACATATTGCCGCACGACTCCCAGTTACAATCCTTAGTGGGGATTTAACCCTTCAGGCCCCAGCACTGGTAGACACAGGGTCAGAAGGGAATCTGTTAGACAGCAGATGGGCCAGGGAGGTGGGGCTCCCTCTGGTGGCGCTACCTACACCATTGCAGGTGCGAGCACTAGATGGCACCCTACTCCCTTTACTCACACACAAGACACCACCAGTAACTCTGGTAGTGTCAGGGAATCATAGGGAGGAGACTGAGTTTTTTGTGACTCCTTCTACCTCCCGTGTGATTCTGGGGTTCCCCTGGATGTTGAAACACAATCCCCGGATTGATTGGCCGTCCGGGGTGGTGGTACAGTGGAGCGAAACCTGCCATCAGAGGTGTTTGGGATCCTCGGTTCCTCCCGGTTCCCAGGCAAAGGAGCAGGTCCAAGTACCCCCCAATCTGTCGGCGGTGCCGGTTGAGTACCACGATCTTGCTGACGTTTTTTAGCAAGGATCGGGCACTCACTCTTCCCCCGCACCATCCATATGATTGTGCCATTGATTTGTTGCCAGGCGTGGAGTTCCCGTCCAGCAGGCTGTACAACCTCTCCCGACCTGAGCGCGAATCGATGGAGACCTACATCCGGGACTCCTTAGCTGCCGGGCTGATCCGTAACTCCACCTCTCCGATGGGAGCGGGTTTCTTTTTCGTGGGAAAAAAAGATGGCGGTCTTCGTCCATGCATTGATTATCGGGGGCTGAACGAGATCACGGTTCGCAACCGATACCCGTTGCCTTTGTTGGATTCAGTGTTCACCCCCTGCATGGAGCCAAAATCTTCACAAAGTTGGATCTTAGGAACGCATACCACCTAGTTCGGATCCGGAAGGGAGACGAATGGAAGACGGCATTTAACACCCCGTTAGGTCATTTTGAGTACCTGGTCATGCCGTTCGGCCTCACTAACAGCCCGCGACGTTCCAAGCTTTGGTTAACGACGTCTTGCGGGACTTCCTGCACCGATTCGTCTTCGTATATCTGGATGATATACTCATCTTTTCTCCGGACCCTGAGACCCATGGGCGGCATGTACGTCAGGTCCTGCAGCGGTTGTTGGAGAACCGGTTGTTTGTGAAGGGCGAGAAGTGTGAGTTTCACCGCACTTCTTTGTCCTTCCTGGGGTTTATCATCTCCTCCAACTCCGTCGCCCCGGATCCAGCCAAGGTCGCAGCGGTGAGAGACTGGCCCCAACCGACAAGCCGTAGGAAGCTGCAACAGTTCCTCGGCTTCGCAAATTTCTACAGGAGGTTCATTAAGGGGTATAGTCAGGTTGTTAGCCCCCTGACGGCCCTGACCTCACCAAAAGTTCCCTTCACCTGGTCGGATCGGTGCGAAGCCGCGTTTAGGGAGTTGAAACGCCGGTTCTCGACTGCACCGGTCTTGGTGCAGCCCGATCCTGGTCGCCAGTTTGTGGTTGAAGTGGACATCTCTGACTCGGGGATAGGAGCCGTGCTATCCCAGAGCAGAGAAACCAATAAGGTTCTTCACCCGTGTGCCTATTTTTCCCGCAGGTTGACCCCAGCAGAGCGGAACTATGACGTGGGCAATCGAGAGCTCCTTGCGGTGAAAGAGGCCCTTGAGGAGTGGAGACACCTGCTGGAGGGAGCGTCAGTGCCTTTCACGGTTTTCACTGACCACCGGAACCTGGAGTATATCAGGACCGCCAAGCGACTGAACCCCAGGCGAGCCCGCTGGTCACTGTTTTTCGGCCGTTTTGACTTCCGGATCACCTACCACCCCGGGACCAAAAACCAAAGATCGGATGCCCTGTCCCGGGTGCATGAACAGGAAGTCAAGACCGAGCTGTCGGATCCTCCGGAACCCATTCTCCCGGAGTCCACTATCGTGGCTGCTCTGACCTGGGACGTGGAGAAGACCGTCCGGGAGGCCCTGGCACGGAGCCCGGATCCCGGAACAGGACCGACGAACAGATTATACGTCCCACCAGAGGCCAGGGCTGCCGTCCTGGACTTCTGTCACGGGTCCAAACTCTCCTGCCACCCAGGGGTGCGTAGGACCGTGGCAGTGGTCCGGCAGCGCTTCTGGTGGGCGTCCCTGGAGACTGATGTCCGGGCTTACATCCAGGCCTGCACCACCTGCGCCAGGGGCAAGACTTACCACCAGAAGGCACAGGGACTTCTACAGCCACTTCCTGTGCCTCACCGCCCCTGGTCCCACATCGGTCTGGATTTTGTCACGGGCCTCCCACCGTCCCGGGGGCACACCACCAGCCTCACGATAGTGGACCGTTTCTCCAAGGCGGCCCACTTCGTGGCCCTCCCGAAGCTCCCGTCGGCCCAGGAGACGGCGGATCTCCTCGTCCACCATGTTGTCCGGCTGCATGGGATACCAACAGACATCGTTTCGGATCGCGGTCCCCAGTTCTCCTCGCAAGTGTGGAGAAGTTTCTGCCGGGAACTGGGGGCCACTGTAAGCCTCTCGTCTGGGTATCACCCGCAGACTAACGGACAGGTCGAATGGGCCAACCAGGAGTTGGAGCAGGCCCTCAGGTGCACGACCTCCGCACACCCGACAGCTTGGAGTGAACATCTGGCCTGGATCGAGTATGCTCATAACAGCCAGGTGTCCTCTGCCACCGGCCTCTCCCCATTCGAGGTGTGTCTGGGGTACCAGCCCCCTTTGTTTCCTGTGGTGGAGGGAGAGGTCGGTGTGCCCTCGGTCCAGGCCCACCTGCGGAGATGCCGTCGGGTGTGGCGCACCGCCCGTTCGGCCTTGTTGAGGGCCCGGACGAGGGCTAAAGCCCATGCAGACCGTCGACGGTCCCCGGCCCCTACTTACCAGCCCGGGCAGGAGGTGTGGCTTTCCACCAAGGACATTCCTCTCCAGGTCAAGTCCCCCAAGTTGAAGGACCGCTTCATTGGACCCTTCCCCATCCTCAAGGTCCTCAGTCCTACCGCAGTGAGGCTCCAACTCCCGGCCTCACTGCGGATCCATCCAGTCTTTCATGTCTCCAGGGTAAAACCGCATCACACCTCACCCCTCTGTGCACCCGGTCCGGCGCCGCCTCCTGCCCGTATTATCGACGGGGAGCCGGCTTGGACAGTTCGCCGGCTCTTGGACGTCCGTCGAATGGGCCGGGGTTTCCAGTATTTGGTGGACTGGGAGGGGTATGGCCCCGAAGAACGCTCCTGGGTGAAGAGGAGCTTCATCCTGGACCCGGCCCTCCTGGCCGATTTCTATCGTCGCCACCCGGACAAGCCTGGTCGGGCGACCAGGAGGCGCCCGTTGAGGGGGGGGTCCTGTTGTGTGGGCTGCCAGAAGAGGAGGTACTGCTGGCCCACCACCAGAAGGCGCCCTGCCTGAAGTGCGGGCTTCAGGCACGAGAGGGCGCTGCCGCCTCAGGAACAAGCCGTGGTGACAGCTGTCACCCATCATCCATGACAGCTGTCACTAATCAACACATCTGGTATAAAAGCAGGAAGACACCTCCACCAAACTGCCGAGATATCATCTTCATCTGGAGGTAATACTCTCAGCCCCTTTTGTGAGATCAATAAATCTATTATTGTGAGTGTTTGCAGGAGAACCGGTCATTTTTGAGGAGGCTGTGCAAGACGGCGCTCCTTTTCAGCTGAGACCGCTGCAACGCGCTGAGTGAGAGGTGGAGGTGGCATTCCCACCATTGTTACTGGGTGTTCACACACCCACCCTTTGACTGTCTTTTGCTTTCTGCCAGCAGTACCAGATCCGACACGCCGGGAAGGTGGCCACCTGGGGACTCCGGGACTTGGCGGCTCCAGTATTCCTCGGGTTCAGGTGGCGGTGGAAATCGTGTGGTTCCGGTTCGTTTCCAGACGGGCATCTCCTATCGTCGAGCCTGCCCACACGACACCTTTTATTAATTGACTGTTGCACATTCTGATTCTGCTGTGTTTGGTTGTGACATTCACACCAGTAAAGTGTTATAATTTGACTCCTTCCATTGTCCGTTCATTTACGCCCCCTGTTGTGGGTCCGTGTCACTACACTTTCCCAACAATTACACAAAAATAAAATACTTTTTTCACTGTGGTTTTCAGAAACAGAAGAAAATACAACAGGTAAAAAGCACAACAAAACACAAAATACAGCACATTTAATAATAGAATTTCTGCATTATGACAACCTTAGCACATCAGTTAGCTTCCAGTACTGTATTTGAGATGTGAAAAGGCCTAAACACGTAATATTCCAGGCTGCACAAACAGCCAGTTATGAAGCCAGTTTCACGAATGACCAAACATCAAACACAAATGTGTGGTGAAAATACATTTGAGGGATTTTTGATTATTAATTCACGCACAGTCAGCTTTAGCATGCTAGGCTTAGCAGGCCAAGAGCCTCGCTTACACCGTGAAAGACAGCCGTAAAAGTACTTACCGATTACAGAGGTCGAATTAGTACGTGTATGTGCTAGTTTTTGGACGTATTATTCGAGCGGTGCACATAATTTTTTACTGCACTTGCAGTGGTGCAAGTAACTTTATCCAATTTTTATCAACTATAAGCACCAGTAGAATGAACCAATAAAGGAATAAATAAGGGAAAAAAAACACTTTCCAGTGTGTTGTCTTCGTCTTCACTGCGTTTTATGACTCTCACACACAGAGCGAGTTGCTGTGCTCTATTTGTTGTGGAAAACTGACAAATGTTGCCAGCGGCGCCGTCCCCGGGTTCACAACATCCTCATGACACGTTCCCAATTTGAGGAGTTTCATTATTTGCTGCAGGAGCTGCAGCAAATAACTGGAGCTGCAGGAGCTCCAGTTTGAGGACCTCCTGTCCCGTTCGCACGTGCTCATTTAAACAAAGAAAAGAAAAAAACTGGCTGCCACTGCGGTTCCTCGCTCTCTCTTTCCTTCAAACTCTGCCATCATTGTGTTATAAATCAGTCACCATTTGTTTTATTATACATCTGTATAGTTAATAAAATTATCTTCACAGACAATTAGTTCGTGCGTGCACGTGAAAAAAAAAAAACTGGCTGCCGCTGTGGTTCCTCGTTCTCTCTCCCCTCAAACTCTGTCATCATTGTGTTATAAATCATTCACCATTTGTTTTATTATACATCTGTGTAGTTAATAAATAAAATAATCTTCACGGACGATTCGTTCGCATGTGCACATAAAAAAAAACTGTCTGCCGCTGCTGCCGCTGCTGCTGCTCTCCCCTCAAACTCTCCCCAGAGATAAAGAGTCTGACACATCAGAGGAGGGGTTTTAAGGTTGATATAAGACTGACTTTTGGTTGTGCAAGTAATTTTTTTGTTTTCCTACAGCCACTGAACACTGAGCAAACACACAAACTCTAGAAAAAGTGTTCACACATTACAACAATAAATGTAAATTCTTATTTGAATATAATACCTAAATCTGTTCACATTACAGTGTTCTGGAGGATTAATTTATGACAGCACGCAGCTGACACAGCTCCATATTTATGGCATTTTATGTCAAACATTAAATGCATTGAAATGACATCTTTTTGTCTTTTGACATCCAGATTTCACCGACCAGTGAAAAATGAATTTGGAGATATTTCACCACAATAATCCGTATCACATCTGTTTAAAGCTTCATGTAAAGGAATCACCCACTTGATGAAACAAATTTGCATTTTGTGACATGTTGATAATGTAACCGCATTTTTGTTGGTTTAACAGTGGGTGAAGAGACGTTCAGACGAATATCAGCGAGTTTTCAACCAAAAAAATCCATGTTGAAATTACGTCTTGTGCTCATTTGGATTTTGATCAGCTAATTCATTTGAGTGTTACTAGCTGGAGCACTTTATTAGCTTGGTCCAACAATGCTCTTTTCTAAGTGGATGCTGTGGTGGTCTAGAGAAGCCCAATCGCTTCCAAATTAAGACAACATTAGCAAAGGTAGAAAATACAAATACAAAAAAGTATTTGATGCATGCAATATAAAAAAAAGATGCATGTAGTTACATCAAAAAATGTCTTGCAAACTGGAAAAAATAAAAACACCTGCAAACAGAGAGAACATAAATATCAAGTGTGGCAATGAATTTTATGATGTGTCTGTTGCAAATTCACTCAAACGTGTATATTTGCAGCTCTTCTGGGTTTTCAGGTGCATTGTGTCAATTTGCAGACATCAAGTTAAACTGTTATACAACCCCTGGCAAAAATTATGGAATCACCGGCCTCGGAGGATGTTCATTCAGTTGTTTAATTTTGTAGAAAAAAAGCAGATCACACACAGGACACAAAACTAAAGTCATTTCAAATGGCAACTTTCTGGCTTTAAGAAACACTATAAGAAATCAAGAAAAAAAGATTGTGGCAGTCAGTAACGGTTACTTTTTTAGACCAAGCAGAGGAAAAAAATATGGAATCACTCAATTCTGAGGAAAAAATTATGGAAACACCCTGTAAATTTTCATTCCCAAAACTAACACCTGCATCATATCAGATCTGCTCATTAGTCTGCATCTAAAAAGGAGTGATCACACCTTGGAGAGCTGTTGCACCAAGTGGACTGACATGAATCATGGCTCCAACACGAGAGATGTCAGTTGAAACAAAGGACAGGATTATCAAACTCTTAAAAGAGAGTAAATCATCATGCAATGTTGCAAAAGATGTTGGTTGTTCACAGTCAGCTGTGTCTAAACTCAGGACCAAATACAAAAAACATGGGAAGGTTGTTAAAGGCAAACATACTGGTAGACCAAGGAAGACATCAAAGTGTCAAGACAGAAAACTTAAAGCAATATGTCTCAAAAATCCAAAAATGCACAACAAAACAAATGAGGAACGAATGGGAGGAAACTGGAGTCAACGTCTATGACTGAACTGTAAGAAACCGCCTAAAGGAAATGGGATTTACATACAGAAAAGCTAAACGAAAGCCATCATTAACACCTAAACAGAATAAACAAGGTTACAATGGGCTAAGGAAAAGCAATTGTGGACTGTGGATGACTGGATGAAAGTGATATTCAGTGATGAATCTCAAATCTGCATTGGGCAAGGTGATGATGCTGGAACTTTTGTTTGGTGCCATTCCAATGAGATTTATAAAGATGATTGCCTGAAGAGAGCATCTAAATTTCCACAGTCATTGATGATATGGGGCTGCATGTCAGGTAAAGGCACTGGGGAGATGGCTGTCATTACATCATCAATAAATGCACAAGTTTACATTGATATTTTGGACAATTGAAAGGATGTTTGGGGATGATGAAATCATTTTTCAAGATGATAATGCATCTTGCCATAGAGCAAAAACTGTGAAAACGTTCCTTGCAAAAAGACATAGGATCAATGTCATGGCATAGGGTCAATGTCAACGAGCAGATCTGATTTGATGCAGGTTTTAGTTTGGGGGATGGAAATTTACAGGGTGATTCCATAATTTATTCCTCAGAATTGAGTGATTCCATATTTTTTTCCTCTGCTTGGTCTAAAAAAGTAACCATTACTGACTGTCACAATCTTTTTTTCTTGATTTCTTATAGTGTTTTTTAAAGCCAGAAAGTTGCCATTTGAAATGACTTTAGTTTTGTGTCATGTCTGTAATCTGCTTTTTTTCCACAAAATTAAACAACTGAATGAACATCCTCCGAGGCCGGTGATTCCATAATTTTTGCCAGGGGTTGTATGTGCTGCAGATAATTTTTGTTTATTATTGTGTTAATACTCGTATTGTGTTTTCTGTGTTTTCAATCTTTTTTAGGGCGCCTACACACATAGTGCGAATGCATACAACTCAGGGCAACTCACGGCGGTAGAGCTTGTATGAGCGCACCACAAAACAGCTTGCCGACGGGCAGGCGTGCATGATGCTGTTGCGATGGTTCGTGCACAAGACAGTGTCTTTCAAGCAGGAACACAGTGCGAACAGCTGCAGCTGTTCGCACTGTGTTCCATGGGACAAGGTGCAACACACTGTGCCGCTGATGTGGAGGAAAATAAAATAAAAACCAGCTGTATAATTAGTGAATAACCCTGGGTTGATATAAATAATACATAAAAGGGGATGCAATACAGAAGCCACAGTTAAATTTAAAAAAAATGCCACTCAAAGGATTTGAACCCGCACACTTTGATTACCAGACAGACCGACCACTGTACTACAATTACTGTCCTGGATGACAGTAGACGAGATCTCGTGGAATCTCGTGGGAATTCAGTGGCAAGTTCACACTGAAACTGTGCTGGCTGAGTGCTGAGTCATTGCGTGACCGAACGCCGAACTGTTTACACAGAGACTGCTACCTGCTGCTTTGGACTCTGAACTAACAGTCTTTTTCAAGACTTTTTCAAGACTTTTTCACTTGTGCTTTTTCACTTCACCTGTGCTGCTCCACAGCGTGTCTGGTGGATTTTTTTTACTTTATTTTATTTTTTAGCACTCTTGCCGTGCGTTACCTGTGCTGCTTCATGGCCTGTCTGGTGGATTTTTATTTTATTTTTTAGCACTGTTGCCGTGCGTTACCTGTGCTGCTTCTTGGCCTGTCTGGTGGATTTATATTTTATTTTTTAGCACTGTTGCCGTGCGTTACCTGTGCTGCTCCACAGCCTGTCTGGTGGATTTTTATTTTATTTTATTTTTTAGCACTCTTGCCGTGCGTTACCTGTGCTGCTTCATGGCCTGTCTGGTGGATTTTTATTTTATTTTTTAGCACTGTTGCCGTGCGTTACCTGTGCTGCTCCACAGCCTGTCTGGTGGATTTTTATTTTATTTTATTTTTTAGCACTGTTGCCGTGCGTTACCTGTGCTGCTTCATGGCCTGTCTGGTGCCTTAACTAAAGCACTCCTTCTGTTGAATTACCTCTAAATTATTTACACATTATTCACTTTGCGTGTTCTTAGGAATCCGCTTGGTTAGCGTAGCTACTAGCTCTTAGCCGATTTAGCATGGCGGCTTCTCCTGTCTCTCCCGCATTTTTCTGCTCTGGGTGTGAAATGTTTAGTTATTCCTCGGCCTCCTTTAGCAGTAACGGTACTTGTAATAAGTGTAGCTTATTCGTAGCTTTGGAGGCCAGGCTGGGCGAATTGGAGACTCGGCTCCGCACCGTGGAAAATTCTACAGCTAGCCAGGCCCCTGTAGTCGGTGCGGACCAAGGTAGCTTAGCCGCCGTTAGTTCCCCCCTGGCAGATCCCGAGCAGTCGGGAAAGCAGGCTGACTGGGTGACTGAGGAGGAAGCGTAGCCCTAAACAGAAGCCCCGTGTACACCGTCAACCCGTTCACATCTCTAACCGTTTTTCCCCACTCGACGATACACCCGCCGAGGATCAAACTTTGGTTATTGGCGACTCTGTTTTGAGAAATGTGAAGTTAGCGACACCAGCAACCATAGTCAATTGTCTTCCGGGGGCCAGAGCAGGCGACATTGAAGGAAATTTGAAATTGCTGGCTAAGGCTAAGCGTAAATTTGGTAAGATTGTAATTCACGTCGGCAGTAATGACACTCGGTTACGCCAATCGGAGGTCACTAAAATTAACATTAAATCGGTGTGTAACTTTGCAAAAACAATGTCGGACTCTGTAGTTTTCTCTGGGCCCCTCCCCAATCGGACCGGGAGTGACATGTTTAGCCGCATGTTCTCCTTGAATTGCTGGCTGTCTGAGTGGTGTCCAAAAAATGAGGTGGGCTTCATAGATAATTGGCAAAGCTTCTGGGGAAAACCTGGTCTTGTTAGGAGAGACGGCATCCATCCCACTTTGGATGGAGCAGCTCTCATTTCTAGAAATCTGGCCAATTTTCTTGGATCCTCCAAACTGTGACTGTCCAGGGTTGGGACCAGGAGGCAGAGTTGTGGTCTTACACACCTCTCTGCAGCTTCTCTCCCCCTGCCATCCCCTCATTGCCCCATCCCCGTAGAGACGGTGCCTGCTCCCAGACCACCAATAACCAGCAAAAATCTATTTAAGCATAAAAATTCAAAAAGAAAAAATAATATAGCACCTTCAACTGCACCACAGACTAAAACAGTTAAATGTGGTCTATTAAACATTAGGTCTCTCTCTTCTAAATCCCTGTTGGTAAATGATATAATAATTGATCAACATATTGATTTATTCTGCCTAACAGAAACCTGGTTACAGCAGGATGAATATGTTAGTTTAAATGAGTCAACACCCCCGAGTCACACTAACTGTCAGAATGCTCGTAGCACGGGCCGGGGCGGAGGATTAGCAGCAATCTTCCATTCCAGCTTATTAATTAATCAAAAACCCAGACAGAGCTTTAATTCATTTGAAAGCTTGTCTCTTAGTCTTGTCCATCCAAATTGGAAGTCCCAAAAACCAGTTTTATTTGTTATTATCTATCGTCCACCTGGTCGTTACTGTGAGTTTCTCTGTGAATTTTCAGACCTTTTGTCTGACTTAGTGCTTAGCTCAGATAAGATAATTATAGTGGGCGAGTTTAACATCCACACAGATGCTGAGAATGACAGCCTCAACACTGCATTTAATCTATTATTTGACTCTATTGGCTTTGCTCAAAAAGTAAATGAGTCCACCCACCACTTTAATCATATCTTAGATCTTGTTCTGACTTATGGTATGGAAATAGAAGACTTAACAGTATTCCCTGAAAACTCCCTTCTGTCTGATCATTTCTTAATAACATTTACATTTACTCTGATGGACTACCCAGCAGTGGGGAATAAGTTTCATTACACTAGAAGTCTTTCAGAAAGCGCTGTAACTAGGTTTAAGGATATGATTCCTTCTTTATGTTCTCTAATGCCATATACCAACACAGTGCAGAGTAGCTACCTAAACTCTGTAAGGGAGATAGAGTATCTCGTCAATAGTTTTACATCCTCATTGAAGACAACTTTGGATGCTGTAGCTCCTCTGAAAAAGAGAGCTTTAAATCAGAAGTGTCTGACTCCGTGGTATAACTCACAAACTCGTAGCTTAAAGCAGATAACCCGTAAGTTGGAGAGGAAATGGCGTCTCACTAATTTAGAAGATCTTCACTTAGCCTGGAAAAAGAGTCTGTTGCTCTATAAAAAAGCCCTCCGTAAAGCTAGGACATCTTTCTACTCATCACTAATTGAAGAAAATAAGAACAACCCCAGGTTTCTTTTCAGCACTGTACCCAGGCTGACAAAGAGTCAGAGCTCTATTGAGCTGAGTATTCCATTAACTTTAACTAGTAATGACTTCATGACTTTCTTTGCTAACAAAATTTTAACTATTAGAGAAAAAATTACTCATAACCATCCCAAAGACGTATCGTTATCTTTGGCTGCTCTCAGTGATGCCGGTATTTGGTTAGACTCTTTCTCTCCGATTGTTCTGTCTGAGTTATCTTCATTAGTTACTTCATCCAAACCATCAACATGTTTATTAGACCCCATCCCTGCCAGGTTGCTCAAGGAAGCCCTACCATTATTTAATGCTTCGATCTTAAATATGATCAATCTATCTTTGTTAGTTGGCTATGTACCACAGGCTTTTAAGGTGGCAGTAATTAAACCATTACTTAAAAAGCCATCACTTGACCCAGCTATCTTAGCTAATTATAGGCCAATCTCCAACCTTCCTTTTCTCTCAAAAATTCTTGAAAGGGTAGTTGTAAAACAGCTAACTGATCATCTGCAGAGGAATGGTCTATTTGAAGAGTTTCAGTCAGGTTTTAGAATTCATCATAGTACAGAAACAGCATTAGTGAAGGTTACAAATGATCTTCTTATGGCCTCGGACAGTGGACTCATCTCTGTGCTTGTTCTGTTAGACCTCAGTGCTGCTTTTGATACTGTTGATCATAAAATTTTATTACAGAGATTAGAGCATGCCATAGGTATTAAAGGCACTGCACTGCGGTGGTTTGAATCATATTTGTCTAATAGATTACAGTTTGTTCATGTAAATGGGGAATCTTCTTCACAGACTAAAGTTAATTATGGAGTTCCACAAGGTTCTGTGCTAGGACCAATTTTATTCACTTTATACATGCTTCCCTTAGGCAGTATTATTAGACGGTATTGCTTAAATTTTCATTGTTACGCAGATGATACCCAGCTTTATCTATCCATGAAGCCAGAGGACACACACCAATTAGCTAAACTGCAGGATTGTCTTACAGACATAAAGACATGGATGACCTCTAATTTCCTGCTTTTAAACTCAGATAAAACTGAAGTTATTGTACTTGGCCCCACAAATCTTAGAAACATGGTGTCTAACCAGATCCTTACTCTGGATGGCATTACCCTGACCTCTAGTAATTCTGTGAGAAATCTTGGAGTCATTTTTGATCAGGATATGTCATTCAAAGCGCATATTAAACAAATATGTAGGACTGCTTTTTTGCATTTACGCAATATCTCTAAAATCAGAAAGGTCTTGTCTCAGAGTGATGCTGAAAAACTAATTCATGCATTTGTTTCCTCTAGGCTGGACTATTGTAATTCATTATTATCAGGTTGTCCTAAAAGTTCCCTAAAAAGCCTTCAGTTAATTCAAAATGCTGCAGCTAGAGTACTGACGGGGACTAGCAGGAGAGAGCATATCTCACCCATATTGGCCTCTCTTCATTGGCTTCCTGTTAGTTCTAGAATAGAATTTAAAATTCTTCTTCTTACTTATAAGGTTTTGAATAATCAGGTCCCATCTTATCTTAGGGACCTCGTAGTACCATATCACCCCATTAGAGCGCTTCGCTCTCAGACTGCAGGCTTACTTGTAGTTCCTAGGGTTTGTAAGAGTAGAATGGGAGGCAGAGCCTTCAGCTTTCAGGCTCCTCTCCTGTGGAACCAGCTCCCAATTCAGATCAGGGAGACAGACACCCTCTCTACTTTTAAGATTAGGCTTAAAACTTTCCTTTTTGCTAAAGCTTATAGTTAGGGCTGGATCAGGTGACCCTGAACCATCCCTTAGTTATGCTGCTATAGACGTAGACTGCTGGGGGGTTCCCATGATGCACTGTTTCTTTCTCTTTTTGCTCTGTATGCACCACTCTGCATTTAATCATTAGTGATCGATCTCTGCTCCCCTCCACAGCATGTCTTTTTCCCGGTTTTCTCCCTCAGCCCCAACCAGTCCCAGCAGAGGACTGCCCCTCCCTGGGCCTGATTCTGCAGGAGGTTTCTTCCTGTTAAAAGGGAGTTTTTCCTTCCCACTGTAGCCAAGTGCTTGCTCACAGGGGGTCGTTTTGACCGTTGGGGTTTTACATAATTGTTGTGTGGCCTTGCCTTGCAGTGTGAAGCGCCTTGGGGCAGCTGTTTGTTGTGATTTGGCGCTATATAAAAAAAAAATTGATTGATTGATTGATTGATTATAATAAGAGCGTGAAATGGCTAAAATCAACAAGCAGATAAACGTATTTTCTAAAAAAAAGAGAAAAAAAGCGCTGTGATAACTGACCAAACAGCCCAGTCTCACTTTTTTTTTCGTGCTCCCGTGACGAAATGAGTCAAATTTTCGTGACAGACCTTTTCTAACTCACTATTCCTAACCCTATTCCCACCCACTCCCAACCCTAACCATAACCTAATCTTACTCCTTCCCCCCACCCTAACCATAACCACCCCGAGCCCCCCGCTTCACTTTTAATTTTGTGCAGCCATCACGGAATGAATGAGAATGAATTCGTGCTCCCGTGAAGAAAACGAGGCGCTTTTCATCACAATCTCACAAACCAATAGATTAATGTATATTTTGTGCTGCTGAATCATGACTTGCCGTGAGACCAGGTTGGACCAAACGATTTTTGGCACGGCGTATTTCTGTTGATATGTGACTGAAAGTGCTGTTTTTGTTGCACTGTGGGGTTGTCCTGGTTCTGTGGCGCGCTGCTCACAGCTCTCACGGCCTGACACGAGTGTCCTGTCAGACGTGACAGTCAGATCGCCTGCTGCGTGTCCACATGAACTGACATTTTTATGTATTTCCACGCAAACACACACACACACGCATGTCCGTCAAAACACGGGACATATGCTGCAGCTGTGATGTTCAGAACTGGAGATTTCTCAACAGTTGTGCGCAGCCAGCCGCACCCCCTGTCCTGTCAGCGCACATACCAAGATGTCACTCTGTGATCAGATGAGAGATGCCTCGCCTGCCGGGGGGTGTGCAAACCACATACACACAGGTGGGGCAGCGCGCGAAACACGTGTTGTGGGGGGAGTCGACACTCTGGCACGCCACATGTGCACTCGGCAACTTCACACTTGTGGGGTACTTATACAAATTTCACTGCCAGCTCGACAGTGATTGTCTGTTGACTGTTGTCATGTTAATAGTGTGAGTGGGCACACATTTTCTAAGTGCCAAACGAGTGGTGTTAGATGTTCGTGTGTCAGCTGGAATTTGACCGACACCTGCCGCGAGAGGGTTTGATGGGCTCGCACAGCGCACACTCTGTCTTTCAGCCGCTGGTGTGCGCAAATAGTTGTAGCAACAGGTGTACGAGGCAGCTACGATTTGACACGTTTTGCACATGATTCCTACTTCATGCGCACTTTATGCGCAAATCGACTAAATTCGCACTATGTGTGAAGAGGCCCTTAGATATGCAAGATTTTTTTCTCCATGCCTGTTGATGCAGATGTTCAAAAACACCTGGTTTTTGAATTTGTTTTCTGCATTTGCTCATGATATTTTACTTTGGAAGTGTTGTGGCCTCTGTAGTATATGAATAAAGGGCCTGTAGTAATTTAATCTGCTTTTAGATACTGTGTACATCACAGTTTTAGCTGGCTAATGCCGCACCACACCAACAAATGTAATGAAATTGGGTCCACACATTTTTGTATAATCCTGTTAATCAAACAAACAGATAGTGACACGAATGTCTTTGCTCATGAAATAAAAATGTCCCAAGAATACACTGGGCTACAAACCAAGCTCACACCCCACGGAGCTAAAGGTTGTTCTGATATACAGCCGTGTACACAGATAAATGGCCATTATACCTAAGATGATCTGAATCAGGTTGATAAAAGCAAATGACAAATGCATAAATGCGGCAGTGTGCACAGGTCAGCCCATCAGCTAACCGCTTTTCATTACTGTATTTTCTTTTCAGCTAACTTTGAAAACCATTAGCAGACAAGTTAATTTTGTTCAGCTAGCATTAAATCAGCTAACATTTTTTGAATAAAGTTTAATGGTTAAAAATGTTTGGAAACCCTAAATTTATACCTTTGTTCCTGTTGGTGGTTTTGCACTAATTCAACAGTTGAAAGTGACACATGGCCTGAGGGCAAATGAAGGGATCACCTCGCAGAGACGGAGGCGAGAGCAGGAGTCGGCTTCTTCTTTTGGCTGCTGCCATTACGGGTCACAATAGGAGATCATCCGTCTCCATCTCACCCTGTCCTCTGCATCTTCTTCCATCACACCAACCATTTACAGTACATGTCCTCCCTCACCACATCCCTAAACCTCTTCTTTGGTCTTCCTCTTCTCCTCCTGTCTGTTGGCTCCATCCTCAGCATCCTTCTTCCTCTTCTCTGCACAGGACCAAACCATCTCAATATTGCCTCTGTGATCTTGTTTCCAAGCCATCCTACCTGTCCGTCTGATATGTTCATTCCTAATCCTGTCCATCCTCAACACTCCAAAAGCTCTGCCTCCCATCTTTTTACTTGCATCACTGCCTCTAAGTTGTACAACATAGCTGGTCTCACTACAGTCTTGTAAAGTTTCCCTGTCACTCTTCCAGATAACCATCTATCACACATCAGTCCTGCCACTTTTTCTCCACCCACTCCACCCTGCCTGCACTCTCTTCTTCAAAACTCTATCATCATCTCCATCACTTTGGACAGATGACCCCATACTTTCATCACCTCTGCTCCTTGCGTCCTCAGTATTCCACCACACTACCTCTCATTCAGATATATTTACTACATCTTGCTCCTACTGACCTTCATTCCCCATCTCTCCAAAGCATATCACCACGTCTCCAGGCACGTCTTAACTTGCTCCATACTCTCAATGCAGATTACACTGTCATCAGCAAACATCACAGCCCACGGGGACTGTTGTCTGTGATCATCTGTCAACCTGTCCACCCCCATTGCAAACAATAAAGGGTTCCAAAGCTATTCTTGATGTAATTCCACTTCCACCATGAAAGCATCGATCATTCCTACTGCACATCTCACATCTGTGACACTGTCCTTCTACATATCATGTACCACCGTCATAAACATCTCTTCCACTCCAGATATCCTCATAAAATACTGCAACTCTTCTCTTGGCACCCTGTCATAAGATTTCTCTAAATCCACAAACACACAGTTCAACTCCTTCTCGCCTTCTCTATACTTCTCCAGTAGCACTCTCAGGGCAAATATTGCATACGTTGTTCTCTTTCTCAGCATGAAACTATGTTGCTGCGTGCAGATCTTCTCTTTTTCAGTGTGGTTTCCTTGACTCTTTCCCATACATTTATGCTGTGGGTGAACAACTTTATGCCACTGTAGTTCCTGCAGGTCTACGCACTACCCTTATTCTTAAAAATCATCTTCACTCCTCTGGCATCCTCTCACTTTCCAATATTTCATTAAACAAGTTGGTTAAAAACTCCACTGCCATCTCTCCTAAACATATCCATGCCTTAACTGGTGTGTCATATGGACAAACTACCGTTGTATACTTCATCCTCTTCATATATGTCCTCACTCATCCTGACTAATCCATTGCCCTTCCTGAATTACTCACTCCACAGCATCCATTCTTCTTTCCCCCTCATTTTCTTTATTCATCAGTTCCTCAAAATACTCCCTCCACCTTCTCAACACACGCTCCTTGCTTGTCAGTACATTTATATCTGCATCCTTCCCAGCCTGACCTGCTGTACATTTATTCCTGCTTGATCCTTTTCTCCTTCCTTAGTGTTCAACTTCATGTACATCTCACTATATGTCCTCAATTTAGCCATTGCCACATTTCTTTTTATCTAATGCCGCATCTCCTTCTATTACTCTTTACTTTCATCATATCTATGACTTTCCCTATTCTTTTTTTTTTAACCAGTCTATTTCTTCTTTCCTTTCAGTTTAGTTCAGTTCATCATTTTTTATTTGTGCAACAGATTTACATGGTTGTAAGCAGATATTTGGTAAGATAGATATATACATGATGACCCAAAGGAGTAGGCTGAAGCAAAGCTTATAAATGCCGACACCCATCCGTACAGATAAACTGGGCAATGGATAAGTGTACAACATAATGTTGTACCTAGTAACACCATATAGTAACACCATATAGTAACACCATATCTACAATCATTTATGATTGTACAGATTTAAAAAAGACAAACATTTCTCTGACAGCTCCTGTTAAGTGCTAGTTATTTCTTTTTCATATTTCAGTAATAAGGATTCTTTATAAACCTTTTTAAAGTGTGACAGATTCTTGCAAAGTTTGGCATTTGCTTCTAAGCTATTCCATGTTTCCACTCCCCGTCTAGAAATACACATACTTTTCAAAGTAGTTCGGGAGAATTCTTTTTTGTAATTTGTCTGGTCTCTCAAATCATACTGGTCACTTCTTTTTGAAAACATGTTTAGAATACTCTGAGGAAGCAACTTTTCTGTAGCTTTGAATAGGATTTGAGCAATTTTGAATTGAACCAGGTCATGAAATTTCAACATTTTGGAATGGAGGAACATGGCAATTGTGTGCTCTCTGTATCCTACTAAATGGATTATTCTGATTGCCCTTTTCTGAACTTTACATAGTTGATCAAGCTTGCTTTTATATGAGTTCCCCCACAGCTCCACACAATAAGTTAAATATGGTAATATTAGTGAACAATATACAATATACCTGGCTCTCTTATTAAGAAGATATTTTGATTTGTTCATTAAAGCTACATTCTTTGCTACTTTAGCTTTAATTTTTTAAATATGGGGTTTCCAACAAATTTTGTGATCGAGTGTTGCTCCAAGAAAGTGTGTTCGTACACTGTTTCTATAATAACATCATCAATTTTAATTTGTATATTCATGTTAATCTTGCGTTTTCCAAACATTACTTTGGTTTTCATAGTGTTTAGGGATAGTTTGTTCTCAGCAAACCATTCTTTAAGTTTACCCATTTGTTTTGCAATCTGATCACCAATTGAAATCCTCATCTGAACACAGTATTGTTGTATCGTCTGCAAAAAGTACCAGTTTTAGCTTTTCTGAAACCAGTCATTAATATACAGTAAGAATAGCTTGGGTCGTCCCAGCACAGATCCCTGGGGTACACCACATAATAATGTATCACTCATGCCCTGCCTCATCTGAACAAACTGTTTTCTGTTTGTTAGGTAGGCCTCAGTCCAATTGAATGCAATATTTAAAAAAAACCTCATGATCCATTGTATCAAAAGTTTTCTTAAGATCAATAAAGATACCTACAGAGTATAATTTTTTTTTATCAATATTATCTGTAATTTCTTCTATGAGGTCCATCAATGCTAGGGTTGGTGATCTATTTTTATGAAAGCTGTATTGGTTATCATTTAAAATATTAAATTTATCCTAAAATGAGTCTAATCGAGCAATATAGAACTTTTCTAAAAAATTTTGGAAACTTGTTTACATCTTCATTCTACTGTCAAGTTTCCTTGTTTTCATTCCTCTGTCCAGATGTCCCCCATTACCTTCTGAGCAGTGTCTCTCACCACATTTGTAGTAGCTAGTTGTCCAGAATCACTTAATCTACATCCATTGCCTGTCCCATCTTCTCCCCAAATTTCACACGACAGCCTTCCTACGTCAGCTTCTGACATCTGATTCTTGGTTCAGGTTTCATGTTCTTCCTCTTCTTCACCTCCAAAGTCATCCTACAAACCAGCATCTCTTGTTTAGCTACATTCCCCCATGCCACCACCTTCCAATTTCCAATTTCCTTTGGGTAGCATCTCTTATAGAGGATGTAGTCCACCTGTGTGCACCTTCCCCCACTCTTCTACATCATCCTGTGCTCTTCCTTCATCTTACATTCAATATTCATGATACCCATTTCCATCCTTTTTGGAAGACCTACCACCATCTGCCATTCCACATTCCTCTCCTTGACACCATATCTACATATTATTTCCTCATCATCTCTTTTTCCTTCATCAACATGCCCATTGTAATTTGCTCCAGTCACCGTTCTTTCATGCCTGGGTACACTCTCTACCACATCATCTAACGCACTGCAGACATCATCTTTCTTTTTCATCTCCCAACCTACCTGTGGGGCATATGCACTGATGGTATTCATCATCAGCCCTTCAATTTCAGGCTTCATACTCATCACCCTGTCAGACACTCCCTTAACTTCCAACACACTCTTAATGTACTTTTCCTTTAGAATGATTCCAACACAATTTCTCCTCCCATCCACACCACAATACAACAGTTTGTACCCACCTGTGATGCTCCTGGTCTTACGTCCTTTCCACGTGCTCTCTTGCGCACACAGTATATCTATCTTTCTCCTCCCGATCATATCAGGCAACTTTCTCACTTCACCAGTCATACCGTCAACATTCACATCCACACTTCTAAATTTCCTCTGTTCTTGCTGCCTCTGGGCATGATTTCTACCTCTTCTTCTTCTTCTTTCGTCAAGTCAGTCAATACATTAATTATTAAAATTTACAGGTATTTTTATTTCTTAATATTCCTTATTTGTTTTAATGCATTCTGTATTATGAATAAACTCTACATTGAATGGAAATATACTGTTTAATATCATTTGTTAATTTATTAGTTATGTAAATCTTGATCATCAACTGATCTTGGCATGCTCAACCTTTTTTGGGACACTCATGTTTATGCTTAAACATAGCAAAATTGTAGCTTTTTCTGTCTGTTTTTCAGGGGTTTCGAGCTAAAAACAAAGTCAAAGGTAAATATAAATTCTGAAAGTTAGCGGTTATTTGTAGCTTCAGCTCAATGTCTTAGTGGTTTATTGGTTTAGGGTTAACACAGCGAACATTTTCAGTTAGCAGATTAGTGGTTATAGAAGCCAACTTTTAGATTCGCTATAGAAGTATAGAAGATGTTCAAGAACATCCCCAAACATTTCTTAAACACTGGAGTGTTTCAAAAAATGTCCCTAAGCGTGTGACATCAGATTCTGTTTAATTTACAATCCCCAAAATTACAATTACATTTAAACCCTTTTAGTTCAGCTGTTGGTCATGTTGATGAAAATGCTGCAGATGTGAATAAGTTGTGTTGTAGCTTTAAATGAAAACTGTCCTGTGTCTGCAGCACACTGTAAGGTTTATTGCTGCTGTTGCCAGTCACACAATTAGTATTGATTCCTGATGGTGACTTAAGGCATTTGCTGATGGCAGAGGACTTCTGCACTTCACTGATTTCTTGAATCACTGTTGGCATCTTACATGGAGTTTCTCTCTCAAAGTTTCTTCATATGATAGGAGAAAAACTGTGCTCTCTGTGGGGGAAAAGTAGTCATGCAAATATTTACTCGCTTGAGAACTGTCAATAGCTTCAAAGGTGAAATGCTGCAAATTTAAGATTCTTCAATTTTTCGCTGAACCTGGCACATCTGAAGGTCGGCATTTTGCCTTGCAGCTACAACATTCACAAAAGCCACAATGTTTGGCTGTTGGTGTGTTTATTATCAGGATTACTTAAAAACTACAGACCAATTTTCATGAAACTTGGTTCAAGAGTGAGGTATAAGTCACTGAAGGTGCCAGTTTTAGTACAATTTGAGATTTTTCAGCACACTGGCCACTTTTTCCATGAAATAATGGGTTTGCCTCAGTTAAAAATAAAAATCATGGATAAAGTCAACTGGTTGGAATATGAGTTTGGAACAATATTGTTCAAGGGCCTGTAGTACCTTGGTAAGGGACAGCGTTCTACCAAGTGGCTCTCTACACTCAGGTCTATCAGTATGTGGACAACATCACTACAATTTAGCTTTAATTCATGGGTTTTAACAAAAACCCTGATTTAACCGTTTAGGAATTACATCCATTTTATACACAGTCCTTTCATTTTCAGCTCCTGATGTATCAAACGAAAACTGGCTGTAAAAATGATTATTTGCATTAAAAATAATTTGTATATTTTGTGTGTTTAATTACTTACAAGCTGTAAAAAATGAGCAACAATGTATGAAAATGGCTGTAATTCACAAGTCAGGGATAACGCTATGGTATTTTAATGCTTAGCCAAAGTGGCTAAGGCTTCTCTTTAGCCACAGTTGCTTTTTTTCCATTGAATCAGTGAGTGTATCTGTAAATGACGTGACTATTCCGAAGGTCCATTGGTCCAAAGGTCCATCAGGCTGGATATGGAGACAGTGTAATACCCAACGGAGAAGCTTGAGGAGTGGCTGAGGAGTGTGCAGGCGGATGCCCGGAGCCTTAGCACCTCTCCGTTGCCAGGCCGGAAGCTGAATGAAGATATGCCACGGAAAAACTTTCAAATCCCAAGAAAGATTATAGAATGGAAAGGTGTCATTAGTGTTTTGAACAATTTTTTTTTCAAAGCGCTCCTGTTGCTGCATGCTGTTTGCTTGCTAGCTAACTAGCTGACTGGCTTTCTTTAGGGGCATTCAGGCCAACGGACCTTCAGACGAATGTACGTTCAGAATAATGTTCCCTCCCATAAAGGTTACCAATGACCTTAGCAGCTAAATTCACATACCAAAAGTTTAATCAAAGATATCTGACTGATAACTGCCCCTGGTGTGTAATTTCAATGAACTAAATATGGCCATGAAAAACATTCTTAGCCACTGTGACTAAAAGCAGCCAAATTCTTTTAGTCACATGGCATTTCTCTTAACATTTGGCTATGTGGCTAATAGCATAGCCCAACCTAAACACAATATTTTTGTTAAACCTGTTGAATTAAAACTGAAAGTGTACACTACAAAAACATGTTGAATATTTCATTTTAAATCCATTGTGGCGGTGGTGTACAGAGTGAAGAATTACAAAAATTGTTTCACTGCTCAAATACTTATTGACCTGAGTGTAGTTGCATTAGCACTGGTACCACAGTCTCTTATACAAAGAGACTGGTAGCGTGTTTTTGAAAACATGGCTGTGATTGGTCCATCTGATACGTCGGCCGCTATTGGCTATCACGCCACGCTCTGTGATTGGCTGTGGTGTATGTAGCGGCTGCACTCTGCGTTGTGTTGTTATGACTCCGCCCATTCGCTCTCCTCGGGACGCGAACTCACGAGCTCCGGCATGGGAGTCGGACTCTCTAACCAGAAGGCTAAAACCCAGGGCTCTGGCCTTGTGACCAGAGAATCCTTTTGAGCTGTTGGAAGTGAGATTTACTAACTACATCTGCACAGCGACACCTGCTGGCCTCCGTTACATGTAACCGCCGAAAATGTAAGTTGGTTCCACTTCTCCAGAGACTGTGGTACCAGTGCTATGTTGTAAACAAAGGCTGCAGCCAATCAGAGAGCGGCGTGTCTCAGCCAATCAGCAAAATGTCAGAATCCTGACTAAACGTCACGTGACCAAATAACCCGATACCGACTCCTTTGCATTGGCTGGAGGAGTGGAACCAATTTATAGTTGCATTTACATTGGTCTTCATGGAAAGCAAATCTGTCCATATGTTTTTATCAGGTTTTGGTGTTTTCTCAGTGCAATTACTGACTGCCATCTCTAGGTGAGCACAATTCAAAGTCAAAGTTAAACAAATCTGAACTTTTGATTCCATATATGTCCACAAACCTGCCATAAATCATAATGGAGGAATGTGTGCCAAGTGTATTTTTTCTGTGTTCTCTTTAACTGAACGGAACTCTTTAAACACCCTCCCTGATAGATCTTGGAAACAGCTTGTTGGCTGTGTTTTGTACAGTATGGGGCACATTCTCAGTCTGCAGAGTGTTTTTTCTATCTCCACTTGTGCTTCCAGTGTCGCTGAAACGCCCTCTCGGAGAGATCAGTGATGTAATGCTCACTCGGATACTAAATACTGCAGTTATATGATATTACATCATCGATACTAAACCTGGGTAGACAACACACACACATTTATGCACAACTGTATACATTTGGAATAATTAAGCTTTTGCTGCTCAGCCTTCATTGTTGCCATTCAGCAGCCTTTCAGGACTGTTGAATGTGGTGCTAATTTGGCGGCGACGGTGCCTTTTTATCATTTAGCAGATGCTTTTCAGTCGTGTGTAACGCTGTTGGGAAAATGAGTGTCTCGGGATAGTCTAGAGGAGTTTGGTTAGTTGGTGGATTTTTGGGGAAATGAGGAAGCTTTCAATGTGTCTACACTCAGGGTGGGAATGACAAGACCAGGGTGCAGGAAGAAGCAATTATATCCCCCTGAAGGGTTGTTTGACACTTTTATAGTGCAACATCTATTTTCTCTATCCACTACATCCACGTGTGTCAGGAAAAGAGTGCTATTAGTTCTTTACTCTTAAAACATGTTCCAATAATTAACAAACACTGAATAGGTCTGAGCGATTAATCAAATTTTAGTATAAATTACAATTTTGGTTTCCAAAGATTATAAAATTAATGTAAGCGAGATAAAACAATTGTTTTGCCACATTCTATTTTGCAATGATGTTCTTTTTCCATGTGTGATAAATCAAAGTGGTAACCTCCTCTGTGTCTGTGTGTGTATGTATGTGTGTGCACGGCAGTGGACAGACAGACTCTGCAAGGCACTCATATGGCTGCTACCCGCTGCTGACTCCACTGTGGTTGTTCTTTCCATAGAAGTAGAGAAATGCCAACTCAAGATCTTGTTCCACTGAGTTCTGTTTGTGAGCTTGTGACCCTGAGATTTTAGCCACTGAGCCAGAGTGGGCTAATTTACTTCCGGTCGTCTGCCAACAATAACACTACATTTGCTTGTAAAGGACAGTTTCTGCATGTTTTCTTGTGTTCTTGTGTTTTCTGCCATGACTTCAGAAAGTTATCCCCCTTGAAGTATGTTCAAAGTATAACTTCGGTGACGTTCTTGTTGATTTTAAATCGCATTCAGGACAAAACTGTCAACAACTGTGGTGGAAAATCATGGTCAATAATAATTCATCAAATGATTATAAAAACAATAAAAGCACATATTCATCAGTTTAAAAGTTTCATAGTTAAACTCAAATAAAACAGTATAAAACTCATAAATAGCACAGTAAAAGTCATCATCAATCACCATAAAAAAAACTTGTCAATCATAATAACAATGAAACACTGTAAAAATCATCATAGTGTTTCTAAAAAGTAATAACACTTGGAGCATTTACCACATGATGAGGGATATTCCACAAAGTTACAACTTAATATAAAATAAAATGAAATGAAATTTAAAAATATATATTTTTCTTAGGTCATATCTGCATCTTTGCACCTCAAACATGTGAGAGTGACCTCTCAAACCTGAATAAACTCCATTTTGGAAAAAAATCTCTTTCTCTCTCTCTCTCCCCCAAATATATATATATATATATATATGCAGAGATGTGTGCGATATCAGAAGGTTGCAGGCCTCACTGCAGCAATTTCATTTTTTCCCCAGGATTTCACAGAGATATTGGCTGGTATCAACCCTGAAGATTCTGAAATTGTTCAAGAAAAACCACCATCTTTTGCTGAACAACAAAATTCACTGGTATGAAGAATTCACATTTTATTTTCAGTCAGAAATTATTTCGATATCACTGAGGTATCATACAGTCAATACAATTAAATGTGCTTTTTTAATTCCAGTCCACAAATTAAAGAAAATATGAGAGGCATCATGAAGGACCTGACACCTACCTTCAGTTTCTATCAAGCTGCCAAAACTGTGGAAAATCACCAGCAAGCCCAGCGGTTTTGTATGATATTACATGATTTATGTGGACACGTTTTGTAGTTTCAGAACTGTGCACATTGCTGGAGAAGCATCTGTGTCCTTGCATCATCAAGACATCGAGGAAATCTGGGATCAACGCAAAGCCTCACAGGTGGCATTCTACCAGACGGTGGCTGACAGGATGATGCAGGTGACCGCTGTCACCGGAGACCACCAGCTGACCATGTGGCTGGCACTGCGGATGTTTTGTAAAGTCAATATAAACACAGAAACGTAAATGTATCGATGATACACGGATGGCACACATAAATGCTTATTTTCATTGTGGTGTATGTGAGGCTAAAATTTGACAACACTGAGGAGCTCTATTGAACATACGAGGGCTGTCAATAAAGTTACGGTCCTTTTTATTTTTTTCAAAAACTATATGGATTTCATTCATATGTTTTTACGTCAGACATGCTTGAACCCTCGTGCGCATGCGTGAGTTTTTCCACGCCTGTCGGTGACGTCATTCGCCTGTGAGCACTCCTTGTGGGAGGAGTCGTCCAGCCCCTCGTCGGAATTCCTTTGTCTGAGAAGTTGCTGAGAGACTGGCGCGTTGTTTGATTAGAATTTTTTCTAAACCTGTGAGACACATCGAAGTGGACACGGTTCGAAAAATTAAGCTGGTTTTCAGTGAAAATTTTAACAGCTGATGAGAGATTTTGAGGTGATTCTGTCGCTTTAAGGACTTTTCACGGTGCGAGACGTCGCTCAGCGCTCTCAGGCGGCGTCATCAGCCTGTTCAAGCTGAAAACCTCCACATTTCAGGCTCTATTGATCCAGGACGTCGTGAGAGAACAGAGAAGTTTCAGAAGAAGTCGGTTTCAGCATTTTATCCGGATATTCCACTGTTAAAGGAGATTTTTTTAATGAAAGACGTGCGGGCGGGTCCGCGCGTCGGGACGCAGCCGACGCGGTGCGGCGGCACAGGAAAAACACCTCCGTGTTGATAACCATTTGTAAAATCCAGGCGGCTTTTGATGGCTTTCAGTGGAGTGAGTATATGAGAAATTGTTTAACAGGCAGGACATGTTCCAACTTGTCCTTAAGGCTTTCAACAGAGGTGTTTTTCCTGTGGCGGAGCGTCGCGGCGGCTGCGTCCCGACGCGCGGACCCGTCCGCACGTCTTTCATTAAAAAAATCTCCTTTAACAGTGGAATATCCGGATAAAATGCTGAAACCGACTTCTTCTGAAACTTCTCTGTTCTCTCACGACGTCCTGCATCAATAGAGCCTGAAATGTGGATGTTTACAGAGACCATTATAATCTCATCAATTAATATAAGTTGCAATAAGTGCATAGTTGATATATAATCATTTACACTGGGACACCAATAAAATAAAGTATGTACAAATTGAACAGAGAACAATAAGATCTTAATAAATTAAAATAAATACCAACTTTATCCCTGTGGAAGTGTAGAGGACAACAAATTTAGCACCAAGTTTTGAACAAGAAAACATCAACAAATAGCACAGAAATTTGGACTAGAAAATAATGGACTACAACCCCTGTTGATATTTTGGACAATTGAAAGGATGTTTGGGGATGATGAAATCATTTTTCAAGATGATAATGCATCTTGCCATAGAGCAAAAACTGCAAAAACATTCCTTGCAAAAAGACACATAGGGTCAATGTCATGGCATAGGGGCAATGTCAATGAGCAGATCTGATTTGATGCAGGTGTTAATTTGGGGGATGAAAAATTACAGGGTGATTCCATAATTTTTTCCTCAGAATTGAGTGATTCCATATTTTTTTCCTCTGCTTGGTCTAAAAAAGTAACCATTACTGACTGCCACAATCTTTTTTCTTGATTTCTTATAGTGTTTCTTAAAGCCAGAAAGTTGCCATTTGAAATGACTTTAGTTTTGTGTCATGTCTGTGATCTGCTTTTTTTCTACAAAATTAAACAACTGAATGAACATCCTCCGAGGCCGGTGATTCCATAATTTTTGCCAGGGGTTGTAGAAGAGAAGCTTGTCTTTTGCACCAAAAATCACATTAATAAAATTAAAACAAATGAAAGGGTTGAGTTCCTCTTCCCTTAGCTGACTGAATAAAATTGACTTTAACTGTCTTTTAAAACTTGCCTTGTTGCTAATTGACTGCAAGATCTATATTTTATATAAGATACATTTTCTCTGAATAGTTCCAGTTGTGTGGGATACATGGGTTATATCTTGATGTTTCCACCTAACCGGTTCTTTGTAAACCTTCACAGCAATAACAGTTCATTTTGACAGCAAAGTGACTTTGTGAGCGATAATCGGGGCAGCTATAAAATGTACAGCTTGGTAAATTATTCAGATTAATTGATCAAAATATATGTTAATCTTTAACCTTATTTTGTGATATTTGATATCGTCGATTCCCAGATATTGGAGTTTCAAATTCAAAATTCAAATTTATTAATTTATATAGCGCCAACTCAAACTTTCTGCTTCCTGCCAAGAGTCTTGACCCCCAATACTGGACTGCAGTAAACCAGAAAATAGAGCATTACAATAGTCCGATCTAGAAGAGATAAATGCATGTATCAGAGTCTCAGCATCATCCATAGACAGGATGGGACGAATCTTCGCTATATTTTGCAGATGGAAGGAAGCAGTCCTCATAATGTCTCTAATGTGGAAGTCAAAGGGCAACGTAGGATAAAAAATTACCCCAAGGTTCCTCACTTTGTATAATGTATAACACATGAACCTAAGCTAAGCACTAGCTGGTCAAATTGATGCCGATGCCTCGCTGGACCAAGAGCCATCATTTCAGTCTCATCAGAGGTTAAAAGTAGGAAGTTACTAAACATTCAGCTTCTCACTGATGCAAGGCAATCTTATGTGAATGAGATTATTGGCATGTACAACTGAGTATCATCAGCATAGCAAATAAAGGCAATCCCAAAATGTCATAGTACATACCCAAGGGGTGCTACATAAAGGGAGAAAAACAGGGGGCCTAAGTCAGATCCCTGTGGAACCCCAAACTTCATGTCACTAAGGTTAGAGGTAGTGTTATTATACAAAACACAGTAAGAACGACTGGCATGACGTCAACCATGCAAGAGCACTTCCAGTCATCCCAAAATGATTCTCCAGCCTATCAAGTAAATTCTGATGATCCATGGTATCAAACGCAGCACTAAGATCTAACAGCACCAAAACTGTAGTGGTGTCCGAGTCCATTGCTTGCAGAAGGTCATTCACTGCTTTAGTGAGCACTGTGTCTGTGGAGTGATATTTTCTAAAGGCAGATTGCAGTGGCTCAAAAAGATTATTCTTAGTAAGGTGGTCCACAAGCTGCCGTGAAACCACTTTTTCCAGAATTTTAGAGCAAAATGATAGATTTGATATCGGTCTATAATGTTTCAATATACTAGGGTCAAGATTAGATTTCTTAAGTAATTGTTTAATTACTGCACTGCAGATTTGAAACATTTACGAACAAATCCAGAACTTAATGAGAGATTAATAATTTCCAGCACAGTCAGCCCAAGAGTGGGCCACAGATCCTTAAACAGTTTTGTTGGTATAGGATCAAATAAACGGGTTGTGCTTTTTGTAGGCATCATGAGTTTCATCAGTGCACCTAGTGAGATACTCAGAGGTGTCAAATCCAGCTTCAGAAAGTAAAAGTCCAGCCACATATTTGTTCCATCTTCCCAGTAAACCAGCTGATTGTAATTAGTTCAGCTGTTCAAGCAGGTGGATGAGCTAATTATTGAGATCACCTGTTTGTGCACACGTAGAAGCAAAACATGGGAGGGTTTTTACTTTCTGAAGCTGGATTTGACACCTCTGGATAATATCAAATTCTGTAAATCTAGGCAATACCTAGGTTGAGAATGAAGCGCTGGCTGCAGAGCAAAAGACCAAAAGTAAAGAACCCAAACTCATCTAGCGCATGCACGGCACGCCCCATCCCCGGAGATTAGAAGTTGGCATTCCATCTTTCTACTTCTATGATAATTGTAAAAACAACAACAACAACAAAAAAAACCTTTTCTATAATGCAATACTTTCCTACATTACACAAATCACAAGGTGAAATTTGGGAAATCTTCTTTCTGCTGTTCATGTTTTCCTTCTAATATGTAGGCTGAAGTTTTCTGTTCTATTTTTTGCTGGGCTGCAAAAGGAACTGTAGTATACTCTCAGCACGGCACTTCGGAGTTTAATTACACAGGAGATAAGGATATATTTCCAGATATTGAAGTCCAGGACAACAAATATTTACTTCTCCCTGCCAACAAGCCTGCCAGTGTGCAGGTCCACATTTATACCTTCCACAAGATTTCATTGACCTACATGACAATTCTCATGCTGTTAAGTTTTAAAGATACTCTGTATTATGTTTCATAATCTGTGCAAGTTTCTATAATTTCCTGCACATACTGAAAACATATGTGTATTACAGATAAAATCTATTTATTTATATTGCTCTGGAAAGGAGGGTATGTTTTCACCAGTTTCTGTTAATTTCTCTCTGTTTAAACAGAATTATGTAAAAATGTATGAACTGATTTTGATAAAATCAGTTAGATGTGGCCAAGAAAAACTTATAAAAGTCACACACACACACACAAACACTCACACGGCATCAGCGCTTCACTTTTTCAACATTTTGTTATATTACAGCCTTATCCCTAAATTGAGTAAATTCATTTTCCCCAAAAAAATTATACTCACAACACCCCATAATGACATGTTTTTTTTTTAATTTTACAAATTCATTAAAAATAAAAAATTAATAAATCACATTTACAGGGTGTCCCAAAAACGTGCCACAAAAACGTTTGACTAATTCTGCAAGCAGTGCACAACCATTTCCAGATCTCTCCAGAGATTTTCAATCAGATTCAGGTCTGGGCTCTGGCTGGGCCACTGAAGGACATTCATATATTTGTTCTGAAACCACTCCTTTGATATCTTGGCTGTGTGCTTAGGGTCATTGTCCTGCTGAAAGATGAATCGTCACCACAGTTTGAGGTCAAGAGCGCTCTGGAGCAGGTTTTCATCCAGGATGTCTCTGTACATTGCTGCATTCATCTTTTCCTCAGTCCTGACTAGTCGTCCAGTTCCTGCTGCTGAAAAACATCCATGAAAAACATGCATGATGCTGCCCACCACCATGCTTCACTGTAGGGATGGTGCCTGCATAGTAAATTTTGGAGACTAAAATTTACTCTGCTGGGATAACGTTTGGTTCCAGTCCAAACAGAGTTAAATATACTCTATCACAGTGCTAAATCAACTCTATCACAGTGTAAAATCAACTCTTACTGGAGTAGACACACTTGATTTGACAAGATGGTAGAGCTGTTTTCACTAGAGTGTATTTTATACCCCCATCACACATACGCCGATTGAGGCCAAATTACGTCAGAATGAGACATCCGACCACAATCGGGAAGTATTGATTTACAGTCTGAAAACCAACCTGCCTTTTACTAAGGAGTGGCTTCTATCTGGTCACTCTACCATCCAGGTCTGATCGGTGGATTGCTGAGATGGAGATGGTTGTCTTTATGGAAGGTCCTTCTCTCTCCACAAGGGAATGCTGGAGCTCTAACAGAGTGACCATCAGGATCTTGGTCACCTCCCTGACTAAGGCCCTTCTCCCCTGATTGCTCAGTTTAGACGGGCAGCCAGCTCTATGAAGAGTCCAGGTGGATTGGAATCTCTTTAATTTGTGCTCATTAGGACCTTCAAAGCAGCACAAATGTTTCTGTACCCTTCCCCAGATTTGTGCCTCAAGACAATCTTGTCTCGTAGGTCTACAGACAATTCCTTTGACTTCATGCTTGGTTTGTCCTCTGACATGCACTGTCAACTATGGGACCTTATATGTAGACAGGTGTGTGTGTCGTTCCAAATCATCTCCAATCAACTGAATTTACCAGGTGGACTCCAATTAATCTGTAAAAACATCTCAAGGATGATCAGTGGAAACAGGATGCACCTGAGCTCAATTTTGAGCTTCATGGCAAAGGCTGTCAGTACTTATGTACATGTGAGTTCTTAGCTTTTGATTTTGAATCAGTAAGTCTCATAAACGCTTTTTTCACATTGTCATTATGAAAAAAGTGAATTTCATCCATTTTGGAATAAGGAATAAACATCATAGCTTATATATATATATATATATATATATATATATATATATATATATATATATATATATATATATATATATAATCGATTGAGTACTAAATTAATCAAAGTAAAATATTTTGCTTAATTTGATATAAAGAGAAATAATTAATGAATTTGCTGGATTCCATCATTTAACCCTATTCAGGACTTTAGTGAGCACAATATCAAGAAAACAATTGCCATGAGGTCCAATGGACCCCAAAAGTCCTGAATAGGGTTAAATAAATGAATAAAAGGGAACCAGTCATAGCCCAATGTTCAGTCATTAGTCAATGTGTAGAAAGTTAGTTTTTTTAAAGTGCTGTAACATTGTTCAAAAACTACCAAACTGGATCTATTTTGTAATAGTGTCAAGATATTTTTTAATTAATTGTTTTACATTCAGTACTGTATTGACTTAGACTAACTGATGCCATGATTTTACAGAGTCTGATACAGTAGGTGGCGGTATGTACCTCTAAAGCTGCTTTGCAATCTGTTGAAGAAGAAGCAGAAGAAGAAGAGGCAGAGGTTTTTAAAAAATTATTATTTCTTTATAAGTTTTAAGTTTATTTTCAAACTCTGGCTGTTGACCTCACCCTTAAGGTAAGCACCTTAACCCTTTGGGGTTTAGAGGTATTTTCTAGATTTTACCATGCTCCCCTTTCAAAGGTACTTTTTTTTTTTTTTAAGTATAATGCCCATATATTGTATTTCATATCAAAATGTTCACAACCATCTAAGATTCCAGCATCTGTGTCACAAATTTGTCAAGACCACTGCATGTAGATTGGCTGTAATTCAGAACAAAAAAAAAAAGGGAATGCATTTTTAGAAACCCTTCAAATCTTTATTGATAATACACCTTTATTCATGTGGACAAACTGTTTTGTGCTATGAATGGGTTGACCAATGTCTTTGGCTCGCAAAAGTAGTGTAATATATGAAGAAAATTGTATATCTGAAAATAAATGGGAAAAAAAAATCACACATTTCCACCTACATTTTTCTGATGCAGAAATATCTACAAATGTCTGTCATTGAATAAAAAGTGGAAAGTGGGGGGCTTGTACAACCCTATTTCCAATAAAGTTGGGACGTTGTGTAAAATGTAAATAAAAACTGAATACAATGATTTGCAAATCCTCTTCATCTATATTCAATTGAATACACCACAAAGACAAGATATTTAATGTTCAAACTAATAAACTTTATTGTTTTGTGCAAATATTTGCTCATTTTGAAATGGATGCCTGCAACACGTTTCAAAAAAGCTGGGACAGTGGTATGTTTACCACTGTGTTACATCACCTTTCCTTCTAACAACAGTCAATAAGCATTTGGTAACTGAGGACACTAATTGTGAGTGTCATGATTGAATATAAAAGGAGGATCGCCAAAAGGCTCAGCCCTTGAAAAGCAAAGATGGGGCAAGGATCACCACTATGTGAACAAATGCATGAAAAAAATAGTCCAACAGTTTAAGAACAATGTTTCTCAACGTTCAATTGCAAGGAATTTAGGGATTCCATCATCTACAGTCCATAATATAATCAGAAGATTCAGAGAATTTGGAGAACTTTCTACACATAAGTGGCAAGACCGAAAACCAACAACGGTGTCAGGGATCCCGATGAGAACTGCATTACAATAGTCCAGTCTGGAGGAGATAAAGGCATGCACCAGCTTTTCAGCATCTGAGAGGGAGAGAATGGGGTGGAGTTTGGAGATGTTCTGGAGGTGATAGAAGGAGGTCTTGCAGAGTTGGTTGATATGAGATTCAAAAGTGAGTTGGGGGTCCATTACCACACCAAGATTTCTGACTACTAATGAAAGAGGGATATTGAAGCCAGAGAAAGTGATGCTGTTTGGAATGAGCCTGTTGGGCAGGCAGGCAGGGACCCATACAACATTCTCCAGGCTCTATGATTGGCTGTGTCAAAATATGGTCTTGAACAGGAATTAAAACGAGAGGTGACACTCTGTCATTTCAGGAAGTGGTCAAAAAACATCTCAGGTACCTTCCATCATTGATTTATTGATAGCAACATGTGTTGGACATGCCAGCACATCCATTGACTTCAGAGGGTTAAAGCATTGATTCATGATGTATTTAATTGTTTGCATGTCTTGAAAGCCATGTTTTAGCTAGCATCACATACCATGATGGTAATGGGTAACAATGAGCATTGTATTATAAATATCTAATAATATAGCTTGTTGTGTGGTTAATTGTCCAAACAGATCATCTAACAAGTGTGTGCTTCAGCATTTCTGCCAGGTGAAATGTTTGTGTTATTGAATTTATGTGACGTTAATGTGTTAACAAGTATAGTAGGTAGCTTAACTGAAGTTAGCGCCACTCAACAATAACCTAGCAGTGTACTGTTACCAAGGTAATAATGTTGTCAGAATTTTTAATACATCTCCAAGAACACCTTTTGAATTAATACATCAACTTGTCCACAAAAATATGCTTTAATAACCAACAAATCAACTGTTGCCTGTTAGCTGTGTTAATTTTATCCATTTATTCGCTTTGGGTGAAGACAGTCCATGCACAGGAGCTGCTGAGTTCCGAAATTATGAAATTGGGTTGTTAGTAAAAACAACTTATTACAACTTATTTAAGAATAAGGGACACCTGATTCCCACCTGTTTGTTCCACAAAATTGACGAACTCACTGACTGAATGCCACACTACTATTATTGTGAACACCCCCTTTTCTACTTTTTTTTTTTACTAATAGCCCAATTTCATAGCCTTAAGAGTGTGCATATCATGAATGCTTGGTCTTGTTGGATTTGTGAGAATCTACTGAATCTACTGGTACCTTGTTTCCCATGTAACAATAAGAAATATACTCAAAACCTGGATTAATCTTTTTAGTCACATAGCACTACTATTATTCTGAACACTACTGTATATATATATCTATATCTATCTATCATATATATATATATATATATATATATATATATATATATAGTCCGGGGTCTCCGTTGTCATATTTTGTGCTTCATGATGAAGCCAGCACCTGTTGAACATGCTTTTCTCTTTGAAAGCCTGAGGAAAATGGGACATTCAAGACATTGTTCAGAAGAACAGCGTAGTTTGATTAAAAAGTTGATTGGAGAGGGGAAAACTTATACGCAGGTGCAAAAAATTATAGGTTGTTCATCTACAATGATCTTCAATGCTTTAAAATGGACAAAAATACCAGAGATGCGTGGAAGAAAATGGAAAACAACCATCAAAATGGATAGAAGAATAACTAGAATGGCAAAGGCTCACCCATTGATCAGCTCCAGGATGATCAAAGACAGTCTGGAGTTACCTGTAAGTGCTGTGACAGTTAGAAGATGCCTGTGTGAAGCTAATTTATGTGCAAGAATCCCTCCGCAAAGTCCCTCTGTTAAATAAAAGACGTGCAGAAGAGGTTACAATTTGCCAAAGAACACTTCAACTGGCCTAAAGAGAAATGGAGGAATATTTTGTTGACTGATGAGAGTAAAATTGTTCTTTTTGGGTCCAAGGCCCACAGACAGTTTGTGAGACGACCCCCAAACTCTGAATTCAAGCCACAGTTCACAGTGAAGACAGTGAAGCATGGTGGTGCAAGCATCATGATATGAGCATGTTTCTCCTACTATGGTGTTGGGCCTACATATCACATACCAGGTATCATGGATCAGTTTGGATATGTCAAAATACTTGAAGAGGTCATGTTGCCTTATGCTGAAGAGGACATGCCCTTGAAATGGGTGTGTCAACAAGACAATGACCCCAAGCACACTAGTAAATGAGCAAAATCTTGGTTCCAAACCAACAAAATTAATGCCTCGCAGATGTGAAGAAATCATGAAAAACTGTGGTTATACAACTAAATACTAGTTTAGTGATTCACAGGATTGCTAAAAAAGCAGTTTGAACATAATAGTTTTGAGTTTGTAGCGTCAACAGCAGATGCTACTATTATTGTGGACACCCCCTTTTCTACTCTTTTTTTTTTTTTTTTACTAATAGCCCAATTTCATAAGAGTGTGTATATCATGAATGCTTGGTCTTGTTGGATTTGTGAGAATCTATTGAATCTACTGGTACCTTGTTTCCCATGTAACAATAAGAAATATACTCAAAACCTGGATTAATCTTTTTAGTCACATAACACTACTATTATTCTGAACACTACTGTATATACCTGTCCTGGCTGTGGTCTCTGTGTTTAATGTAACACGTCGTGTGCACTGAGCTGTCATTTCCAGCTGTCAGTGAGTGGCTGGCCGGTGATCAGCTGAAAGACGCCTCTGTGCTGTGTGCACTCAGATGTGGCTGGCTGGTCCCCATCTGTACATACATATCAGCATTTCACGCCATGTGTTGTGGGGGGGGGGGGGGGGTGCGACAGACACATACACATGCGATACATACTCACGCCACATGTGTTAAGGGGGTACTCGACACTTGCTTGGGAACCACCCTCGTGGGGCACTTAGACAAATTTCACAGCCAGCTTGACAGTGGTCGCCTGCTCACTATTTTCGTGCTGGCTCTGCAAATGGAACCCAGTCTTACATTTTTTTTTTCGTGCTCCCGTCATGAAATGAGTCAAATTTTCATGACAGGGTTTTTTTTAACTGACTATTACTAACGTGACTCATTCCTCCAACCCTAACCATAACCACCCCAACGCCCCCCTTCACTTTTAATTTCGTGCAGCCATCACAAAATTAATTAGAATGAATTTGTGCTGCCTTGACAATAATGAGGCACTTTTCATCACAATATCACGAACCAATAGATTAATGTATATTTTGTGCTGCTGAATCACGACTTGCCGTGAGACTGGGTTGGCAAATGGTACCACATTTCCTAAGTGCTCCATGAATGGTGTTGGATGTTCATGTGTAGCACCTGGAATTTGACAAGTTTTCAGGGTCTCTACCGCCATCGATTGAAATATCCCATAATCCTTTGCGTGCCAGAGAGTTGCTGCGGTGTAAACAGCACAGAGAATCCAAATGACAACAATTGTAAATGAACATTATACTACCAAAATGTACATTTTTATGCTTTTCATCACATTAATAAGAGGCTGCAGCAACTCTCTGGTGCACAAAGGATTATGGGATATCTCAGTAGGGCGAATGCTGCCATCTACTGGCCAGTAGCTGGCAGTAGAGACCCTGAAAACTTGCTCAAACAAATATTGCAAATAATCCATGTCTGCTACATTTAGTCTGTGTGGAATTTAATAAACGCAAACCGAATTTCAGACATTTTATATATGTTACTCTGGAACATAGAGGACAAACAGTGTTGTAAAGGACAATAAGCAGGACGTTAAAGAGCAAACTTCACTTTCTGCCAGAATGACATGAACAGGAAATGATCGCAGCTCACACAACCTGGGTTTCTGGCATGTTTACATAAAACAAATACAATACCAATGTCTATAAACCCAGAAAATATATTCACAAGAGTTTTAGGCACAATATACAAAGAGTTTAATGCTGTTGTCCGTGTGCAGGTGTTAAAGTGCAGCCTGATCAGAGTGTCTCAATGCATTCCTCCTGTTGTGAGATTTGACCCATAATGCACTGCAGCATGTGTGTCTGTCCAAACACTAAAACCTTCAAAATTAGTGCATTACTTTAAAACTAAAACATATAGCTGATATTTTCACTTTATAAAGCGCCAGCTGTGATGATAATTTAAATAACTTGTCTGGAATTAGTTTGGTTAACATTTTAACCATAAGTTAAAACTGTATGCCTGTTGATGACTTGTGTGATATGCTGGCTAGTCTGTATGGTGTAAAGAGAAATTGTCTTTATTCTTCCTCCTCCTCTTTTTCCTTGGTCACTGGGTCTCTTTTGCTGACAGATGGCTGATCTGACAGAAGTGTTGGCTCGTTGTTGTGTCAGTAGTTGCCAGTGTACTGAAATCAATACTGAAAGTTATCTGTTTAGCTTTTATCTGTAACTTTAGCTTTATAAAAGATATAATTTCAGTTAGCAGATTAAGTGTTATCAAAGCTAATGTTTTGGTTAGCTGGCAACAGGTGTACAAGGCATTAGAGGCAGCTCCGATTTTTCGTGCTTGCATGCGATTCCTCCTTCATGCACCATTCAGCCTCATTCGTGCTATGTGTGAAGGGGCCCTATAAGGTCAGTAATTAAGGTGGCAGTGTTTCTTGAACAGTTAAAATCCACCCAGGCTACACACTCTCAGCCAATTTGCTTGTTCTCTTCTAAAGCTTCTGTTAAAGTTACAACATTTGAAACATTAGAAAGAGTGGGCAGTAAAATACAGGAGAACGACATCAATCACACACTATGAATGTATGCAGGATCTCTAGAGGTTGCAGATTGCATTTTGTAGTTGCCGGCCATGATTTTGTTTCTCATCATGTTTTCGGTTCTTTCTAATATGTATAATCCTTATTTTCACAAAAATAAGGGTTCTCAAACTTGTTAGTCTACAGTAGCAACCAATAGTGACTGTGTAGGGGAGCAATCAGTGATTCTGATTCTTTTTGCTTCAGTCTTCTGAAATGCGGCAATGGTAAAGACAGAGTAAGTTTGTCCCCTTTGGGCTCCTGTAACAACATGGCAGTGGGACATGGCGTTCTCCATGAAGGGGATGCTTCCATGTAGGTATAAAGAGCTCATTCTAAGCTGAGAAAAACACTTTGTTTTGTTGTTGTACAACCCCAATTCCAGTGAAATTGGGATGTTGTGTAAAATGTAAATAAAAACAGAATACAATGATTTGCAAATCCTCTTCAACCTATATTCAATTAAAGACACCACAAAGACAAGATATTTAATGTTCAAACTGATAAACTTTATTGTTTTTGTGGAAATGGATTTTATACACTATAAAACACTATTTTATACACTGTAGTCTAGTTCTGCTAATAAACACTCTTAAATCCTACACAGTAGCTTTAATTATTTACAGATGTGCAACAAATACAAAGAAATATTTATGTTTATTACCACCATTTTTGAAATGGATGCCTGCAACATGTTTCAAAAAAGCTGGGACAGTGGTATGTTTACCATTGTGTTACATCACCTTTCCTTCTAACAACACTCAGTAAGCATTTGGGAATTGTGAGTGTCATGACTGGGTATAAAAGGAGCGTCCCCAAAAAGGCTCAGCCGTTCACATCAAAGATGGGGCGAGGATCACCACTTTGTGAACAACTGCGTGGAAAATAGTCCAACAGTTTAAGACCAATGTTTCTCAATGTTCAATTGCAAGGAATTTAGGGATTCCATCATCTACAGCCCATAATATAATCAGATGTTTCAGAGAATCTGAAGAACTTTCTACATGTAAGCAGCAAGGAGGGAGGTGGTGGCGTAACAGCTTGCACGTTGGACTGGGACGCCAGCGATTCGGGTTCGCTTCCCGATCGCAGCCATGCTCCCGACTGGCACTCTTAACATCGTGCTGGGGAGGAGGGAGAGACACGTGCCGTGGGCCTTTCTGGAAACAAGCTTTGTGCTTTCATTGGTTACCCACGTTAAATATGATCCTCTTCTTCTTCTTCTTCAAGGCCGAAAACCAACATTGAATGCCCGTGACCTTCAATCCTTCAGGCGGCACTGCATTAAAAACTGACATTATTGTGTTAAGGATCTTACAGCGTGGGCTCAGGAACACTTCAGAAAACCATTTTCAGTTAACACAGTTTGTTGTTACATCTACACGTGCAAGTTAAACTCTATCATGCAAAGCGAAAACCACACATCAACAACATCCAGAAGCACTGCCGCCTTCTCTGGCCTGAGCTCATTTGAAATGGACAGATGCAAAGTGGAAAAGTGTGCTGTGGTCTGATGAGTCCACACTTCAAATTGTTTTTGGAAATCATGGACATCGTGTCCTCCGGACAAAAGAGGAAAAAGACCATCCAGATTGTTACCAGCACAAAGTTCTAAAGCCAGTATCTGTGATGGTATGGGGGTGTGTTAGTGCCCATGGCATGGGCAACTTATACGTCTGTGATGGCACCATCAATGCTGAAAGGTACATCCAGGTTTTGGAGCAACACATGCTGTCATCCAAGCAACATCTTTTTCAGGGACGTCCCTGCTTATTTCAGCAAGACAATGCCAAGCCGCATTCTGCATGTGTTACAACAGCGTGGCTTCGTAGTAAAAGAGTGCAGGTACTAGACTGGCCTGCCTGCAGTCCAGACTTGTCGCCCATTGAAAAAGTGTGGCGCATTAGGAAGCGCAAAATACGACAACGTAGACCCCGGACTGTTGAACAACTGAAGTTGTACATCAAGCAAGAATGGGAAAGAATTCCACCTACAAAGCTTCAGCAATTACTGTCCTCAGTTCCCAAACGCTTATTGAGTGTTGTTAGAAGGAAAGGTGATGTAACACAGTGGTAAACATACCACTGACCCAGCTTTTTAAACATGTTGCAGGCAACCATTTTAAAATAAGCAAATATTTACACAAAAACAATAAAGTTTATCAGTTTGAACATTAAATATCTTGTCTTTGTGGTGTATTCAATCGAATATAGGTTGAAGAGGATTTGCAAATCATTGTATTCTGTTTTTATTTATATTTTACACAACGTCCCAACTTCATTGTAATTGGGGTTGTATGTAATTATACACTGTAGTCCAGTTCTGCTAATAAACACCCTTAAATCCTACACAGTAGCTTTAATCATTTACAGATGTGCAACAAATACAAAGAAATATTTACGTTTATTACCACCATTTTCATCCACATTTTTTTTCACCACAAAACATGGCAGAATAATCTATCAGATCAGTTTAAGAAAGCTGTTTTTTTTTTTACATTATGAGATGTTGTATTTTTGAAGATTTTATAAATTTCTTTAAAGTTAATATAATGATCTCAGTGCAGCCTGTAAGTCAAACATACCCCATGACAGCTGATATGCAATTGAATAATTATTAATCCCAGTCCAAGAGTGTTTGGCCTTGGTGGAATTACAGTATGTAGTCTAGAAAATTCTGCGTGTGGCACCATTTTTTCAGTAAAGTTCTATATGTTGGACTGAATATCTCTGGTGATGGAAGAGAGAGGTGGTACTTATCCTGAACACAGTCTTGACACTTTGTGTTTAACATTCAGTCAATCATTTGGGTGAAGGCCAAAGTCACTGGGGTCAGATGTCGGTTTACTGCAGCTCTTACTGCCTTCAGTAGTATTGCCTAGCGTGTATAAATTTGTATATCAGGGAGAAGGCCCAATTTTAGATTTCTGGCTATATTTCATGACTGCTGAGAAGTCAAACATTCATTAACAGATCATCAGTACTTCATGGCACTAGGACTTGCTCCAAGACCTGACCTAACCACTATATCCCATGAATACTTATCAGTGCAAAGTACATTTTATATTTACACACTGGATAAATGCATTTTGCAAAGTTGCTATATAATATGTACAAATGTGCACCATACAGAACCGACTTACTGAATTGATGCTGTTTCTCACTGCGTAGCACTGGTTCATATTCACATCATGGGCACCTCAAGTGGAGTGCATGTTGCAACATGCATGCTGCTATGATATTTGCATAAATTTGCATGCCAATGAGGGGAATCTTGATGGAACATTATACACAACCAAGTGCCTATTGTGATAAAAATGGATGTAATGATATGTGTTCTATAACCTAAAGCACCCCACCACCACCACCCGCCCCAACCCGTCCCTGCTGGCTCATCCATCGTGAGACAGCCAGTTAGCTGGTGATTGTTAACATAAGGTCAGTGGATACACTCAGCAGTTGCATTAAGGTGTTTAGTGGATGCATAAATGGTTTTAAAGGGCTTAACACATTTCCATTTCAGTGCCATTATCTTCCTGCACTGTCGACATTATATAGATTCATAGTGTTTAAAAGTGCCATTTGCAGTAGTGTATGCACTGCCATCGCTTCGCTGTCACCTGCTGCTGCAACCATTTTCAATTTTATTGGGTTGTGTCTTCTGCACATTATTTGCTGTTTTCATCAAACAGATCATCAGTGAGTTTTTATCAAAAGTAGTAAATGGTTTATGATAATGAAAGTACAGCTATTTAAACAGTAATCACTGTAAAGCAAAGTTTAAAAAGGTACCATATGCAAGATTTAGTGTCTTCTAGTTATGAGGTTGCAGATTGCATGATGTCGTTGTTTCTTTGTTCCCTTGACTTCCCTTACCAAAAAGTAGTATATGCAAGTATGTTTCAAGTATACTTCTAGTTTACTTTTTATATACTTATCAGTACTATTTTTTGGTAAGGGTTCTCTTGCGATGAGCAAAAGTATAACTCTCCATTTCACAGAAATGCAAAAGATCAGAATAAGTATGGCCCTTTTTGGCTACTGTATCAACATGGTGGCCTCCATGCGGGGGCCCGCTCCCATGTTGATATGAAGGGCTCATTCTAAGTTATGAAACACATCGATTGGTGTGGTTAGTGCAGACTACACACCTATTCACTACGATGTGCATCATTTTCAGTAAATGCTTTTGAAGTAATCCAGAAGGATTACGATTACTCTTATTGTAACCCATTGGATTATGTTACTAATTGCACAAATGGCCAAATAATTTGTATTCAGTACCTGATTGCATTTCAAAGTAACTTGACCTAACCCTGGGTATGATATGCCATTACAGCTACATCTGGGTCTGCAGGAGATTCCCCGCCTGTAGAAAATCACTCACAGTGTTGGTGGTGGGATTGGCATTGCAGCCCATGTAAGAACAATCCTTAGATCATAACCACATGAGGGTGGCAACTGGTTTGGTGCCATCGTGTCATCCCATACAGATATGGCAACGTGCAAAAAGAAGAGAACATGTTCTACCACCTGACTCGGTTCTCAAATCTGCACTTTGGGCATCATGTTCTTTAACTGCCTTCAACTCTGTTACGCTGTGACACACAGCTAAAATAATAAAAATGTTGTCAGCATTTTGTCCGTTGTGGCATTTAGTACAAAAGAAACTAAAGCTTCTGACTGTCTTTGCATTCTGTGGATGCTGACTCAGTGTCTGCAGGATCAGGAAGGCAGACTCTCACAGACCATCACTGTCATCTGTAAACAGGAAGACGTACCTATACGACAATAGGTAACCACGACGGTGGAGGAAAGGTCTGTCTGTCAGACTGTTGATCCACCCAGTATTTTCCCACAAAAGCAATTTCATAACTATACTGCCATGACACATAAAACTTCCTCTTGGCGTTGATGTATCAGGGCTTAGGGAGCAGTGAGAGTTCTCGCTGCTCTCACAATTACGTGTGAGTGTCATTACTATTTAGGTGAATACCCTGTAATATTATTTCTTCTCACCATGAATTAAGGACTATGAAAATTACAGGCTAGAGGTCTACCTCACAGTTTTATGATCTTAAAGTGGTGATATTGATGGAGGGGTAATGGTAGTCCTCGGCCTGGAGTGTAAATAGTATCTAAGGTGATTACTCTTTTATCACATGGAGAAAAAAGGTGGAGAAGCACAAAGAGAAGATAAAAATTTGAGACCGAGCACACAGGCCAGCCTGAGCAAACTGATGCCGTTTCTGCTACAGTCGTGATTAAAGCTGCTTACGATTCGTTAGTCAGATATGATCCATGATTGAAAGTGGGAAAATAATCTAAATGACAAAAGGGGAAAATGTACAAAATTCAGAGTATAAACTCATTTGGCATCTCCTGTTTTTGCTTGAGGTTGCCACAGCAAATCCAGTATGGATCCACATATTGATTTGGCAGATGATTCTTGTGGTGTAAAAGTGATTATAAAATGAATATAACACACTGTAAGGTTAGTCTTGTACAGACGTTTGCGAGCGCAATTTTGATTGTGTGAAGCAAATTGCACAAATACATTTGGAGCCTGTCCAACTCCACTTTTCTATTTATACATCACATAATCTGAACACGAAGCAAGGTGCCGGGCATAGGGGGTTTGTAACTGTCTTCTGTTGAAGAGAGCAACATGCTTTTCATGGATTTTGTGTTGCAGATGAGAAGAAGGCTTGTGCTCAGAGAACGGTAGGTCCTGATTACCACATATTGGACCTGCTCCTCCACTTTCACACAAGAGTACCTCCATTCTGCACCAGTTCAATGCAACTATTCACATTTAACCCGACCACAATTTAATCCGACGGCACAAATTTTTAAAACAAGTATAAAACTTTCTTGATTGCTCATAATATTCTGCAGCCCAATCTTTAACACCAATTGCAACTGATTTTAGGTCGCAATTGGGTACTAAATTTTCTCTGTACCAAAAATGTATACCATCGGGTAATAAAAATCAGTAGTAAGAGACTGTCACTGGACGAGGTTCTTGTTGGTCCAACACTTTTCTGCTCCCTCACAATAGCAATGCACCAAAAGGGTGCACGAAGCCTTTATTTTTAAAGGCGGATTAAAAAATGACAACTGCATCAGGTGGAAACTAGCAGTCACCGCACGCTCCGCAGAATGCTGCTTTGCACCAGGTGGACATTTGGGCCGAAAATCTTTATTAACAAAAGTGGAATTTTCCTGTAACTGTTGCTTCTTTGAACATTTAACTTGGCTGCATATTGCAGTAATATGCGTTAACAAGTTAATGTATATTGCACGATGCCATGCTGCACGATGCCGTGCTGCACGATGCCGCGCTGCACCATACTGTGCACCAGGTAGAGGATGGAGCTAAAAATCTTTTAAAAGGTTACACTTGCCTGTAATGTTATCTTTAAACATCTTGGATAAATGAAACAAAGCATGCACTATATACGTGGGCTGTCCGTAAAGTATCGGTCCTTTTTATTTTTTTTAAAAACTATATGGATTTCATTCATATGTTTTTACGTCAGGCAAGTTTGAACCCTCGTGCGCATGCGTGAGTTTTTCCACGCCTGTTGGTGACGTCATTCGCCTGTGAGCACGCCTTGGGAAGGAGTGGTCCATTTCCAGAGTACAAGTTTGGACATGCCTATCTCGGCTTTCAGTGCTTACCAGTCCAGTAAGTATCAGAGAAATTGTGGAGAGCTAGACATGTCCAAACTTGTCCACTGACATGCCGAAACGGAGGTGTTCTTTGTCTCGCTCATCAAGCGAATCGGTCGTGATGCGCAAAGCCTCCGCGCGGCGTTCCATGGCAAAATCTCTAGTAAAAAGTGAAATCTGCCGGAAAATGGCTGATGTCCAGCTCTTGTGATTACCGGAGAAAGAGCACACGACATCTCGTATCCACAGAGCCATCCGTTTAGAAATGATACGGTGTTTTGTGCCGCGTTGTTGCAGCTCGGAGTGCGGTGCGCCAAGCGTCCTTAAAGGGGTCCTTAAAGCGACAGTTAACAGTCCTTATTCTCTGTGAAGCCCGCAAAATTTTCACCGAAAGCCAGATAAATGTTTTCAATGGTTTCCAGGTGCCAGTTTCTAACAGCTTCTGAAAAAAATCTGATAGAAAAAAAGTCCTTTTCATTCCGCCATTTCCAGACAATAAAATTCCGACGAGGGGGCGGGACCACTCCTTACCAAGGCGTGCTCACAGGCGAATGACGTCACCGACAGGCGTGGAAAAACTCACGCATGCGCACGAGGGTTCAAACTTGCCTGACATAAAAACATATGAATGAAATCCATATAGTTTTTAAAAAAAATAAAAAGGATCAATACTTTACGGACAGCCCACGTACATATATTTTCATACATATGTGAATTTTGCTCCCAAAAATGAAATAAAACGTCGTTCCTACACTGCAGCCACTATGTAACGCTCCTCTTTTGTTGCTCTCCAATTGTTCAACTCACTAAGTGATTTTAAGATCTGGCGTTGGTCCACGATCTGTTCAGCACTGCTCCACACCTGAGGCTGAACACAGTCTGAACATTTTTGCACTTTGCTACATCACCAATCAATCTGCCTGGCAGCTCTTCTGTTCACGTTCAAGCAGCTGTTAAATCGTTTTGGTTAATTTAGATCTGGAACCTCGCGTTCCGCAGGACTCTCTAAAAAGCAGCGGCGACACCTAACGCTAAAGGTTAAGATTTTTGATTTCCATCTGGGAGTCGTGCTCCTCCCCCACCTCCTCCTCCTCTCTGGGAAGCCGAACATATAGCCGATATCTTTCAATCAAGGGTTCTCCCGTCCTTGCAATCACACTGTCATTGTTCGTCTCATGTTGTGGAAAGCTCTTTTGACAGAGCGCCGTGATGAATCACCTGGCTGGGTCTTTTGGAAAAGGCTTCAGATCCCATCGCCCTGTTTTTTTCATACAGTCGTGGGGGAAAAAAACAACATTCAATTCATTTCTCCTGCTCTTTCATGTCTCCTGCCACTTCTCATTCGTACACACGGTGTTTTAAAAGATATTCACAGCAAACCCTCCTCTTTTCTTCTGGCTGAGCTTCGCAAAGCAAATATCTGGCGGGTTTAGCTCATAAAGGAAGCGCTTTTACTTGCTTAAGGTGCTGACGGCAAGGCGCACTCTGTTATGTTGGAGGCTTACAAAAACAAAACTTAGCAAGCTAAGTCTCAGCCGCCAAATTGAGTGGCACAGTTTTCTAATTCTTTGCTGCTCCAACTGCGAAAAATTGAATCCTCTCATGCTTTTGTCCAGTAAGCCCCAACAATGTTGAGAAAGTGGTGCTTTTTTTCTAAAATCTGCTATTTTTTTTTTTTTTTTTCCCCTTATATCAACTTCTAAAAGTGAAAAGAAGGACAAATATAAACTTGCAGGAGCAGCGTGTGGGCACATGATCAGGTCCGGGGTGAGTGTTTTTCAAAAGGTTGAGCACATCATAGAAGAAACCGACTGTGGGAGAAGTGCAAATGACACTCCCTCAAACCAGAGAGTGATTTAGAGCACCTGTGATTCCACTACAAGCGAGCACAAAGCGCTTTCAATGCCTGTCAAGGATCACTCATCCCCTGCAACAGACTGATTACTAACACTGTTAGCCCCGTGCGCCGCCTAAGCAGTGGATTATCAGCAGAGTTTTCTTGTGATTACGCCAAAAGCTCTTGGGTTAATTAGCTAGTTAGTTCATTAACAGCTATATGACTGGGGTTAGGTGGAAGTGAGGGATACCACGCACAGCGCGCAGAGGTAATTTATAGATCCAGACACATTGTATCCGCCAGCTGTGTAGCAATCACTCCGCCCAATCCACCAATTGCAGACATAATAAGCTTCCTGAGTGATGGGATACTAATTTTGGATCATCCTCAAAAAAAGATTAACCTTACCCAAACATTTCCAGCTTCCGTGACACACACACACACACACACACACACACACACACGCACATCAGACCACATCAATACTGATGTCAATTTCCAGCTACGTTTATACACCAAGAGATTTCTGAATGCACCAGACTGGGTGATCTGCCAAACACCCCAGGCCATGGCTTTTAGACAAATTAGACAAATCCTAAAGAATTAAACAATGATACGTTTGTTTGTTTACTTGTTGTTTAATGGGCTTATATTCATGATATACATGGTATGGTACGGTACGTGTTAGCTGACATTGACGTCAGGGTAGGTAGGTCCAGCAGATTGATTAGTGGATAGGAGTTGGGCTACCAATATGTAGACCTGGGTTTGATTCCTGTTCATGCTACCTTTTTGTGTCCTCAGACAAGACACATAAGCTGCATTGTTCTAGCCCACCCAGCTGTGAATGGTAAAGGCCGAGACAGAGGAATTAACCTGTGACAGACTGGTGTTCCATCTAGGTGGAGATGTAGTTTCTCATCAGCTTCAGAATCCAAAGATAAGCACAGGCACCAATGGGCGACAGGTCCTATACAGGACTTGAGTAGGTGAAACTTTGTAGCAGATTTAGATGAGCTGGACTAAAGTCAGGCTGCCAATATGGTGATCTGTGTTCAATTTCCAGTCACAATACCTGCCTGTGGCCTTGTACAAGACACTTTTACCTGCATTGCTTCAGTACACCTAGCTGTAAATGGGTATTGGCCTTGGCTGAGGAAGTAAACCGTGATGACTTGTCCAGGTGAAGTCATAGACTCGCATCTGTTTGTGCAGTGCGGACCAAATATTAGCTTCACACTATGGTATCTGGAGATAATCACCAGCCCAATGGGACTTCCATCCAACAGAGGAAACGTTGAGGACTCCTACCGAATAGATAACACCATCACACTGTTTTGAGTGTTTTGGCCAATCCCCAGTAATTTCATTTAACATTTTCAGTGTTTCAAAATACTGCTAAGATTTCTGAATTGTTTCATTTTGTGTTTTTGCAGTTCAAACCACTGACTTTTTTCTGAAGCACTTGTTTCATTTAGTGTTTAAAGCTTTTGAAGCTGCTAATCTTCCTGAAATATTTGTTCTTTTGTGTTTCAAGGGCTGCATTCAAATAGTCCTTTTTGCGTGGGAAGATTCCTAACGGAATGAAATGACCCAAAGTATCTGAAGTGCCAACGAATGACAAGAGCAGTTTGAATTCTCCAAATACTTAGGAAAGGTGCCTCGGTGCTTCCTTTCTAACCTCATTTAACATAAGGTATACCTGACCATTCTTTACAAAAGGAAAGGAGATAATGAAGCCCCACAATTCCAGCGACAACAGTATTTAAAGCAATGCATAGTTCACAAATATCTTTGTTTTAAAATAAGACCTTAATTCAGACAAAACTGAACAAGTATCACAGCAAGAATCAACAGCAAACCGCAAGAGAAATCAGATAAATTAATAACATTATTAATGATAATAACACCAAAGGGAAAACTTTCTACCTAGGCCGCAAAGACCTACCAACCAATTAATCAATAACAAGAAATAATAAATAAATACTTACACCTGTTATCAACATCCGCTGTTGCATGATGATGTAGTGTGCAGGCAAATTCCCTTGGCACCACGATATGTTTTTCCGAATTCCTTCCTCAATATCCTTCACAACTTTACTGACCACGTGATATTCTCCATCAGGGTCAAGGAAAAGTTCATAGCAAAGGAAATAGGGGGCAAAGTTTGAATGCAGCCAAGCATTTTGGAATGACAACTCTTTCTATAGCAGGTGCTTTATTTAGTCCATCAAGCTTTTCAGAATATCCATTATTTTATGAAGCAGTTAAGTTAATTTAGTGTTTCAAGCATTTCAAAGCAGTGACTTTCTAACACAGTTTGTTGATTTCATTTTTAAACATTCCAAAATGCTGAATCAATGTCTGAATCAACTGGTTCCTTTAGTGATGACTGTTTCAAAACAATGGATTACATTCTGAAGCAGTTATACCTTTGAGTGCTTTGACACAGGTAATTCTTTTCTGAAGAAACTGACTCAACTGGTCCAAAATTTCAAAAAGTCATGATTATGCCATAACTATGTGTGGAGTATTTTGGGAGAGTTTCAATCAACTTTCAATCAACTTTTTTTCTTATATAGCGCCAAATCACAACAAACAGTTGCCCCAAGGCGCTCCACATTGCAAGGCAAGGCCATACAATAATTATGAAAAACCCCAACGGTCAAAACGACCCCCTATGAGCAAGCACTTGGCCACAGTGGGAAGGAAAAACTCCCTTTTAACAGGAAGAAACCTCCAGCAGAACCAGGCTCAGGGAGGGGCAGTCTTCTGCTGAGACTGGTTGGGGCTGAGGGAAAGAACCAGGAAAAAGAGATCGATCACTAATGATTAAATGCAGAGTGATGCATACGGAGCAAAAAGAGAAAGAAACAGTGCATCATGGGAACCCCCCCACAGTCTACGTCTAAAGCAACATAACCAAGGGATGGTCCAGGGTCACCCGATCCAGCCCTAACTATAAGCCTTAGCGAAAAGGAAAGTTTTAAGCCTAATCTTAAAAGTAGAGAGGGTATCTGTCTCCCTGATCTGAATTGGGAGCTGGTTCCACAGGAGAGGAGCCTGAAAGCTGAAGGCTCTGCCTCCCATTCTACTCTTACAAACCCTAGGAACTACAAGTAAGCCCGCAGTCTGAGAGCGAAGCGCTCTAATGGGGTAATATGGTACTACGAGGTCCCTAAGATAAGATGGGACCTGATTATTCAAAACCTTATAAGTAAGAAGAAGAATTTTAAATTCTATTCTAGCATTAACATCTAGCCAATGAAGGGAGGCCAACACGGGTGAGATATGCTCTCTCCTGCTAGTCCCCGTCAGTACTCTAGCTGCAGCATTCTGAACCAACTGAAGGCTTCTTAGGGAACTTTTAGGACAACCTGATAATAATGAATTACAATAGTCCAGCCTAGAGGAAATAAATGCATGAATTAATTTTTCAGCATCACTCTGAGACAAGACCTTTCTGATTTTAGAGATATTGCGTAAATGCAAAAAGGCAGTCCTACATATTTGTTTAATATGCGCTTTGAATGACATATCCTGATCAAAAATAACTCCAAGATTTCTCACAGTATTACTAGAGATCAGGGAAATGCCATCCAGAGTAACGATCTGGTTAGACACCATGCTTCTAAGATTTGTGGGGCCAAGTACAATAACTTCAGTTTTATCTGAGTTTAAAAGCAGGAAATTAGAGGTGATCCATGTCTTTATGTCTGTAAGACAATCCTGCAGTTTGGCTAATTGGTGTGTATCCTCTGGCTTCATGGATAGATAAAGCTGGGTATCATCTGCGTAACAATGAAAATTTAAGCAATACCGTCTAATAATACTGCCCAAGGGAAGCATGTATAAAGTGAATAAAATTGGTCCTAGCACAGAACCTTGTGGAACTCCATAATTAACTTTAGTCTGTGAAGAAGATTCCCCATTTACATGAACAAACTGTAATCTATTAGACAAATATGATTCAAACCACCGCAGCGCAGTGCCTTTAATACCTATGACATGCTCTAATCTCTGTAATAAAATTTTATGGTCAACAGTATCAAAAGCAGCACTGAGGTCCAACAGAACAAGCACAGAGATAAGTCCACTGTCCGAAGCCATAAGAAGATCATTTGTAACCTTCACTAATGCTGTTTCTGTACTATGATGAATTCTAAAACCTGACTGAAACTCTTCAAATAGACCATTCCTCTGCAGGTGATCAGTTAGCTGTTTTACAACTACCCTCTCAAGAATCTTTGAGAGAAAAGGAAGGTTGGAGATTGGCCTATAATTAGCTAAGATAGCTGGGTCAAGTGATGGCTTCATGGAGTTTCAACCAGAAATCCACCCCCCAAGCAACACATCCGGTTTGGTCGGTACTGAATTAAAGTTGTGTGCCAAATTTCAAGGATGTGTCCTATAGGAGTGGAATGGCACGCCGAAGACATCAGCATTTGAGATGCACATCAACAACATCCGGTATTCACAAACAGAGTTTACAAAGAGGAATTTCCTTAAGATAACTTTTATTGAAAATGTTACTTTTAAAAGTCATGTGACAGAGCCTGAAATCAATTAAACATGGGGCGTGCTTAAACATATCAACATGAAGGGCTGTCGTTTGTGTTACACGCATGGTCACAATGTTTTTTAGATGTTCTTTCATAGCAACATTGAATGAAGTAAACTGCACAGTTAGAACACAGCAGCTTTGCAATGTGAAGTTCAGAGACGTGGACAAAACCCTTTGCTGTCTGCAGCAGGAGGCCTGACACCTGGGCAAACACTGCGGCCCGATGATCTGTCATCAGCTATGGAAACCAGCACCAACCTGGTCGCTTTTGTCAGCGCACAAAAGAAAATGCCTCAAATTAATTTACCACTCTGCATTCATCTTCTGTTGAAGCTTAAGACCTCATCTAAGCTTGTGGAACAGTAAGGGGCTCATGGGGCTTCATGTAAGAATTTTGGCTCATAGGTGAAGCCAAACGCTGCTAAGACGTGACATGTTGACTGTTTAGTAAAGTATGTGTATCCTGTTAATTCAGACAGTTGGTAATACCTGGGATCTACAAAACCCTCAGATGTACTTCTGCGTATGCTCTCCTCCTCTGATCTCGTTTACTCAGTCTTTCCTTGACAATGCCAGACCTCTTGAGGACATACGAGATAATTGTCCCTCAGCCTTCTCTCTCCCACAGACTACTTCAAAGAGACTATTGCAAATTTGAGATTATGTCGAGTATCACAAGCGATGACTTCTCAGCTGCTCAGCAATGACACGTTTTTTTGTTGGCCATGTCACTGACACAGAGCTCAGACCTAAAGTAAATATTCACACTGTCTGAAATGCAAATGATTAATATTGATTGATTTTAAAATACAGGCATGCTCATGTGTTCTACCAGATTGGTTGTCCCAGAAAATCCATCATCCATCTCCACTCTTATCCCATTAGGGGTCACCAAGGGTGCTGGAGCCTGTCCAAGCATGCAGCAGGCACAAGGCGGGGTATATACTGGACAGATCACATATCCAAGGAAGGGCTAAGGCATACAAACAGCTCATCATCACATCCATGTGTAGCAGAGTCACCAATTAATCTAATCTGTATGTATTTAAGAGCACCAGGAGAAGACCCAGAAATGCATGGGAACAATATGCAAACTCCATACAGAAAGGCCCCCAAGGGAACGTATCCTAGAACCTTCTGTTTGTGGGGCAACCCTGGTGGATACTAAGGCAACCCTCTCCATGGTATGGCCTGGCAAGTACCACCATACTGTGAGCAACCTTGTCTCCAGTCAACACCCAGTGTATGACTGTGGTGGGACAGAAGGCATGGATGCAAAGGAGGAAGTCGCTCAAGATCCAGGTAAGAGACCAGGGTATGAGGCACATGTTCTACCTCTCTATCATCCAGAACTCATGCCTCATTGACTTGGAGCTGTTGAACTGCTGGGCAGCCCATGTCAGTCTGCCTGAGGTAACTATTATCTGTGACACAGAGACTGTGGTCTTCCAGGAATAGGCTCAAGGGATGGCTAGCCTGCAAGGCTTGGTGTAGTGGCCCTTTCTAGCGATGTTCCCAACAGGTTAAATGAGATGATTGAAGCTATCCAAATCTTAAGGCAATACAGCAGTGGCAGCATTGACACAGCAGTGCCACCAATTAAAACTCTGATGCCATTGTGAATATTTTTGCATCCCGAGAAAAGGACTGACAGCTGGACTGAATCAACACATCATTAAGACAGGCTTGGCTCAGCCCCTCCAGTTGCAGGCCTATCGACTGGTCTCCTGTTCTGTTGAAACAATGTTGGAAGAATTACATAAAGTCATAATAGTTTAAAATGTAAAAAACCTTTGTGTATTTGAGAGTGAAAATTTAGTTTTTACTCAAGGACATCAAATATGGCCATGAAGTATTGCAAAGTCTTTGCGTCCATCCGTCTATGCTCAGCATAAGTCCTATTACTGCCAGAGTCTTCAAATTCACAGGGAACATTCTTGGGACACAGAACTTGGACAAGTTCAAAGATGGCTAACCTTGACCTCTTTTAAGAGGTATTTTAAGAGGTTAAAAACTCACATTCTGTTTCATTCTGCTTTTTTTTTTTTTGAGTGGCAGGGGTGACAGCCAGTAGAGCAGCACTGTGACGTCAGTGACAGGTCTCTGTAAAACTGCTTCATTTATGTGTTAATATTTTTTGTTTTATTTTTTGTGTGTAGTGACCACCTTGTGTGGCAGCACCCTGACATCAGGGTGAATGTGAGGTATTATTTTTAAAGTGCTATATAAATGCAGTCGATTTACCATTTAAGCATCTTGAGGCAACTTTATTGTGATTTGGTGCTATATAAATGAAAATAAATTGAAATCGAAATTGTTTATATAACATGTTTCTCGTATATTCTGTAAAAGCTAGCAAGAAATAAATGCTTCTAAAACTGAAAATGCTGTTTTGGAACCTAATAACACCTCTGAAGTGATTTACAGTGATTTTGCGGACGCTAGCATGGTGACATCACAGGCTAGCTGCAAACCATTTTGTTTGTGTGTAAATTTAACCTTTGTCATATATTATGTCAAGGCTAGCAAGAAATAAACACTTCTGAAACTAAAACGATGTTTATGTAACCTGATTTCACCTCTGGAGGCAGAGGGTACTTTAGCATTGCATATAATTTTATACATTGAAGGTGTGTCCAGTATGGTGGACCTCTTGTTTGCTAGTTCATTGCACATATCATTTACAGCTGACTAAAAGTATTGACTATGCTCACACAATATATTTTGATAGCGGTTATCAAAAGTGATGCTCTTAACATTTGTCTAAAGGGTAACAGATGAACTCTGGCTATATTTGGCAGCAGATGAATAAACTTGTAATTTTGCATCATACAAACTACAAGAGGTATTAAAAATAATCTGGCACGTCACTGAACACCAGATTAATTGTGACATTTAAAAAAAGCAGTTCTGATTGGTAGACCTAGCAAACTAATTAAGCTAACCGGCAGGCTAATTAGGAAGTTAGCCTCATGGAAATAGAGACCTGGAATGGACGTCACGTGACTAGCGGTGTGCCGCACGGCGGCCATTACTAAGGGTGGACAGAGCGCCTTGAGCTAGTTAAAGTAGACCTGCGTTGAAATAAATGTGGTCAGATTACAGAAAGAAATAGCTGATATGTATTTATAAGACCCTTGTGAATGCAGTAAAGTAAATCTGTAAGCCCAGATTTGTAATTCAGCGGAGAAATCTTCATTTAAAAAATGACAAATTTGCAGCTAAAATTTAGCCCTCTGTGAAAACAGTTTGTACAGCCGTATTCATTTCCATGACATCAGGGACAAGACGACGCGCTCCCGCCTTCAGTCCGATCCCGCATTGAAATTGATTTTATCTGTTAGTAATGTTACTTATACACGTCCTGGTTTCACACATCCAAAGTAAGCTGCAATGAATGTAAGATACAGATCTGTGTGCTCAGATCTGTTGGGAAGTGTAGTGACATGGACCCACAACAGGGGCATAAATGAACAGACAATAGAGGAAGTTAAATGTGAACATTTTACTGTGTGAATGTCACAACCACACACAGCAGATTATAGAATAAATACAAGTCATGAATGAAGGTGTCGTGTGGGCAGGCTCGACGATAGGAGACGTCCGTCTGGAGATGAACCGGAACCACACGATTTCCACCGCCACCGAACCCGAAGGATACTGGAGCCGCCAAGAGTCCCGAAGTCCCCAGGTGGCCACCGTCTCAGCGTGTCGGATCTGGACTGCTGGCGTGAGAACAAAGACAGTCAAGTGTGGGTGGGTATACACCCGTAACAATAACGGTGGGAATTCCACCTCCACCTCTAACACACACTCGTGCAGCGTCTGAGTACCACTTATCTGGTGGGAAGGTAGGACGAAACAGTCCGCGACCCACGCCGGTCCTCTGGGTAGACAGCTGCAACACAATAGCTCGTGGAATCAATCAATATAGTACGCAGGCAGAGAAAGTTACCTCTCAAAGAAGTACGAAATCTCGGCGACGTGGTGGAGGTGTCATCCTGCTTTTATCCGGGGAGAAGTGCAGATGATCGGTGACAGCTGTCATAGTTGATGAGTGACAGCTGTCACCTCGGCTGTTCCTGTAAGGCGGCAGCACCCCCTTGTGCCTGAAGCCCGCACTTCAGGCAGGGCGCCCTCTGGTGGTGGGCCAGCAGTACCTCCTCTTCTGGCGGCCCACACAACATCAGCAACAACATCGACAGCGGGCGCCGTTCTTCCTCTCCCGTTCTCTGCCTCCGCTACGCTCGCTGTTTTAATGCGAAGCAGCCGGTACACCTGTTGCTGCAAGGACAGACTTCTTGCGGCAAAATCCACAGCACCGCACGTCTCGGCAATCAGAGCCCCAGAGCTCCATGGACGCTGAGAGAGGGTTATATATTTTTAATGACTGGGATTCTTTGCAGGTCTCGCCTCCATATCCCACGATGGTACCGGAGGCGAAAGACAGTAGATTTTCAATGCGACACCACTCAATCAAACGGGTATATGAAAAAGTCCCCCAAAATAATTTTCAAGCACAAATAAAAGAAATGTGTACTCACCAAACGTGCCGCAAGACAATATGAAGTTTTAAAAAGTAGATCCTTCCGTATAAGACAAGACAAAGGTGCAGATGCAACTGACGTAAATCCACAAATTACAATTGGCGCAATGCATGCTGGGAGGGGGTCTTGTCCGTGACGTCTCGGCAGCGTCCATGATGAGAGGGGACAATTTGTGGAGGGCTAAATGTTAGCTGTAAATTTGTCATTTTCAAATGAAGATTTCTCCGTAGAATGACAGATCTGGGCTTGCAGATTTACTTTACTACATTCAGAAGGATCTCATGCGTAAATGTAAGTCATTTTTGTTCAAAAAATCTGACTGCATTTTTTTCAATGCAGGTCTCCTTAAGGCACCTGTTAAACAGAAGCGAAATGAGGGGAAAAGGCAGCCAGTGCTTCACCATCAACTGCAAAAACTACAAAAACAAATTCTTGAATACTAAAAACTGTACAAGAGCCTTAATGTAATTGTGTAAAATAATGTTTATTTTAAAGTCGTTATGTCGCAATTTAATATTGACATAGTGAGACTATAACTCAACGCTATAAGTTATTTTCATTAAGCTGCATTCACATGCGTACAAATATGGAAACAAAAATGTTTAAATATATTTATGTCTATATATATACTTGCAGTGTTGTTTAATATGATATGTACATGGTGGTCACAGGCGGCATTTAAATTTTAACTGTGTGGTTAGAGGGGATGGAGGAGGTACGTTTTACGCTGACTGAGGGTCAAAAGTCATAAATTCTGAATGGCTTTATATCTACTTGTAATAAAATGTTAGTAAAAATCATATATATGTTGTTGTCATTAAAAGACTAGTGATAATGTTCTAGAAATCTGGCCAATTTTCTTAAATCCTCCAAACCGTGACTATCCAGGGTTGGGACCAGGAAGCAGAGTTGTAGTCTTACACACCTCTCTGCAGCTTCTCTCCCCCTGCCATCCCCTCATTACCCCATCCCTGTAGAGACGGTGCCTGCTCCCAGACTTCCAATAACCAGCAAAAATCTATTTAAGCATAAAAATTCAAAAAGAAAAAATAATATAGCACCTTCAACTGCACCACAGACTAAAACAGTTAAATGTTGTCTATTAAACATTAGGTCTCTCTCTTCTAAGTCCCTGTTAGTAAATGATATAATAATTGATCAACTATTGATTTATTCTGCCTTACAGAAACCTGGTTACAGCAGGATGAATATGTTAGTTTAAATAAGTCAACACCTCCCGAGTCACACTAACTGCCCAGAACGCATCGTAGCACGGGCCGAAGCGGAGGATTAGCAGCAATCTTCCATTCCAGCTTATTAATTAATCAAAAACCCAGACAGAGCTTTAATTCATTTGAAAGCTTGACTCTTAGTCTTGTCCATCCAAATTGGAAGTCCCAAAAAACATGTTTTATTTGTTGTTATCTATCGTCCTCTCTGGTTGTTACTGTGAGTTTTCTCTGTGAATTTCAGAACTGTTTGTCTGACTTAGTGCTTAGCTCAGATAAGATCATTATAGTGGCCGATTTTAACATCCACCACAGATGCTGAGAATGACAGCCTCAACACTGCATTTAAATCTAGTTATTAGACTCAATTGGCTTTGCTTCAAATGTAATGAGTCCACCCACCACTTTAATCATATCTTAGATCTTGTTCTGACTTATGGTATGGAAATTGAAGACTTAACAGTATTCCTGAAAACTCCCTTCTGTCTGATCATTTCTTAATAACATTTACATTTACTCTGATGGACTACCCAGCAGTGGGGAATAAGTTTCATTACACTAGAAGTCTTTCAGAAAGCGCTGTAACTAGGTTTAAGGATATGTTTCCTTCTTTATGTTTCCTAATGCCATATACCAACACAGTGCAGAGTAGCTACCTAAACTCTGTAAGTGAGATAGAGTATCTCGTCAGTAGTTTTACATCCTCATTGAAGACAACTTTGGATGCTGTAGCTCCTCTGAAAAAGAGACCTTTAAATCAGAAGTGCCTGACTCCGTGGTATAACTCACAAACTCGCAGCTTAAAGCAGATAACCCGTAAGTTGGAGAGGAAATGGCGTCTCACTAATTTAGAAGATCTTCACTTAGCCTGTAAAAAGAGTCTGTTGCTCTATAAAAAAGCCCTCCTAAAGCTAGGACATCTTACTACTCATCACTAATTGAAGAAAATAAGAACAACCCCAGGTTTCTTTTCAGCACTGTAGCCAGGCTGACAAAGAGTCAGAGCTCTATTGAGCCGAGTATTCCTTTAACTTTAACTAGTAATGACTTCATGACTTTCTTTGCTAATAAAATTTTAACTATTAGAGAAAAAATTACTCATAACCATCCCAAAGACGTATCGTTATCTTTGGCTGCTTTCAGTGATGCCGGTATTTGGTTAGACTCTTTCTCTCAGATTGTTCTGTCTGAGTTATTTTCATTAGTTACTTCATCCAAACCATCAACATGTCTATTAGACCCCATTCCTACCAGGCTGCTCAAGGAAGCCCTACCATTATTTAATGCTTCGATCTTAAATATGATCAATCTGTCTTTATTAGTTGGCTATGTACCACAGGCTTTTAAGGTGGCAGTAATTAAACCATTACTTAAAAAGCCATCACTTGACCCACCTATCTTAGCTAATTATAGGCCAATCTCCAACCTTCCTTTTCTCTCAAAAATTCTTGAAAGGGTAGTTGTAAAACAGCTAACTGATCATCTGTAGAGGAATAGTCTATTTGAAGAGTTTCAGTCAGGTTTTAGAATTCATCATAGTACAGAAACAGCATTAGTGAAGGTTACAAATGATCTTCTTATGGCCTCAGACAGTGGACTCATCTCTGTGCTTGTTCTGTTAGACCTCAGTGCTGCTTCTGATGACTGTTGACCATAAAATTTTATTACAGAGATTAGAGCATGCCATAGGTATTAAAGGCACTGCGCTGCGGTGGTTTGAATCATATTTATCTAATAGATTACAATTGGTTCATGTAAATGGGGAATCTTCTTCACAGACTAAGGTTAATTAGGAGTTGCCACAAGGTTCTGTGCTAGGACCAATGTTATTCACTTATACATGCTTCCCTTAGGCAGTATTATTAGACGGCATAGTGCTTAAATTTTCATTGTTACGCAGATGATACCCAGCTTTATCTATCCATGAAGCCAGAGGACACACACCAATTAGCTAAACTGCAGGATTGTCTTACAGACATAAAGACATGGATGACCTCTAATTTCCTGCTTTTAAACTCAGATAAAACTGAAGTTATTGTACTTGGCCCCACAAATCTTAGAAACATGGTGTCTAACCAGATCCTTACTCTGGATGGCATTACCCTGACCTCTAGTAATACTGTGAGAAATCTTGGAGTCATTTTTGATCAGGATATGTCATTCAAAGTGCATATTAAACAAATATGTAAGACTGCTTTTTTGCATTTATGCAATATCTCTAAAATTAGAAAGGTCTTGTCTCAGAGAAAGCCTCCGCGCGGCTTTCCATGACAAAATCTCTTGTTAAAAGTGAAATCTGCCAGAAAATGGCTGATGTCCAGCTCTTGTGATAACCAGAGAAAGAGCACACGACGGTCTCGTATCCACAGAGCCATCCGTTTAGAAATGGTCCGGTGGCTTGTGCCGCGTCGTCGCAGCTCGGAGCGCGGCGCGCCGAGCGTCCTTATAGGGGTCCTTAAAGCTGTAGTAACAGTCCTTATTCTCTGTGAAGCCCGTAAAATTTTCACCAAAAGCCAGATAAATTTTTCGAATGGTTTGCAGGTGCCAGTCTCTAACAGCTTCTGAAAAAATTCTGATGGAAAAAAAGTCCTTTTCATTCCGCCATTTCCAGACAACGAAAATCCGACGAGGGGGCGGGACCACTCCTTCCCAAGGCGTGCTCACAGACGAATGACATCGCCGACAGGCGTGGAAAAACTCACGCATGCGCACGAGGGTTCAAGCATGTCTGATGTAAAAACATATGAATGAAATCCATATAGTTTTTGAAAAAAATAAAAAGGACCGTTACTTTATTGCCAGACCTCGTACACCTTTTCTGCAAGTCAATAAAGATCATCAGGTTTATTTAATAAAAAAGAGTTAATAGTTTGCAGGTAACAATATGCCACAAACAATGAAATCAATCAATTAATTGATTTAAATTTTAAATAAATCAATTAATTTATTTAAAATGAATTGATTAATTAATTAGGTCTCAATGAAATGACCTTCCTCTGTGCCTATTCCTTTAAATGGCCCCAATTCCTTGCTAAAGGGTCCCTCTGTTGTTCTCCCAAAAACTGTTCAGGCATATCACAGACTGCAGAGTGGCTCAGTGGGTGTGTCTCAGATTAAATATATGCAGTATTATACTATGTTAAGCAAAGTGTGACGTGGTTGTCAAAGCAAAAACCTCATATGTGGAAAATCGTGAAAAAGACCTCTAGTTAAATAAGTGTACTGGAAAATCTAAGCTCTCTTAGCATTACACTTTATGGAAAGTCATCATTCAATAGCTTCTTTTAACATTTTGTTATGTTGAACACTCAATTTTTCCATGAAAAGTGCTATAAACCTATTATTATTATTATTATTATTATTATGGTATTGAGAAGGTATTACTTCTCATGAGATGGGGAGGCCAAAATAATATTGTGTACAAATCTGAATATCATTGGATTTAAAAAAAAAAGTTTTTATTTGGAGTATTTAATGTACTACATTGAATACTAACAAATACTTGTTTGTGGTCTTTAAAGTTAATATTTTTTTTATTTTAATATTCTGCACAATGATATGATCCTTTGATATTTTGGATGTATGAAATGTTTCGTTGTATACTGAGTTGCTTGTGAAAGCGTTCTTGCAAAAAAAAAAAAAAAAAAACACACAAAAAGAAACACCTTACTGAAAAATTGAATAAATATCTTCATTGAAAAAATAAACTCATTTTGGCTGAGTGTGTGGTCATGTTATAGTTTATTCCTCCTGTTACATGTGTCAAATCGAGTTCAGGTGTAAATAGTGATTATAGCAAGGGAGTTACTACATGCTCAGATGCAGAATTATGGGGGGTATTATAATGAAATATGAACCATATTTAAATGTGAAATTTAGATAAAACCATTTTTGCTACATGACACCTTTAAATCCACTTGTACCTTAAGCTGCATACTGAAGTAGCTACAGTGTGAATGCAAAAATATAGGTATGACTGCTATAGATTGTCACAAAGCAAAGCACAAAAGGAGTAACCTGATTGCCATTTCCATGGTAACACCATGTGGCTTGACTGCAATCAGTGCAGTGTAAGTACGGCTGTGACACAAAGCCATTCAGACAGTCAAATGATGAGAAACCTTGAGAGGAGACGGGGCCTTTTCTTCTTACCCTTGCATTATTAGGCGCACTGCTCAGACTTGATCACACACCAGAGGAACTCATCTTAAGCTCTTTAAACTAGCCAGTAATCCATCAATATGTGCAATGTGACATGAATCTTTTGGACGGGAAGGAGGGCATGCTACTGCATCACATTCAGGCCGTCTAATTCCATGTCTGCGTTATCCACCCTGCATCCATGTTATTATGCTTAACAATACTTGCTTTCAGATCAAGCACTTAAAAGCGAGTTAGTGTATCATCTGGATTTATTTGAATGACAGGAGAATTTGGCAAATACATCAGCGCGCTTCGCCAGATACAACTCCAAAAATATTTTGACAATGACATCTTTTTAAATGTAGCCGTGCATTGCATCACGATGTGTACAGAACAATGTTTTGGACAGAAAAAAAAACCCAAAACATCTATCTACTGAGAAATGCTTTAACGTAAAGTTAATTTCTCAGATAAATCTGAAGTAAATACTGTGATTTATGAGCAAAAATAGCACAAATCAAACTGCTTGAACTCGGACACAAGAATATTTTGCTAAAGGTTAATTTGAGGGACTGAAAAGTTTACTGAAATATTAAAATATTGTTGTCAGTCAAGCCTGTTGTAATTTTTTTTTTTATCTCGTATTCATTTATTTATTTGACCTTTATTTATCCATGTAAAATCAACTGAGAACCATTTCTCATTTTCAATGACAACCTGGCCAAGAGGCAACAGTCCACATGAAATTACACATCCAGTATAATGTCAGAAAATACAACATTGCTACAGTATGATGCAAAAAGTTAAAAATGACAATTTCCAGCACATAGAAATGAACAGACCTACCATTAAAGACACGTGACGCAAAGCGTGAATATTCTTTGAGGAATGTAACAGGAAGATGGCTAGCAGTGACAGCAGTCAGCTATAGCATGTCGCAGTTTATGTTTCAACATGGAAAATGATAAGGAAGATGTAAGGTTTTGTTGTGAAAGTGTAGGAACACGGACCCACAACAGGGGGCGACAATGAACGGACAATGGAGGAATCAAATATACTGTTTTTACTGTTGTGAAAAAAAGGGCACAACAAATACAACTGATAACAATAGAGAGATCAAGTCTAATTCAAAGGTGTCGTGTGGGCAGGCTCGACGATAGGAGACGTCTGTCCAAGTCGAACCGGAACCAACCCGATCTCCGCCGCCACCGGACCCCAGGGGATACTGGAGCCGCCAAGTCCCGAATTCCCAGGTGGCCACTGCCTCCGCTCGCCGGATCCGGTACTGCTGGCAGGAAACAGAAACAGTCAGGTGTGGATGCGGCTGCACCCAGCAACACGGAGGGTGGAGAGTCCACCTCCACCTCTCGTCAGGAAAATACTGGTGAGTGCAGGAGTGTGAGTACTTATCCAAGAAGTCCGATACAATCTCCTGCTGTACTACTCACTATCTGCTATCCAACACACAAGCAACAAGGTATTATCGTCAAGAATACAATCGGCTGAGTACGTTACCTCTTAGGTATGGCGATATCTCGGCAAATGAGGTGGAGATGCCGTCCTGCTGATATACCTCCGTCTTGATTGGGATCAGCTGTCTCTAGTGATGGATGACAGCTGTCGTCCTGGCTGCTCCTGTGAGGCGGCAGCGCCCTCTGGTGCCTGGAGCCCGCACTCCAGGCAGGGCGCCCTCTAGTGGTGGTGGGCCAGCAGTACCTCCTCTTCAGCAGCCCACACAACAAGGTTTAATGTGTTCAGTAGTGAGTTCTAGTCCATTGAAGCAGCAAAACAAAACATAGTGGGCTTCATGCTTATCTTGCCAGTGGCGACCATAGCTCTTCCTGCTAGCTGATGCTAATGTGAATGCCAGAGCAGACACATTCATGGGATATTACACAGGCAGGACAAAGTTGCCTTTGTGACTGATCTGGTGCATCAAAGTTCACTACAAACTAATCAGTTAATTCTTGTTATGTGTTGATTGATTGCTTCCTATTTTAGCATTGCGTTATATTTAATTTTTTTGGTTTTGGATTAGAAAATGATAGCATTTGTTATGACTGGGATGGGCAAACTCATTCACATTCATCTATGTTTCTGCTGTCCAAAATCTGTCCTGTTCTAGTACCAACATTCTCCATTACTCCCTGGTAGTACTCATAGTAAATGTCTGTTGAAGATGCAACATCAGCCTTTTTTGTTCATTGCTCAATAACATTAGGCAAAACAATGCTACAGCTGTTAGCTGGTTTAGCTAGTAATAAACAAAAGCTAATTCTGTTGTGTTTTTTGCATGTTTATGCTGTAGTTCATTTGTTCTGTTTGTGTGTACTGTATTTTCATCTGGTGAACAGTGAATAATAATAAAAATAGATTTTAAAGAACTAAACACAAGTAAGAATGAACAAATGGTTATCGGGGGGAGACACTATTTTGGAGAAGAAAATCCACAGCAAGTTACAGTACAGAAAGAAGGTCAACAAGGAGTCAAAGGAGTTTTATTTGGGCAAAATAGAGACATTGGGCCTCATGTATCAACGTGCATACGGCGATATTTGAGCGTATATGGGGTGTACGCCAAAACGGCTGCGCTACTTGGCATTTATCAATGTGGTCGTTGGCGTACGCTGCGCTGAAAATATACACCAGGTCGGGAGGTGGCGTAAATTATACACCAAAATGAACCAGCGCTGGAATCCACATAAAAATGAAAATGATCAACATGATAAACAGTGCCATTATACAAATCAATGCATATGTTACATAAATAACACTTTCCTGATTATACTACATAATAATTAATACAAATCCCGCTTTTGCGGGATTGTTGGTCTTGAGCACGATCCGTGTCCACAGCGCTGACCGCAAAGAAAGCGCTGCTCGCCTTTTTTTCCTTCGAGCCTGGAGCCAGAGCAGCGCTGAGCTTAACTTTATGTGGTGTGATTGTTTTAGACAATGAAATTGATAATTACAACTGTAGTGTTGTCATTCCCTTCGCCCGTGCTGCAATCAGGTTTTGTCGTCTCCATTCGTTTGTCACAATAAAATAAATAAAGAAATACATTTTAAGAATAAAGAAATCCGAAAAATTAGGCATCTTATTAATTGAGCGAGCAAATATCCACATGTCAAGAATTATTGACATGTGAAAAAAGAATACAGTGGTCCCTCGCTATAACGTGGTTCACCTTTCGCGGCCCTCGTCGTTTCGCGGATTTCTTTAGTCCAATTTGCATGCTTTTTTTTTACAGTGCATTGTGGTCTGCGTGTCTGTTTATAAGAATCTTCTCGCCCAGAAGAAAAAAGAGCGCCAACAACTACTCATAACTGTGTTTGTCACTCAGAAACAGACACCTGCAGCCAGGTGTGAGTGGAAAAAGGCGCGGCGTCAGGACGAAGAGGCGCGATCTGTGAAATACTGGTCAGTCACTATTAATAATTTCTTATGTGTCCAACCTCGTACATTGATCGTTAAAATTAAATTCGTTAGTTTCTAAAAGCCATCATAATTATTTATAGGAAAACATTCTATTTTTATTTCTCAAACAAATGTTTGGGCCTGAAAACAGGTTGGTCTTATTTTTCTAATAAGGTTTGAACTTTGAGAGTGTTTACACATGAAAGAAAAGTGAGAAAATGTTCATGCTTGATTGAGAAAGTGTATAAAGTGGTTTTACAGCTTTGAAACATCTATAATAATTGTAAAAAATAACGCTGTCTACTTCGTGGACTTCGCTTATAGCGGGCTATTTTTAGAACGTAACTCCCGCGATAAAAGAGGGACCACTGTAACACTTTTTGATTATACTACAAAACAATTGATACGACGGCCGCTTTTGACCTCTATTGGCACGCGTCGTGATTGGGTGGAGTTCTTTTTCTTTGCCGTCTTCCTGGCTTCCATGTTGTAAAATGAGGGTGTGTCTGAAGCGGAGTCTGAATATTTATGGGCGTGTTTATTATAATTACGCTTGTTTTCACCCGCCGCATTTATCAAGGTCACGTCAGGCGTACGCTGGAAATGGGCAGCAGGTGCGCGCTGCTTGATACATGTCACGGCAACTTTGGTGTACTTCAAATTTACACCATAAATTTACGCCACAAGTGCGCAACTTTGATACATGAGGCCCAATCTGAGGAGTTTGGCCGTATGAACACAAGGTGGTCTGCTGATTTTCACATGTTTCCAATGCTAACGTTCCTCAACATTTTCTTCTATGTCGTTTGTGGTGTCAGTGCTGGCACATACCTGCAGTTATGGATTCATAATCACTCGATGTCCACATTCAGTTCACCAGTGGCTGGTTGCAGGATCGGCAGATTTTAAATGCAGCAATCGGAAGACCGTTGTGCGCACAAATGTAGGTCTTCATTCTCGCTTTGTTTCTCAGTGTTACCCACACAAATATACAGTTGTTGTAACCACTTTAAATACAACAAACACAAAGTCCCTTTTTAATGCTTATTTCTGTGCCTTTTCTGTTTCTACAACTTCTCTTTGTTAGCTCAGCGAGCTGAGCTGTTTGGTGTAGTTTTCAAGCTAACTGCATTCTGTAATGGTTTTCCATTGTGAATGGTTGTGAAATTTCAAACCCAAAGTTCACCATTCTGATAAGTTCTCAATTTTGAAAATTTAACTTTGTAACTCAACAACAACGTTTACCTCCAACAGTACTCATGTTACGTATAGCTTGTGTGAACAAAAGAGCCACAATGCACTGTGTTGCTTACATCACTATCCTGTTGTCTATCCTCCCAGAGAGGCCCCTAACAGATTTTATGTTGTATCTGTGTTTTTTATAATGTCTGATTTATGTTGCAACGTAGATGCATGTGCAACACCTGTGGTAAATATGAGTAACTTCTCTGATTGTACAAGGTTCATGTTAACCAGTACATTAGAAAACGTACACTCATGCGGCCATGTTTTTTCAAGCATTGTGGCACTCACATGATAAGTAGGTTGCTAGCATTATTTGGTTGCTACATTATATTAGGGTCTGTAGTTTTTTTTCACTTTCATTCATTTCTATCCAAGGTAAATATAGCAATAACATCAATGTTAAAGCAGAACTAAGCTAGTTTTTTTTATACTACAGAATAAATTTGAGCAGTTAGATTAGGGCTACGCAAAGGCTTAACAAGAACAGCACAAATACAAACTGGCTGAATACTTTGAACATACTGGGGTGTTAACGAAGAAAAACGATTGGCAGCTGTAAAAAGGCTAAAGTATTGTGGTTTTATTATTTCCTTTAAACTCATGGTCACATAACATCCAAAATGTAAAATTAGCACAAAGCTATCTTAACCCATTACGCTGTAACCATATGTTGGTTAACATCGTGCTAAAGTAATGCTACATTATGCTAGCACATTTTTACAAGTGATGAAAATGTAATTGGAAAAAATGTCATACAGAAATATATTATTCAGTCCCTACTTGATAAAAATCTTCCCAGTCTGTTTCAATCTAGTCCTAGTATGAACAATATACTTTGTCATTGTACAGATCCCATGGCTAGCTTTCCTGCAGGTTTCTATTCAGTGACAGGTTAGCCACCAGGGAAGATTAAGCCTTCTCCCCACCCCAATCATCTAAGGCTCTATAGCGCCCATGTTTGATTTTGCCTGTTGAATGGTGGCTTATGGCAGCTAAAGACCTCTAGAGGAGGAATCCTGAGGGGATTACGCTCACGTTCTCTATGAAGTGGGAAATCAAAACAGTCTTGAGCTTTGGAGATGGATCTCAAATATTTGTCACATGCTTATGGCCACACATACACTGTCTCATTGCAAACATGCACAATTACACAATTTCACAGACCACACGCAAAGCATCTTAGACACATTGACACCCTGTTTTTTGGGGGGCTTTTTTTTTATACCAAGTGCATCTAACAAGGAGCCAACTCCGTCTCAAGAGGATTAGTGCAAATCAAAATGATAATGAAAATCATGAGCTGAGTAGCTCTTGAGAGGATTTTATACAAAAGACGCCTGAATTGCTTTGTCTTTTATTTTTCAAATCCTTTACCCTTTTTGGTGAGAACATTAAGAATACCATGAATCCCGTAACACATGTCATCCTGTGCCCCTCGCCCCGTCCCATCCCCGCACCCCCTGGAAAGCAGGAAACCCCGACATTTCCCCGTCCGTGCAGAGAAACCGCTTAGTCTGCTCTCATCGCCAGCGGAACATTGTTGTGGCATTAATCTGCTGTACAGCTTCCATCCCTTTTCCAACCCAGCACAATTCAACCAGGATTACACAGATGATCAGTGCTCTCACATAAACAGATTATGGCCTGTACCTGGCAGAAAAAATAGCTTTTGCTATTGCAAGTACAATTTCATTTGTCCAAGCTATCAAAAAAATCCAATAAGGATGATCTAAATGTAATGCAGTTTCCAAAGTAGCTCCACAAGTGTGTGTGTATATGTGGTTGTTGTCTGTGACAGAATGTCATGTATTTGTGTTCATGTTGTAGATGGGAACTCTTTCATTTTTCACCTTGGCTCATTTTTAGATATTGGGTCATCTTTTCAAACAGGACCAAAAATTATGTAATTGGCAATACAATCACAGGCTTACCGGGTATATAATATTATTTGATGGGGAAAACTAATAAAAAAACCACACCACACACAAAGTCAAACAGCTTCTTGTCGCCACTGAACAGGAAACAAAAAATGGGATTAAAAGTGTCTGGCACCATGGAGACACTCCTTACGGAGGTAAACGTGCATGTCACCTCACTAAATACTAATAAGCTTTTTAAGGACCAATTCAACAGTTAGGCCGCTTACCTTAGTGTTTAGCTGTAGCCCGTGCTGCTGTCCACTGAGGCATTACACGTCAGTGGTTGCTGTAGGGCTCATTGTGTAAGTCACAGCCCTTCATCGGCAATCGTCTTGTAATGCCTCCGTGGACAGCAGTGCCGACTGATGACTGGAAAACTAAGGAATCTGCAGCTCCCCTCGGGATGGATAGACAGAACTGTATTTGTGCTCGTGTGTGTATAAATTGTCAAAGACTACTGCCAATTGTTCTGCCCTTGCTTCCATATGACCCATTAGTTCTTATTTGTTTGCGTGTTGGATTAAAGTCATGGCTTAACGTCATGAACTTGATGGTCTTCCAGAGCCAATGTCCGAGGTCAGTAAAATCTGCCATGATGCGGTAAATCAACAAGGGGATACACAGAAATCATATTTGTCAAATCCATCCCAAGTACAAAGTCTCCGAAAGGGAATTTCACAATTCAGGAATCAGGAAAGAGAGCCACCTGCTGAGGGTGTCTGAGGTCCAGCAAGCTTCTGTCCACAGTGAGGACATACAGTTTCAGGGCTTAATGCTGCATTCCACAAATTGTTAGGACTGTGATCTCAGGAATGCTGCTCTCAAGGTGCATGTGATTAATATTTAACAAAATATGGTTGAATTCTTTCCACAGAATCTGAGGTTTGAATGGTTGTGTTTTCTTAAGAGGACCACTGCTGCCGTCAGCAGGTTCATGTTTGCAACAAAGTATTTAGAAGTTGTCGCCAGTGTTTGATGCACAGGTACACTCTAAAAAGGAACTGCTCTCTCATTGAGAAAAACTGATGTAACAATTTGCATAGATTTTTTTGTTTAAGTTATTTCAACTTTCAACTGAATTAATGCCATAAGACATTTCTAGTTAAGTTGAAATAACTTTTAAAAAATCTGCAAAATTGTTACAGAGACAGCGGCTTCATTTATTCAGATGTAGTTGTAGTGTTACTGTGTATGTTGCCAAATTATATTTGTGCTGAACCAGCATGAAGTTACGTCTCTTTGTTTCATCATCAGTGCAAAAATATCTATAATTTAAACCAAAACTTTGTCTTGCACAAATTTTGAATGTTTCTTAATTTACTCCCCAGCTTTGCCTAAATCATACAATAACACAATATTGCCTTAGGTTGATTTTTGTGTTTAAATTCTTCTTTTGGGTTTACTGTCCAATTGAAAGCAAAGATATCTTATAAAATGTTCAAATATATACTGAAAATATGTACAGTATTTATATATATAATATATAATTGTATGAACATAAGTTATATAATTTATTAAAAGATTTGTGCTTTTCATCAGGTTTCTAGGCGTTATGATTCCATTCTCAACAGCTGTATGTAGCAGTCAGAATGCTGCTGTTTCTGTGAGTAGATGGACAATTTTGCAGCCGATCAACTATGTGTCTTTCAAATGTTCCTGTCTTCTTCAAGTCAGGTCTGGAAGCAAGCAATGGCTCCTACATCCATCACAGCATGGAAACGCCCTTGGTCCTGGATGACAACCACGCAGGGAGACAACCGGTCAATACACAAGTATTCACATCTTTGCTCAGTACTTTGTTGATGCACATTTGGCAGCACTTACAACCTCAGGTCTTCTTGAATATGATGCCACAGGCTTGGTGCACCTATCCTTTGGCAGTTTTGCCCATTCCTCTTTGCAGCTCCTCTCAAGCTCCATCAGGTTGGATGGGGAGCGTCGATGCACAGCCATTTTCAGAGGTCTCCAGAGATGTTCAATCGGATTCAGGTCTGGACTGTGGCTTGGCCACTGAAAGATGAACCATCCACCATTCACAGGTCAAGAGCGCTCTGGAGCAGGTTTTCATCTAAGATGTCTCTGTACATTGCTAGATTCATCCTTACCTCAATCCTGACTAGTCTCCCAGTTCCTGCCACTGAAAAACATCTCCACAGCATGATGCTGCCACCACGCTTCACAGTAGGGATGATGCCTGGATTCCTCCAAACATAACGTCTAACATTCATGCCAAAGAGTTCAATCTTTGTTTCATCAGACCAGAAAATTTCATTCCTCATGGTCTGAGAGTCCTTCAGGTGCCATTTGGCAAACTCCAGGTGGGCCGCCATGTGCCTTTTATGAAGGAGTGGCTTTCATTTGGCTACTCTACCATACAGGCCTTTGGTGGATTGCTGCAGAGATGGTTGTCCTTCTGGAAGGTTCTCCCCTCTCCACAGACGAAGGCTGGAGCTCTGACAGAGTGACCATCGGAGGCCCTTCTCCCCCAAATCACTCAGTTTAGACGGGCGGCCAGGTCTAGAAAGAGTTCTGGTGGCTCCAACCTTCTTCCATTTACAGATGATGGAGGCCACTGTGCTCATTGGGACCTTAAAAGCAGCAGACATGTTTCTGTACCTGTCCCCAGATTTGTGCCTCGAGACAATCCTGTCTCAGAGATCTACAGACAATTCCTTTGACTTGGTTTATGCTTTGATATACACTGTCAACTGTGGGACCTTATATATAGACAAGTGTGTGTCTTTCCAAATCATGTCTGTTGTGAACGTTGTGCGTGTGTATTGACTGGCTAGTTACAGCTGGATATTCCTATCCTCTGTCAGAAGGTACAGTAGACTTGAGATGAAGTCTTATCCACAGCCTTTGGGTTCCAGGACTTTATTAGGACATGCAAGTAACAAGTGTTTGTGTGTGTGGTTTGTTAATATTCACACACACACGGCACACGTTCAGAGCAACAAACTTTCAACCAATTTGCAGGTTCAACAAGGCACAAAAGGTCTGGACAAGCCAGAGGCAAAGTGGGATGTACCATTTTACATAACCTGGAGGGTGGGCGGAACAGCCCAACTAGTCCAGTCACAGGGGGTTTTATACAGCCGCCCCCTAATATGTGTAGCATATTAGTAAACACTAAAACCCTTGTGAACACTATGAACTGTCATCAGACATTGCAGGTAATGCAATAGTTTGGATACTGGGCGTTGGTAATAAGTGTGCGAACCAATGGTCACTTCCGCCACTTGGACCTGTCCGTCCGGGCTGGGAAACACCTGTGTTACCTTCCCCACAGGCCAAGATGCCCGCGGCAGCTGTGGGTCCACCACCATAACAGCTTGTCCTACTGTCAGAGCGGGTGTAATTTGTGTCCATTTTTGACGGTGTTGAAGTCCAGGTAGGTACCGCCGAGTGAACTGAGACCAGAAATGGTCAGCTATGACCTGGCTGTGGCGCCACTTGCGCCATCCAAGTTGTTCTCTTGTGCTGTACACTGCCTGGGGCAGAGAAGCATCTCGCTGCCCCATAAGCAGCATATTTGGGGTAACAGGGTCTACATCTGCAAGGTCAGATGACACATATCCACTGGTTTGGAATTGAGCATGCCTTCCACTTCAATAAGAACGGTGAGCAGCAGGTCTTCTGAAACGGATTGTCCTTTGAGTATCACCTGAAGTGCAGATTTCACTGAGCGGATCTCCCGCTCCCAGGCTCCACCAAAATGTGGCGCATGTGGGGGATTGAAGTGAAAGGTGATGCTCTGTTCACTGAGTTTCTCCTGTAACTGTGGCTCCATAGCTTTAAATGCCTCTTGCAGCTCGCGGTCACCTCCTCTGAAGTTGGTGCCCTGGTCACTCAGTATTTCAAAGGGTTTTCCTCTCCGAGCGATGAATCAACGCAGGGCCATGAGAAAAGAGTCGGTGTCCATACCAGTAAGTAGATCAAGGTGGATGCAGCGGGTGGTGAAACATTTGAAAATAATGCCCCAACGGTTTTCCTGTCTCCTACCTATCTTTATGGTAAAAGGACCAAAGCAGTCGACCCCAGTGGACCAGAAAGGAGGTTGATGAAGGCGCAGCCTGGAGACAGGAAGGTCAGACATTCTAGGTGATACAGGATTAGCTCTCCACTTTTTACATTCCAAACAGGTGTGTTGGTGCTTCCTCACAGCCTGTCTTCCTCTTATAATCCAGTATGTACGCTGCAATTCAGCATAGACACGTTCAGGGCCAGGATGTAGAAGCCGGGAGTCATAATCTTTAATGATGAGCTGAGTAGTAGGATGGTCCGGTGACAGCACAATAGGATGTAGGGTATCAATATTTATGTTTTCTGCATGTCGGAGACGACCACCTACCTGAATGAGGTCAAGCTGAGGGTCATATTCAGGTGACAGGTTGTTAAGTCTGCTGTCTGTGCGCACTTCCTTTCCTGACTTCAGTGCATGGACCTCAGCAGGAAAGCTGTCGAGTTGTGCCTGTTTGAGGAGCTGAATTTCTGTCTCCAGGCGCTGGGCTGCGGACATGGGGTAAGCAGCCGCTCCGTGACAGGAGAGGTAGGTGGCCTGCACTAAGTCAGCCCAGGAGTTGTACTCTACAGGATTAGGCTGTACAGGACCAGCGGTGACATGAGCAGAGAATACGGATCTTTTCAGCTCCTTGTTATCCACAGGGTCCACACTCACAGTAGGCGGCGTAGGCCAGTGCTCGGATGTTTGTCTCAAAAAGACAGGCCCATTCATCCACTGGCTTTGTGCAGATAATTCTTGCAGTCGTTTCCCCCGGGTGATGTCATCAGCGGGGTTGAGGGCAGAGGGTACATATCTCCAGTTAACAGACTCTGTGAGCTCCTGCAGTTCAGCAATACGGGTGCCTACAAATACTCTGTAGTGGCAGGACTCAGACTGGATCCAGTTTAGCACAGTGGTGGAGTCTGTCCACAAGGTAGTGTCACTGACAGGTTGTGTGAGCTCACTGAGGAGGAGTTTAGACAGCTGTGCTCCGGCCAATGCAGCACATAGCTCTAAACGGGGAATTGACAGTTGTTTTCGGGGAGCTACACATGATCTAGCCATGGCAAAAACAGTATGTACCTCGTGTTGTGGGGACTCATATCTCAGGTATGCCACTGCTCCATACACTCGCTCTGATGCATCACAGAAAACGTGCAACTGGACAGTTCCATCTCGTATCTGTGGAATGGTGTAACAGCGTGGCATGCAAATAGTAGGCAAATACTGCAGTTCACTCACCCATGCTTGCCATTGCTGGAGCAGCTCACCTTCAATAAGCTCGTCCCATTGTCTCTCTCTCTGCCACAACAGCTGCACAATAAGTTTAGCCCTTGTAGTAAAGGGGATAATGAAGCCCAGCGGGTCATATTGTGAAGCGAGTATGCTGTAGATGTTTCTCATAGTTGGTTCATGAGGAGATACTGGTCGACATCTGTAGCTGATCTGGTCCGTGGAACAATGCCAGGCTAGGCCTAGTGTTGGTTCTTGTGGGTCTGGTTGATGTGCGGTTAACCACAGCTCACAAGTAGGTGATCTTGCTGCTGTGGGGAGATGAGCTATGGCCTCTGGATAGTTACTGGCCCACCATCTGATCTCAAAACCACCTGTAGATAAGAGCTCCCTGATGTATCAACCAGTGGCCGTGCCTGTGAGGAAAGAAGGCAGAGACTGCAGACAGTTATCAACATAAATGAGTGCAGAACTGAATCTAGAACTTGTTCGTTCCCTTCCTTGTAGTCCTGTACATGACGCTGAGAGCATATGTGGCACAGCATGGGCTGCATGTGGTCCCAAAAGGCAGAACACACCACTCATAAATGTCGGGGCTACGCTCTCTCTCCATATCTCTCCATACAAATCTGAGCAGTGGTCTGTCCTGGGGCAGGAGCCACACCTGGTGGAACATACTACGTATGTCCCCACTCACAGCAAAGGGGTGTTCTCTAAATCTCAACAGGACACCTATGAGTGAGGGACCAAGTGTTGGGCCTGGTAACAGCTGGTTGTTAAGGCAGTCATTTTTGTAGTGGAATGAACAGTTGAAAACTATCCTGGGCTTGTTATTGTGATGTACAATATGATGGGGAATGAACCAGGATTCATCTGTGCTGTTTGCCTCTTCAGGAGTGATTTTCCTTGTGTATCCTTCTTTTTCCAGTTTTCGTATTTCTGCATTGTACACAGCAGCTAAATCACAGTCTTTAGCCAGACGCTTCTCTGTAGACCGCAGGAGAGCCATAACTGCCTCAGGGCCAGCCTGTAGTTTGGAAGCAGTTTTACGCCGGAGTAGAGGGGTTGCGTAGTGGGATACTCCATCAATCTGTACTCGTTCAGTAGCGCTCTGCAGTAACTCTAGTGCCTCTTTATCCTGCTTGGACCGAGTTGCCTCCTTTTCAGGCTGAAAGGGAAGCACATCCAACTGCCACAGCTTCTCTACATTGTGCCTTAAAACTTGAGAAGGAGCTGGAATTAGGGATGTATCCAGACATGATGTGTCAGTAGGCTGGTGCAAGAAGGTCGCAGGCCCCTTGATAGCCCAGCCAAGCTTTGTGCCACAGGGCTGCCTATAGGACCAGCTCTCACCGGTGACAGAGGTGTGATGAGCTGTGTATTGTCTGAGCCTATAAGGAGCACAGGCTGCACATCTTTAAATGCTTCAAAGGGAATGTCTGTCAGGTGTGAGTATTTCTGACGGAGTATATCCATTGGGCAGGATTGTTTAGCCAGGTCAAGCTCCTTTGCAGTGAATGCGTTGCAAATATGATATTTGGTTTGGGGAGATTCGGATGCACTCACATCAAAGGAAACAACTGCTCCCCGTACCTGGGATACTTCCTGCCTTATGGTGTGCAGTTTGAGGGAATCCTCTGTGGTGTTTAATTCAGATAGTGAACTGCAGCGGATAGTACTATAGCCCTTTCCGATCCGTCATCTAGAATTGCGTGTGTAGACAGAGATTGGCCATTGCTGTGTAGGGTAACCGGTATTACTTTGAGCATGACACGCCCTGAGTGTGTAGACTGATCCAAATACACCATACTGGATGTTGTACTCAATGTTAGGACACTCCTATTGGCGCTGGAGGCTGCTTCATGGAGAATCTGCAGGTGTTGCTCTCCACAGGTACCACATGTTTTTTTCAGATTACAGCAGTCAGGCTGATGCCCCCGTCCACATCGCCAGCATTTCTTGTTGTCGTTAATCCAGGTAACGATTTGGGCAGTGCCTAGTTTACTGAAATCTGGGCAGGAACTCAAATATGTACTACTGCAGAAGGGGCAATAGGGCTTAAATTTCTCTCTTTTCTTGCCTTTAGATCCATCTTTATTCTCCGTAGAGACGGAGGCGCTGTTGAGAGGAAGTGATGTAGCCTTATCAGTGCCATAGTAAATGGATGATGGAGGTTTGTGTTGTTTAAATGGTTTATCCCTGCGGTCTGGGCATAGCTTTTCAGGTATGTAGCTCTCAGTTGCTCTTCTGGATATCTGAATAGCCTGTGACTTCCTCTCTAACCATTGTGCAAAGTCAGGGAGAGTATATGTTGTAACAGAGTCACTTTGCAGAATACCCTTTGTGAGGCAATATTCAGCAAAACTGTCCTGATATGAGAGGGGAAGTTTACTCAGAAGCCTGTCCACATGAGAACCACACTCGAGTTCACTCCTAGTAGCTCCTTCCATAGAGTTTAGCAATCCCACTAGGCTACTAACTGAGAGTGCAAAGTCCTCAAACCCCTGTGTATCTCCAGTTTTCACTGTAGGGGCCCTCAGAATGTTGTTAATTTCACCTTGGACTAACTGCCGTGGCTGCCCATAACGTTGCTGTAGAGCCTGCATTGCTCTAGTGAAAGGCATAGGGTCATAAATATACATTTTTGCTATTTGAAATGCAGCAGGGAATTTCAGATGGTCTAGCCGTACTTGGAATTTATAATCCTCAGACAGATGTGTGTGTGGTCCCAGCACTCCATTTAGTCCTTTCTTTAACAAGAGAAAATCACTCTCCTTTCCTGTGGTGAAACTGATGAGCTTGGGTTTGGGGATGCCATAGGAGGAAGATATAGCCATTTCCATCAAGTTTGGTCTTTGAGGTGCACCATACTGCATGCTAACAGGAGACTGTGGGGCTGGAATGGGGTTGCGACACGCATTAGGCAAACCCACAACTGGAGGCTGGACTACAACGATTGGCTGAGTCGAATATGAGCCTGATACCCAAGGTAAAGGGCCTTGAGTGGAGTTGGCAGGGGGCAGGGCTGCAGAAGGATACTGCATCGTGCCAGAGAAGCCGTACTGGGCAACACTAGGTTGTGCAGACCATGCAGGGAGTGATGCAGGCCAGTTAAAGTTTCTTTGTTGTTGCCAGGGGGGATGTGGATTTGCAGGTATAAACGTAGAACTGGATACTACTGGTGCTGATGGAGATGTAACTGTAGAAGCCACAGAAGAGAAGACATAAACAGGCAGTGCTGCCGTCACTCCTGCTATAGTAGAGGTACTGTTGGCTGTAAAGTTGAGGGGATAGCCATAGACTGTACTGTGTGAGGAGAGGTTGGCTGTACAGTACTCATGTTATAGTCCAGTGGCAATGGAGATAAAGGAGCGATGACCTCCAAACTGCCCATAGCTGGGTCCCTTATGGGTTGATTACTGTCTTCGTTGAGCAGAGATGAACTGTCATTGAGCAGAGGTAAACTGGTACTCCGGGTCTGAGGGAAGTGCTGCATTTTTGATGGCGCTCTGTTGAGGTTCAGCGATACTTGCAGTGCACTCTGTAACTCCCTCACTTGATTCTGAACCTGAGTTACACAATGTTCCATCCTCCGCCATCTCTCAGTCTCTGATGACCCGTCAATGCCACCTGCTGGATGCATTGGAGTAGATGTTTGATGCATGGGAAAGGTCCTGGCAACCTCAGTGTATACTGGATTTGGCCATTGTGATGGATAAGTCAGGAGAAAGTCATCCAGATGTCCTGGGATCCGGTGAACCCTCCTCGGACGGACACTTTGCTCTTCTTCATATCTGGATGTCACCATTAGGAAAGCTGCAACTAGATCCGGCTCGAAGGACCACTTGTTGTGAACGTTGTGCGTGTGTATTGACTGGCTAGTTACAGCTGGATATTCCTATCCTCTGTCAGAAGGTACAGGAGACTTGAGATGAAGTCTTATCCACAGCCTTTGGGTTCCAGGACTTTATTAGGACATGCAAGTAACAAGTGTTTGTGTGTGTGGTTTGTTAATATTCACGCACACACGGCACACATTCGGAGCAACAAACTTTCAACCAATTTGCAGGTTCAACAAGGCACAAAATGTCTGGACAAGCCAGAGGCAAAGTGGGATGTACCATTTTACCATACCCTGGAGGGTGGGCGGAACAGCCCAACTAGTCCAGTCACAGGGGGTTTTATACAATGTCCAATGAACTGAATTTACCCCAGGTGGACTCCAATTAAGCTGTAGAAACATATCAAGGATGATCAGTGGAAACAGGATGTACCTGAGCTCAATTTTGCACTTCATGGCAAAGGCTGTGAATACTTATATACACGTGATTTCTTAGGTTTTTTTGTTTGTTTGTTTTTACGTTTAATAAATTTGAAAAAAAAATACTTTTTTCACATTGTCATTATGGGGTATTGTGTGTAGAATCCAGAGGAAAAAAATTAATTTAATCCATTTTGGAATAAGGCTGTAACATAAAATGTGGAAAAAGTGAAGTGCTGTAAATACTTTCCAGATGCACTGTAAATGGATACACTTCTTCGTTATATTTGTCATCGTCTTCTTCCTTGTCTAAGTTCCTTTTTAATCGATGCAACTAGAAAATTTTAATACATTTCAAGCTTGAATCATAGCGGGTGGTGACCAAGTGGTTAGTGTGCTTGGTGTCAGTGCGGAAGGTTCCCGGTTCAAGCCTCACCCCTGCCACATTTCCCCATGTAATGTGGAGTTGTGTCAGGAAAGACATCTGGAATAAAACATGCAGATCCACCTAGTGTGCCTAGTTAGAGTGGCATCAACTCAGAAAATGGCACCAATTTGGGCCCAACTGCGCTGAACTACTGAATGAATCTTTTAACAGAGCAGATATGTGGATGAATCGTGACTTTGATGATACAACCCCTGGCAAAATTATGGAATCACTGGCCTCAGAGGATGTTCATTCAGTTGTTTAATTTTGTAGAAAAAAAAGCAGATCACAGATATGACACAAAACTAAAGTCATTTCAAATGGCAACTTTCTGGCTTTAAGAAACACTATAAGAAATCAAGAAAAAAGATTGTGGCAGTCAGTAACGGTTACTTTTTAGACCAAGCAGAGGAAAAAAATATGGAATCACTCAATTCTGAGGAAAAAATTATGGAATCACCCTGTAAATTTTCATCCCCCAAATTAACACCTGCATCAAATCAGATCTGCTCATTGACATTGACCCTGTGCCATGACATTGACCCTATGTGTCTTTTTGCAAGGAATGTTTTTGCAGTTTTTGCTCTATGGCAAGATGCATTATCATCTTGAAAAATGATTTCATCATCCCCAAACATCCTTTCAATTGTCCAAAATATCAACATAAACTTGTGCATTTATTGATGATGTAATGACAGCCATCTCCCCAGTGCCTTTACCTGACATGCAGCCCCATATCATCAATGACTGTGGAAATTTACATGTTCTCTTCAGGCAGTCATCTTTATAAATCTCATTGGAAAGGCACCAAACAAAGTTCCAGCATCATCACCTTGCCCAATGCAGATTCGAGATTCTTCACTGAATATGACTTTCATCCAGTCATCCACAGTCCACAATTGCTTTTCCTTAGCCCATTGTAACCTTGTTTTTTTTCTGTTTAGGTGTTAATGATGCCTTTCGTTTAGCTTTTCTGTATGTAAATCCCATTTCCTTTAGGCGGTTTCTTACAGTTCGGTCACAGACGTTGACTCCAGTTTCCTCCCATTCGTTCCTCATTTGTTTTGTTGTACATTTTTTGATTTTTTGAGACATATTGCTTTAAGTTTTCTGTCTTGACGCTTTGATGTCTTCCTTGGTCTACCAGTATGTTTGCCTTTAACAACCTTCCCATGTTGAGTTTAGAGTTAAGAGTTTGATAATCCTCTCCTTTGTTTCAATTGACATCTCTCGTGTTGGAGCCATGATTCATGTCAGTCCACTTGGTGCAACAGCTCTCCAAGGTGTGTTCACTCCTTTTTAGATGCAGACTAATGAGCAGATCTGATATGATGCAGGTGTTAGTTTTGGGGATGAAAATTTACAGGGTGATTCCATAATTTTTCCTCAGAATTGAGTGATTCCATATTTTTTTCCTCTGCTTGGTCTAAAAAGTAACCGTTACTGACTGCCACAATCTTTTTTTCTTGATTTCTTATAGTGTTTCTTAAAGCCAGAAAGTTGCCATTTGAAATGACTTTAGTTTTGTGTCATGTCTGTGATCTGCTTTTTTTCTACAAAATTAAACAACTGAATGAACATCCTCCGAGGCCGGTGATTCCATAATTTTTGCCAGGGGTTGTAAAAGCATGAAATTTGGCACAGTGTTGGAGCATACCCTAAATATCATTTTTGGCTATAGGGGCATCGCAGAGGCAGCCATTTTCCAAAATGGCCACCATGCATTGTTGTTGTTGTAGCACCTCAGGCTCTAGTCCACCAAAGGTCTTGATCCCGGTGCCTAATCCTACATTTTTAAGGATGAGGAATGCAGTGGTACTATTTATATCCCCAAACAATGAGTCAGGGAGGGATATTATGGTTTTTCATGTTTTTAATGGCAACAAAAAAAGAGGTCACACATTTACAGTGAATGCTGAAATGCAATGTTAGCTCTGAAAACACAACTGCAGTGGCATAGTGACAACAAAAAAGTATCAGTATCTCATCTCTAGCTTCCTGACACAGAACACATTTATTCCAGTCTGTGGTCAGGGACTGTGTATCTGACATTCCAGGTTCAGTAGGGTCGACTAACTTGACTAGTTTGGCCATTGTTGCTACTTAAAGAACAGTATGTACTAGCTCTAGCACCACCAATCCAGCATCAGCTGAAACCACCAAGAAGGTATGTCAGCTGCCAGCACAGTCCCATGGAAGAATACAGTTAACGCGACTTGCACGACTATGATCCGTGCACTTGCACACACTCTACGGTGCAGGAGAGTAAACTCATCTCAAACTCATTGTATACCATTGTACACTGTGTACGGCTTCATGCAAGTGTGCAAAGAAAATTTTGAAATGTTCAAAATCTCCATCACGCATTAATAACATGAACTTAACATGAACATTGTGCAATTAAAAAACTCTGCGTGAGTGCCAGTGATTGCTTAAGCGCACAGCGCAGCTCATCTAAACAATTATAACGAGATATTAAATCTATCATAAACATAATTTTACAGCTACTCATAAGAAGAAAAGAACATGCAACTGTTTTACCAAGCCATTACAATATAAATATTACAAATACCTTTTAGACGGTTCCAATACGTTCTCCACCTCATGGAGCGGATGAGAGTGACAGAGAGAAAAAAAGGTCCAGCTGCAACAGTCCTCTGTGATGCCAGAGGCAATTAATCAATCAATCAATCAATTTTATTTATACGAGGGCTGTCAATAAAGTAACGGTCCTTTTTATTTTTTTCAAAAACTATATGGATTTCATTCATATGTTTTTACGTCAGACATGCTTGAACCCTCGTGCGCATGCGTGAGTTTTTCCACGCCTGTCGGTGACGTCATTCGCCTGTGAGCACTCCTTGTGGGAGGAGTCGTCCAGCCCCTCGTCGGAATTCCTTTGTCTGAGAAGTTGCTGAGAGACTGGCGCGTTGTTTGATCAAATTTTTTCTAAACCTGTGAGACACATCGAAGTGGACACGGTTCGAAAAATTAAGCTGGTTTTCAGTGAAAATTTTAACAGCTGATGAGAGATTTTGAGGTGATTCTGTCGCTTTAAGGACTTTTCACGGTGCGAGACGTCGCGCTGCGCTCTCAGGCGGCGTCATCAGCCTGTTCAAGCTGAAAACCTCCACATTTCAGGCTCTATTGATCCAGGACGTCGTGAGAGAACAGATAAGTTTCAGAAGAAGTCGGTTTCAGCATTTTATCCGGATATTCCACTGTTAAAGGAGATTTTTTTAATGAAAGACGTGCGGACGGATCCGCGCGTCGGGACGCAGCCGACGCGGTGCGGCGGCACAGGAAAAACACCTCCGTGTTGATAACCATTTGTAAAATCCAGGCGGCTTTTGATGGCTTTCAGTGGAGTGAGTATATGAGAAATTGTTTAACAGGCAGGACATGTTCCAACTTGTCCTTAAGGCTTTCAACAGAGGCGTTTTTCCTGTGGCGGAGCGTCGCGGCGGCTGCGTCCCGACGCGCGGACCCGTCCGCACGTCTTTCATTAAAAAAATCTCCTTTAACAGTGGAATATCCGGATAAAATGCTGAAACCGACTTCTTCTGAAACTTCTCTGTTCTCTCACGACGTCCTGGATCAATAGAACCTGAAATGTGGAGGTTTTCAGCTTGAACAGGCTGACGACGGCGGCTGAGAGCGCTGAGCGACGTCTCGCACCGTGAAAAGTCCTTAAAGCGACAGAATCACCTCAAAATCTCTCATCAGCCGTTAAATTTTCACTGAAAACCAGCTTAATTTTTCGAACTGTGTCCACTTCGATGTGTCTCACAGGTTTAGAAAAAATTTTGATCAAACAACGCGCCAGTCTCTCAGCAACTTCTCAGACAAAGGAATTCCGACAAGGGGCTGGACGACTCCTCCCACAAGGAGTGCTCACAGGCGAATGACGTCACCGACAGGCGTAGAAAAACTCACGCATGCGCACGAGGGTTCAAGCATGTCTGACGTATAAACATATGAATGAAATCCATATAGTTTTTGAAAAAAATAAAAAGGACCGTAACTTTATTGACAGCCCTCGCATAGCGCCAAATCACAACAAACAGTTGCCCCAAGGCGCTTTATATTGTAAGGCAAGGCCATACAATAATTACGTAAAAACCCCAACGGTCAAAACGACCCCCTGTGAGCAAGCACTTGGCGACAGTGGGAAGGAAAAACTCCCTTTTAACAGGAAGAAACCTCCAGCAGAACCAGGCTCAGGGAGGGGCAGTCTTCTGCTGGGACTGGTTGGGGCTGAGGGAATATAAAGCTAACCAAATCTAAATGCATTTAAAACAATCACAGTCGAAACCTTTATCACTATGAAAACAGATAAGTGTGTATAAAGCTAATAACAACCTGGCAATAAATAATAACTTAACAGGATCATCCTCCCTCAACATTTCTGTCACTTTTACGACGTAAAGAGTGAGCATGTTGCTTTGTTTAAATTGTGGAACATCATTCAATTCCTGGCCCAAGACGGCAGCCTGAGCTCTTTGTTTTTGGTTGCTATAGAAAATGACAATGGCTGCTTCAGCATTGTTTCACTTCATCTCTATTTTTGCCACATGAGCAATGTAATGACTATTTTGTCACTGGACGAAATAAACATTGAAAATATTGGTTAGGATTGCTCTAATTAGTATTTTGCTAATTAGTTTATTAAACGTAGCATGGACATGGTTTCAAAATGCACCTGTAGATGTACTAGATTAAACGTGCTCAGAAAGTACAGAGTACAAAGTAAAGACAACTTGTGATGATTTATTTAATTAATTTAAAGCCTGATTTATGCAGCTGCAGCTCTGTAACTCCGTGTCATACAATGACGTGCGTGACAATTTAAAGTTCTCTGTCTCTGGATTATACTTTGATCTGGACTCATTTGACCCTCAGCAAGCTTGCAACATGAGATGCAGGACTGAGAAGTATAGAAGATCATTTGTCCCGGCCGCCATGACACTGTTTAACGCCTCTGGTTTGTATTTTTACTTTTAATGTGTGTTTTTTTTTATATTTGTCTTATTTATTGGTATTTTAATGAATGGATGCAGTGTGTATGTATGCTCTCGGGCAGATGGACTTCCCCTAAAAGGTGATGGATGGATGGATGGATGGATGGATGGATGGATGGATGGATGGATGGATGGATGGATGGATGGATGTATGTATGTATCTTGAGAAAATGTTGCATGGGTTGGTAAGGTTAGACCTTGCGTGTGTGAAGCTTGAGGCAGCTTTGTTGTGATTTGGCGCAATATAAAATTAAATAAATTGAAATTGAAATGGACTTTGAAATGGTCAAGTTTACAAATAATACAATATCTGAAACCATTTCCATAAAATCAGCCATCAAATCTATATAGTGACAGGCGAGGTCTTTTCCATGTCTTCTCCACCAGTTTTGCACCTGCAATGGCCATTTTTTCTCATCGTAGCTAGACTTATTGAAGGATGATGTCTGGGATATTTTGGTGGCACTGTGATGTACATGAAGGGGAACACTCTCTAAATACAAGTACGATAATACTGCTCCAAAACAAGCTCCCATTCAGCATAACTCCAATGTAAATACCAGTGTAAACCGTGTGTAGGACGTTTTGTGAGTAGCATGTCATTTGCTTACACTCAGGGCATGAACTTACAAATTCTTTTGCTAAGCTGATGAATGATACATTAAATATATATGTAAGTAAATCAAATTTAATGCATCATCGCTGTACACATGGATGAACAAAGGCCACACATTTCACTAAGAACTGAGCTCCCATGTATCATAACTGCATAACTTTGTCATAAAACTAGTGTAAAAATTGGTGAATAGAGTGGAGGCAGAGTCTGCTTGAGCTCTGAGCACAATATTAAAATACACCTTGCAATGCAATGGGACTCAGAGTAGTAGCATCTCAGCTTACTCACCATCTTCAGCAACCCTGCACTGTCCTTGGAGGCCCATACATCCCTAATTCGACAAGGGACATAGCTACTAGGAAACAAATGTAGGTAAACCAGAGAGTTACCACCCCAGACATTGCCAACACTTATAGTTGGCCTTTTGGTTTTATGTGCCCTACAAAGGATTTCAGTTTGCAACAGGACTTTCCCTGCAGCCACTGGAACTTTCCCCATTCAAGGGAACCTGTAATGTGGGTTCCAGGACTGAGATCCAGTCAATAATGGGCAATCTAGTTTTCCTTTATATTACCATGGAGCCAGAAATGTGACTTTAACCAATCCAACCAAAATCAAACTACTTCTTCGCAAACCTAGGCCTAATATCAATATCAATAGTTTTACATCCTCATTGAGCACAACTTTGGATGCTGTAGCTCCTCTGAAAAAGTGAGCCTTAAATCAGAAGTGCCTGACTCCATGGTATAACTCACAAACTCGCAGCTTAAAACAGATAACCCGTAAGTTGGAGAGGAAATGGCGTCTCACTAATTTAGAAGATCTTCACTTAGCCTGAAAAAAGAGGCTGTTGCTCTATAAAAAAAAAGCCCTCCGTAAAGCTAGGACATCTTACTACTCATCACTAATCGAAGAACATAAGAACAACCCCAGGTTTCTTTTCAGCACTGTAGCCAGGCTGACAAAGAGTCAGAGTTCTATTGAGCCGAGTATTCCTTTAACTTTAACTAGTAATGACTTCATGACTTTCTTTGCTAATAAAATTTTAACTATTAGAGAAAAAATTACTCATAACCATCCCAAAGACATATCGTTATCTTTGGCTGCTTTCAGTAATGCTGGTATTTGGTTAGACTCTTTCTCTCCGATTGTTCTGAGTTATTTTCATTAGTTACTTCCTCCAAACCATCAACATGTCTATTAGACCCCATTCCTACCAGGCTGCTCAAGGAAGCCCTACCATTAATTAATGCTTCGATCTTAAATATGATCAATCTATCTTTATTAGTTGGCTATGTACCACAGACTTTTAAGGTGGCAGTAATTAAACCATTACTTAAAAAGCCATCACTTGACCCAGCTATCTTAGCTAATTATAGGCCAATCTCCAACCTTCCTTTTCTCTCAGAAATTCTTGAAAGGGTAGTTGTAAAACAGCTAACTGATCATCTGCAGAGGAATGGTCTATTTGAAGAGTTTCAGTCAGGTTTCAGAATTCATCATAGTACAGAAACAGCATTAGTGAAGGTTACAAATGATCTTATGGCCTCAGACAGTGGACTCATCTCTGTGCTTGTCCTGTTAGACCTCAGTGCTGCTTTTGATACTGTTGACCATAAAATTTTATTACAGAGATTAGAGCATGTCATAGGTATTAAAGGCACTGCGCTGCGGTGGTTTGAATCATATTTATCTAATAGATTACAATTTGTTCATGTAAATGGGGAGTCTTCTTCACAGACTAAGGTTAATTATGGCGTTCCACAAGGTTCTGTGCTAGGACCAATTTTATTCACTTTATACATGCTTCCCTTAGGCAGTATTATTAGAAAACATTGCTTAAATTTTCATTGTTACGCAGATGATACCCAGCTTTATCTATCCATGAAGCCAGAGGACACACACCAATTAGCTAAACTGCAGGAATGTCTTACAGTCATAAAGACATGGATGACTTCTAATTTCCTGCTTTTAAATTCAGATAAAACTGAAGTTATTGTACTTGGCCCCACAAATCTTAGAAACATGGTGTCTAACCAGATCCTTACTCTGGATGGCATTACCCTGACCTCTAGTAATACTGTGAGAAATCTAGGAGTCATTTTTGATCAGGATATGTCCTTCAATGCGCATATTAAGCAGATATGTAGGACTGCTTTTTTACATTTGCGCAATATCTATAAAATTAGAAAGTTCTTGTCTCAGAGTGATGCTGAAAAACTAATTCATGCATTTATTTCCTCTAGGCTGGACTATTGTAATTCATTATTATCAGGTTGTCCTAAAAGTTCCCTGAAAAGCCTTCAGTTAATTCAAAATGCTGCAGCTAGAGTACTGACGGGGACTAGAAGGAGAGAGCATATTTCACCCATATTGGCCTCTCTTCATTGGCTTCCTGTTAATTCTAGAATAGAATTTAAAATTCTTCTTCTTACTTATAAGGTTTTGAATAATCAGGTCCCATCTTATCTTAGGGACCTCTTAGTACCATATCACCCCAATAGAGCGCTTCGCTCTCAGACTGCAGGCTTACTTGTAGTTCCTAGGGTTTTTAAGAGTAGAATGGGAGGCAGAGCCTTCAGCTTTCAGGCTCCTCTCCTGTGGAACCAGCTCCCAATTCAGATTAGGGAGACAGACACCCTCTCTACTTTTAAGATTAGGCTTAAAACTTTCCTTTTTGCTAAAGCTTATAGTTAGGGCTGGATCAGGTGACCCTGAACCATCCCTTAGTTATGCTGCTATAGACTTAGATTGCTGGGGGGTTCCCATGATGCACTGAGTGTTTCTTTCTCTTTTTGCTCTGTATGCACCACTCTGCATTTAATCATTAGTGATTGATCTCTGCTGTCTTCCACAGCATGTCTTTTCCTGATTCTCTCCCCTCAGCCCCAACCAGCAGAAGACTGCCCCTCCCTGAGCCTGGTTCTGCTGGAGGTTTCTTCCTGTTAAAAGGGAGTTTTTCCTTCCCACTGTCGCCAAGTGCTTGCTCACAGGGGATCGTTTTGACCGTTGGGATTTTTCTGTAATTATTGTATGGCTTTTGCATTGCAATATAAAGCGTCTTGGGGTGACTGTTTGTTGTGATTTGGCGCTATATAAATAAAATTGATTTGATTTGATTTGAATATATCAGCACATTTTTTTATCAAAATCAGATTGCGTGTGCCAGTGATATTTTGCTCAAATACTTACAGGCTACATAGAAACCAAGAGTGTACAATTCCAGGGGCACCCCTTAATAATTGTCAAAATTACATAACTTTTTTGTTTTAAACTACAAATGGTGTATACGCACTGGTCATTTAGATTTAACTTGCAGAAAATAAAGCTTAAGAAAGGCATTTGGAATGTCAAAAAAAATCAGTTGACCAGACCTCGTTCACTGAGTGATCACTGCACTGATTGGGTGACAAAGATGAAAAAGGTCTTTTCAATAACTCAGACTAATGTTGTGCCTTTGCTCAGGCCGGCTGTTGCCCCGGGTGCGTGTGAAATGCTTGGCGTGGACAAAGTAAACCACGGCCGGTGCCCATGCTCCATTGTTCTCAAAGCCTCCTAAAGAGGTCTCTTCACAGGTCCAGCAAACACACTCTCCAGACTCTTGGCATATCTCTGAAGATCCTCCTTTTGTGTGCGGAAACACATTACTCTCTCAAGGAGAGGAACAGGGGAAACAAGGCAGTATGAGTGAAAAGACTTAAGTATCTCATCCCCCCCTCCACCCGACGAACCCGGTTCTCCTCCTCCTCCTCTGCGCCAGATGATAATTGGGATTGAAACACTTTTTTTGGGGCCCGAACCTAATTCACTGAGTAAATTGCAACATGGGGAAAAACATGAATGGGGCCCTAGCTGTGTGGTGACTCAGCCACGGAGCCGCTAAGAGTCGCTCTTTGTGGTTGTCTACAAAAGGGAAATGTTCTGTTAATCAGCATTGTTATATAAGTGAGCATGCTTTCCTGCATAACTACATGATTGGATGCGCTGAAACATATTGATCACAAAGGACGAGTGCAAAAGCTACAACGTTGTTTTGATGCTTGTCCGCCATCCTGTGAGTCGTCACATCTGTCCGATGATTTGGATTTTCAGAGGAGGTTTTGTAAAGTGTAACTCTGTCATTCAGCAGTATAATTCCTTGCAGTTGGCACGGAAAACAAACCACAATGCTGACCCCAACCAGCTTATACGGAATTGTTTCCCTCTGCTTCCATGAAAAAAAAGAACAAGAAAAATGCAAAGCAGATTAAAATTCAAAAGGAATGCAACAAATGCCACGCTGCAAGGATCAACTGCAGTCTAAACTCTCCTGCATGAAATTTTATTTCACAGCAACTCACAAGCTACTACATGAAGCTCAAAATAAATGACAAACGCAAAGACATTAGCAGGCAAGATTTATCAATCGAGGAACACTGATTATTAACATGATTGAAGACTTGTGCTTGTAATGTTTTGGCTGTTGTAAGTAATGAATGTCACCTCCAAACATTCTGATTAATAAATTTAGGCGTGTCAAAAATCAGAATTGCATGAATTCTCCATCACTGCTTCATGCATGACTAACCTGGAAAATGGCAGTGATCTATCAGTTAATTACAATATTGCATTTTGCATAAACCATGTACAGTAAAAGTACATATGCAGCTTAGACAACTGTATTTTTGTTGCTTGTTTGTTGAATATATGGATGCCCATTCCCACCAATAAATTCAAATAATGTCTGATAAGCATGATTTTTTTAAAGCCCCAGAGTAAGTAAAATCTGTGATTGTGATGTACTAAGTACAAATATTGACTTTTAATAATTTTGTACAATTCTGATTTAAAAAAAATATAAGACACACACACCTTAAAGTCCAATTGTATTATTATTATTATTATTATTCATTCATTCATCTTCTACCGCTCAGTCCATTGATTTGCTTTATACACTTTTTTGGTCATGTCAGTCCTTATGAATAAAACTGATTAACTTCTTATTTTCAGTTCAACATATTCTCTTTAACAATCAACATCTTCACATGTCATTATTTGATTTTCTTTGGAGATTTTCCTTTTTAAATTTCATACAGTATAGTACTGCTCAAAAGCTTTAAGTACCTGAGTGTTTCTGTTGAAATGTGTGTTTTTTGTTTGTTTTAATTGGTATGTCAGCAAATGGCCAATTCAGAAATTTTCAAATCCTTATTTTAAGTATATAGTTTATGCTTATTTTATTCTTGAAAGGATTTTATTATAGAAGGTAACGGACCCTTTCAGAATGATAAATGCCAAGCTTTGTTTCTGTCCACACCCTTTTGGTCACACGGGTACTTTGTTGAGTTGTTTTGTCATGAGTTTTTGTTATTGTTGATTTGTGTGCCAAATAAATGAATTCATTCATTCATTCATAAAATTCTGATTACTTTTTAGGTTGAGAGGATAAAAATTTATTCTGCTAAGACAACAGAGGAAGTAAAAAAAAAAATAAAAGAATAATAAACTTATGTTTCTTCTTAAGCCATGAAATGGGTTACTCAATGTAATTATTATATTTTTTTTAACTATTTGAAAGTTAAAAGCTTTTCTGTGTTTTTTAGCATCTTTGCTTTTTTAAAATCATGCCTAAAATTCTTGATTCTAGTTCATGATAATGTAAGTTATCATGAATTTCCATACATAATTATTTTGCTTCTTTGAAATAAATATATACAAGCTAAAATAATAATAAATAAATAACTGCACAACGTGCTTTTACAGCAAGTGTTACCATAAACTGAAGCCAAATAAAAATCACACAGAGGAAGCTATGAAAAAGATTTAAGGGAATTAAGGTGCCGTTTTCCTTAACTGTTGGGCAGGTCCTCCTTATACCAGGAAATAGGTTGAAAATAAGAACAAGAGTATACAAAAGTACAGCTTCGGGCAATCTCAAGTAATAATTTTCCAAATTGCTAGTCTCCTCTTTCTTCTGTCTCACTGTACAAGTTCGAATCACTCAGTCAGACAGATGACTTATTATTGCTCGCTGCACACATACAAACATACATATATACATAAATACATACAGTAGTAAGACAGTTGTAAACAGTACCACAGAATTAAAGTGTACAATGTGTGTTTTTAAAAAGGGTGAGTTTGCAGCCTTCAGCATAAGGTAACTGATTGTTTACATTTTTTAAGATGATGAACACAAAAATATATATAAAAAATTGTTTCTGTTCACCTGTGCAATGCACGAGTCACAGACGGGAAACATAATTTAACACAAATGTCCAAAATAATGGATGAGTCAAGCAAATGCAACATATGTCGACATCCATTCACATAAAAAATTATGTGTGAATGAGTGTGATACACATAATAAATACTGAATCGAACACCAATTAGTACATTGTACTGAATGTTTATCAACAGTAATCATATTCACTGACTAATTACAGCTAACAGCACCTCTATAGGTGTTTATCAATAAAAAAAAAAAGAGCTGAGACTATTAGGTTGTGTTGCTGATTTTGTTGCAGCAAAACAATATTGTTAGTTATTCATTTATAAAATGTAGCCTCTCATCACTGCATGAGTGTTGTGCATAACTACAAAATTAATAATGTCTTTCATTATATGCCATAATTAATAAAATTTATAGTGTGGGTTAGAAATGGTTGTCATGCTAACGAAGGACAAAATTGATGGAAATAATGTGGATTTCAGGATTCACTGCCTTACTGTTTGTTTTCTGTCTGTGGCTTGTTTACGTGGAGTTCTGGGTTTATTGCATTTCTTTGAGTTCCACTTTAATTTCCAGGGCATGTCTCTTCACCGTTTCTTAGTTTCTGTTCACACACCTGGTTCCTCTCAGTAATCACACACCTGTGTGTCTCTGTATACGAGTGCCTGTTTTCCACTCCACTGGGTTGTTGCTGGTTTTCATGTCACACTTGGGTTTCATCAGTTCCTGCAGTTAATCCCAGTTTGGTCCATGTTATCTAGAGCTGCTCCTGAACTCTATGTACCACCTGCACTGTAAATAACTATTTTCACCTGCAAGAAGCCTGTGTGTGTCCGTCTGCGCTCTAATTCCTGATCAAACTGAGAGCTAAGTTACAACCTTTTAGATGGTTGCCAAGGTAATGTTGGAAGTCACTGGGAGATGTAAAAAAATGCTTATCTTCTCAGTAAAAACACTGAACATGAGAACAAATGGCTCATTTGTGAGCTCATTTTATCAATATATGCTATAAGTGATGTCATGATGGTGTCTCTGAAAAATATTTGTGAATATGCATGGCCCCTCTGATGCTTTCATTCAGGTTTACAGTGTCTGCAAGACATACAGTAGTCACCAGTTAAATGAAAATTAATTTTGTCACATAATCATATCTTTCATTGCAGAATTTTGTATTGTTCTTACTGTAATTTGAGCATTTGCATTAAGAGGGAATAAGAAGTTGATGCCGTTAATAGATTCATCTTTAGCAATGAGCTGCACACCAGGATGATAGTCTCATTGGAATTTGGTGTCACTAATAACACACACACACGTATATATATATATATATATATATATATACACTCAACAAAAATATAAACGCAACACTTTTGGTTTTGCTCCCATTTTGTATGAGATGAACTCAAAGATCTAAAACTTTTTCCACATACACAATATCACCATTTCCCTCAAATATTGTTCACAAACCAGTCTAAATCTGTGATAGTGAGCATTTCTCCTTTGCTGAGATAATCCATCCCACCTCACAGGTGTGCCATATCAAGATGCTGATTAGACACCATGATTAGTGCACAGGTGTGCCTTAGACTGTCCACAATAAAAGGCCACTCTGAAAGGTGCAGTTTTGTTTTATTGGGGGGGGATACCAGTCAGTATCTGGTGTGACCACCATTTGCCTCATGCAGTGCAACACATCTCCTTCGCATAGAGTTGATCAGGTTGTCAATTGTGGCCTATGGAATGTTGGTCCACTCCTCTTCAATGGCTGTGCGAAGTTGCTGGATATTGGCAGGAACTGGTACACGCTGTCGTATACGCCGGTCCAGAGCATCCCAAACATGCTCAATGGGTGACATGTCCGGTGAGTATGCCGGCCATGCAAGAACTGGGACATTTTCAGCTTCCAAGAATCTGTACAGATCCTTGCAACATGGGGCCCGTGCATTATCCTGCTGCAACATGAGGTGATGTTCTGGATGTATGGCACAACAATGGGCCTCAGGATTTCGTCACGGTATCTCTGTGCATTCAAAATGCCATCAATAAAATGCACCTGTGTTCTTCGTCCATAACAGACGTTTGCCCATACCATAACCCCACCACCACCATGGGCCACTCGATCCACAACATTGACATCAGGACAGCCCTGAACAGTGTGAACCGGGATTCATCCGTGAAGAGAACACCTCTCCAACATGCCAACGCCAGCGAATGTGAGCATTTGCCCACTCAAGTCGGTTTACGACGACGAACTGGAGTCAGGTCGAGACCCTGATGAGGACGACAAGCATGCAGATGAGCTTCCCTGAGATGTTTCTGACAGTTTGTGAAGAAATTCTTTGGTTATGCAAACCGATTGTTTCAGCAGCTGTCCGAGTGGCTGGTCTCAGACGATCTTGGAGGTGAACATGCTGGATGTGGAGGTCCTGGGCTGGTGTGGTTACACGTGGTCTGCGATTGTGAGGCTGTTGGATGTACTGCCAAATTCTCTGAAACGCCTTGGAGATGGCTTATGGTAGAGAAATGAACATTCAATACATGAGCAACAGCTCTGGTTGACATTCCTGCTGTCAGCATGCCAATTGCACGCTCCCTCAAATCTTGCGACATCTGTGGAATTGTGCTGTGTGATGAAACTGCACCTTTCAGAGTGGCCTTTTATTGTGGGCAGTCTAAGGCACACCTGTGCACTAATCATGGTGTATAATCAGCATCTTGGTATGGCACACCTGTGAGGTGCGATGGATTATCTCAGCAATGGATAACTGCCTCACTATCACAGATGTAGACTGGTTTGTGAACAATATTTGAGGGAAATGGTGATATTGTGTATGTGGAAAAAGTTTTAGATCTTTGAGTTCATCTCATACAAATTGGAGCAAAACCAAAAGTGTTGCATTTATATTTTTTGTTGAGTGTATATACACACACACACACACACACACACACACACACACACACACACACACACACACACACACAGAGAAGAGCAGCAGTGGATGCTGGGGTTGATGCCAACAGGACCAGTTTGCAGAGGCCCATCTGTTGGCTCCTGCTCTATTTTCCCACCACCTCAGGAGTGAAAGGCAAGTGCCTCAAGAACTGTCCTGTTCTCCTGAAGAACTGTCCTTTTCTCCTAAGACCACAGCACTGTGCGGTGGTGGAGACCCTGATCTCAGGTTGTCATCTGAACCCAGATTGTAGTCTGTCACTGCAGATAGGTGCCCAGTACGGCTCCATGTCTTGTGTTTTTCCTTTAAAGCACCTGTGCTGTTGTCTTTGATGGTGCATATATTTTCAGCTGAAGGCGGCTCGGAATAGTTGAAAAGTATGAATGTAGGTTATTTTCAGAGAAGTAAAGCAGATCATGTGTATTTATAGACTTCTATAAGACACAAAGCCGCCGGTGGCTACACATGACAGTGATAAGAATAAAGATAAACCACAACAGGAAAAAAGACTGGACCCAAAGTAAGATGACTTATGGTACATGCTCTAAATATAAAATCAGGATGAACACTGCAACATATTTGGCAACTGAAGCAATCTGATGCGTCCATATCAGAGTTGATCTTTGAATGCGATGATGCTCGTAGAATGACACATTCATACCTGGAAGCTGCTGCACTAAAATGCTGTAAATAAGTGCTTCATACCTGCCATTTTGACTTGACAGTGAGTTGGTTTATTCACAAAATCTATGATTATAACTTTTAATAACACCGTGCTACTCCATGAGAGAAAGGATGGCTGCTACGCTGCACACAAACTGAATATCAAATGATATATAGAAAATGAGAGGGTTATCCCAGCCATTTGAAAGTATGATACTGTATTTAGAGAGCATTTTGCCTTAACTTGTAAAAATTACAGCCCTGGCTGTGTATTTAACAGAAGATGAGTACAGTCGGAAGGCAATATAGGAGCACCCCGTGACCACATTAAACACTTTAATATTGGACTTCAAAGGGAGCAAACTAACAGCAAAACAATAATTTTCTGCCTTGTTATGAATATTAGTTAAAATTCAAATTCACTTTTATCATGTTTAGCTTGTGTAATAAGAGGTTTGTTTTGATGAACGTGTCAGGTGACAAATATTAATCTTTATTTCTTTACTGTGGGTTAACATGGGTATTTTTCATATTTTCAATTTATGGATGTCGACCAAAATCCATAAATGTAAGTGATTTGCAATTTGATATGATTTGTCAAGCAACACCAAAAGACATCACACGGTTCATAATTGAAAAGAGCTACAATCTATAAGATGTGCAAAGCAGAGACATGTTTTTGTTTGTGGAATATTTCACTGGGTCAAGGTAATAAACATTTCATTTATCAGAATAACTGTGTACACACACACACACACACACACACATATATATATATGTATATATATATATATATATATATATATATATATATCACTTTCAGGATAAATACATTTCTAAGTGGTTTACAAACTAAATTTACATAAAAAAAACAGCACGTTAAAATAAATTCTGCAATTAAAAAGAAATATCACAAACACACCAACATTAATTATAAAACTATTGGATTTTTAAAAAAGTGAATAAATAAATAAAAAAATAAAATAAAAAAGAACATTTTCATTAAAGGAATACAACATAACAAGCAAATGTCTTTGATCTGTTCTTTAACAATGAAGTACTCTGTTCAAAAACTGTAAATTCATTCCACAACAAGTGAAACATCCAACAGTGCAATGGTGACCAATTATGTTTGCCCCTACCAGCTGAGAGAGGTTTCTCTTAATAAAGTCCTATATATTCCCAAAGGCCCATTGGTGCCAGTGCACACCTCCCAAACTCCACAAAAGCAAACAGTCCTTCACTTACCTCAGTACCTACTGCAGATGTCTTGGAACTTCAATTCTTTTTCATGTCACGGTCCACCTTGAAGCACTGAAATGGCTCCACTTTGGTCATGCTCTGTTCACCTCGGTGAACAAAACCTTCACACGTAGCGGTGATTTTCTAACATGCCTACAAAACACCCCCAATAATGTTTGGTATTATGGTGCATTCCAATTACTCGGAAGTCAAAATTTCCAAGTTACAACTACCCCCCCCCCCCCCCCCCCCCCCCCCAGCAATGTGTGACGTGTGAGATGTATTTTGTGCTCACTTTCAACATTAGGCTCCGTGTGTCTCAGTGTTACATATGTGTATGTCTTTGTGATGTCAAAGTAATTTCTTGAAACACAGAAAAAAATCAAAGGAAAATAAAGAAATGACAAGAAATTTTCTCAATCAGATCTGGTTCTCTCGCAAAAGATTTTTAATCAACTCTTCCCTGATGCATGAACTGCCTCTCCAGAAAATTTAATCAAAATCTGTCCTTTACTTTGAGTTATATCATTCAGACAAACAGTGTTTGGTAGCGACTCCAAGTGAAAAAACCCTCAGGCTACAAAAGTGCCACTTGGGGACGTTGCTGAGAAGATGTCATTAGGTATCCTGAGAACTATTTCAGGATTTTTAAAGTGTAGTTGTTACAATGATGTTGGCAGGTGAATCCACACTTTGAGTGCCCTCATCTAACCCTGAATTGAGATTTACCGAGCCATGCAATATTTATTTGATAAAAAATATGTATATTATGCTCAACACATTAATCAGTGAAAATAAAGTTATTCTTAGTGGATACTGTGGCACCGGTGGGGGGGCACTTCAGTATGAACCTTTCAAAAATCAAACAATAAGATGAAATCTTCATATATGACTTGTCTGTATGTTGGAGTTGTGTGAACTGGGGGAATTCCTATTGTTGGCAGATGTACCAGCAGGTCGAGAAAGTCCTCAGGCATCTATGATACGCATGCCTTGGCTACACAAGACAGCCCGAGGAGCTCAGACAAAAACAAAAAACATTAGAATTATAAGTTCAAAATGTTTGCATATGAATGATGTCACCTTCACTTTGTGCTATAAAGTCGCTTGTATAAAGTAATGATGCCCACTTTGACAAATAGGAACATCAAAGTCAACTTCTGAAACATTAAGATGTGCCTGGTGGAAACGGATCTGAGCAGGCCCAGACAAGCTGCATGAACATTTAATAAATCTTACATCCAAGGAGGAAAACCCTTAACGGACTGATTAACTGCTGACAGGTTTATGGCTAAATTACTATTGTTGCACTCTGAGCACTAATCATTAGTTAAATCAATGCTAAGGTGTTATCATTTATACCATCGCACACTTCTTGTGTCTCTGTCAGGCCTTTGATTTGGTCTCAGTCTGTCACCAGTTCACCAGCACGCCAACTCAAGCTCTTCTAATAGCCTGTCACATGACACTTATTAATCCAGCAGCTCTGCAAAGCTGGATGACATAATTTCATCCTGAAAATATGTCAGTATATTTAAATAGAATCAAATAACTATGATGGTTTTAACTGGTTGTCAATAATAATCATAATAATAATTCCCTGCACTGTAACTGTGTAGGGTTTTTACAGGAAAAAAAATGTAGGTGAGTGAGTTAGTACATCTTTACCATAACTCAAACAAATGCTGGGGTGGAGTGCATAAATCAACAAACTGATTCAAATCTGGTGATCTTTGATGCACCAGACATATAAATAAGTCATTGTATTTAGCCCACAAGTGCAATATCCCATAGATGTGTCCACCACCTATTAGATGTGTTGTCCATCTTCACATGCGCTCACAATTTAAGCAAGCAACTCCGGGGAGTAACAGGACCCACTGAACAGCCAAATATGAGATGAAATATACAACAGAATGGGAAAGTGGAACCAAAATTAATTGGGCTGTATGGCGGATTAGTGGTTAGCACTGTTGCCTCACAGCAAGAAGGTCATGAGTTTGATTACCACCTGTGGCCTTTCTGTGTGGAGTTTGCATGTTCTTCCCGTGTTTGTGTGGGGATTCCTCCGGGTGGTCTGGTTTCCTCCCACATTTAAAGAAATACAGGTTAGGTGGACTGGATACTTTATAATTGTCCAGGTCTCCCTTGCAAAAGAGGTCTGGATCTCAATGGGACTAACCGGGTTAAATAAAGGTTTAAAAAAAATTGAATAATGGACAGAACATGTCAATGGGGATGATACCAAAACTCTGTTAGCATTGTAAAGTGTTTATGACAAAACACAGAAAGTCAATGATAAAACACATTCATTTGTTTCTGTGTATGGCTCTCAGTTGTCCAGGTGGTTTCCATAGTAGAGAAGCTTGAATCTTCGACTGGACTGGGTTGCTTGACGCAGAGGACGTTCGCTTCAAATCGCAAGAAGCTTCCTCAGCTAAAATTCTTGCTCTGGAAGTCTGACTTTCCAGACTTCCAGTCCAGTCGAAGATTCAAGCTTCTTACTACATTTTCATTTGGTTCATCTGGCATGAAAGCGTGAGGACCATCTGGTCTTCCTGTGGGTGGGATTGGGGTCTGCGGGTGTGGAGAGTACAGGTCAAGCCGACCCGCACTCCGAATGCTCTTTTTCACTGTGGACGTGGAGTACTGGCTGTATGTGGTTGGAAATTTACAGGATTTTCTGGGCCTGTCCGTTTCTTAGCTACAGCAGTCCTGTTGGCTTCATAGACTTTTGAGCCATTGTGGACAACCGACTGGCACTTGCCTCTCTCCTGGGCTGGTGGCTTCTATGTGGTGGGCTAATACTGAAGGCCTGCAACAGCACTTTCTGGGTGCCCTTGAAGTGCTTTTTATGGCCTCCTTGAGCGTGCTTGCCTTGTTGGAGTTCACCTTATTGCAGTTTTGGGAGCCAGTGTTGGATGTGGTTCAGCGTTCTTGCCTGATGTTTGTGGACCATCTATGTTTCAATGCCATTGAGCAGTGGGGTAAGAACTATAGCCCATAAAACAACACGATTCAATTCAATTTCAATTTAATCAGCTTATAAAGTGCCAAATCACAACAAAAGCCGTCTCAAGGTGCCTCACACAGAACAGCTCAACATAAAAAATTAAAATAAATAAATAAAATTAAAAAAATTCAAATACATAATTATAAACAAAAGTAAAATACTAAAACAGATTAAAAAACTATTCATAAGAAAGAGAATAAAAATAGGTTTTAAGTCTCGACTTAAAATGTCCACGGATTCCGACTGCCTCACGGTCGCAGGAAGACCGTTCCACAGAGCGGGTGCACAATAAGAAAAGGCTCTTTGATCCGCAGAAGACTTCTTCACCCTGGGAACACAGAGAAGTCCCGCATCCTGTGACCGCAAACCCCGGGTCGGCACGTAGGGTTCCACCAGATTGACCAGATAAGGGTGATGCCTCTCCTGTTACGCACATCTTTTCACTTCATATACTCGTCAAACTCAAAACACTGCTCTAAAACATTTGGAACCCCATATTTCAGAACATTGTTTCACAATCTGCAAACATCACATGTTGCACTACCATCCAATTCAAACACTGACACCTGCTGCAATGTTCAAGAATATGCATCCATATCAAATTCTGAATTTTGTTTTAACAGGCTGATTTCAGACTGTGAAAATATACGTTGAAGAAAACTGAATCAATGACCAAAGAAACAATAAATGCAGATGTTTTGACACAGGTGTATTGCATGGCACAATTAAACAAATAACATTCAATCATGCTTCGTTTGTCTGTCTTGTATGACTAGAAATGCTCTGAGAGCACGTTTCCAGCAAGATGCAAGTACTTATTGAACCACAGGTTTTATAAAGAGAAAACCTGAAGGTGAAGAAAAATATTTGTGTCTCCTCCTGCTGTGCTTCTGCAATATAACAATAGACATGAAAGCTGACTTCTGTATAAAATTGGACTAGAAATCTGCAACACTACAACCCCAATTCCAATGAAGTTGGGATGTTGTGTAAAATGTAAATAAAACCAGAAATAAAATGTAATAAGTGTGTAAAATGTAAATAAAAACATTTGCAAAGACTCTTCAAGCTATATTCAATTGAATACACCACAAAGACAAGATATTTAATGTTCAAACTGATAAACTTTGTTTTGTGCAAATATTTGCTCATGTTGAAATGGATGCCTGCAACACGTTTCAAAAGCTGGGACAGTGTTATGTTTACCACTGTGTTACATCACCTTTCCTTCTAACAACACTCAATAAGTGTTTGGGAACTGATGACACTAATTGTTGATGGTTTGTAAGTGGATTTCTTTACCATTCTTGCTTGATATATGACTTCAGTTGTTCAACAGTCCGGGGTAATGGTAAATACACAGCATTTATATAGCGCTTCTCCATCTGCATCAGACACTCAAAGCACTTTACATATCAATGCCTCACATTCACCCCGATGTGAAGCTGCTGCCATGCAAGGTGCCCACTACATACCGGGAGCAACTAGGGGATTAAGAACCTTGCCCAAGGGCCCTTAGTGATTTCCCGGTGAGGCTAGGATTTGATCCGAGGATCTTCTGGTCTCAAGCCCAATGCTTTAACCAGCCCACTTTAACCATCAATACGACAACGGAGACCGCGTTGTCGTATTTTGCGCTTCCTAATACGCCACACTTTTTCAATGGGTGACAGGTCTGGACTGCAGGCAGGCCAGTCTAGTACCCGCACTCTTTACTACGAAGCCACGCTGTTGTAACACGTGCAGAATATGGCTTGGCATTGTCTTGCTGAAATAAGCATGGACATCCCTGAAAAAGACGTTGCTTGGATGGCAGCACATGTTGCTCCAAAACATGGATGTACCTTTCAGCACTGATGGTGCCATCACAGATGTGAATGTTGCCCATGCCATGGGCCCTAACACACCCCCATACCATCACAGATGCTGGCTTTTGAACTTTGCAATGGTAACAATCTGGATGGTCTTTATCCTCTTTTGTCCGGAGGAGACAACGTCCATGATTTCAAAGAACAATTTGAAATGTGGACTCAGACCACAGCACACTTTTCCACTTTGCGTCTGTCCATTTCAAATGAGCTTGGGCCCAGAGAAGGCGGCGGCGTTTCTGGATGTTGTTGATGTATGGCTTTCGCTTTGCATGGTAGAGTCTTAGACTTGCACTTGTAGATGTAGCAACAAACTGTGTTAACTGACAATGGTTTTCTGAAGTGTCCCTGAGCCCACGTAGTATGATTGTTTCACAATGATGTCGGTTTTTAATGCAGTGCCGCCTGAGGGATCGAAGGTCACGGGCATTCAATGTTGGTTTTCGGCTTTGCCGCTTACGTGTAGAAAGTTCTCCAGATTCTCTAAATCTTGATTATATTATGGACTGTAGATGATGGAATCCCTAAATTCCTTGCAACTGAACATTGAGAAACATTGTTCTTAAACTGTTGGACTATTTTTTCACACAGTTGTTCACAAAGTGGTGATCCTCGCCCCATCTTTGCTTGTGAAAGGCTGAGCTTTTTGGGGATACTTCATTTATACCTAATCATGACACTCACCTGTTTCCAATTAACCTGTTCACCTGTGGAAAGTTCCAAACAGGTGTTCTTTGACCATTCATCAACTTTCCCAGTCTTTTGTTACCACTGTCCCAGCTTTTTTGAAATGTGTTGCAGGCATCCATTTCAAAATTAGCAAATATTTGCACAAAAACAGAAAAGGTCTATCAGTTTGAACATTAAATATCTTGTCTTTGTGGTGTATTCAATTGAATATAGGGTGAAGAGGATTTGCAAATCATTGTATTCTTTTTTATTTACATTTCACACAACGTCCCAACTTCATTGGAGTTGGGGTTGTATTTTTTTCATGTATTCTGTGAACATACAAACATGTTTCGTACATTTTAACCATTTTTATGTGTTCACGCCATCAGTAATAAATGCATGATTGGTCAGAGAATATGTAGAAAATAGAGTTGTACTTTTGTTGCACAGTTATCTTATACTTACCCAATATAAATAAACCCCCTTAAAATTCATATTTTAATTAATAAAATTCAGATCTTTATAGGGATCTGCATCAAATTAAATTCATTGTTGAAATGTCTTCATAATATGAGGATCTGATTTTTTTTCCCCCATAGTAGTCTATATGATAAAACGTAAGCCCCTTCGGCAGCTCCCTTTGCACTCGGGGTCGCCACAGCAAATCCAAGGTGGATTGTTGATTGTTGAATTGGCACAGGTTTTATGCTAGATGCCCTTCCTAATGCAACTCCACATTACATGAAGAAATGTGGCAGGGGTATGAACTGGGAACCTTCTGCACTGAAACCAACTGCACTAACCACTTGGCCATCACCCCTGAACTCATAGTAGTCGATATGATCATTTGAGAGAAAAAAGACCATCCTATCTTAAAATGTTAAAGTAAAAAAAAAAAAAAAAAAAAAAAATTCCCAGCATCTGCCCCTTAATCAAATTCACTGTAAAAGTTAGTGGTTTCCTCCTTGCTGGCTCTTCCACCAAATTTCAGTGAAACTGGTTCATTCGCTTGTGTGTAATCTTGCTAAGAGCAGGGCTGTGAAATGAGAATTGTGAATTTTGAGGAAAATTTGCAGGGGGTCTGGTTTAGGTCCCCCCACGGCCCCAGAAACAAAATTAATTTTGTATCTAATGATACATTTTCAGCATCTCATGGAAGAAAAACTCTCAAAAGAAGTACATATTTAAATGATCCCAGATTCAACCTTTCATTTAAACTGTCAATGATAATGTTGAAATAACAGAATATGACATGGAAGTAGGACCTGGAATAATTTTCCTTTTAATTGTAAACTTTAAATTCAACCTAGCGTCAATTCCATGGATTCTTGTCTGAATAAAAACTTTTTCAAATCGTGTTTCTCACCATCTTCCCTCTCTCCGACGTTGCTCCGTGACACAGACATGCCGCAAAATTCTTCTTTTAAAAACTTCATGCCTCTTAAAGTATGCAATGTCCACATTCTACATTTAGCTTAAAGGTGATAGAGAGAGGTTGAATGGGGCATTAATCCTTGTTCTGTGATGTGATATGTAGCCCAAAAAAAACTGGTTGGGTCTGTAATGGCTCAGAACTGTTGTGAAAGTGACGTGACACGGACCCACAACAGGGGGCGGTAATGAACGGACAATGGATAAGCCAAAAGTAACAATTTAATGTTGTGAATCGCACAACAACGTACAGACAATAACAATATGGTGACTGTCAATCATACACCAGGTGATGTGTGGGCAGGCTCGACGATAGAAGACGCCTGGCGAGAGAAGAGCTGGATCCCCACACAGCTTCCACCACCAACGGAGCTGAAGAACACCGGAGCCGCCAAGCCCTGCGCCCCAGGTGGCCGCTGTCTTCAGCAGTCAGACCCGGTACTGCTGGCAGAAAACAGAGACAGTCCTGATGAGTGTGAGTTCGCACACTCAGTAATCCCACAGTCAGTGTTCAGTAAAGGAGGGAGAACCTCCACCTCCAATCACACACTCGTGCAGCTCCTGTCTAACCACTTATCTGATTGGAGTGTGAAGCGAAGCCGTCGCTGATCACACCAAACGCCAATCCCACAGATAAGGCAAACACCACAGGATAACGGCTGCAAAAGAAGTTCAGATTATTACTCAACGTTTTGAGTCAGCAGAGAAAAGTACCTGAATGGTAGCTGATTTCTCGGCGGGGAGGTGGAGTTGCAGTCCGGCATTTATGGTGGTGGTGATGAGTAGTGGATGAGTGACAGCTGGTATGGATGATGAGTGACAGCTGTCACTCCTGGTTGCTCCGATGCCCTCTCGTGCTTGAAGCCCGCACTTCAAGCAGGGCGCCATCTTGTGGTGGTGGGCCAGCAGTACCTCCTCTTCAGCGGCCCACACAACAAGAACCTTCCTAAAAGGCTCTCTGAAACAGCTATGTTACTATGCTGGGTTTAGAATGCGTCGTTTGCTTTTAATGGCGTCGTTTCGGAGCTTATTTGGCAACCTCATTATGAAATGCACGTAGGTGTTGGCGCTGATCGGTTGCCGTTGTTTGATTGGCTGCCCTTGCTCTCACTGAAAATGCCGCTAAGAGGATTAGGAAAGTCTCCGGTTCAACTTCAATGAAAATGATCGCTGATTCGCTCAATTCGCTGTCAATCAAAAATGGATTCAGCCTCAGACAGATCATCCAATCATCATGCAGAAGCTGGGCGTCCAGGCCAGCTGAGGCCAGCCCACTGCCCCATAGACTGAGCGTGTCTGGGGGCCTAAAGTCCGGTCACAAAATAATAATGATAATAAAAAAAAACGATCCAAAATAAATTTAAAAACAAATTTAAAACAAAAGAAAATGTGATACTTACAGGCTGTACTGATTGCTGGGGTTGATTTTGTCGCAAAGTCGGAAGTGACCCTCTACTGAGTATTAAATGCCGACTGAAGCCAGCTCGAAATTGTGCAAGGTTTGTGAAACAGTCCTCCGTGAAATGCGCAGAGCAAAGAAATAGTCAGCGGTTGTATGTACTGGGGATGCGGTTAAAAATGAATAAAAGCCATTGATCGCGTACACTGCTTTCCGTGGGAAGAATATGTAAAGATCGTAGTCCGCTATGACAGCCTGGGAAGGCACACCTGTAGCTCGCCATTGCTCCTCTTCCAGTGGTAGGAATGGGTGGGCACAACCTTATGAATAATTAATTTCAAAGGGGCGTGTGTGAAAGGCTGTGTGTGTGTGTGGGGGGGGGGGGGGGGGGGGGGGGGCTATTGGTGAAAAAGTGACGTAACTTTTCTCTCAAAAATGGATTGGCCTGTTTTCTGGTGGCAATTCGAAAAAGGAGAATTACTTGAAACAGAGGTTCTGAAACTTGCTGGCACTTCGTGTGTTTTCCCCACAGCGGGGAGACTCTGAACTAACACCAAAACCATGAAAAAGATGATTTTGATTTCTCTATCCCCTTTAAAGAACAGCGTCTTGGAGTAGCAACTAACCAGTCCCGCTTTACGACAACTGTTGCAACAGCCACGCTTTGAGAGAGGTATTTTTTTCCGCGGACTGCCTCGGATCTGAGGACACAGATTTGTTATCTGTAACACACAGATCAGTGTCCTCAGACTTATAAAACTTGCACGTCGTAAAAAAGAATGCTTTGCGATAGGCATTTTAAAAATTCAGTGGCGATCACAAATACAGAGTACAACACTAACACCCTGCCCCTTCTCCATGATGAAATCCGCAGAATTCACAGCCCTGTTAGAGACAACACTTTAAAAAAAAAACCTTTCGCAGACATAAAAATTCAGTATGAACCAAAACCTCAACCCAACTGAATAGCTTTGGAAAAAAAACTTCAACCTATCAACTTCAATCAATCAACTTTTTTCTTATATAGCGCCAAATCACAACAAACAGTTGCCCCAAGGCGCTCCACATTGCAAGACAAGGCCATACAATAATTATGAAAAACCCCAACGGTCAAAACGACCCCCTATGAGCAAGCACCCGGCCACAGTGGGAAGGAAAACTCCCCCTTAACAGGAAGAAACCTCCAGCCGAACCAGGCCCAGGGAGGGGCAGTCCTCTGCTGAGACTGGTTGGGGCTGAGGGAAGAACCAGGAAAAAGAGATCGATCACTAATGATTAAATGCAGAGTGATGCATACGGAGCAAAAGAGAAAGAAACAGTGCATCATGGGAACCCCCCCACAGTCTACGTCTAAAGCAACATAACCAAGGGATGGTCCAGGGTCACCCGATCCAGCCCTAACTATAAGCCTTAGCGAAAAGGAAAGTTTTAAGCCTAATCTTAAAAGTAGAGAGGGTGTCTGTCTCCCTGATCTGAATTGGGAGCTGGTTCCACAGGAGAGGAGCCTGAAAGCTGAAGGCTCTGCGTCCATTCTACTCTTACAAACCCTAGGAACTACAAGTAAGCCCGCAGTCTGAGAGCGAAGCGCTCTAATGGGGTAATATGGTACTACGAGGTCCCTAAGATAAGATGGGACCTGATTATTCAAAACCTTATAAGTAAGAAGAAGAATTTTAAATTCTATTCTAGCATTAACAGGAAGCCAATGAAGGGAGGCCAACACGGGTGAGATATGCTCTCTCCTGCTAGTCCCCATCAGTACTCTAGCTGCAGCATTCTGAACCAACTGAAGGCTTCTTAGGGAACTTTTAGGACAACCTGATAATAATGAATTACAATAGTCCAGCCTAGAGGAAATAAATGCATGAATTAATTTTTCAGCATCACTCTGAGACAAGACCTTTCTGATTTTAGAGATATTGCGTAAATGCAAAAAGGCAGTCCTACATATTTGTTTAATATGCGCTTTGAATGACATATCCTGATCAAAAATAACTCCAAGATTTCTCACAGTATTACTAGAGATCAGGGAAATGCCATCCAGAGTAACGATCTGGTTAGACACCATGCTTCTAAGATTTGTGGGGCCAAGTACAATAACTTCAGTTTTATCTGAGTTTAAAAGCAGGAAATTAGAGGTCATCCATGTCTTTATGTCTGTAAGACAATCCTGCAGTTAGCTAATTGGTGTGTATCCTCTGGCTTCATGGATAGATAAAGCTGGGTATCATCTGCGTAACAATGAAAATTTAAGCAATACCGTCTAATAATACTGCCCAAGGGAAGCATGTATAAAGTGAATAAAATTGGTCCTAGCACAGAACCTTGTGGAACTCCATAATTAACTTTAGTCTGTGAAGAAGATTCCCCATTTACATGAACAAACTGTAATCTATTAGACAAATATGATTCAAACCACCGCAGCGCAATGCCTTTAATACCTATGACATGCTCTAATCTCTGTAATAAAATTTTATGGTCAACAGTATCAAAAGCAGCACTGAGGTCCAACAGAACAAGCACAGAGATAAGTCCACTGTCCGAAGCCATAAGAAGATCATTTGTAACCTTCACTAATGCTGTTTCTGTACTATGATGAATTCTAAAACCTGACTGAAACTCTTCAAATAGACCATTCCTCTGCAGGTGATCAGTTAGCTGTTTTACAACTACCCTCTCAAGAATCTTTGAGAGAAAAGGAAGGTTGGAGATTGGCCTATAATTAGCTAAGATAGCTGGGGTCAAGTGATGGCTTTTTAAGTAATGGTTTAATTACTGCCACCTTAAAGGCCTGTGGTACATAACCAACTAACAAAGATAGATTGATCATATTTAAGATTGAAGCATTAAATAATGGTAGGACTTCCTTGAGCAGCCTGGCAGGAATGGGGTCTAATAAGCATGTTGATGGTTTGGATGAAGTAACTAATGAAAATAACTCAGACAGAACAATCGGAGAGGAAAGAGTCTAACCAAATACCGGCATCACTGAAAGCAGCCAAAGATAACGATACATCTTTGGGATGGTTATGAGTAATTTTTTCTCTAATAGTCAAAATTTTGTTAGCAAAGAAAGTCATGAAGTCATTACTAGTTAAAGTTAATGGAATACTCAGCTCAATAGAGCTCTGACTCTTTGTCAGCCTGGCTACAGTGCTGAAAAGAAACCTGGGGTTGTTCTTATTTCTTCAATTAGTGATGAGTAGAAAGATGTCCTAGCTTCACGAAGGGCTTTCTTATAGAGCAACAAACTCTTTTTCCAGGCTAAGTGAAGATCTTCTAAATTAGTGAGACGCCATTTCCTCTCCAACTTACGGGTTATCTGCTTTAAGCTACGAGTTTGTGAGTTATACCACGGAGTCAGACACTTCTGATTTAAAGCTCTCTTTTTCAGAGGAGCTACAGCATCCAAGTTGTCTTCAATGAGGATGTAAAACTATTGACAAGATACTCTAACTCCCTTACAGAGTTTAGGTAGCTACTCTGCTCTGTGTTGGTATATGACATTAGAGAACATAAAGAAGGAATCATATCCTTAAACCTAGTTACAGCGCTTTCTGAAAGACTTCTAGTGTAATGAAACTTATTCCCCACTGCAGGGTAGTCCATCAGGGTAAATGTAAATGTTATTAAAAAATGATCAGACAAAAGGGAGTTTTCAGGGAATACTGTTAAGTCTTCTATTTCCATACCATAAGTCAGAACAAGATCTAAAATATGATTAAAGTGGTGGGTGGACTCATTTACTTTTTGAGCAAAGCCGATAGAGTCTAATAATAGATTAAATGCAGTGTTGAGGCTGTCATTCTCAGCATCTGTGTGGATGTTAAAATCGCCCACTATAATTATCTTATCTGAGCTAAGCACTAAGTCAGACAAAAGGTCTGAAAATTCACAGAGAAACTCACAGTAACGACCAGGTGGACGATAGATAATAACAAATAAAACTGGTTTTTGGGACTTCCAATTTGGATGGACAAGACTAAGAGACAAGCTTTCAAATGAATTAAAGCTCTGTCTAGGTTTTTGATTAATTAATAAGCTGGAATGGAAGATTGCTGCTAATCCTCCGTCCCGGCCCGTGCTACGAGCATTCTGACAGTTAGTGTGACTCGGGGGTGTTGACTCATTTAAACTAACATATTCATCCTGCTGTAACCAAGTTTCTGTTAGGCAGAATAAATCAATACGTTGATCAATTATTATATCATTTACCAACAGGGACTTAGAAGAAAGAGACCTAATGTTTAATAGACCACATTTAACTGTTTTAGTCTGTGGTGCAATTGAAGGTGCTATATTATTTTTTCTTTTTGAATTTTTATGCTTAAATAGATTTTTGCTAGTTATTGGTGGTCTGGGAGCAGGCACCGTCTCTACGGGGATGGGGTAATAAGGGGATGGCAGGGGGAGAGAAGCTGCAGAGAGGTGTATAAGACCACAGCTCTGCCTCCTGGTCCCAACGCTAGACAGTCACAGTTTGGAGGATCCCAAAAAATTGGCCAGATTTCTAGAAATGAGAGCTGCTCCCTCTAAAGTGGGATGGATGCCGTCTCTCCTAACAAGACCAGGTTTTCCCCAGAAGCTTTGCCAATTATCAATGAAGCCCACCTCATTTTTTGGACACCACTCAGACAGCCAGCAATTCAAGGAGAACATGCGGCTAAACATATCACTCCCGGTCTGATTGGGGAGGGGCCCAGAGAAAACAACAGAGTCCGACATTGTTTTTGCAAAGTTACACACCGATTCAATGTTAATTTTAGTGACCTCCGATTGGCGTAACCGAGTGTCATTACTGCCGACGTGAATTACAATCTTACCAAATTTACGCTTAGCCTTAGCCAGCAATTTCAAATGTCCTTCGATGTCGCCTGCTCTGGCCCCTGGAAGACAATTGACAATGGTTGCTGGTGTCGCTAACTTCACATTTCTCAAAACAGAGTCGCCAATAACCAGAGTTTGATCCTCGGCGAGTGTATCGTCGAGTGGGGAAAAACGGTTAGAGATGTGAACGGGTTGACGGTGTACACGGGGCTTCTGTTTAGGGCTACGCTTCCTCCTCACAGTCACCCAGTCAGCCTGCCTTCCCGACTGCACGGGGTCTGCCAGGGGGGAACTAACGGCGGCTAAGCTACCTTGGTCCGCACCGACTACAGGGGCCTGGCTAGCTGTAGAATTTTCCACGGTGCGGAGCCGAGCCTCCAATTCGCCCAGCCTGGCCTCCAAAGCTACGAATAAGCTGCACTTATTACAAGTACCGTTACTGCTAAAAGAGGCCGAGGAATAACTAAACATTTCACACCCAGAGCAGAAAAGTACGGGAGAGACAGGAGAAGCCGCCATGCTAAAACAGCTAAGAGCTAGTAGCTACGCTAAGCTAGCGGATTCCCAAACAGGGAATCCGACACTAGACAGGCTGTGGAGCAGCACAGGTAACGCACGACAACAGTGCTAAAATAAAATAAAAATCCACTAGACAGGCTGTGGAGCAGCACAGGTAACGCACGACAACAGTGCTAAAATAAAATAAAAATCCACTAGACAGGCTGTGGAGCAGCACAGGTAACGCACAACAACAGTGCTAAAAAATAAAATAAAAATCCACTGGACAGGCTGTGGAGCAGCACAGGCAACGCACGACAACAGTGCTAAAAAATAAAATAAAAATCCACTGGACAGGCTGTGGAGCAGCACAGGTAACGCACGACAACAGTGCTAAAAAATAAAATAAAAATCCACTGGACAGGCTGTGGAGCAGCACAGGTAACGCACGACAACGGTGCCAAAACAAAACAAAAAACCACTAGACAGGCTGTGGAGCAGCACAGGTAACACACGACAACAGTGGTAAAAAATAAAATAAAAATCCACTGGACAGGCTGTGGAGCAGCACAGGTAACGCACGACAACAGTGCTAAAAAATAAAATAAAAATCCACTAGACAGGCTGTGGAGCAGCACAGGTAACACACGACAACAGTGCTAAAAAAATAAAATCAAAATCAAAATCCACTGGACAGGCTGTGGAGCAGCACAGGTAAAAATCCACTGAACAGGTAACACGCGACAACAGTGCTAAAAATAAAATAAAAATCCACTGGACAGGCTGTGGAGCAGCACAGGTAACGCACGACAACAGTGCCAAAAAACAAAACAAAAATCCACTGAACAGGCTGTGGAGCAGCACAGGTAACGCACGACAACAGTGCTAAAAAATAAAATAAAAATCCACTAGACAGGCTGTGGAGCAGCACAGGTAACACACGACAACAGTGCTAAAAAAAATAAAATAAAAATCAAAATCCACTGGACAGGCTGTGGAGCAGCACAGGTAACACACGACAACAGTGGTAAAAAATAAAATAAAAATCCACTGGACAGGCTGTGGAGCAGCACAGGTAACACACGACAACAGTGGTAAAAAACAAAACAAAAATCCACTGAACAGGCTGTGGAGCAGCACAGGTAACACACGACAACAGTGGTAAAAATAAAATAAAAATCCACTGGACAGGCTGTGGAGCAGCACAGGTAACACACGACAACAGTGGTAAAAAATAAAATAAAAATCCACTAGACAGGCTGTGGAGCAGCACAGGTAACACACGACAACAGTGCTAAAAAAAATAAAATCAAAATCAAAATCCACTGGACAGGCTGTGGAGCAGCACAGGTAAAAATCCACTGAACAGGTAACACGCGACAACAGTGCTAAAAATAAAATAAAAATCCACTGGACAGGCTGTGGAGCAGCACAGGTAACGCACGACAACAGTGCCAAAAAACAAAACAAAAATCCACTGAACAGGCTGTGGAGCAGCACAGGTAACGCACGACAACAGTGGTAAAAAATAAAATAAAAATCCACTAGACAGGCTGTGGAGCAGCACAGGTAACACACGACAACAGTGCTAAAAAAAATAAAATAAAAATCAAAATCCACTGGACAGGCTGTGGAGCAGCACAGGTAACGCACGACAACAGTGGTAAAAAATAAAATAAAAATCCACTGGACAGGCTGTGGAGCAGCACAGGTAACACACGACAACAGTGGTAAAAAATAAAATAAAAATCCACTAGACAGGCTGTGGAGCAGCACAGGTAACACACGACAACAGTGCTAAAATAAAATAAAATAAAATAAAAATCCACTGGACAGGCTGTGGAGCAGCACAGGTAAAAATCCACTGAACAGGTAACACACGACAACAGTGCTAAAAATAAAATAAAAATCCACTGGACAGGCTGTGGAGCAGCACAGGTAAAAATCCACTGAACAGGTAACACACGACAACAGTGCTAAAAATAAAATAAAAATCCACTGGACAGGCTGTGGAGCAGCACAGGTAATGCACGACAACAGTGCCAAAAAACAAAACAAAAATCCACTGAACAGGCTGTGGAGCAGCACAGGTAACACACATCCTACATCGTAGAATGATCTCCCATTGCTGATTTTTGGCTCCAGTTTCTGTTCCAATTTCAAAATGGAAGAAACGGCTTCGGATTTTAATTTTGGTGTGATGTCTCGTTTATTTAAAAAAAAAAAAAAAAAAAAAGCAGCACACAACCAGGCTTCTCTGCATTAAAATTTCTACAATTGTGCTTTTTAAACCTACAGTGAAAACAGCATGACAAACATAAAATATCCGCAACACAATAATGGAATGCATGAGGTAGTTTATGTTTCATAACTACATAATCACTTTTACAGCCACTTTTAATTTTGACAAGTCAGGCGGTGAATACATGAACATTTCCAAGACACTGAATCTCTGACTTCATTCAGACAGATTATTAAAAAACACAAACAGTACTGTAAGATAAATCAGTCTTGAGCAGGCAGTTAGTGGGAAAAAAAAGTGATCATGCAATAAGGAGACTAGTGAGGGAAGCCACCAAAAGAAATGACATGTTTTTGTGGCTGTAATTGGAATTTCACTTTGAAGTGGAGCAGATGAGCATTTTAATACAAACCTGGGGTCTCCTGTGCCTTCTGGAAACCTGTAATTTCACATCATTATTTACGTGTAAGTACCTTGTTATTGTTAATTATGGTAAATATTGCTCATTTTATAGAAGTGGCTGTTTTGGCTCTGTTCACTTTAGATTTGTCCACTCGGCTCCTGTTGCATTTGCACAGAGAGAAAACTGCTGCCGTCAGTTTTCATATACGTTCATGTGACTGTTCAGTGAGAGTCCGTTTTTATTCTTTCCTCGACTGCACTGCAGAGAAGTGACAGGACGTCCGAACGTGTGTTCCGTTTAGCATGAAGCTTAGAAACGAGCCAAACAAGTCTTCGTCTGTCTGTTTCTGTAAAAGATTGTGTTCAGATTCAGTCAGCTGTGGGCGATGGATCGGAGGAGCGTGGTTGGAGTTGGACAAAATCTTTATTCTCGGGTTTCAAAGCGCGTGTCATCGTGATCAGTTTGGTTCAGCAGCAGGTAGGGGAGAGGTTTATGTGAAAGTAGACCATCATCCAGCACTAATCACTCTGGTTCTACTTGCACCTGTTCATTTTCAAACAGTCCAAAATGGCAAGCTGAGAAATACCCCAAACAATACCAAATTGAGTGAAATAATTAGGCTGAATCGCATGTTTGGCCAAAGCAGCTTAAAGCAAAGAGCGCGCCAACAGTGCAATAACTCAGTGACCGGGGAAGGGCTTAAGAAATACCAAACATGCAGCAAACAGGTGCAACTAAAGGCTTCATTCTGCAGTGAAGCATTCAAACTCAGCTTAAAATTTTAAAGGTTTAGTAAAGTCCATCATACACAATGTTCAGATGTATGCGGACAGACACCTAACAGGGGTTTTAGTTGGGTTTTTTGTTTTGTTTTTTAAAAAAGGTCAAATAATGTTTCTGTGATTGAAGTGTACCATAAAACACAACAAGAACACTTAAAGCTCCAATTTACATTTTCTCAGTAATCTGTTTAAAAGGGGTCATATCAGATTGTGCAAAAATTGTTTTATCTTCATTCTGCAGTCAAAATATGAGGCTGCTTTCTGCATCAACAACCCGTCGCCTTTGCATCACTCGCTGTTCAAGCTCGACTGCGCTTGCTGCAAAACTTGAACCTCACTCGACACGAAGCCCTTTCAAGGGGGCAATCTAATCTGGCCTCAGCCGCGGGTCAGGCCCTTCATTCAGCAACGGCGGCGAAGCTCCAGCAGTTAGTAACTTCATCTCACTGGCAAAAGGTGCGTCTGTTTACAACACGCCAGCAAACGAAACACTCACCGAGTCGGCGGGTACAAAGGCCCAGTCGAGTGATCTCGGCCTGGCAATGACAGATGAAAGCTCAGGCCGAGTCTGCAGCTCCGGAGCGCGTGTCTGGATGATGCTCTCATCACCGTCAGTCGAGGCAGGTGGAAGAAAAGCCTGCGAAGATGGACAAGAGACGAGGACACGGAGACACCGGGGTTAAAGCTGGGCCACGGCTGCGCTAAGATCACTCCTGTTTGATACACTTTGATATGTACACTCCATCAGAGCCCAGACAGAGTGTGTGGGGTGATGAGCAGGGACTTGTCAGATGCTTTATGGGATGTGCCGTTTGTTTATTAATCACTAGGTTCTGTGATGTGTCTCTCATCGCTCCAACAGGTATAATTAAGCTTTAAAGGGCACAGGAGGCTTGATGTGTCTGCAATTCATTTTGTTTTATCTCCATGTTTCTTTTGAAGTCGCTGCTGCACGATGTAAGCTGTGAGCATGTAGTGCAGTGTGTGTGTGTGTTCATGTGAGTGCATGTACAGTAAGTATATATGGTCAGAGTGCTTCTTAATCATGGACTTGTCTGTTTCCATGTTTCATGACCTTCAGAAACGCCTGCTTTACACGCCAGCTTGTTTAGCCTGACACGTCTTGTTTAGCCTCGGTGGATTCAGTCGTTTGGAGGAGTGACAGTTCAAAGGTTGTCAGTTTCTGATGCCCAGGTATTGTGCTGCTTGTATGACATCTTGGGTTCCCAGCAGGCAGCTGCGGCGGCTTGCTTTTCAGCACAGCTACGTGACAAATGTCGGGGGAAGTAAACACAAAGCCAGCTCATCGTGACTGACGTGGAGCTATTGACCTGATCAAAAGGTCAAGCAGATTGGAATAGACATCAGAGAAAATGCTTGAATTTCACGAGATCCTCCCTGCTTCTTCTCCACTAATACTGATTTGTGATGTCAAATGAGAAATGTTGAGCAGCATGGAGTACTGTAAACAACCCTGTCCTAACCTTACTGGTCTTGATCTTCCATTTCAGCCTTCTGCTCCTTATTTATGCTGCATTCATTTGTTGATGGAAGAAAAACCGTCATACCAGTTCCTGCAAAATGATCTGCAGAGGGAGACGATAAATGATGCGAAAGTTTTGCTGCATTAGACAGATAATTTACTTAATTGTACTTTCTGGAGTATAAATTGCATTGGAATTTTTGTTTCTGATTTTACTACTTGAGGCGGTACTGTGACTTACACCCCGGTGCAACGTACATAAGGAAAAATATCACATTCACTATTAATTATACGAACAAAGCACCGCACAGTGACGCAAAGTTCGGTCATGGTACAGGGAGTCCCAAACAGGAAGTGCCAAATTTTGAGTTCACAGTGAAACAGGAAATGTCACATGTCAAACATTTCCTGGATCAACACTTACTGGATTGACAGAGGAGATCCCATGGAATCTTGCGGAAACTCAGCAGCAAGTTCACACTGAAGTAGGAAGTGCCAAATCATGAGTCCACAGTGAAACAGGAAATGTCAAATGTTGAACACTTATTGGCATGAGTGGAGCTAGAACGGAGGCCAGGGTTGCGGTGGACTCCTCTGAAATCTGATTGGACACAGATGATTGACATGTCACGGCACCACACGACTGGATGAAAAGAGCTGCATTTTGAAATCAGTGAGTCACATTGACTACTAGGTTCAGTAGTTGGTGCTGTGTACCACAAAAAGTTCTAATCCACCTTAGTAGAAGCAGAAAAATGTTTGACTCAGATTTGACCTGAACACATTGTTTGAACCATGGACTAATAATGACACCAAAGTTATACTGGTGAGTAAACAACCATATTTTATGCCAGAAATAAGGTCCAGGTTGTAAAAAGCTGCATTTGTCCTTTACTTCGGGTTGTCTTATATGTACGTGTGTCTCCAATGATTTTCAAACGAGCAGGCAGCTGTTGATTAAATAACCTCTTAATTTTGCTCTCTGAAGGACTTAAATAACCTCTTAATTTTGCTCTCTGAATGACACCAAGAGGATGCATTTCACTTAAAAATACACATGCCAACTGTACTCAAAACTATTGGAACACTTGGCAATTTACACATTTTAATTTGTTTATGCCATCTGAAATACACATAAATCTAAAGTTATCTTCCTTAAACTGAAAGCAAATGTCTACAACTTGATATAAATTAATTACAAATATAAAATCCAGCTTCCTGATTAACTGGTGTAGAGGAGGATTTTCTTAAAAAAGAAGACCTGATAGTTCAGCTACAATTTGCCAGAAAGTACATCTGAGATGAAAGCCTAGATTTGATGTTTTGGTGAACGAAACGTTTGTATTTCTTCATAATTGAGTCCAAGACATATTCACAGAGTTGGAAATGTGCACATACGAGGCCTGGTAAAAAAGTATCTGACCTTTTTATTTTTTTCAAAAACCTGATGGATTTGAATCACGTGTGCTTGCATGAGCCAACCTTGAACCTTCGTGCGCATGTGTGAATTTTTCGCGCCTGTCAATTGCGTCATTTGCTGGTAAGCAGCCTTTGTGTGAGAATGGGTGTAGTCTCTCGTCGGATTTTCTTTGCAAGGAAAATGGCGGAACAACTGGAGCAGCGCGACTGCATCAAATTTTGCCCGAAACTGGGCGACAGCCAGGTGGAAACCATTCAGATGGCTTTCAGTGACGATCTTATGGGCATCACACAGATTAAGGAGCGATGCAACCGGTTTAAAGATGTACGCACAACGGTGGAGAGCGCGCCGTGCTCCGATCGGCCATCAGCATGCTGAAATGTCCAGATCATTTCCAAAGTGAACTCTGTGACCATCGTGTGACTATCCGAGAAATTGCAGAAGAGGTGGACATCAGCACTTTTTCGGCACATTCCACTGTGACAGAAGAGTTGGCCATGAAAAGAGTTGCAGCGAAATTCATGCCGATGGCTTCGGCACGAAGCTGCTAATGGAGCAAAATCGCCACCATGTTGAATTCTCACAGGACATGCTGGACTCCGAGAAATGATGCCCACCTCTCCCACCATTCGGAAGATTCAGATGGCTTTCGGTGGCTTTTCAGTCGTGTGACTATCCGAGAAATTGTGGAAGAGGTGGGCATGTCACAGCATGTCCTGTGAGGCTTCAACATGGAGGCGCTTCTGCTGCGCCATCAGCTTCGTGCTGAAGCCATCGGCATGAATTTCGTTGCAACTCTTTTCATGGCCAAATCTTCCGTCACAGTGGAATGTGCCAAAAAAGTGCTGATGTCCACCTCTTCCGCAATTTCTCGGGTAGTCACACGACGGTCCCGCATAACCACAGCGTTCACTTTGGAAATTATATGGTCATTTCAGCATGTTGATGGCTGACCGGAGTGCGGCTCGCTCTCCACCGTTGTGCAGACGTCTTTAAACCGGTTGTACCGCTCCTTAATCTGTGTGATGCCCATAGGATCGTCACCAAAAGCCGTCTGAATAATCCGAATGGTTTCCACCTGGCTGTCGCCCAGTTTCTGGCAAAATTTGATGCAGTCGCGCTGCTCCAGTTGTTCCGCCATTTATCTTGCAAAGAAAATCCGACGAGACTACACCCATCCTCACACAAAGGCTGCTTACCAGCAAATGACGTAACCGACAGGCGTGAAAAAATTCACGCATGCGCACGAAGGTTCAAGGTTGGCTCATGCAAGCACACGTGATTCAAATCCATCAGGTTTTTGCAAAAAATAAAAAGGTCAGATACTTTTCTAACAGACCTCGCATATATCCCTCATCTTGTCTTTAACAAATTTGGCTGCAAAAGTGATGTTTTGTATTATTACCTCTGCTACCTAAGTTGGGCACAGGTTATGTTTTCACCCATTTGTTTGATTGTTTGTGAACAGCCTGTGACCCACAATTACAGAGGATTCATATCCCGATAGGCAAGAACTGATTAAATTTTCAAGGTCATAGGTCAAAGTCAGGAAAAATCTTGGAAAAATAACTATCCTTTAGCATTGAATGATTTTCAACAATTCATAACTCTGTCAAAGAAGATCAGTTTCTTTTATATTTGTCAGCATTATGAGGCAATCGGAATTGCCTCAAAACTGAATTGCCAGAATTGGCAAAATTGCCTCCCAGTCTATTTAAACTCTGACTTTCAGGTTCCTAGTTGTGTTTGTCCTTGTGTTTTCTGTGTGTTTATATCTTGCAAGCTTTTGATTTGTATTTTTTGTGACCTTTGATCTAGCAGTTTGATATTTTGGTGTTTGTGCTTTGAAGGGTGAGCACCTGTATATAACCTTGAACTAAAACTGGATTTGATTAAAGAACACTGAACATAAACTGCTGGCTTTCTGCATCTGGGGTCACATCAGAACCTAACTGGAACATAAATGTCTATAGTTCCTAAATAGTTACTGCAATATTTTCATAAAACCCTTAAGTTAAAGATTAGTGTACACTACAAGCATGTCTTGATTGATTTTCTTTCAACTCCATTGTTCTGAATGTAGGCTTTGTAAAGTTACAAACATGATTAGTTTCACACTGACAACACTATAACATCTGCAGCATCTACAGGATGTCCTGACATCACCAAATGTCCATCTACTAACTGAGAATGAACTTTGCGCTGTAAATTCTTAGTGTGACCAGGACCTTAAAGTTGCAGCACATTTGATTGTTGATTGGATTTTTCATGCTAATGCAACATTCACTGGATGTTGCACTATTTTCATTGATGAGATGATGGAACATTCCACCACTACAGGATGTAAGAGTGGCAGGATAGTACGCAATACTGAAAGTGAAACATTTTCAAGTTTTACACTTTTGATGCAGCATTAAGGACAAATTGGATGCTGATTTACTTTTAATGATGGTGACATGAGGATCCAGGGCCCACCTATATGAGCCACCTCAAGTTTGGCCCTAGGCACCACAGTGCAGGGGGTGGTCCACTCGAGCATGAGCTAAATCAACAACTGGATGGCTGTGGTATGAAGTCTCTTCAGAGGATCCGTGAGTACCGCTGGAATGATTTTGTGTAAAATGAGCAGTTATTTTGGGAGGCTCAGGTGATGAGATTCACTCGCCTTGTGAAGGAACACCACCTATGACTTTCTGATCAAGTGGCGCTCTTCTCTGAGCATGAGTCCGCCTCAGTGTTGAAGAACCCAACAGCTGGAGAATACTGATGGGATGCAATCTTTCTACCTGTCTGGGACAGATGGATGGTTACTTTCCAGAGTCAAGACTGACTGGTTGTCAAGGTGGTTCCGCCACAGGAAAAACACCTCCGTGTTGATAACCATTTGTAAAATCCAGGCGGCTTTTGGTGGCTTTCAGTTCAGAGTGAGTATCTGAGAAATTGTTTAACAGCAGGGCATGTTCCAACTTGTCCTTAAGGCTTCCAACGGAGGTGTTTTTCCTGTGGCGGGCGCGCTGCACCGGCTGCGAGCCGACGTGCCAATCCGTCCGCACGTCTTTCATTAAAAAAAACTCCCTTAACAGTGGAATGTCCGGATAAACTGCTGATTCCGACCTCTTCTGAAAGTTCTCTGTTCTCTCATGACGTCCTGGGTCAACAGAGGCTTAAATTTGGAGGTTTTCAGCTTGAAACAGGATGACGACGTCGCCTCAGAGCGCTGTGCGACGTCCCGCTCTGTGGGAAGTCCTTACAGCAATAGAAACAATCCAAAATCTCTCATCAGCAGTTAAAATTTTCACAGAAAACCAGCTAATTTCTCGAATGGTGTCCACTCGGATGTGCCTCACAGTTTTTGAAAAAATTTTGATCAAGCACAGCGCCAGTCTCTCAGCAACTTCTCAGACAATGAAAATCCGACGAGGGGGCTGGACCACTCCTTCCACAAGGCGTGCTCACAGGCGAATGACATCACCGACAGGCGTGAAAAAACTCTTGCATGCCCACGAGGGTTCAAGCTTGGCTGATGTAATCACACGTGATTCAAATCCATATGGCTTTTTTTTTTAAAAATAAGGTCGGATACTTTTCTCACAGACCTCGTATATAGGTCGTGGCCATGAACGAGTGAAGCTCTTCAGCATCTCACCATGTCATTTTGGTCCTTCAGACTTTTTTGAATAAACGCTTCAGGAGAGCATGAGCATGGCTAAAACTTTTCAGCTTCTGGGGGAGCCCCCCCAAGACCCCCGCCTTTTTAAGCATTTTTCTATTTTTACCTTTCAGGTTCTGGCGGGGGCTCTACCCTACATACCCCCACAATACACTCCTCTTAACCCCCTGCTACTTTAAGCATTTTAAGCCGAAGATCCATAGACATGAAGGTTATTGTTAAAATAAGTGAATCTCTCTCCAAGTTTGACACTTCACCACAAGCAGAAGCACATCTGATGGTGAATCCAGGTGGTCATTGAAAGCCTGGATCTTAAACTTAATCCAGAACAATTGCAAACCCAGGCACTCCTCACTCAGGTTCTCGAGTACTGCAATCAGGGTATCCATTGAGCCTGCAAAGATCATCCATAATTGTCAATGTCAATAAAATTTTCCACGCTGAAATGGCACAGAAGCCGCTGGTCTCCACCACTCAACCCAGCACGCAGTCCATGGAAGCACAGAACAAAGTAGGAACCAGAACAAGTCCCTGAGGAACACCAGAAATCACTTTCAAGAAATCAAAGATTATGCTCCACTCTGCACAGCAGTCACAATATCTGTGTACTGGCTGGCTATGATACCCAGCAAGGTATTAGTGAGCTCACAAAAGCCAAATTAAATGCTTTGTGAAAACCAACAAAGTGCAAAGAGACACTGCCAGTATTCAAACTTGTGTTTAGTGAGCACTCACAGAGCTAGACGGTGGTTCATGGTTGACTTCTTGGACATGCATTCCAGTCACTGAGCAGCAATTAACAGACTGAATCTTGGTATGAATGATCCTTGCAAGTACTTTTCCCAGCACAGAGAGCAGTGCAGTAGCCATTTGTTGCAATAAAGCAATCACCCATTCCTTTTCAAAAAGGGACAGCAAGCCTTTTCTTCCTGCCCGTAGGGATGATATCTGTCTCGCAGACTAAGAAAGATGGATTGCAATGCCAGCAGGGCCACATCTTTACCTGCCTGGAGGAGTTCAGCACCAACACCACAGATACCTAGAGGTTTCACCACCTTTGTGATCCAATTAATATTTCATGATTTGCAAGTGACTGGCACATTCAAGCAAATTCACTGTTTTGGACAAGTTCCATTAAAATGGTTAGCTGACACTTCAGGATTCTTTTCTGTTATTTCAAGGGAGATTAGTAGAACACGGTTCTCCAGTTGCCAGTTTGATGAAACAATGCAGGCTATGGAAACATCTTACCACCTGTAAGTAGGCCAATTATTAACCATATGATGAATGCTGATGATATCTGATGTGCGTCTTCTTGGTTTTGTTCCGTGTGATTCTCTGTCAGTGGAGCAGAGCAGGCAGAGGTGTGAAAAGATGAGTAGTTCATCTGTTTGCTTTGGCAGTGAAGGCTGAGCAGGCAAAGAGCCAGTAGCCTGTCACTTCTCCCAGTGGATCCTCCGGTAATGTCGCCTCACAAGTGAGTGAATCACTGTAACTTGTGCAGAAATGTTACCTGGCATTACACTTAACATGACAAGGATGGGTCAGTGGAACATTTCAGGGTCAGTTCTATTTGGAGATGCTCAGTGTTTCTGTGACACAAAATGACACTCAAGTGGAATAACAGATTCTTTATCGGGGGGAAAAGACGCCTGTATGGTGGAGCTGTGCATAAACATGAATTATACTCGTACTAGTTTAGTTTGTACTCTACTGATGTTCAAGCCACAACCTTTTGTTTTTCCATGGGCAGATTTTCCCATCCCCTGCCTGTTTTCATGCCGTCTTTCAAATCCTTCAGCTGAATGCATGATGGGAAATGCAATTAACTGGTGCCTGTCAAACATCAAATCAACAACTTTAAGTTCACAAGATACAACTTCATTCTGTGCTGCAGGAAAAAAACATTTACTGGAAGAAAAATCTGGTATGTAATTTGGTTTCAAGTTATTTTAAGTTTATGTCCTCAGTATGGACTCAGTTAAAGGAGAAGGTTGACATTTTTCAACCGAGGGCCTATTATCAGATTGTTTTGTGTTCAACTTTTCACTCAAGACTTCAATGATTTAAATCCAATCCACTATTTAGTTTGATCACTAAGACCTACACTTACATGTAGGACGTGTGCGGGGCAAATGGACAACACAGCGGTAAAATGCTTCTGGTGGCCACTGAACATGCTAGAATATCATAAGACATGTCGTGAAGCTCAGAGTATTTTGTTGCAGAGGTGCACATGTGCATATTTACCTCGGTAAATGTAAAGAAAAGTTTTAAAATGATAGGTTAGGAAGGCAGCACCTTAACGCAGCATTTGTCTCCAGCAGTCCTATAAAGTCCAAACTCGTCTATAAAGGTTGAACACCAGTGAGCGTTCCTTTTTTTTTTTTCTTTTTTTTTACCAATGACGTGTTTGTTATTTTAACCAACAAAGACTAATAAAGACTCTGTTATCAAATTCATGGGCAAAAGAAATGATGAGCCATTTGAATTTGATGGCTGTCCCAATTTAATGAGGAACTGTGCAGCTGTGGCACCAATTGTGTGTTGCTGCTACAATACTTTATTCTCAGAGGAAGCTGCCAAAGGCAGGTCCATTTGTTGCCAATGAGTTGTTGTGTGATGATGTCACCACATGGATGTAAAATGTCAGAAAAAAAAATAAATAAATAAATAAATCAGTGAAAACTATCATTTAAAATCTATACGTTTTGTTTGTTTATTATCTCATTTTTATTGGTGAAAGTATTTTTTTTTTTTTACTTATATATGATGAATGTGTGCAGCCAGTCAGCCTGATCACATCAGATCTCAGACGCTAAGCACCATGGAGCCTGGTTAGTACTTGGATGGGAGACCTGTTCGGAACACCAGGGGCTGTGTGTGTTTCTCCAGGTAACACGAGTTGCATCAGAAAGGGCATCTGGCGTAATCTAAGCAGAGGGTCACCCTTTTGTGTCTGGTCTGCTTGAGGTTTCTTCCTCAGAGGGAGTTTTACCTTACCACTGTTGCTCTGGGGGTTACTAAGGTTAGACCTTACTTGTGTGAAGCACCTTGAGGCAACTCTGTTGTGATTTGGTGCTATAAAAACTAAAATAAATTGAAATTGAAAAACTTGTGCCAAATATCACTGCGGGTCTGGCTGTATCCACTGTGGCAACCCCGAACTTATGGGTGCAGCCGAAAGGATAGCAACATATATATGATGAATGTGTAGTCATTCATGCTCACAAATTCAAGAATGGTCAAGCATAAATGTGACTTTGCCCACATGTGCATTCTTGTAATTAGCACCACTGGATTCCTTGGCCCTGAAAATGTGTTGTTGGCCACTGGAATCAAGATCCTCACTCAAGCAGAAGCTGAGCTATTTACAAACTCCTATATTCCTGGTTCCCACGCCTGTCACATTTCTCCATGTAATGTGGAGTTGCATCAGGAAGGGCATACGGTGTAAAACCTGGGCCAAACCTTGGATCTGATGTGGTGAGCAGCCGAAAGGTCTTACTTTTCTATTTTTAGCTACCATTTTTTAAAAATTCCAGGATGGCCACTATGGTGGCTTCCTGGAAAATAGAATCATCTATTTTATGATTGGCTATTGCATGGAACGTCCAGGCAGCACGGTGGCTTAGCAGTTAGTACTGTTGCGTCACAGCACGAAGGTCATGGATTTGATTCCCACCTGTGGCCTTTCTGTGTGGAGTTTACATGTTTGCGTGGGTTCCCTCTGGGTGCTTTGGCTTCTTCCCACTTCCAAAGACATTTAGGTTAGGTGAACTGATGACTCTAAATGATCCGTAGTTGTGAATGCGTTTGTCTGTCTATATGTTGGCCCCACAAATCTTAGAAACATGGTGTCTAACCAGATCCTTACTCTGGATGGCATTACCCTGACCTCTAGTAATACTGTGAGAAATCTTGGAGTCATTTTTGATCAGGATATGTCATTCAAAGCGCATATTAAACAAATATGTAGGACTGCTTTTTTGTATTTACGCAATATCTCTAAAATCAGAAAGGTCTTGTCTCAGAGTGATGCTGAAAAACTAATTCATGCATTTATTTCCTCTAGGCTGGACTATTGTAATTCATTATTATCAGGTTGTCCTAAAAGTTCCCTAAAAAGCCTTCAGTTAATTCAAAATGCTGCAGCTAGAGTACTGACGGGGACTAGAAGGAGAGAGCATATCTCACCCATATTGGCCTCTCTTCATTGGCTTCCTGTTAATTCTAGAATAGAATTTAAAATTCTTCTTCTTACTTATAAGGTTTTGAATAATCAGGTCCCATCTTATCTTCGGGACCTCATAGTACCATATCACCCCAATAAAGCGCTTCGCTCTCAGACTGCAGGCTTACTTGTAGTTCCTAGGGTTTGTAAGAGTAGAATGGGAGGCAGAGCCTTCAGCTTTCAGGCTCCTCTCCTGTGGAACCAGCTCCCAATTCAGATCAGGGAGACAGACACCCTCTCTACTTTTAAGATTAGGCTTAAAACTTTCCTTTTTGCTAAAGCTTATAGTTAGGGCTGGATCAGGTGACCCTGAACCATCCCTTAGTTATGCTGCTATAGACGTAGACTGCTGGGGGGTTCCCATGATGCACTGTTTCTTTCTCTTTTTGCTCTGTATGCACCACTCTGCATTTAATCATTAGTGATCGATCTCTGCTCCCCTCCACAGCATGTCTTTTTCCTGGTTCTCTCCCTCAGCCCCAACCAGTCCCAGCAGAAGACTGCCCCTCCCTGAGCCTGGTTCTGCTGGAGGTTTCTTCCTGTTAAAAGGGAGTTTTTCCTTCCCACTGTAGCCAAGTGCTTGCTCACAGGGGGTCGTTTTGACCGTTGGGGTTTTACATAATTATTGTATGGCCTTGCCTTTCAATATAAAGCGCCTTGGGGCAACTGTTTGTTGTGATTTGGCGCTATATAAAAAAACTGATTGATTGATTGATATGTGGCTGAATGAATGAATGGACATTTCTAAAAATGTATAGTTTTACAAAATTACATAACAAAATTACACAACAAACCTAGAAGTCAAAGTCTTCTTTAATGCTCTTTTTTGTTTTTAAAGCTGAGATTCATTAATAAGCGATCATCAGTTGATGGGAGGAACAGATAGGATGAGACAGATATTGGAAAGAAAAACATCTGTGGGTGCACCTTTGGAGCACTGAATGACACGTAAATAAAGTGTTGCTCCTTTACCTTTCAACACACACTAAAATTACAACAAGAAACCCAGAGACTGTGCTTCTTTTGGCAGAATCTCAATATGCTTTGAAGTGCACAAGAGATGGTGAATGACTTGGCCTCTGAGCGCTGAAGCAACATGTGTCGATTACAACACAGACACGATGTTTTTTTTTTTAATGATTGGCTTTGCTTTTGTCAATCAAATCATTTGTGGTTGTTTTACTCGGGAAAATGTTTGACAGGTTAATATGCCAAGCTGGTAGTGAGACGTGACCCATGCCAAAGGGGGATGGACTGCCGATGCTTTTTCTACAGGAGATTACTTATTCTGTCAGGATAATCCGTACAGATAAAGATGCTCTGTGGATCAGCAGTTGTGATTTGTAGTAATTACAGTACTTTTACCACATAGATAATGATTTGTGTGGGTTTTTTAAGTTTGTTTGTTTATGTATTCATAATTTTATGGACTGATATCTTAAAATGACATGAATAGGTTTAAATCATTTTTGATGGAGAGATAGGCTACAGGCAGTGGAAGAGTTGATTGAATTTTGAGGTAGATACAACTCCATACGGTAGCTGAGAGAGGCCACAACACAAGCAATGCTTGCATATACCAAATTAAGAATAAATAAAAAATCAGAATACTGATAATAATAATAACAACAACCACCCTGCATTGATTCTATAGCAGGTAATTTACATCAAAAATCATCTTGCAAATTCAGAAAACACTAACACAGCAAACTGACACGGTACGCAAAAAAAAAGTATTGCAAATTACTACAGTGCAACTAAAGGGCTAACAACGCAAAAAGAGGCTTCTGCTCAAAGGACTGTAAAGCTACAGTGTGTATGATTTAGTGGCATCTAGTGGTGATCTTGCAGATTGCATTTTACCTTCACCAGTCACGATTTTGTTTCTCGTCATGTATTCATGCTTCCTTCTGTTGCGATAAGCAAAATGAATCATCCCCATTTTTTTTTTTATTAGGATTCTCAAACTTGTTAGCCTGCACTATCAGCCAGTAGACAGTGTATAGGGGAGCAACCACTGATTTTTGTTCTTTTTGTCTCTTCTTTTCATTTTGTCTTTCAGATGAGCTGCAAAACGTGAATGTCAGAGTAAATATGTCCCATTTGGGTGACTGTGGCAACATGATGCTGCCACATGGCAGCTTCTATGAGGGGGGCCCACTCCCATGTTGATTTTCATTATTTATTAGCATTTCTGTGATATTGTCATTTGAAATGTTGCTTTGTTATGAGTTTTTGTTGTTGTTGTGTGCAAACAAATTCATTCATTCATACATTTTCCTGTTGTTTGAACAGTCCTGTTCAGCATTACCACCATCCCTGAATTTGAAGGACAAAATTTAAAATAATCTCAGAATTAAATGTAAAGTATGCAATTTCATGTATTCAGAATATTTAATAAAATATCCAGTCACCGAACAACAGCATATACTTTCATATAGTTATAATACAGTTATTGGAATACTTTGATGAATTTACAGGAAAATGACCACTGCCATAACTAATTTTATTCATTCAGGTCAGGGAATAGATACATTTCCAATCACTGAATAGTTCTTTTACATCACTCCATAAGAAGAAGGTGCTGTAGTGTGGATGTGTCTGGAGTAAGTAGTGTAACCATGCAAGAAGACTAGTGAGGGAAGCCACCAAGGCAACCATGACAACTCTGAAGGAGTCATGAGGGTGTGGCTGAAGGAACTGGTTGTACAGTTCTACTTTTTCTGTTGCATCACCATTTCCACAGCTTCATGGTGGAATGGAAGAGGGAAGGACTTAATAGATCAAATCTAGACTCAAGTCTCCCATGAGGGAGAATAACCCCTCTAAATGTATTTACAAGACATTTTGCCAAGGTTAGCATGGTGTCGTCACTTCCTGGTGTAGCTACTTGCTAACAGTTCCGTTTCTGGTATATTATGTGAAAGCTAGTGAGAAATAAACATTTCTGAAACTGAAAATGCTGTTTTTGTAACCTGATAACACTTCTGGAGCAATTGACATTTCCGGACGTTAGCTTGCACGCTAACTTTCGCTAACTCAAAGATAACTTCCTATGGAGTTAAATTTGTCTCATTAATAACTGGAAATGAACAGAGGGTGATCTACAAATATTTCTTGATTTGCAAAACAGGAACAAATGATTTGATTTGAAAATACAAATTTACATAAGACAATAGGATCATAATAATTAATTAAACAACTGCAAATTAGAAAGAACACAATGATCATACGGCCAAGGGTAATTTAGCATTGTGTTATATTTTCATCTTTTCAAGAAAATCCTTTTCTGTGAAATAGAAAAAGACGTAAGCCCTGAGGCCCATTGGTGCAGATGCCTATTCCTTGATTCTGTAGCATGAACTGCCAACTAGTCCCCCTGTTAAATGATATTTTGACGGCCAAGGCTGGTACCCATTTACAGGGTGGGTTAGGGTTAGTGAAACTGGGTGGAGTGAAACAATGCAGATGAGGTGTCTTGGCCAAGGACACAGACTGATAAAGAGGCTGGGAACCAAACCCAGGTATACATATTGGCATCACAACTCCATGTCCCACTGAGCTACCAGCTCTATATTCTTAAAACAGCTGAAAACCAACATAATTACTGTATGAACAAATATGACACCAATTCATGTTTTTAACACCATATTTTTTTCAAGTATGAGTTGCACCAGAGTATAAGTTGCACATTTTAACACAGCGTTCCACTGAGAGCGAGTTTAATAATGGACAGGAACTCAGTGTTGCACATGTGCACACAAGGCTCTGCTGTTACTTAACATAGGGACTTTTAAATTACCAAAAATAAGCAAGATGGACAAATAAACATGCAATCTACAACATATTGAATGTTATTTGATGTAGTTTGGACAAAGAAATAGTTAAATACACAGGGATAGATTGGCCCACAGAATTGGAAACTGTACAATAAAAATGCCTCAATTAGATTTTTTTTTTTTTTTAAATCAGCTTTTTCATTTGTGATTTTTATGCATTGTTGTGGAGTACTTTTATTATTAGCACTTATCTTTCATTATTGGAGTCTATTTTGTTTAGTGCTTTGATCCTTGGGAAAGTCCTATATAGTACTAATTATTATTGATAACGGACACATGATTTTTCAGTATATAACTTGCACTGTAGTATAAGTCACAGGTTCTCCCAAACTAGCAAAAAACAAAACAAAACTGTGACTTATATTCTGTAAAATACAATGAATATCACTACTGGTGGTACTTTCTAAGGTCTTAAAATGTATGTGCCGCCAGGCTAAATATGGCTCATCCCACTATTTTCCCACCACTAACAGCCGGGAGATGGACTCATCCTTGGTGGTACTTAGAGCCGTTAGAGACAGCAGGGTCCTGTGCAGCCACACAAAGTCCCCAATTATGTGTCAATTCTAGAGAGAGGTTGTGATATTTATCCTTGTTGCCCAAAGAACTTGGCATTTATGAGACTCACCACAAACACATTCCCCAGTGCACATGCAAACTTCAGGCTCTTTGCACTCGTTCAATCAGACCAAATAGCTACACTGATGATTTATGGATTTCCAAGGAAGTCTCCAGCTCTGCCTATTTAATTCAGGTGCTCCTTTAAAAAAATGAAATCAGTTAATTGTGTTTACAGTACTCTTTCAGAAAGTAAATCTCCACAACAGTGACAGGTACAGCTCTGCTTTTTTCAGTCAAATCAAACTGTGTTAACCTCAGGAACACTGTCAGAAAATCTCACATACAGTGCATCCGGAAAGTATTCACAGCACTTCGCTTTTTCCACATTTTGTTATGTTCCAGACTTATTCCAAAACGGAGTAAATTCATTTTTACCCCTCAAAATTCTACTCACAATACCCCATAATGACAACATGATGTTTTTTTATTGCCCTTGAATCATTATTATTATTATTCATTCATTCATTTTCCTATACCCACTTACTCCAATCAAGGGACACGGGAAGAATGCACATTGCCCAGATTAAAACCCCAAGATCATATCCTACTAACTTGTGTGAACAACATTCTGCTTTGACCATATTGATCTCTATATATGCAGAAGATGCAGAAGATTTGATACCAAAAATAAAATCATCTATTTTTTATGGCATTCATGCCATGCATTGTGACCATTATAAAGATGACCTGGATGAACTCTGTGCTTAAAAGTTATGATTTGAGTCACCTGGATGTGTATTGTATGTAATCAGCATGGAGCCAAAATGTAAGGATGGAAGTGAAGACACAGATGAAGTGGTGTCTCTCAGGCACAGTGGGGGTGCTGGAATTTTCAGTGCTTATGGATTTTCAGGGCACAATTTATGCCATTACAGTGGACTATTTCCAGCTATAGCCATGGATTCTGCTCAATTATTGTCCATTATGGAAAAAAAATGGCTGCACAATCATGCCAGAAATGAACAATTCTGCTTCAGCAGCATTACATTGAAATTACAGTGCATGTTCAGGTCAGCGTACAGTAACTCAAATGAAACTTCTGTTGACTTTTTGACAGATTCATGTACATATTTTAATTAATTGTAATGTGATGAGCTCATCATCATATTGTTCTTTCCATTTCTGCTTGTGAGCCTCTTATGATGATAAATGCATATATCACAATGTGGAAAATTCTTGTGCTCATAACCATCAATTAGGATATTTCAATCTGCACAAAGCTTGGAAGAATCATCCATCCAATCAAAAGGAAGAACCAGTTATATTTTTGTGTTGAAATTAAATTTAAAATTATTAATTTTACTAGTGCGTTGCCTGTGGCGATCCACTGACTCTAGATTGGGTAGTGTTTGTAAAATAGGGAGCTGACTTTTTTTTAAGGGTGATAATAAATTAAGCAATGAGTTGGAATGGTGTGCCAGTCCAGAATATTTTTAGAACCTTAGACCTCAATTTTTAGAAGAGGAACTCAACCCTTTTATTTCCCATTTAATTATGTAATTTTTAATGTTAATTTACTGTCTTAATGCATTTAGAAATTGTTTAGGTTGTTATATACACACTACTATCATCATCATCATTTTATTATTTCTTCTATTTTGTCATTTGATTTTTAAATTGACCACAAAGGAAATATGTGTTTTCACTTTCTTGTGTCATCCATGTATTTTTAACATATTTACAATGATATGCACTTACACTCACGCTTTTAATATAAAGACGATTTACTGCCCCCTGTTGGAAAGGTGCGTGAGTCCAAAATGTAATTAGCAATCTTAGCTAATATTCATAGCTTCTCCAAAACTATGAGTCCTATCAATGTTCCGTTTTGGCGCTGTTCATCCTTGACCCAAAATACATAAGCATATGCCAAACAGCAAATGTCAGCGTGCTCTATTTGTTCCTGGTCAAAGTTGCACGCACGTACAGCTGCTGTAAGCAGGTGGTTTTGATTTCACAAACAAAGACAGTGGCTGAAGATGTTAAAACCACAAAACATTTCAGTCATGGTACCAACATGAAACTTAAGTCACTCATGGTAATAGCAATATGAGACATATCTAAACTGACTAAACCAATTGAGCTACAAAAAACAACAAATGAAAAATGCTAACAGTTAAACTAACATAAACCACAATAACATAACCCTGAACTCCCATGGTGCATTGCAGAAGAGCAGTTATTAGTTAGATAAAATTGCTCATTTCTATACAAAACAATTTCTCCTATCAACTTTCTGTTTTTGCAGCATTCATCCCAAAATACATAAGCATACCAAACGCCAGGTTTTTGCGTGATTGAAGCCATACATATGCATGCACGCACACACACACACAAAGGTCACTTGGCTATTATTATAATTATTATTATCATTATCATTATTATCATGGAAAAATGTCTGACTTTAACAGCCCAGTTTCCCAAAAAGTAAATATAACTGATTTTGTTGAAATTCATTTACCATATCACATGACAATCAACAATTGAAATTTTATGTAGCTCCAGATAAAGATCTAGTTTTCTATAGTGAAATATATACATTCAGACAGAGTTTGAAGTGAAAGCACATTCAGACAGAAGTATTTTTTTCCCCACTTGTCTCAGCAGTGACATTCATGTTTCTGAGTCCTCAGCTTTTAGAATAGAGAGACACCTGCAAAAACCTACAAAGTTACTGGACTGAGTGGTTTGGTGATGCTGATATGCTTGCAGGAGAATGCAGGTCTAAGCCTTTGGGGTCCGTGTGCTTCCTGTCTAACTGTATAGTTGTAAAAGTTGGATGCTGACCAGTGACTAATGGAACAACTGTTCCACTTTGGTACTAGATCTCTACGGAATGACTTTGAGTCAAACAACTACTTTGTGAGACTCAGATGAGAAGTATCACTTGCATTGTGAGGGAGCATCAGCTATGACATTTTGTCATGTGCCGCTTTCCTCTAGGCATGATCCAGCATGCAGGTGCCTAAGTGTTGAGGAATCCAGCAGCTGGAGAAGAACAAGGGGATGCCCATGTTTCACCTAGAGGCAAGAGCTAGATGGTTACTTTCATATGAGATGGGGAATGACCAGTTGTCTGCCTGGGTGGTTGCCATCAAGGACCCAAGGCAGTTCCGTAGTGTGGTGGATACAGCATCATACTGCTGTCCTCCATGATGTCTCCTGTAGATTTATGGGTTATTTGTAGTACTTTTATGGAGGACCGTCCCCTTAAAACCACACTTCAGCACCTGTAATGACAGATCAGGGGACTGTTGGGCAGGTATGCTGTCTCTTAGTTTCCCCATCTAGTGTCTTGTGTTTGCAGTTGTCTTCCAGACAATGACTCTTCTAATTTCAACTACGTTGTACTGTTATCATTTCAAGTGATGGCTGTGCTTTCTGTTGTCTACAGAGGGATACAGAATCCCATGTCAGACACTTTATGGATCTCTCACACTAATATAATTAGTGATTAATAGATTTTGCCAACTGGATAATATCATACTGTTGAAACCAAGTGCCACTTGTGCCTTGCTTAATTATCACCCGGGATTGCACAGCTACTCCTGGCCTAATTAGGATTAAAGTGTCTCGCCATCATAAAAATTAATATTTGAAAACGCATTCCACACAAGACTGTCTAACCCACTTGTGCTACATCATATCCAATACGTAATCCCTTCTTGGCATCCTCCTGCTTTCAATATGTTTGTGTTGGAATAATGGAGAGGAATTGAAAAACACAAAGTGAATCCATATTAATCCTGGCATCGGGACACTGCAGTGGCTGTCGTCTGGCCTGAGCTCAGGCTGGCAGTCAGCACAAAGTGGAGGTAATGGAGAGGTTGAAGTCCCAGCCAGTTGCACAGGAGGGCCTCTCTGAATGCCACCATAGCCCCAAGCAGACATTAATCAAAATGCCCGATCAATAACTTCTCAAGTGCTAATAAGCACTGGCACATTTTGTGATATGTGAGCCCCTTCATCATTTCAACTACTGGGAGATTTATAGGAAATCCATTGTTAGGTCCAAAGTATGAGGTAATGTAGCACTTAGTAAATGAAGTAAAACCAAAAGCCTGGGGTGATTTGTATTTCATTTACAAAGGACATGTCTAATCATTAGGAGCTCCATCTCTCTGAAAACCAACCAAACTGCTGTAATGATGGCTGTGTTCTTTTATAGCTTACTTAGTCAGCAGTGGTGCAGGAGATAATAGCAAATAGTAAAGCCTCACTGTCCTCCGTTCTTGATGGTTTCACTCCCAGATAGCTGTGAGGGAGTCCAATCCACCACGAAGTGATTAAAGTCATGTTAGGGAAACATTACAGGTTGGGTCATAAAATAATTTGATTCCTGTCCCCTCCACTGTCTCCTATCAAAGTGATTGGTCTCCTGGTCATCTTACTGGCTGACATAATTGTTAATTAACCATTATGGGCTGCCCTCTCCCATCTATATCTCACAGCAATTACTCATTTGACAACAATGCAATACATCACGGTATGTGATGTACGAATACAGACCGGTTTTATGAATATGATCTGACTCGATATCAGGCCTACTCAATTAGTGAATACTGTCATGCTATGTTTCAGAACTGACAATGTGCAAGTGTAAAACAAGGAAGTGCCTTCAAAGTTTGGACTATGGTTCCCAGTGGGGTTCTGTCATGATCAATTTCACCATTTATAATATGGGCCAGGGGGCCTAAATACAGCTGCTCATGTCCGGGACAGGGAACTAGATGCTCAAAAAGATACTGTAACCTTCCTTCCCATTGCAAGCAACATGTACAGTTATATATCAGAGCAGACAGGGGATTTTCAAAGGCAAGTGTATGTTGGGCTTTGGCCAAGTTTCACAAAACTCTCTCATATTTAACTTATGTTTCAAAATTATGCAATGTAGCAGTGATTTTGAAAACAGCGACAATGTCCAAGGGACCGACTGGATTTGACAAGCAAAACATTTAAGATGGGAATTAATGTTGTCTTAACCCTCTGGAATTGTCTGGAATCTTTTTTTGAGTGGCACAAATAATTTGTGGCATCTTATTGTTTTGTAAACAGTTGTACACAAAAAAAAAACGCCTAAAGCATTTCATGCATTTTAATGTAAATAGTTATATAAAACTTTGTTGTATGCTAAATCTGTACATATGCTTTTGAAATTTGCAATTTATATTTGCATTCTGTTATAAAAATGGTTTGCTAAACATGTTTGTGGTGTTCACTGTAAAAAACAAAACTTTTCTATTTGGATTTTATGTTTTTGTGTGAATTTAGGTTTATTGTGTTTATACAGTATGTCAGAATGAAAGAAAAACTGTAAAGTCACACAGGTGAGGTTGCGCTGAAAAAAATGACACCAAACAAGGCAAAGTAAATAGTTTTTAAGGTAAATTATGAAGATAAAACCAAAAGTAGTCAAAACAGCCAATTATACCCTGGACTCCAGATGTAAGATGTTTGATTTTATGGATAAAGAATTTACAGGACCTAAATGCATGTACTGAAAGAGACACATAGATTTTATGAATTGTTTCACACATGCTTTAAGAAATTTACTCTCTAGAGTGTAAACAGGCATGAATATTTTGCGATTTATGTTTAACAAACTTTTGTGTACTTCAGTGAGAACATTAGACCATTTTAATAAAACAAACAAACAAAAAAAAAAACCTATGTTTCACCTGTCCAACACTATCATGAAAATGTTTTCCTGATGTAATTTACCCACTAAGTTACTGGACTCTAGACCCCTGCTATAAAATGATATCTACAGCTGTATGTAAAAGTTTGGGCAGCCCTGATGATTTCCATGATTTTCCTTTATAAATCATTGGTTGGTTGGATCAGCAATTTCAGTTAAATATATCATATAGCAAACAAACACAGTGATGTTTAAGAAATGAAATGAAGTTTATAGGATTTACAGAAAATTTGCAATAATTCTTTAAACAAAATTAGGCGGGTGCATAAATTTGGGCACCCCAACAGAAAAAAAATACATCAATATTTAGTAGATCCTTCTTTTGCAAAAATAACAGCTTCTAAATGCTTCCTATAGCTTCCAATGAGAGTCTGGATTCTGGTTGAAGGTATTTTGGACCATTCGGCTTTACAAAACATCTCCAGTTCAGTCAAATTTGTTGGTTTCCGAGCTTGGACAGCCCACTTAAAATCACACCATAGATTTTCAATAATATTCAGGTTTGGGGACTGAGATGGCCATTCCAGAATGTTGTACTTGTTCCTCTGCATGAATCTGAGCAGTGTTTAGGGTCGTTGTCTTGTTGAAAGATCCAGCTCCAGCACAACTTCAAAGTTGTCACTGATTCATGAACACTGTTCTCAAGAATCTGCTGATATTGACTGGAATCCATGTGACCCTCAACTTTAACAAGCTTCCCGGTATCTGCACTGGCCACACAGCACCATAGCATGATGGAACCACCTCCAAATTTTACTGTAGGTAGCAAGTGTTTTTCTTGGAATGCTGTGTTCTTTTTCAGCCATGCATACTGCCCCTTGTTATGTCCAAATAACTCAATTTTAGTTTCATCAGTCCACAGCACCTTATTCCAAAATGAAGCTGGCTTATGCAAATGTGCTTTAGCATATCTCAAGTGACTCTGTTTGTGGCATGTATGCAGAAAAGGCTTCCTCTAAATTACTCTCTCATCCAGCTTCTCTTTGTGCAAAGTGCGCTGTATAGTTGAACGATGCACAGACAGTCTGTGGGTTAACTATGACTGTTCTCACCATCCTTCGCTTCAACTGAGATAGCTTTTTGTATCCTTTCCCTAAACCATGATGTTGAACAATCTTTGTTTTCAGGTAATTTGTTTAGAGGCTCCCATGTTGCCACTCATTAGAAGAAATGCATAGATGGGAAACTTTTGCAAATGGCCACCTTAAATACCCTTTCTCGTGATTGGATTCAACTGTATATGGAGGTCAAGGGTCAATTTTATGTTCCAATAATTAGTGCTAAATGTATTCAAATCAAAATGACAAGGGTGCCTAAATTTATGCACCTGCCAAATTTTGTTTAAATAATTATTGCACTCTTTCTGTAATCTTCATTTCACTTCTCATATATCAGTGTGTTCATCTGCTATATGATTAACTGAAATTTCTGATCCAGACAACCAATGATTTATAAAGGAAAATCATGAAAATTATCAGGGGTGCCCAAACTTTTGCATACAACTGTACATTCCTGGATCAGATTTTAATGAATTCCCCAGTATGATGAAGGCTGTCTATTGTCAGCATACCACATTGACCCCAAAAGAGAGTCATTTATCCACAAAACTAGAGCTGTTCTCTGTAGAAGTGTGCCAGGCACTTATTTTAAGATGTTAAGCAATTCAAAGACTAATCTTTGAAACAACACCTATATCATCAACTCCTATATTCCTGTATTCCACAGTATGAACCAGATGAAAATCAACATCTCCCCCTGGATGAGATGCAAGCCCATTGCAGGTTCCATTCCCAGTCAAGGCTGTATGTATTTACAGCTGGGTAGAGTGAGACAATGCAGATGAAGTGTCTTGTGCAAGAAACCCAGGTTGACATATTGATAGTCCAACTCCTTATCACACTGAGTTGCCTATTTTACCTGCATCCAAATCTGGTCCTATAGGACCCCCACATCCCATAGTATTCATGAAATAATGTTATGACTACAACAGTATACAAATAATGAATGTTTATGAGTGAAACATTTCACCTTTCACCATATGAAATATTCTTACCATTGCACAAATGAAATAACATTCATTATTTGTTTTATATAACACCTAAAACAGATCCTTGTCATTTGATATTTTATTAATTTATAATCCAGAGAAAAGGGAATTACATTTTTTGTGTGCATTCCTTAGGGCCCCTTTACACACAGTAGGAATAAGTACAAACAGACATACAGCCATGAAATGACCTGAATGAGGAGCATCGCATTCTTATGTCCACATCTGCTGGCGGCGTGTCCAGCCAGCCCCTCGCGCTTGTCCTGCCCAACATGCGTGTCTTGTGGATGGCGCGCCACAGGCCAGACACTGCGTCATGTGGAACAGAGCTCTTGTGAGTGGCGTGACATTCAGATCACCCGTTGCGCGTTATGATCGTAACGATCAAAAGTCGGTGGCATGTGACAAAGTCATAGAAATGTAATCTGTTAAATTATGTTGATTAATGATGCTTGATATTGTAAGATTGTATTGTAAATAAGGGGCAGAAAATATAAGACTTGTTCTTCCAATCTGCTCCTTTTCATTCAAGGGTTTGTAAAGTTTTGTTATTTCTGCTATTATGTTTTTTTCTTTTAAATGAATGAAATAAATATTAAATAAATAAATGATCTGACAGTCTGGATCACCTGGGGTAGCCTGTCAATGTGCACAGTGCACGCCCGCTCGCACGCTGCTACCCATTGCAACAGCGATATGTTTTTATGTATGCCCATGTGATGACAGCAAGCAGACACACGCGCGTCACAGTGGACAGTTGTTAGTTCATGTCTGCCCAAACACAGTTTGTGTTCCCCAGCCATGACGCCCAGAACCACAGATCCCCGCAGCTGCTCTTGTAGGCGCACACACCAACTGTGTCACTGTGTCTGCTTGCAAAGCCACACTGATGGGGCACTTAGACAAATTTCACATCCAGCTCGACAGTGATCATCTGCTAACTGTTATTGTGTTAATGCTGCGAATGGCCACACATTTCCTTATGAAACTTAGCTACCTGTTTCACATATATCCTAATCTAGTCCTGTAGCACCCCCACTTTTCACAGAACTCATGAAATAATGTTTAACAATACAGTGGAATCAGTTAAATTCATGTCACTTATTTGCATTATTTGGTTTGTATGGCAAGTGAATTAATAATAACAGTAATTCATTTCCTTGTCAAACAGCTCTGTGTTGGAGCCAGAACATAGTGAAATGCATAAATAGTAGGATGATGATCAAATATCCAGGAAGAGTGAAGGAGAAGGGTCTCACCTAAAGAAGAACATCTATCTTGACTATTGTGTGATGTTGTCTACATACGTTTTCTATATTTCTGCCTGTAAGTTGGTCACACATTCCAAATTTGTATTTGTGTGTGTGATCTAATGGGTAATTTTATGATTATTGAACAATAGTGTGTGAACTGACAGAAAAAAAAAAAAACTCATGACCCCACTAAGAAAAAACTGCATGTCAACGTGATTCATCTTAAAAAAAAAAAAAAAAAAAAAAACAATCAGGTAAAGAGGTCTGTGGGGAGGAAAGTTAAATAAAAAGCTCTTTAAAATGGTATTCATAAAAGAAAAAGACAAACAAAGTCGGTGCTGAAAATAAGAGCAGGCACTGAAACCCACTCCGATGACAGTTGGAAGAATGCAGGCTTTATTAGGGACTTCAGGCCCATCTTCACAGTATCTTTTAAGCGTGATTATTTACCTAAAAAAACAAACTAAAGCCCCAAGTCTGGCATTGTGGACGACAGGCCTTTGATTGAGCTGTGAGCTTGAATTCTTAACTAATAAATTGTTCTCCGCCTTTGTCTGGGGCATTAGCGGCAGTGGTCTGCGTTTGTCTTGCCCTAATCTCAAGAATGCAGCAACCTCTTGAAAAGTTCAGGGGTTTCCTCGTCTCCCAGAACCGAGGTCTTCACTTTGTTTTCTTAGAGGACTCCCAGGATTGACAGGCCTCACCGTTAGCCCTCTCCTCGGCTGTTTGTCCACCAATTCTCACCCAGCGCATCAAAGTCAGTCAAAGCATTTTAAAAGTCCCCTGTTGTGTGAAGCAAACTTTTCATCAGGCTCACAAAAAGAGACAGTTTGGACTCCAAGTGTGTGTGCGTGTGTGGTTTTTCACGGCAGTGTGATCTGGGAAGGTTCCCTGAGCTCACAGCACAGGTATGAGCAGCTTAGCTTTGTTCAATACCTCCTCTGACGACAGCTTGGTGACTCACCAAGACACGTAGACTAACCTCTTTTGGTCATGTTCCAACTATTTACTGACGGCTCCCTGATAATAAAATAATCATTATTGAAAATAAGGCTGCACTTACAGTTTTCCAGAAGCAAAATAGTCTTTGCCTGTCACATTAGACTAGTCTTACACGACAGCGGGGCGCAAATTAAAATCTCAGACAAAATACGCCAATGACTGTCCAGCTCATTAATGAAAAATAATGAAAAACAAATAAACAAATTATTATTAATAATATGTATATATGTTGCGGATATGAATGAGTGAAGCTTTTCAGCATCTCACCATGCCATTTAGGCCCTTCAGATGTTTGAGTAAATATTTCAGGGGAGCATTAGCATGGCTAAAACCTTTCAACTACAATATGCCCAAATTATCATATCTCAATATTGGCATATCAATATGATATACGATATGACTATGATTTCACACAAAGTGCAGCAACAGTGAAAATTAAACACTTAAACAAAACAGTAATAATACCACACTCATTTTGCATTCATCATAAAGTTAGGATACTGTGCCCTCCAAAAGTATTGGAACACTTGGAATTTCACACATTTTAATTTGTTTATGCCATTTCAAATACAAGAAATACAAAAAACATAAAAGAATAAAAAATTCTAAAATTACCTTCCTCAAACTCAAACTGAAAGCAAATCTCTAAAACTTAATACTTGTAAATAATAATCAGTTTTATTGCCAGTTGTATTGAGACAAGTCAGAGGATGGAAACATGAACATTTCAAGTCACTGAATAAGTCTTGGACTTTATTTACATAAATTATGAAGAAACACAACATTTTCTTTCACCAAAACATCAAATCTAGGCTTTCATCTCAGATGTACTTTCTGGCAAATTGTAGCTGAATTATCATGTCTTCTTTTTAAGAAATTTCTCCTCTACACCACTTCATCGGGAAGCTGGATTTTATATTTTTAATTAATTTATATCAAGTTGTAGAGATTTGCTTTAAGTTTGAGTTTAAGGAAGATAACTTAAATTTATTTATCTAAACTTGTGTCAGTGGTTTGTCACTCACAGCAAAATTAAGAGGATATTTAAAAATAAGTCCTTCAGAGAGCAAAATCAAGAGGTTACACAGGTTTTATACAGAACAGAGGAGGAGTAAATTACCTGTATTTCTCTCAGCCTGAGCTTCTTCACGTTATATCTCATGAATCAACAGTTGCCTGCTTGTTTAAAAATCACTGAAACACATACATATAAGGCAACCTGAATTAAAGAAGAAATGCTGCTTTTAACATCCTGGACCTCATTTCTGGCATAAAATACGAGGTCTGTTAGAAAAGTAACGGACCTTTTTATTTTTTGCGAAAACTATATGGATTTGAATCATGTGTGATTGCATCAGCCAAGCTTGAACCTTCATGCGCATGCGTGAGTTTTCACGCCTGTCGGTTGCGTCATTCGCCTGTGAGCACGCTTTGTGGGAGGAGTAGTACAGCCACCTCGTCGGATTTTCATTGTCAGGAAATTGGCTGATCGACTGCCGCTTTGCTTCATCAAAATTTTTTCAGAAACTGTGAGAGACAGCCAAGTGGAAACCATTTGGAAAATTCAGATGGCTTTCGGTGAAGATCTTATGGGGATCACACAGATTAAGGACAATTACAACTGGATTAAAGACGGCCCACAGCGGCGGATGGCACGCCGAGCGGCGATCGACAGGCTGAAACGACCAGATCATTTCCAAAGTGAACGCTTTGTTGATCCGGGACGTCATCTGACTACCAGAGAAATGGCAAGACAGCTGGACATAGCACTTTTTCGGCACATTCCACTGTTACAGTAGTTTTTGTAATGGAAAGAGGCGCGGAGAAATTCGCCACGGAGCCGCTCATGGCGCGGCACGAAAGCAACAGAAGTAAAGCAGTAACGGGTCTCACAGGACAAGCCCTAACATGTCCAGCTCTTGCACCGTTTGGAAGATTCAGACGGCTTTTGGTGGCTTTTCAGTCGTGTGACTATCCGAGAAATTGTGGACGAGCTGGACATGCCACATGTCCTGTGAGGCTTCATCACGGCGTTGCTTTTTGTTCTGTGCCCTGCGCATCCGTCCCAACGCGCGAATTCCTCCGCACGTCTTTTCATGACAAAAACGCCTGTAACAGTGGAATGTGCTGAAAAAGTGCTATGTCCAGCTGTCTTGCCATTTCTCTGGTAGTCAGATGGCGTCCCGGATCAACAAAGCGTTCACTTTGGAAATGATCTGGTCGTTTGAGCCTGTTGATCGCCGTTCGGTGTGCGGCGCGCCATCAGCCGCTGTGGGCCATCTTTAATCCAGTTGTAATTGTTCTTAATCTGTGTGATCCCCATAAGATCTTCACCGAAAGCCACCTGAATTTTCCAAATGGTTTCCACTTGGCTGTCTCTCACACTTTCTGAAAAAATTTTGATGAAGCAAAGCGGCAGTCGATCAGCCAATTTCCTGACAATGAAAATCCAATGAGGGGGCTGGACCACTCCTCCCACAAGGGGTGCTCACAGGCGAATGACGCAACCGACAGGCGTGAAAAAACTCACGCATGCGCACGAAGGTTCAAGCTTGGCTGATGCAATCACACATGATTCAAATCCATATAGTTTTTGCAAAAATAAAAAGGTCCGTTACTTTTCTAACAGACCTCGTACAGTCATTTATTCAGCAATATAACTTTGGTGTCATTAGGAGTCTGTGGTTAAGACAATGTTTTCAGTTTAAAATTTTAGTCTAACATTTTTCTTCTTCTACTAAGGTGGATTAGAACTTCTGGTGGTGGTATACAGTGCCACCTACTGTACAGGAGAGACCTAGCAGTCAATATATGTCACAGTTTCAAAATGCAGCTCAGATTTGAGGGGAGTCCAGTGCAACCCTGGCCTCCGCTCTAGTTCCACACATACCAGGAACTGTTCAACATTTGACATTTCCTGTTTCAATGTGGACTCAAAATTTGAACTTGCCACTGAGTTCCCGTGAGATTCCAAAAGATGCTGACTGTCAATCCAGGAAGTGTCGATCCAGGACGTGTTTGACATTTGATATTTCCCATTTCACTGTGGACCCAAAATGTGGCACTTCCTGTTTGGGACTCCCTGTACCATCAGTGAGCTTTGTGCTGCTGTGTGTCGCTTTGCTTTATTATTATTATTACTACTACTTATATTTTGTCATTTGATTTTTAAATAGACCACAATGGAAATAAGTGTTTCCCCTTTCTTGTGCCATCCATGTTTTTTTAATGTATTTACAATGCTATTATATTCTTACACTGAACTTAGTAAATAAAGGCACGCACACAGTCATGCTTTTAATATATAGATGATTTACTGCCCCCTGCTGGAATGGCATGTGAGTCCAGAATGTAAATATTAATATCCATTGTTCAGTGTTGTTAGCTAATATATGCAGCTTCTCTAAAAATATGAACATTTAGTTTTGGCGCAGTTCATCACTGACCCAAAATACATAAACATACAAAATGGCAAATGTTAGCTCTCCACAGTTTGTGCGTGATGAAAAATGCATGCATGCACAGCTTTAAAGAGGTGCTTTTAATTTGACAAACAAAGATGGTGACAGAAGATATTAAAAATATGACATATTTCACTTATGGTACCAAGAGCATGACACTTACGCTACACATGGTACCAGCAACATGACACTTATCTAAAGTGACTCAGGAAAATATACTATAAAAAACATGTAAACTCAAAAAAAAAAAAAATTATATATATATATATATATATATATATATATATATATATATATATATATATATTTATTATGTAGTAACACAACATGCGACTAAAAAGTAAACACTGATATTGTAATTCCAAAAGTAAGAATAAAAATATTATAAACAGTCCCTGCAAATCTGAGGTGTTGAAAAAGAGCTACCCTTAAAATAAATAAATTAATAATAATAGAATAGAATAATTCTTTATTGTCCACCGATGTGGAAAATTGTCTTCGGCTCACCAGCACAAAAAAGACAAAAAAACCCAGTCATAAAACAGTCATACAAACACACGAATAAAACAAAAATAAGATACATAAAATACATGGAAGTAAAGGAAGAAGTAGAATAAGACCTAGTAAGATAAATAAAACATACAATAAGATCTAATAAAATCAAATAAAACAGAAGTAAAGCAGTAACGGGCAGCATGGTGCTTAGTGGTTAGCACTGTTGCCTCACAGCAGGAAGGTCCTGAGATTGTGTCCCACATTGTCCTTTCTATGTAGAGTTTTGCTTTCCCCGTATACGACAGCGTGTACCAGTTCCTGCCAATATCCAGCAACTTGGCACAGCCATTGAAGAGGAGTGGACCAACATTCCACAGGCCACAGTTGACAACCTGATCAACTCTATGCGAAGGAGATGTGTTGCACTACATGAGGCAAATGGTGGTCACACCAGATACTGACTGGTATCCCCCCCAATAAAACAAAACTGCATCTTTCAGAGTGGCCTTTTATTGTGGACAGTCTAAGGCACACCTGTGCACTAATCATGGTGTCTAATCAGCATCTTGATATGGCACACCTGTGAGGTGGGATGGATTATCTCAGCAAAGGAGAAGTGCTCACTATCACAGATTTAGACTGGTTTGTGAACAATATTTGAGGGAAATGGTGATATTGTGTATGTGGAAAAAGTTTTAGATCTTTGAGTTCATCTCATACAAAATGGGAGCAAAACCAAAAGAGTGTGTGATTATATATATATATATATAAGTGATAAGATACAATTTATTTCTTATAATGAAGCATGTGTTGTAACAAGAGGGTGTAATTCAGCCAATCACAGGCAGAGCTTTTGCTCCATTGTGGAGGAGATGGGTGGGGCGTGGTTGCTAAGATACTACATGAAACAATCTGTCTTGTTTTGATAGAATGGCACTGCGGAAGGTTTGGTTTTAGTTTTGTTTGTTCCATTCATCTTTCTAATTTATTAGTTGAAGGCATGTTCATTTATGAAGCTAATTTTTTTCTTCTTATATGTGTAGTTAGTCTTTAGATAGACACTTTTCTATGAGTTACGGGCCTTTTTAGGCTTATTGTGTAGAAGCCATAAAATATAGTGCACCCGACTGCACTTCATCTGTGACCATTTTTTAAAAAGTGATTTGTTACCAACATATTCCTCCACATTTAGTGTTTAATGGTACAAAAATAAGTGTTGATTTTTCCCACTCTGAGATCATTTTAAAAGTCCTAATTTAATACTTTGCTAATGTGGTTTGGCATAAAGTTGCATTACTTTGCATTTACAGATGTGAAGAGATGTAACATGTTGCATGATATTTACAGATGTGAAGAGGTGTAACGTATTGCATTATATTTCCAGATGTGAAGAGGTGTAACGTATTGCATTATATTTCCAGATGTGAAGAGGTGTAACGTATTGCATTATATTTCCAGATGTGAAGAGATTAACATGTTGCATTATATTTACAGATGTGAAGAGGTGTAACGTATTGCATTATATTTACAGATGTGAAGAGATGAAACATATTGCATTATGTTTACAGATGTGAAGAGATGAAACGTATTTCATTATATTTACAGATGTGAAGAGATGAAACGTATTTCATTATATTTACAGATGTGAAGAGATGTAACGTATTTCATTATTTATTTGTATGCAAACGTTTGGGCACCCCTGATAATTTTCCTTTATAAATCATTGGTTGTTTGGATCAGCAATTTCAGTTAAATATTTCATATAGCAGACAAACACAGTGATATTTGAGAAGTGAAATGAAGTTCGTAGGATTTACAGAAAGTGTGCAATAATTCTTTAAACAAAATTAGGCAGTTGCAAAAATTTGGGCACCCCAACAGAAAAAATACATCAATATTTAGTAGATCCACCTTTTGCAGAAATAACAGCCTCTAAACACTTCCTATAACTTCCAATGAGAGTCTAGATTCTGGTTGAAGGTATTTTGGGCCATTCTTTTTCACAAAACATCTCCAAGTTCAGTCAGGTTTGTTGGCTTCCGAGCATGGACAGCCCGCTAAAAAAAAACAAAAAAAAAAAAACACAGATTTTCAATAATATTCAGGTCTGGGGACTGAGATGGCCATTCCAGAATGTTGTACTTGTTCCTCTGCATGAATGCCTTAGTAGATTTTGAGCAGTGTTTAGGTTCGTTGTTTTGTTGAAAAATCCAGCAACTTCAGCTTTGTCACTGATTCTTGAACATTGTTCTCAAGAATCTGCTGATATTGACTGGAATCCATGTGATCCTCAACTTTAACAAGATTCCCAGTACCTGCACTGGCCACACAGCATGATGGAACCACCTTCAAATTTTACTGTAGGTAGCAAGTGTTTTTCTTGGAATGGTGTGTTCTTTTTCCACCATGCATACCACCCCTTATGTCCAAATCCGGTTGTTAAGCGCTGATGTAACGCATCACGTGATAAATCTCCAAGTTTACAATTAAAGTTACGGCTGTTTGATCCTTTTAAGGATTTACAGTTTAAGTTTAGTTTGTGTTTACATTGTGCGAAAAATCACATGATGCATTATGTCACACTTAACAACTGGATGACTCAATTATAGTTTCATCAGTCCACAGCACCTTATTCCAAAATAAAGCTGGCTTGTCCAAATGTGCTTTAGCATACCTCAAGTGACTATTTGTGGCATGTATGCAGAAAAGCCTTCCTCTGCATTACAGCATGATGCACAGAGACACTATCTGCAGCAAGATCATGTTGTAGGTCTTTGGAGCAGGTCTGTGGGTTGACTATGACTTATCACCATGCTTCGCTTCAGCTGATCTGAGAGTTTTTTTCGTCCTGCCACTTCAGGCCTTAACTAGTACTGTGCCTGTGGTCTTCCATTTCCTCACTATGTTCCTCACAGTGGAAACTGACAGCTGAAATCAATTAGATAGCTTTTTGGATCCTTCCCCTAAACCATGATGTTGAACAGTCTTTGTTTTCAGGTCATTTTAGAGTTTTTTTTAGAGGCTCCCATGTTGCCACTCATTAGAAGAGATGCAAAGAGGGGAAACATTGGTAAATGGCAACCTTAAGGTGCGTTTACACGAGCAAGACGCGTTACGAATGTAATTTTTCTGTCCTTCGTGACACATTCCTGACATTCTTAACGTGACTTAACCCATCTGAATAGGTTTCTTAATAGTGCGTGTTGGTGCGTGATATTCTTGATATTCGTGGAGCATGTTTTTGGCTGTCAAAAAATCTTCCACGAATGTCACACACCACCCTCATTTCGTCTCACGTCGTGGAGGTCGCAACTGAGCGTATTGATCCGTCTTGATGAGTAGTGATCCTTAATAGAATGTGACAACGTTCATAGTGGTTCCTGTGATGGTTCTTGGAGCCCAAACTGTCACGCATTATTACGAAGTGACACGGAAACTGTCAAGTTTTGACATGACTTGTAACGCGGCGTCACATTTCACTGCGCACCACGACAAGTCAGTTTTCTGTCACGTGCGCACAATTAAACTCGGCTCCACAGCGTTCAGTTTGATGCAGTATGCTGAAGAGGAACCGTGACGCAGTCAGCCAAGTGCCGTTCCACAGTTCCTGCTGAAGCTCCTCAGGACGCTTCTGCAGGTGTTCCACCTGCTGTTGTAACTGATGAGCGGGAGAACAAGTCTGAGCTAGAGGAAACAGAGGAGCGAGAGGAGACTCACGTGCAGCCAGACATCTCTGCACCTCCTCCAGTCCGGCAGAGGAAGAAGCGTGCGCACAATTAAACCCTGCTGCACCGCATTCAGTTTGATTGCTGACACCAAGTCCGCTAAAAGTCTCATTTCAGTGCTCTTCAGCGCGCTCCTGCAGGTGTTCCACCTGGTGCATGTGCCTGATGTTTGGGAAAACGCGCGAGACGAGAGCCGCATGAAGCCACACATCTGGCTCTGTCCGTCTCCTCCTCCTCCTCTTTGCACTGCTCCATGGCACAGAGCCCAACTATGCATGCAGTCACAAACTTCTTCTGAAAAACTGGAGCGATCTGAATTCAGTTGGATGAATATGGGTGTGTGTGTGGAGACAATTCACCTCGTTCACAACGTGACAGAACTTAACGATGCACTGTTACGCGTAATAGCGCACAACAATGCGGAAAATTAATCTTGACCGTGCATAATGGTTCCTGATAATTCTCCACCAACATGTGCCATTAATTGTAACGGGTGGTAACAGGTTGCAGCAGTTCCTGAAGACACCTGACGCCTCTGCCCCGAATCATCACATTCCTGATCAGCGGCCAAGAATGTGTACTTCGTGGCATTCGTGACTTGTCGTCGTTATGTGTAAACGCAGCATTAAATACCCTTTCTCATGATTTGATTCACCTGTGTAAGGAGGTCAAGGGTCAATGAGCTTACCACACCAATTTTGTGTTCTACAACTCCAATTAAGTTGGGACATTGTGTAAAATGTAAATAAAAACAGAATACAATGATTTGCAAATCCTCTTCAACCTATATTCAATTGAATACACCACAAAGACAAGATATTTAATGTTCAAACTGATAAACTATTGTTTTAGTGCAAATATTTTCTCATTTTGAAATGGATGCCTGCAACACGTTTCAAAAAAGCTGGGACAGTGGTATGTTTACCATTGTGTTACATCACCTTTCCTTCTAACAACATTCAATAAGCGTTTGGGAACTGACACTAATTTTTGAAGCTTTGTAGGTGGAATTTTTTCCTATTCTTACTTGATGTATGGCTTCAGTCTGGGGTCTCCATTGTCGTATTTTGCACTTCATAATGCGCCACACATTTTCAGTGGGTGACAGGTCTGGACTTCAGGCTGGCCAGTCTAGTACCTGCACTCTTTTACGACAAAGCCACGCTGTTGTAACACGTGCAGAATGTGGCTTGGCATTGTCTTGCTGAAATAAGCAGGGACATCCCTGAGAAAGACTTGGATGGCAGCATGTGTTGCTCTAAAACCTGGATGTATCTTTCAGCGTTGATGGTGCCATCACAGATGTGGAAGTTGTCCATGCCATGGGCACTAACACACCCCCATACCATCACAGATGCTGGCTTTTGAACTTTGCGCTGGTAACAATCTGGATGGTCTTTTTCCAGAGGACGCGACGTCCCTGATTTCCAAAAACAATTTGAAATGTGGACTCATCAGACCACAGCACACTTTTCCACTTTGCGTCTGTCCATTTCAAATGAGCTTGGGCCCAGAGAAGGCGGCAGCATTTCTGGATGTTGTTGATGTATGGCTTTCACTTTGAATGGTAGAATTTTAACTTGCACTTGTAGATGCAGCGACGAACTGTGTTAACTGACAATGGTTAACTGACAAAGTGTTCCTGATCCTTTACACAATGATCTTGTTTTTAATGCAGTGCCACCTGAGGGATCGACGGTCGCGGACATTCAATGCTGGTTTTCGGCCTTGCCGCTTGCATGTAGAATGCTCTCTAGATTCTCTGAATCTTCTGATTATATTATGGACTGTAGATGATGGAATCCCTAAATGCCTTGCAATTGAACATTGAGGAACATTGTTCTTAAACTGTTGGACTATTTGTTTCCTGCAGTTGTTCACAAAGTGGTGATCTTCGCCCCATCTTTTCTTGTGAACAGCTGAGCCTTTTGGGGATGCTCCTTTTGTACCCAATTATGACACTCACCTGTTTCCAATTAACCTGTACACCTGTGGAATGTCCCAAACAAGTGTCTGAGCATTCATCAACTTTCCTAGTCTTTTGTTGCCACTGTCCCAACTTTTTTTGAAATGTGTTGCAGACATCCATTTAAAAATGAGCAAATATTTGCACAAAAACAATAAAGTTTATCAGTTTGAACATTAAATATCTTGTCTTTGTGGTGTATTCAATTGAATATAGGTTGAAGAGGATTTGCAAATCATTGTATTCTGTTTTTATTTACATTTTACACAACGTCCCAACTTCATTGGAATTGGGGTTGTAATAATTAGTGCTAAATGTATTCAATAAAATGACAAAAGGTACCCAAATTTATGCACCTGCCTTATTTTGTTTCAATAATTATTGCACACTTTCTGTAAATACTAGAAACTTTATTTCACTTCTCAAATATCAGTGTGTTCGTCTGCTATATGATATATTTAACTGTAATTTCTGATCCAGACAACCAATTATGTATAAACGAAAATCAAGAAAATTATCAAGGGTGCCCAAGCTTTTCCATACAACTGTATTTATAGATGTGAAGCAGTGTAATATATTGCATTATATTTACAGATGTGAAGAGATGTATTTCATTATATTTACAGATGTCAAGCGATGTAACATATTGCATTATATTGAGGCGTAATGTGTTTTATAGGGTTTGAAAAGCAGAGCTAGCAACAAACTGGTCATCACCTCAGTTGCCTTTCAAGACCACATCACGCAGAATCTGCTGCATCCAGACTGGTCACTTTGTGACTGTGATGCAGAGCTGCAATAGAAAGTCCATAACAAAAGACAGACTTCCACAAAATCCAGCAAATGTTGAACAGAAGAGACAAGATGAGCAAGATGACAGAGAATATGTCCTTGACTCTGCTCCAAGTCCTTTAACATTAGGTACAGTAATCTGGGAAATTGGAGATACCAGAGAAAATACTTTGTTTTAGTGATTAAACAATTAGTTTCTCAAATAAAATAGACTTTGTTTAGCTGCCTCAAACAATCAACAGACATAATGTATTACAATACATCAAAACTAAAGCACAAAGTAGATGACCTAATTTTCATCACAATAAAAAAGAAGAAATACCTTTGAGAAGGAGCAGGAAGAAACCAAAATGCTTATCAAAAATTCTTACCCCTTCTACTGTTTTCAGTGTTCAAAAGGATGCCCCCTGTCCCCCATAAACATTATATATACACTTAACTTCTTGATTATTAACTCATTAAATTTACTTATATTTACAGCGTCCTATAATAAAATTTGATTTTTTCAGAAATACTTCTTAAATGCAAAATATCAACTCTTATCTAAATATAACTATATAAATAGGTAGACATATGCACATACATACAATTTATCAATAAAGTAACTTCCCAAACACATTCATACATTTATACATATACATACACATTCATATATTATATTATACTGTACAAGCTGAGTTACCCGTTCTATGCACGGGTAATAGAGAAGACTTTTAGCCATGTCATTGTATATTTCATGTCACTTTAGTTAAGGTGTAGTAAGTTGCATTGCATTGTGTGTATGTTGTCATCATTAATTTTCAGAGAGCAATTTGTGACATTCATGAGACTCAAGTGAATGATGATTAAAAAGGAGACAGCATGTCATATCACTTCAATGCTGTGGGATATATAATGTTATTAGTGTCTCTGCAGATGTTTCTCCAGCTCTATTACATTTCATCTGTTTAGCACTTGGGGTTTTAAGACCTAACGCCCCTGCTTCTTGGAGGCATAGACAGTCTGCATGCTGTACAGAGCAGGTACATTTTAAGTAAAAAAACTCACAAATTCAGAGTTGTCCTGAAGCCACTCCTTTGATATCTTGGCTGTGTGCTTAGGGTCATTGTCTTGTTGAAAGATGAATTGGTGCTCCAGTTTGAGGTCAAGAGCGCACTGGAGCAGGTTTTCATCCAGGATGTCTCTGTACTTTGCTGCATTCATCTTTCCTTCAATCCTGACTAGTCTCCCAGTTCCTGCTGCTGAAAAACATCCCCACAGCATGATGCTGCCACCATCATGCTTCACCAGGTTCTTGATCACCTCACTCACTAAGGCCCTTCTCCCCCGATCGCTCAGTTTAGACGGGCGACCAGCTCTAGGAAGAGTCCTGGTGGATCACAACTTCTTCCACTTATGGATGATGAAGGCCACTGTGCTCATTGGGACCTTCAAAGCATCAGAAATGTTCCTGTACACTTCCCTAGATTTGTGGCTTGAGACAATCCTATCTCAGAGGTCTACAGACACTTCCTTTGACTTCATGCTTGGTTTGTGTTCTGACATGCACTGTCAACTGTGGGACCTCTTATGTAAACAGGTACGTGCCTTTTCAAATCATGTCAAATCAACTGAATTTACCCGAGGTGGACTCCAATTAAGCTGTAGAAACATGTCATGGATGATCAGTGGAAGCAGGATGCACCTGACCTCAATTTTGAGCTTCATGGCAAAGCCTGTGAATACTTATGTGCATGTGATTTCTTAGTTTTGTTTTCATATATATAAATTTGCAAAAATCTTTAAATAAAACTTTTTTTCCCATGGTTATCAAGGGTTATTGTGTTTTGAATTTTGGGGGGGAAATTTCATCCATTTGGGAATAAGGCTGTAAAAATGTGGAAAAAGTGAAGCACTGTGTATGTAGAAGATGCATTCATCTAGATTTGATACCAAAAATAAAATCATTGATTTTTTGTGTAATTAATGACATGCATTGTGACCATTGTAAAAATGACCTGGCTGAAGTTATGATTTGAGTCACCTGCATGTGTATTGTATGTAATCAGCATGGAGCCAAAATGTAAGGATGGAAGTGAAGACGCAGATGAAGCGGTGCCTCTCAGGCACAGTGGGGGGTACTGGAATTTTCAGTACTTATGGATTTTCAGGGCACAATTTATGGCCATTACGGTGGACTATTTCCAGCTATAGCCATGGATTCTGCTCAATTATTGTCCATTATGGAAAAAAATGGCTGCACAATCCAGAAGCACTGTAAATACAGTACTTTTTGGGTGCAGCGTATACTTTTGTGTAGAGCAGCTCAGTGGGAATGGAATTTGAGCTACCAATATATAGATGTGGGTTTGATTCCCAGTCACACTACCTGACTACAGTGCATCCGGAAAGTTCTTACAGCTCTTCAAGTTTTCCACATTTTGTTATGTTACAGCCTTATTCCAAAATGGATGAAATTCATTTTTTTCATAATTCTACACACAATACCCCATAATGACAATGTGAGAAATGTTTAATGCGATTTTTGTAAACTTGTTAAAAATGTGAAAAAACTAAAGTCATAGCCTTTGCCGTGAAGCTCAAAATTGAGCTCAGGTGCAATCCACCAATCAGGCCTGTATGGTAGAGTGGCCAGACAGAAACCACTCCTTAGTACAAAGCGTAACGTAGCCCACCTGGAGTTTGCCAAAAGGCACCTAAAGGACTCTCGGACCATGAGAAACAAAATTCTCTGTTCTGATGAGAAAATGATTGAACTCTGGTGTGAATGCCAGGCGTCATGTTTGGCAGAAATCTGGCACCATCCCAACAATGACGCATGGTGGTGGCAGCATCATGGTTTTTCAGTGGCAGGAACTAGGAGACTCGTCAGGATTGAGAAAAAGATGAATGCGGCAAAGTACAGAGATATCCTGGATGAAAACCTGCTCCAGATTGCTCTCGTCCTCAGACTGTGGTGACGGTTCATCTTTCAGCATGTCAATGACCCTAAGCACACAGCCAAGATATCAAAGGAGTGGCTTCACGACAACTCTGTGAATGTCCTTGAGTGGGCCAGCCAGAGCCCAGACTTGCATCTCATTGAACATCTCTGGAGAGATTTGAAAATGGCTGTGCACCGACGCTCCCCATCCAACCTGATGAAGCTTGAGAGGTGCTGCAAAGAGGAATGAGGAAACTGCCAAAAGATAGGTGCACCAAGCTTGTGGCATCATAATTCAAGAAGGCTGTAAGTGCTGCCAAAGGTGCATCAACAAAGTATTGAGCAAAGGGTGTGAATACTTATGTACAGGTGATTTCTTAGTTTTTAATTTTTAATAAATTTACAAAAAACTGAGAAATAAGATCATTTATGCTCCATTTAACTTCAATCACACATATTAAATCATCTTCTACCGCTTAGTCCAATTAAGGGTCGCGGGGGGCTGGAGCCTATCCCAGCAGTCATAGGGCGTGAGACGGGGTACACCCAGGACAGGACGCCAGTCTGTCGCAGCAATCACACATGTTAAGAAAAAAGCAATGCCTGCTGCTAATGTTCATCATGCATGTGATAAGATTATTCTGTGCATCAAGCCCAGACGTGTCCAAGTGGTTGTCACATTATACAAATGAATGTTTTCATTTTGTGCAATCGTAAGAATATCTCCATACGTTGAGAGATGGTAGATTCCATCTTTCAATGCATGAAAATATTCTTACCATTGCATAAATGTAAAGCATTCATTATTTGTTTTATATGACACCTAAATAGATCTGCATCATTTTATTTGTTTTTTTTTTTATTTTACTTAAAATTAGAGAGATGTTTCTTCTTGGAGCAGGAATTGGGTGGAAGTGGGACCCAGCAGTCCACTCCAGCCGACAGGCAGCTCTGCTAACACACCACAGAGCAGAACTAGAACCTGAGGAGCTCTAACTGGTGTTTGGAAACACATCTGCTCACTTAAATCCAGCGAGAAATCGCAACAAGAATTGATCCAGCTCTTTAAATGACAGGGCTTCAACAGCCCTAAAGATGCACCCGTAACCACTGTGGCTGCTGAATTTAGCTGTGTAAAAAGCTGTGTACCAGAAGCTAATGGAGCTGTGCAGTGGTGAGAAACGGATGGGAGAATAATCCATGGATAATACCAAAAATGCACAATGGTAACACCCCCATGCACTGGGACAAATAATGAATATCATATGAGATAGATGTTTCTGTGTAGGCTCTCAGTTGTCCAGGTGGTTTCCATAGTTGAGAAGTTTGAATCTTCGACTGGACACGTCAAGCAACCCAGTCCAGTCGAAGATTCAAACTTCTCTACTATATGACATAGAATTTGCCAATCAAATGAAAAGCATCTATTTAGGTGTCATTAAAAATGGTATTTAAAATCATCAAAACAACTTGATCTTGCACATCAAAGTTCATCAAATTTTATTCAGTTTTTCCTCATTTTACTGTTTTAAGATGGAGCTTGTATTGTTTTTGGGACAAACACAAAGGATAGACTCATGAATTTGTCTAGGCATTCAGTCAGGAATACCGCATGTACCTGTTTTCAGCCCCTTGTTATTTTATCCTTGTATAGCTCCTCTAGGTCACATCTTATATCATTATAGAATACCTTTTCACTGTTATGCTGATGATACTTAGCTCTACATGCCTGTTATTTCAGGTAATGTGTCTCACATAAGGAACTTATAGGGTTGCCTAGCTGCAGTGGAAAAACTGGATTTTGTACAGTGGTTTCAGTCCATGTGGGCATTTGCCCCTGACCACTGCCCGTAACACAGCGCACCAGACCATTTACATACTCCTTGCTGGTGCTGAGCCCACACGGAGGTGAAACCAGGTTGTTGGTTTTTTTTTTCCAAATGGGATGAGAATCAGCTCCTCCAAATCTGAGACCATGGTCCTCTGTTGAAAAAGAATGGACTTTCCCCTTTGGATTAGGAGAGAGTTATTCTCCTGAGGGAAGGAGTTTAAGTATTTCTGGGTCTTGTTTATGAGTGGGGTTAAGTTGGCATGTGAGATCGATTGACAGATCAGGGCGGTGCCTGATGTTTTATGGACACTGTACTGGATCGTCATGGTGAAGAAGGAGCTGAGCCAAAAGACGAGGCTCTCAATTTACCAGTCGATTTGCACTCCAATCCTCACCTATGGATGAAGATACAAGCGGCAAAAATGAGATTCCTCCATCGGGTATCTGGACTTACACTCCTGGACAGGGTGAGAAGCTTGACTATCTAGGGACTCTGAGTAGAGCTGCTGCTTCTTCGCAATGAAAGGAGCCAGCAAGGTGATTCGGGCACCTAGTGAGGATGCCCCCTGGTTGTCTCCCTAGGGATGTCTTTCAGGCATGTCCAACTGGGAGTAGACCCTGCTGCCACCACAACCCAGACCTGGATAAGCAGTAGAAAATGAATGAATGTACAGTGGTTGTAACCTTCGTGGAAGTAAAAATGTGAAGTTGCAAGCTCCTTTGAATTCCTCATGAGTGTTCCTTCCCTGTTTCTTGTAGCTCAGAAGATGGGGTTGGTGGACTCACCAGCGGTGACGCTGACAGACGGTGAATGGATTCAGGTGAAGACTAGGTCTGTTCAGCAGAGAGAATCAGCACAGCCCTGTGCAATATGCAGGGAAGAGTTTCATCTTCAGCCTCAGGTATTTCTCAAGACATCATAATACACAATAGTTAATAGCAGAACTCTTGTTTTGATGTGTAACTTCCACCAAGGAGGTAATGTTTTCACCTGTGCTTTTCTGTTTGTCTGTCTTAGCAGGATAACTCAAAAAGTAATGAACAAATTTCAGTGACATTTGGTGAGCAGATAAATAATATTCTGCCGAATAAGTGATTCTGTTTTGGAGGTGAGCTGGAATATATTCTGAAACTGAGATAGAGAAGAATGTTTGGCACATAGCAACATTTTACTAAAAAAAAAAAAATAAATTGTGAGAGGACATTGATGAAATTTTGTGAGCAGATAAATAATGTCCAAGAAAATTTGAGATTTTATTTTGAATTTGGCCCAAAACATATTTTGGATCCAATGTTTAAGCATGTTTTAAGCATTCAGGAACATTTAATTCAAAAAAAATGTATTAATAATGAACTCTGATCATATTTGGTAAGTAGATAAATAATATACTAGGAAATAATTGATGTAATTTTTGAGTTGATCCGTATATTCTGGATCCGGGATCCATAAGAATATATCAACACTGAACTCTAAAAGGTACGTATGAATGGATCTTGATGAAATTTTATGAGCTTATAGATAAATCCTTAAGAAACCAGTCTTGATGCCTGATACTAAATAGAAGTGAAACTGGGCATTTTGGCAGTGGGGGAATATCTGGCCTTGGCAGAGGTATGCACTCTCCGAGTGCCTTTGGTTTATTTGTTTTTTTTACATGTTGACTGTTGTGTGTCTGTCCTCAGGGAAACCCGTGTTTCCAAATACACACACACACAAAGCTGTTCTCTGCCTCCAGTTCCTGTATTCTCTAATCTGTGTGTACAACTGTATAAATTTGCCCATACTGCCTTGGACCTCAACTGTGACGTGATGATTTAGCGATCAGTGTGTTACTGTGAGGGTCATTCAGGTTTTTGCACCTTTTCGATCCCCTTTTAAGATGCCAATCTCCTCAAGAATGTGGGACTAGAATAGGCTACCACACAAAGCACAGTTGCCATAGATGCACGTGTAAATATTAGTTTGACTCAGGGGGTAAAAGTTAATTAGACCGTACTAACAAGTGAAACTGACAAAAGGGAAGGTTTGTTGATTTGGCATTTTCTTGCAATCCTTCATACTATAACTGTGTGTGTGTGTGCGCATGTGTGCGTACGAACAGAAGGTTTGTGCTGCATTCAAACATTAACATGACAGTTAAAATATTTGCAGGGGATGCTAATTTCTTCTGGCTTTTCCTGTTTTGCTCTGGGTTGCCATCGACGATCCAGTATGGATGCGGATGCTGATTTGGCACGTTTCACACTGTATGACGTTTCTGACACAACTCCAGATGTACAAGCAGAATGGAGAGCAAGTGGCCTCAAACCATCTTGTAGGGAGCACAGAGTGTGAATATACTCTCCAAACCTCACCCATAAGATTTTCTGAAGAGCTTGTTAGAAGTTTAAAATGGGGCAGTTCCAAATGTTTCCATCTTGGCAGTGCCTGACTTCACTTAACTCCTGGACAGACCAAAAATGGGTAAAGAGGTGGAGCATGGGCAAGTCCAGGTTGACGAATTATGCCCGAACATGCACCATGTCTGAGTTACAATACAAGCTAAAGTTAGCATGCTAACCTTGATTCAGGTGTCTGTTTGAAAACACATTTTTTGCAGACTGTAGTTTTCATAAAGGGTGACTGATAGAGGTATTAAAACTCATGAAAAGAATATTCCCTCAGAAACCATGGAGAAACAGCCATTTTCAGATCTCTCCAGAAATGTTCAGGGGGAATTCAGGTCAGGTCTGGGCCACTCAAGGACATTCACAGAGTTGTCCTGAAGCTACTCCTTTGATATCTTGGCTGTGTGCTTAGGGTCATTGTCCTGCTGAAAGATGAAACATCGCCCCAGTCTGAGGTCAAGAGCGCTCTGGAGCAGGTTTTCATCCAGGATGTCTCTATACATTGCTGCATTCATCTTTTCCTCAATCCTGACTAGTCTCCCAGTTCCTGCCACTGAAAAACGTCACTGCAGCATCATGCTGCCACCACGCTTCACTGTAGAGATGATGCCTGATTTCCTCCAACTATGATGCGTGGCATTCACACCAAAAAGTTCAATCTTTATCTCATCAGATCAGAGAATTTTGTTTCTCATAGTCTGAGAGGCCTTCAGGTGCCTTTTGGCAAACTCCAGGTGGGATGCCATGTGCCGTTTACTAAGGAGTGCCTTCTGTCTGGTCACTCTACCATACAGGCCTGAGTGGTGGATTGCTGCAGAGATGGTTGAACTTGTGAAAGCTTCTCCTCTCTCTACAGAAGAATGCTGGAGCTTTGACAGAGTGATCATCAGTTTCTTATTTACCTCCCTGACTAAGGCCCTTCTCCCCCAATCGCTCAGTTGTGATGGGAGGGCCAGCTCCAGGAAGAGTCCTTGTTGATCTGAACCTCTTCCATTTACAGATGATTGAGGTCACTGTGCTCATTGGGACCTTCAAAGCATCAGAAATGTTTCTGTACCCTTCCTTGGATTTGTGCCTTGAGACAATTCCTTTGACTTCATACTTGGTTTGTGCTCTGACATGCACTGTCAACTGTGGGACCTTATATGTAGACAGGTGTGTCCCTTTCCAAATCATTCAATTTAATTTATTTCATTTATATAGTGCCAAGTCACAAAGTTTCCTCAAGGCGCTTCACACAAGTAAAGTCTAACCTTACCAACACCCAGAGCAAGCACCCTGGTGACGGTGGTCAGGAAAAACTCTCTCTGAGGAAGAAACCTCAAGCAGACCAAGGCCAGCAGCTTTCCTAGGTTTCACTGCTCTTAGATACACACACACACATACATACACACACACACTTTTTAAGGCTACATATTGTAGTTTGGGAGTTTATCCCGGACAGACAGAAAGACAGACAGAAGTGGCAGCATGAAAAGCACATGGTACAACACTGTATGGTCTTACATAAATGGCCATTTTGGGGTAATTTTCAGTTCAACTTTTAAAAAAATGGTACCAGTTTGTTCCCCATGTCATAATTCAGAATACATATAGTTTTTAGGGCTACATATTATAGTTTGGGAGTTTATCCCAGACAGACGTAATATTTTATATATATATATATATATATATATATATATATATATATATATATATATATATATTTATTCTGCTTACTCCAGTCAAGGGTCATGGGGAGGCTGGACCCCAGTCTATCGCAGGGCCCTGTCTATAAGTCACATTTATTTTTGAAACATGCAAGCAAAAATTAGTTTACTTGGCACATTATTAAAATGCAAACAAGCAGAAACCAATTACAGTTTATTTCATTTATACTGTGCCAAATCACAACAAAGTTGTCTCAAGGCGCTTCACATAAGTAAGGTCTAACCTTACCAACCCCCAGAGCAAGCACACAGGTGACAGTGATAAGGAAAAACTCTCTCTGATGATTTAAGGAAGAAACCTCAAGCAGACCAGACTCAAAGGGGTGACCCTCTGGTTGGGCAATACTGACAATTGACAAAACAATTTACAAAATGAATATACAAGAAATTTTGCCGGTGCACAGGATGGGAGGGTTGCAGAAACAAACACCACTCCCCATCTCTGGATGGAGCCGCACCTCAAACAGAGAGAAAAAACAGAATCACACATCAGAAAGACAACAAATACAGTATAATTTGTCAGCATTAAGCAACAAGAAAAACAGAAGAAATATTAAGGTGATTGCCAGCCACTAGCTCAAACCTTCACTAAAAGACCCAGACTTTAGATAAAGGTGAGGCTGCGTCCCGCTCCGTTTCCTAAAAAAATGAATTTAAAAAGGATAAAAAGCATAGTAACATACTATGCCAGTATGCTACCCATACGAAAGTGCGTCATAAGTCTGGACCTCAAAATCTCTACAGAATCTGACTGTTTTAATGATGCAGGGAGATCATTTCACAGAACAGGGGCATGATAAGAGAAAGCTCTGTGACCTGCAGACTTTTTATTCACCCTAGGGACACAAAGTAGTCCTGCACCCTGAGAACGCAGAGCCCAGGCCGGTACGTAGGGTTTAATTGGGTCAGCTAAGTAGGTATGTGCCAGTCCGTGAACAACTTTATAGGTTAGTAGCAGAAACTTAAAATCTGATCTCACAGGGACAGGAAGTCAGCGAAGAGGTGCCAAAATGGGTGTAATGTGGTCAAACCTTCTGCTTCCTGTCAAAAGTCTGGCAGCAACATTTTGAACCAATTGGAGACCCCTAATGCTGGACTGAGGAAAACCAGAAAATAGAATATTGCAGTAGTCCAATCTAAAAGAAACAAACGCATGGATCATGGTCTCAGCATTAGCCATAGACAGGATGTGACAAATCTTCACTATATTTCGCAGGTGGAAGAAAGCAGTCCTCGTAATATTTCTAATGTGGAGGTCAAAGAACAATGTAGGATCAAAAATTACCCCAAGGTTCCTCACTGTCAGTGTGATGTATGACACACAAGCCTAGGCTAAACATTAGCTGGTCAAATTGATACAGATGTCTCACTGGACCAAGAAACATGATTTCAGTCTTGTCAGTTTAAAAGTAGGAACTTGCTTGACATCCAGCTTTTCATCAATGCAAGGCAATCTAAGGATTTTATGTGGATGTGATTACCAGCAGTTAACGGCAAGTATAACTGAGTATCATCAGCATAGCAATGAAAAGTAATCCCAAAATGCTGCAATATGTGCCCAAGGGGTGCTATATAAAGGGAGAAAAACAGGGGGCCTAAGATGGACCCCTGTGAAACCCCAAAATTCATGTCACTACGGTTAGAGGTAGTGTTACTGTACAAAACACAGTGAGAACGACCGGTCAGGTATGATGTCAACCATGTAAGGGCATTTCCCAGTAATCCTAAAATGATTCTCCAGCCTATCAGGTACAATAGATAGATAGATACTTTATTGATCCCAGAGGGAAATTCAAGGCATCCAGCAGCTTACACATTAGACAAGACACACACATTGCACCACACACACAAAATAGGGTTAAGTAAATAAAAGAAAATGGACTAATCAATAAAAGCTACTAACTAAAAATAAAATAAATGTGTGCAAGTGCAGCATCCAGTCTCAGAGAATATGACGGAGGAGTAAATGTAGTAGTGCAGTAGTGAGGAGGTAGCACAGATGTAAACAGTACACAATGTGAACAGTGTAGGTTGTGCAAAGAAGTAAGCAGTGTAAACAGTGTTGGTAGTGCAAAAGAAAGCAATTAAAAGGTCAAACAGATGTGTCACAGGATTATTTCTTACTGAGATGGGAAGAGTTGAACAGTCTGATGGCCCAATATGATGATCCACGGTATCAAACACAGCGCTAAGATCTAACAGCACCAGAAAGGTAGTGGTGTTCGAATCCATTGCAAGCAGATCGTTCACCACTTTAGTGAGAGCTGTCTCTGTGGAATGATATTTTCTAAAAGCAGACTGCAGTGGCTCAAAGAGATTATTCTCAGTAAGATAGTCCACAAGCTGCCATGACACCACTTTTTCCAGAATTTTAGAGAAAAATGATAGATTTGATATCGGCCTATAGTTTTTCAATACACTAGGGTCAAGATTAGATTTCTTAAGTAATGGTTTAATCACTGCAGATTTGAAATATTGAGGAACAGATCCAGAGGTTAATGAGAGATTAATAATTTCCAGCACAGTTGGCCCAAGAGTGGGCCACAGGTCCTGAAAAAGTTTTGTTGGTATAGGATCAAATAAACAGGTTGTGCTTTTGTAGATGTTATATGTTTCGTCAGCAAGCCTAGTGAGATACAATCAAATTCTGTAAATCTAAGTAATACATCACTAATGGCACCCACCTCAATAGCAGGGTGTAATGGCTGGGTTAAGGCATGCTGGGATATGTTTAACCTAATGTTTCTATTTTCTTAAAGTAATCCAAGAAATCTTGTGCTGTTAAAGGAGAGTGACTTACAGGTGGTTGTCTATGAATAAGTGTTGCCACCGTGTTGAACAAGAACTTTGAGTTATGCTTGTTTTTGTTGAGCAAATCAGAGTAATAGGTCCGCTTTGTAGCCAGTAATGCATGCTTATAGTCTAAGATAGCATCATTCCACGCAAGGTGGAATACTTCTAATTTTTAACTATGCCATTTCTGTTCTAGACCTCTAGCCTTATGCTTGAGGTCACACAAGCAATCATTGAACCAAGGTGACTTTTGGGGGGGCATGGGTTTAATAAAGGTGGCACAATCATGTCGAGTGTAGTTTTGAGCACTGAGTTTAAACTATCCACAAGACTGTCTACTGATTGGACATTTTCCAGATGTGAAGCTAAGACATCAGGCAGTCTAGCTTCGAGTTCAGTCATAGTTGAGGAGTTGATGCCTCACCACAGTGATAAATAAGGTTGTTGTTCCACTAAACACGGTAGCGAAACTGTAAACCTAATAAGTAAGTCAATGTAAGTTTTATTTATATAGCACATTTTCAACAACATCAGCTGCCCAAAGTGCTTCACATGTTAAAAAAATATCAAAAGCATTACAAAAACAGGGCTATTAAAATCCAGATAAACAAAAGGCAAGTAAAAAACCAGACACATACAGCTTAAATTGTATTAAAAGCCAAAGCAAAAAAGGTATGTCTTAAGAGCAGATTTAAAAGACTCTAGAGTTGGAGCAGCTCTGATGTTTAAAGGCAAACTGTTCCACTGTTTGGGTGCAGCCACCGAAAAGGCCGATCACCTCGAGTCTTTAATCGAGATCTGGGCACATTTAATAAAAGCTGGTTTTCAGACCTCACTGATCTGACTGGCACATACGGAGTCAAAAGCTCAGAGGTATTGAGGAGCCAACCCATTTAAACAATTAAACACAAACAACAGAATCTTAAATCGTGTAGCAGCATTCTGGACTTGCTGCAGATGCTTTAGAGAGGACTGGTCCAGCCCACAGTAGAGCGAGTTACAGTAATCTAAATGAGATGTTATGAACAAATGAATAACTCGCTCAAAAACACAAGCTGGAAGGTAGGTCTTTACTTAAGATTCTGAGTTGGTAAAAACTGGCCTTAACCACAGAATTAATATGCTTGTCCATTTTAAAGGAGCTGTCAAAAATTACACCCAAGTTTCTAACACAGTCATGTACGTAGGGAGACAAAGGACCAAGCACATCAGTCAAGCCACCAGACAATATGGGATAAAAAAAAAAAAAAAAAAAACACACAATTTCAGTTTCTTCTCATTGAGAATTAAAAAGTTTTGGGCCAACCAAGTTTTTACTTCCTGCAGACAGTTTACCAAAATAGCAACAGAATTTGAGGAGAATTTGAGTGGCAAATAAATCTGCAGGCCATCTGCATAAAAATGAAAGGCCATGTTGTACCTTGAGACTATGGTGCCAAGTGGCAACATATAAAGTGGAAAAAGTGCAGGGCCTAAAACAGAGCCCTGTGGAACACCATCATTTAATGGTGCTGAATTGGACTGGTGAGGCTCAAGGTATACAGAGAAACTTCAGTCTCTAAAATAAGATTTGAACCAGTCTAGTGCTGCACTTTTAAAACCAGCATAATACTCCAAACGGGACAGTAAGATACAGTGATCAACTGTGTCAAAGGCTGCTGTCAAATCTAACAAAACTAAAATCCTGGAGCAACCAGAGTCAACAATTAAAAGGAGATCATTTAAAACATTTAGAAGTGCTATTTCAGTACTACGAAGAGATTTGAAGCCAGACTGAAATTTTTCAAAAATGCCATTAGAGTCCAAATGAGACTGCAATTGATCGTAAACAATTTTCTCAAGGATTTCTTCCAAAAATGGTAACTTTGAAATGGGACGATAGTTGGCAAGAATATTGGGATCCAAGGTTGGCTTTTTAAGGAGTGGCTCAACCACAGCATGCTTTAAAATTCCTGGAACACAGCCAGATAAAAGGGAAACATTCAAAACATTTAGAATGTACGGCCCAAGGACAGATATAAGACTTTTTAAAAATTGTGCAGGAACAACATCCAAAAGACAATTAGTGAGTGATCAGAGACCACTGATGCAAGAGGCATGATGTCAATATTTGTGAGAGCAATACCACGTGCGAGAACCAAATCCAGGGGATTTCCACTAATGTGCGGCCAATCCTGAACGCATTGCTGGAATCCTAATACATCCACAGTTTCCATAAATGATTTGCAGAGGGGATCAGAAGGCTTACTTATAAAAATATTGAAGTCACCAATAATCATAATGTTATCTGCACTAGTTGACAGGTTAGAGATGAACTCACCAAATTAATCTAAGCCTTTGTCACTGTATATAGGCCAGGGGGCCTATATACAGTGACAAAGTAATACGGCTGATTTTTATTCTTCTGACCTTGGTAATAGGTAGCATCGTGGGGGGGGACCTCAGTGGGGTTGACAGTTGAACTGTTTGGATTTAGGGGTGGTTCCAGAGTAGCATATATAAGATGCCTGGAAGTAGGTTTTGGTTTGAGACATTCCACGCGGGTTGTAGGTAGCAGACACAAAATAGTTGATATTGCTGGAACAGCCAGCGGGCCATCCTCAATTTCAGCATCATCCAATATAGTAATGGGTGTTAAGTTTGCAAAGCATATCCCTCTATGATGTTTATGGACAAGACTGTAGAAACAGGCCACAGTCTCAACTGGACGAATTTCCCTCCCTGCCAAATAAACTGCACTATCATCATAGTGGATTTACTGCACTAATTTCCCCGCTATGCTAATGGATTCCACACCCACATTTGTCATAAGCCTTGCAGGGTCTCTAATCACCCGCTCCGTGGCTTGCTGTAAAGTCCTAATACTACCCTCCCTATAGAGGTCTATCTGTTTGCAGACAAGATGGTGGCACCTTCTCCAGTAGGGTGAAGACTGTCCGGCATCAGCAAGCCACAGCGGCCCCAAAACGAGGGCCAGTTGTCAATAAAGCTAAAGCCTTGCTGTCTACAAAATTGTGCCAGCCACCTATTTAACTATGTCAGCCTGCTAAACGCCTCATCATTACCCCGGGAGGGCAGAGGACAAGAGACAATTAATTGATGCTGACACATCTTTCTGGCAAGGCCACAAGTCCTCGCTATGTTCATTTTTTTGACCTCAGTGTTTCATACTGACATCATTGGCGCCAATGTGAATAACTATGTGACAGTATCTAGCATCATGTTCCTTCCAAATCATGTCCAATCAACTGAATTTATTTCAGGTGGACTCCAATTAAGCTGTATAAACATCTCAAAGATGATCACTGGAAACAGGATGCACCTGAGCTCAATTTTGAGCTTCATGGCAAAGGCTGTGAATACTCATGTACATGTGATTTCTTAGTTTTTATTTTTAATAAATTTACAAAAAATTTAAATCTTTTATCACATTGTCATGATGAGGTATTGTGTGTAGAATTTTGAGGATAAAATGAATTTCATCCATTTTGGAATAAGGCTGTAACATAATATGGGAAAAGTGAAGCATTGTGAATACTTTCCAGGTACACTGTAATTTCTGGAAGGTCTGAGATGCTGGACAAAATCCAGCACACAGATGCCTCAGTGTTGAGGACCCAGGCAACTGGAAAAGGCCAAGTAGGTGCCCCCAAGTGTCTGCAGAAGGGAAGACTGACGAAGGAACATGACATGAGATATAGTCACATAGTTATTCACGTTGACACCAATGATAACAGGATGAAGCACTCAGAGGTTACAAAAATGGACAGAGGACTTGTGACCTTGCCAGAAAGATGTGTCGGCATCGACTAATAGTCTCTGGTCCCCTCCCCTCCCGGCGTACTGATGAGGCGTTTAGCAGGCTGACATCGTTAAATAGGTGGCTGGCACAGTTTTGTAGACAGCAAGGCTTTAACTTTATTGATAAATGGCCTTCGTTCTGGGGCCGCTGTGGCTTGCTGATGCCAGACGGCCTCCACCCTACTGGGGAAGGCACCGCCACCTTGTCTGCGAACATAGATAGCGCTCTACAGGGAGGGTAACATTAGGAATCTACAGCAGGCCACAGAGCAGGTGATTAGAGATCCTGCATGGCTTATGACAAATGTGGGTGTGGAATCCATTAGCTTAGCGGGGAAATTAGTGCAGAAAATCCACTATGATGATAGTGCACTTAGATATGATTGGGCTATGTGAAACCTAGCTTAAACCTACAGCTGTCCTCCCCTTAAATGAGGCCTGCCCACCAGCATATGCATTTAGTCACGTCCCTCGTGATGCGAAGCAAGACGGGGGTGCTGCTCTTATTTCTAAATCTAGGTTTAGCTTATTAGCTGTTGCGGGTTACAAATATAACTCGTTTGAGCATCTGATTCTCCGCTCTGCTCAGGATATCACACATTGCCAAGGTCAGAAGAATAAAAATCAGTCGTATTACTTTATCACTGTATATAGGCCTCCTGGCCCATATTCTGAATTCTTAGATGAATTTGGTGCATTCATTTCTAACTTGTCAACTAGTGTAGATAACATTCTGATCATTGGTGACTTTAACATTCATATAAATAAGCCTTCTAATCACCTTTGCAAATCATTTATGGAAATTGTGGATCCATTAGGATTTCGGCAATGCATTCGGGTTTTGACGCACATTAGTGGAAATACCCTGGATCTGGTTCTCGCACGTGGTATTGCTGTCACGAATACTGACATCATGCCTCTTACATCAGTGGTGTCTGATCACTCACTTTACAGTTTACAGTTTTGCTGCCGTGTTTAGTGGAACAACCACCTTATATATCATTACGGTGATGCATCAACTCCTCAACTAAGACTGAACTCGAAGCTAGACTGCCTGATGTCTTAGCTTCACATTTGACAAAATACAGTCAGTAGACAGACTTGTGGATAGTTTAAACTCAGTGCTCAAAACTACACTCGACATGATTGCACCACCTGTGTTAAAACCGGTTGCATGGACAACCACCTATAGCTGGTTCTCCTTTTACAGCACAAGATTTCCTGGATTACTTTGGGAAGAAAATAGAAGACACCAGGTTAAACATATCCCGGAATACCTTAACCCAGCCACTACACCCTGCTATTGAGGTGGGCGCCACTACTGAGGTATTACCTAGATTTACAGAATTGGATAGTATCTCACTAGGCATGCTGACAAAACTCGTAATGTCAACAAAAAGCACAACCTGTTTATTTGATCCTATAACAACAAAACTATTTAAGGACCTGTGACCCACTCTTGGGCCGACTGTCCTGGAAATTATTAATCTTTCTTTAACTTCTGGATCTGTTCCTAAATGTTTCAAATCTGCAGTGGATTAAACCATTACTTAAGAAACCTAATCTTGACCCTAGTGTATTGAAAAACTATTGGCCAATATCAAATTATCATTTTTCTCTAAAATTCTGGAAAAAGTGGTGTCACGGCAGCTCGTAGACTATCTTACTGAGAATAATCTCTTTGAGCCACTGCAGTCTGCTTTTAGAAAATATCATTCCACAGAGATGGCTCTCACTAAAGTGGTGAATGATCTTCTGCTTACAATGGATTCGAACACCACTACAGTTCTGTTGCTGTTAGATCTCAGTGCTGCATTTGATACAGTGGATCATCATATTCTACTTGATAGGCTGGAAAATCATTTTGGGATTACTGGGAGTGCTCTTGCATGGCTGACGTCATACTTGACCAGTCGTTCTGTGTTTTGTACAGTAACACTACCTCTAACCTTAGTGACATGAAATTTGGGGTTCCACAGGGGTCTGTCTTAGGCCCCCTGCTTTTCTCCCTTTATATAGCACCCCTTGGGCACATATTGTGGCATTTGGGATTACCTTTCAGTGCTATGCAGATGATACTCAGTTATACATGCCGATAACTGCTGGTAATCTCGTTCACATAAAATCCTTAGAAGATTGCCTTGCAGCAGTGAGAAGTTGGAAGTCTATAAAGGTCCTACTTTTAAACTCGGATAAGACTGAAATGATGGTTCTTGGTCCAGTGAGACATTGGCATCAATTTGACCAGTTAACGCTCAGCCTCGGCTCATGTGTCATACATCACACTGTCAAAGTGAAGAACCTTGGGGTAATTTTTGATCCTTCATTGTCCTTTGGCCTCCACATTAGAAATATTACTAGGACTGATTTCTTCCACCTGCGAAATATCGCGAAGATTCGTCCCATCCCGTCTATGGCTGATGCTGAGACCCTGATCCATGCATTTATCTCTTCTAGATTGGACTACTGCAATGTTCTATTTTCTGGTTTACCGCAGTCTAGCATTAGGGGTCTCCAATTGGTTCAAAATGCTGCAGCCAGACACGAAGCAGAAAGTACAACCACATTACACCCATTTTGGCATCCCTTCACTGGCTTCCTGTCCCAGTGAGATCAGATTTTAAGGTTCTGCTACAACCCCTGGCAAAAATTATGGAATCACCAGCCTTGGAGGATGTTCATTCAGTTGTTTAATTTTGTAGAAAAAAAAAGCAGATCACAGACATGACACAAAACTAAAGTAATTTCAAATGGCAACTTTCTGGCTTTAAGAAACACTAAGAAATCAGGAAAAAAAAATTGTGGCAGTCAGTAACGGTTACTTTTTTAGACCAAGCAGAGGGGGAAAAAATATGGAATCACTCAATTCTGAGGAAAAAATTATGGAATCATGAAAAACAAAAGAATGCTCCAACACATCACTAGTATTTTGTTGCACCACCGCTGTCTTTTATAACAGCCTGCGGTCTCTGAGGGATGGACTTAATGAGTGACAAACAGTACTCTTCATCAATCTGGCTCCAACTTCCTCTGATTGCTGTTGCCAGATCAGCTTTGCAGGTTGGAGCCTTGTCATGGACCATTTTCTTCAACTTCCACCAAAGATTTTCAATTGGATTAAGATCCGGACTATTTGCAGGCCATGACATTGACCCTATGTGTCTTTTTGCAAGGAATATTTTCACAGTTTTTGCTCTAAGGCAAGATGCATTATCATCTTGAAAAATGATTTCATCACCCCCAAACATCCTTTCAATTGATGGGTAGGAAAAGTGTCCAAAATATCAACGTAAACTTGTGCATTTATTGATGATGTAATGACAGCCATCTTCCCAGTGCCTTTACCTGACATGCAGCCCCATATCATCAATGACTGTGGAAATTTACGTTCTCTTCAGGCAGTCATCTTTCTAAATCTCATTGGAACGGTACCAAACAAAAGTTCCAGCATCTTCACCTTGCCCAATGCAGATTCGAGATTCATCACTGAATATGACTTTCATCCAGTCATCCAGAGTCCACGATTGCTTTTCCTTAGCCCATTGTAACCTTGTTTTTTTCTGTTTAGCTTTTCTGTATGTAAATCCCATTTCCTTTAGGCGGTTTCTTACAGTTCGGTCACAGACGTTGACTCCAGTTTCCTCCCATTCGTTCCTCATTTGTTTTGTTGTGCATTTTCGATTTTTGAGATTGTTGCAAAAGATGTTGGTTGTTCACAGTCAGCTGTGTCTAAACTCTGGACCAAATACAAACAAAATGGGAAGGTTGTTAAAGGCAAACATACTGGTAGACCAAGGAAGACATCAAAGCGTCAAGACAGAAAAAGCAATATGTCTCAGAAATCGAAAATGCACAACAAAACAAATGAGGAACGAATGGGAGGAAACTGGAATCAACGTCTGTGACCGAACTGTAAGAAATCGCCTAAAGGAAATGGGATTTACATACAGAAAAGCTAAACGAAAGCCATCATTAACACCTAAACAGAAAAAAAACAAGGTTACAATGGGCTAAGGAAAAGCAATCGTGGACTGTGGATGACTGGATTAAAGTCATATTCAGTGATGAATCTCGAATCTGCATTGGGCAAGGTGATGATGCTGGAACTTTTGTTTGGTGCCGTTCCAATGAGATTTATAAAGATGACTGCCTGAAGAGAACATGTAAATTTACACAGTCATTGATGATATGGGGCTGCATGTCAGGTAAACACACTGGGGAGATGGCTGTCATTACATCATCAATAAATGCACAAGTTTACGTTGATATTTTGGACACTTTTCTTATCCCATCAATTGAAAGGATGTCTGGGGATGATGAAATCATTTTTCAAGATGATAATGCATCTTGCCATAAAGCAAAAACTGTGAAAACATTCCTTGCAAAAAGACACATAGGGTCAATGTCATGGCCTGCAAATAGTCCGGATCTTAATCCAATTGAAAATCTTTGGTGGAAGTTGAAGAAAATGGTCCATGACAAGGCTCCAACCTGCAAATCTGATCTGGCAACAGCAATCAGAGAAAGTTGGAGCCAGATTGATGAAGAGTACTGTTTGTCACTCATTAAGTCCATGCCTCAGAGACTGCAAGCTGTTATAAAAGCCAGAGGTGGTGCAACAAAATACTAGTGATGTGTTGGAGCGTTCTTTTGTTTTTCATGATCCAATAATTTTTTCCTCAGAATTGAGTGATTCCATATTTTTTTCCCTCTGCTTGGTCTAAAAAAGTAACCATTACTGACTGCCACAATTTTTTTTCCTGATTTCTTATAGTGTTTCTTAAAGCCAGAAAGTTGACATTTGAAATGACTTTAGTTTTGTGTCATGTCTGATCTGCTTTTTTCTACAAAATTAAACAACTGAATGAACATCCTCCGAGGCCGGTGATTCCATAATTTTTGCCAGGGGTTGTAGTTGTTTGTGGTGTTGTCTCTTTTTAGGTGTTGCTGTCTTGCTCTCATGTTTTCCATAGAGCATGTCTGCGCACCTTTGAGAGGTACTGTGGCAGGAACAGCTGCCCGATGTGTAGAACAGAGCAGTACGAGACACGGGTGATCCATGAAGGAGCTCGTCTCTTCAGACACCAGTGTGCCACAAGGTAAATAAGTTAACAAAAACATCACATCTGTTTTAAATGAATAGAAAGATGGCATATTGCTTGATTTATTGGTTTATTTTTTTACACGTGTTCATAAATATCACTACAAATGTGATGCAATTAGTAATACTTGGACAGATATTCCAGATTAAATAAATTAAGGAAACTTAATTCATTTATTTAATGTGGAATACACAAAATACCATTAACAAACATTAAGGGGTGATTCTTTAACTACGGGCACTATTGGCCTTGTAAATGTAATTTCCACCACACCATTGCCTTACAATATAAAGCGCCTTGGGGCAACTGTTTGTTGTGATTTGGCGCTATATACATGTGCTCTGATGTCACTGTTTATCTCCATAGAAACTACCCAAACAATCTTTCATACAAACTGTTTAAAGGGACATTACAGTGTTGTGGTGGAAATTACAGCAATAGTGTGGGACAACTACATTTTGTTTAAAAAAATCACAACAGTTGTATGACATTGAATACCCCAATTATGTTTTGATTATTTTACTGATATTTTATTCAGAGATATTTTAAAAAATTAGAAAAAAACGTTTTGTTTTTTTTTACCATTCATTTTTATCATTGAAGATCAAAAGTCTGGGTGTGGGACAAGCACAAAACGGCAATATTTGCATATAATGATGCTGAAAAAAGGTGAAAAAGTCATCAGACTACTAGAACAAATTTCTTAACACACTTTCATTGTAAAGATAACTATAAAAGTGTGAAATTTCCCCTTTTTTTCTGTTTTTCATACAATATGATCAAAGGACATAAGTGCCCTTAGTCTAAGAATCACCCTAAGATACATTATCAGGTTCTAATTTATTGCAAGCCAGAGGCAGATTTCATATTGGTAGCATACTTTTTAAATTGTCAAATAAAAAACAAACAAACACAAACTCATGAAACAAACAAATGTAACCTGCAGTACATGCAACAATTTAATTTGATGACATGTCTGCTACATATTGACACAATGCACAAAAAAGAAATGCTTTGCAAAGCTTCACAATACAACGGAAGGATACCAACACAACAGAAGTGGGTGATTCTTAGACTACGGGCACTTATTATGACCTTTGATCATATTGTATGAAAAACAGAAAAAAGGGGAAATTTCACACTTTTATAGTTATCTTTACAATGAAAGTGTGTTAAGAAATTTGTTCTAGTAGTCTATGATGACTTTTTCACCTTTTTTCAGCATCATTATATGCAAATATTGCCGTTTTGTGCTTGTCCCACACCCAGACTTTTGATCTTCAATGATAAAAATGAATGGTAAAGAAACGGTTTTTCTAATGTTTTAAAATATCTCTGAATAAAATATCAGTAAAATAATCAAAACATAATTGTGGTATTCAATGTCATACAACTGTTGATTTTTTTTTTTTTTTTTTTTAAACAAAATGTAATTGTCCCACACTATTGTCGTAATTTCCACCACAACACTGTAATGTCCCTTTAAACAGTTTGTATGAAAGATTGTTTGGGTAGTTTCTATGGAGATAAACAGTGACATCAGAGCACATGTATATAGCACCAAATCACAACAAACAGTTGCCCCAAGGCGCTTTATATTGTAAGGCAATGGTGTGGTGGAAATTACATTTACAAGGCCAATAGTGCCCGTAGTTAAAGAATCACCCAAGTACTCAAAACACAAACCGTCATTTCTGCCTGGAGGAATTTAACTGAGGGACTGTTCAGTGCATCATGATACTCCACTCTTCATCTCTACCTGGTCAGCATAGCTGAGTAAGTTTATGTACTTTATTCAAGATTTGTATTTTCACCTTTTGCTATTTTATTTGCACTGAAGAACAGAACTCAGTTAAAGTCCACCGAGCAGAAACTTCTGTTTGGGTTGAGAGTACTTCTGTGAAGTTGTGAAATTTTGCAAAGTGTTTGTGTGTGTTGTGTGAAGAGATTAAATTGTTACATATGCTGCTGTGGATTATGTTTGTGTTCTTTGTTTGCAAGCATTTTCTGAATTTGCAAGACATTTTTGACAGGACTACATGCTGTTGAATTGATGAATCGATGCAGGTGGCTGTTATTTTGTTTCTTTGTGTGTGCACAAGATAATTCAGAAACAGCTGGATAGATTTTCTTCAAACCTCCCATGATTTAAACATCTGTTTAGCAGGATAGATATCTAAAGGTGATTCAATTTTGGAATTGTTTGGTTAAATGTCAAAGGTCAAGGAAAATGTGGTCTGAAAAACACCTTTTGTATAGCTCATCAACCAAAAGCCGAGGTGTATCAAACTTGATGGGAATATTCCTTGGATGGATCAGCAAAATATTTATGATTGATACAATAGAGTCATACATAGTCCAAACCACAATTACAGATATAATTGCTTGTACACTGATATCGTGGTGTGCAGAGTGTGCAGGGTACATTTCTGATGCCTTTCATTATAGACATGTATTTTGCATTTGCTTGTGTTGTCTTAACTGGGCAGTGTCGTGGCCCCCACTGCCCACCATACTGACACGCTAAATAGCAAACAAGTTTTTCATATACTAAATTTGCAGGTGGGCTGGAGCCCATAAATGTTGAATCAGTCCTGTTATTTTCCATGAGTTTTGATTCTTTATAACTTATGTTTGCTGTGGGCAGAATTCAAGCATGCTGGAGGGGCTATGTTGTTCAAAAGTGGTACAAAAATGCAAGGAAATCTACCTGCCCAAAAGACAAAGAGCTACGACGCACATTCTTTGAATCCAAGGTGAGTTTGGGCTGCTGTGACCACACTCTGCACATTTACCGAAACACTGTGTAAAGAGTCTTACAGATTAAGCCAGTTCCTTGAACCATAGGTTAAGGTCAAATTGCTCAGCAACTGTCCCTTTTAGGCTTCATGCATTTCACACTGAGACGAGGGCTGCAGCTCCGGAGGGACCCGCTGACCCTGAGGCACACCTAGACACCCTCACCCGCTCACCCTCTCAAGCACCTTTGATGGCATGTGAATGATACACTAATGTGGAGAGAGTTTTGTGCTTCAACCAAACAGTCTGGACATTCCAGTGCCGGCATAAAAGCACAAAGCTCCCGAGCGTGTTTGCGTCTGGGCCCTCCTTCACCTGCCGGCGTAGGTTTGTCAGGTGAAGAGGTGAGGCCGGCCGTGGCGTTTGGATATCAGACGCTGGTTGTCGTTTCTGGCTTTGTTCTCTTGTCCTGTTTCAAAGGGATACATCATGCAGCGACAGGACTTGATAGTGGGGATGTTTAAAAGTGGTCCACTGACGTTAAGAGCAGTCAGAATGAAGGCTTGTGTTGCCTTCATGGCGGCTCTCAGAAAAAGGTAACATTGCCACCTAGTGAACCTCATTAGGGGATGATCAAGGAAGCCACCAGTCTGCCTGATGTAAAACAGGAAAATGGGATTTTTACAAATAAAAAAAGCACATTTTTGAGCAAACTGCTCCAATGACCATCTTTAAAATAAATTTTAAAAATCACTCCAATGCACTTAAGGTGTGACAAGACATTAGTCCATGTATGTGATTTACTGGTGGTGGGTGGTCATGAGATTGTCTCGTGTCTTTTGTCACACGGATGATGATCTTGCAGCACTGCGCTGACAGCTCTGATTGACTTGAATTTTAAGGGGGAGACATATTTGCTTAGCTGACTGTAATGCAAACAGGCATGTTCGCGCCGGGCCGGGACCTGCATGAGTCCAAGGAGCCTTTTCTTTCAGTTTTCCCCCTGATAGCAGGACGCAATAATGTATCATTGTACCATGAAACCACAGGTGTTCCCTGCAACAACAGCGACGAATAAAGATACCAGGTCAGTGTCAGCAGTCTTATCAGCTGATCCTGATGCCCAGCTTTCATTTTTTACTTGCTTCGGAGGTCCAACCCTGAGTCAACACATTAAGGGGGACACTACCGACATCAAGACGGATTGCCGTGAGATAACAGCCGTGCGCTCCACCTCCTCGGCCCCCTCTGTGTCCTCCCCTGCCCACATCTACTGTGGAGCAAGACAAAGTTCAGCAGAGGCTGTACTGTTTGCCCCGGCTGTGGAAAACTCATAAAACCCTCCATCCAAAGGGTTAAGATTTGTTTAATTAGTGATAAAGGCTGAGCTGTAAAGCAGTTCTAGTGTCACTGAGGTGAGCTACGGGATGGTGTGCGTTTGTGTGTGTGCATGACAGATAACATCAAGTGCATGTGTGTTTGCAGGCAGGTGCACTTTTAAACATGGTGTTATGCTGTAGTAGATACATTACTAAAGTCACTCTCTGCTACTGAAAATGTTGTTAATGTTGCAATTTTCACTTCATTCAAGTGCACTTATACAGTCAGGTCCATATGTATCGGGACAATTTTAGCCATTTTGCCTCTGTACACAACCACAATGGAGTCGAAATGCAACAATCAAGATGTGACAGTAGTGTAGATTTTTAGTATTAATTCAAGGGGTTTAACAAAAATATTGTATTAACTATAAGGCAGGAGGCTGGTACACCATGGATGGGATGCCAGTCTATAATCTAATCTAATCTATCACAGGGCCACATACAGACAGACAAACACAGTCACGCACCTACGGTCAAATTACAGTCACCAATTCACCTAACCTGCATGTCTTTGGAAGTGGGAGGAAGCTGGTATGAACCCATGTGAACATGGAGAGAACATGCAAACGCCACACAGAAAGGCCCAGGCGGGATGCGATCCCACAGCCTTATTGCTGTGGGGCAACGGTGCTAATCACTAATCCACTGTGCCACCCCTCGGGCTCCACAAATGTGTGTGATTAATATTTTAACAATATTATTAATATGCGGCATGATATCACACACATGTGCATAAGTGTTGAGTACTCAAATAACTGAAAAAGACCAAGGGGGCACCCACATTTGGCCTGGCTGCAGCATAAAGATAGTTGCTTTTGAGAGGTGGTGATGGACCAGTTGTCTGTCTGGGTGGTTGCTGTCCAGGATTCAAGGCGATTGTGTAGTGTAGTGGATGTAGTGACACATGGGACCAGGGCATGCTTCCAGACTTGGCCTGAACATTTTTAATTATTTAGTTGAGAATATACCATCCATCCATTTTCTACACCCACTTACTCCAATTCAGGGTCTAAGGGGGTAGTGGGGGGCGGGAGCCCATTCCAGCAGTCATAGTTATAGGCCATGAGGTGGGGTACATCCTGGACTGGATGCCAGTTTGTCACAGGAGAGAATATACCAATAAATGGAGGGTCTGGGAGGATGTGCCAGCACCTGACATGGCCACATCCACCACATCACAGAACCACCTTCGGTCCTGGATGACAGCCACCCAGACATCAAAACAGGTCCATTCCCACCTTTTGAAAGTAACCATATATCTGCCATAGTCAGGTGAAGAGTAGGTGTCCTCTTGGCCTTCTCCAACCACTGAGGTCCTCAACACTGAGGAATCACGCACAGAGAAACACACGTAGCTGACACTCCCTCATCGTGCGATAGTCCTCGTTAAAAATCTTAATTGTAATAGGGACCAATGTGTAATTAACTGTTCTTTCTGTGTAAATGACTGAATAAGACAGTTAGGTGCGAGCATGTATGACATAGTGCAGGAAATGTGCATGTTTCCTGTCTTTTTTTTTTTTTTTAAATGTAGTTTTCATTAGTTTTCTATGGTAACGTATGTGGTTGCATTGATCAGAATGTTAAACACCGGGAACCTGTGACTGGTACTGTGTGTGTATATACCTACAGTGAGGCAAATAAGTATTTGATCCACTGTCGATTTTGCAAGGTTTTTCACCTACACAGAATGGAGAGGTCTGTAATTTTTAATCGTAGGTACACTTCAACTGTGAGACACAGAATCTAAAACAAATTCAGAAAATCACATTGTATGATTTTTAAATAATTAATTTGCATTTCATTGCATGAAATAAGTATTTGATCAGCTACCAACCAGCAAGAATTCTGGCTCTCACAGACCTGTTAGTTTTTCTTTAAGAAGCCCTCCTAATCTGCACTCTTTACCTGTATTAATCGCACCTGTTTGAACTTGTTACCTTTATAAAAGACACCTGTTCACACACTCAATCAGTCACACTCCAACCTGTCCACCAGGGCCAAGACCAAAGACCTATCACACCAGGGACAAAATTGAAGACCTGCACAAGGCTGGGATGGACTATAGGACAACAGGCAAGCAGCTTGGTGAGAAGACAAGAACTGTGGGCACAATTTTTAGAAAATGGAAGACACACAAGGTCGTCAATCTTACTTGGTTTGGGGCTCCATGCAAGATCTCACCTCGTGGGGTAAGGATGATTCTGAGAAAGCTCAGAACTACACTGGAGGACCTGGTCAATGACCTGAAGAGAGCTGGGACCAAAGTCACAAAGATTACATTAGTAACACACTACGCTTCATGGTTTAAAATCCTGCAGACCACACAACCCCAAGAACACCTTCCAATTGTGAAGCATGGGGGTGGAAACATCATTTTTGGGGGTGCTATTCTGCAAAGGGGACAGGACGACTGCACCGTACTGAAGGGAGGATGGATGGGGTCATGTATTGCGAGATTTTGGCAAACAACCTCCTTCCCCCAGTAAGAGCATTGAAGATGGGTCTTGGCTGGGTCTTCCAGCATGACAATGACCCCAAACACACAGCCAGGGCAACTAAGGAGGGGCTCTGTAAGAAGCATTTCAAGGTCCTGGAGTGGCCTGGCCAGTCTCCAGACCTGAAGTCAATAGAAAATCTTTGGAGGGAGCTGAAACTCGAAATGTGAAAGATCTGGAGAAGATCTGTATGGAGGATTGGACCAAGATCCCTGTTGCAGTGTGCAAACCTGGTGAAAAACTACAGGAAATGTCTGACCCCCTGGAACTGCAAACAAAGGTTTCTGTAGCAAATATTAAGGTCTGTTTTTCTATTGTATCAAATACTTATTTAATGCAATAAAATGTAAATTAATTATTTAAAAATCATACAATGTGATTTTATGATTTATTTATTTATTTGTAGATTCTGTCTCTGTCATGGTCTGGCCCTTTTGGGGCCAGCTGTTATGATTATGGACCTTTTTCCGTGTTCTGAGCCTCTATGCCATGTCTTATTATCATTGTCATGTTCACGTTATGTTTGGTTTTGTTTAATTTATTCTCTGGGTATCTTTTCTTTGCCACGTATTTAGTTTTGCTTTATTGTTTATTATTTGCTTTCACTCTTGGTCCCTTAGTTGCTTTAGTCTTAGTTTCATTCTGTTTATCACATTTATTATATTATGCTTTAGTCACAGGGTTTTGTTATTTATCGTCAGTGTTTCTGATCTGATTATGTTCCATTTGTTATTTATTGCACTTTATGTTTAGCAGTTATCTTGTTTCATTAATTGCATTATTCTGTAGACATCGGGTTTGTTTATTCTCTGTTTATCAGTAGTTTATTTTGGCTCATCTCATTTGTGATTTCAGTTATGCTTTTATGTCCGGTTTTGTTTTCAGTTCTCATGTTCATGCTCTGTTCTGGTTATAGTTGTATTTTAACCTGTCCATGGTTTCTGTTTTTGCCTCATCTTCATTGATTGCCCCTGCACCATCTCTTGTGTCTTCATCTGTCACTATGACTCTTTTTGCTCTGTTTTCATACACTTCCACTCTTGCACCTACTCACGTGTCTTTGTCTCTTTCATCACTCCGTTTTCCTGCCTTCACTATCTTGCCCCATGCATATCTTTGTTCACTAGTCACGCCCCCTTCCAGAACTTTCACTGACACCTGCATCTTGTTTCACTAATTGCACCACCAGTTATTTAAGCCCTCACAGTCTCACAGCTCACTGCCAGATTGTTGTCTTTGTACACTTTCCAGCCCTGTTCCTTGTTTTGTTCTTGCCTGTATGTATTTTGACTCTGCCTTGCCTCTGATAGCTCTTACACCGTGTTTTTTGACCTGTGCCTGTTTTTTGTACCACGACTCAGCCTCTTATCCTTTTGCTACCTTTGATTCGCTGCTGGACCACACGTGTACCGATCCCCTGCCTGTTATTAAACCATTTCAACTTTCAGTCTTGCGAGCTTGCATTTGTGTCCCTCTGGTTTGTGCCATGCCTGATAGTCTCTCACAGTTAAAGTGTCCCTACGATAAAAATTACATACCTCTCCATTCTTTGTAGGTGGGAAAACTCGCAAAATCGCTACTGGTTCAAATACTTATTTGCCTCACTGTATACATACACACAAATTAAAGTCTGCACCATCTTATTGTCTATGAGGTTCTGTTTTAGAAACTAACCACCTTTACAGAGTGGAGGCCAACTGTCAGCTTCTGAACAAACACGACAGACATACAGTATATTATAAAGACAAACGCTGGAATTAGAACTTAAAAAATGTAATGTGATGAGGGTGACTGTGTGACATACAGTCCTGATCAGAATTATTGGCACCCATGAATTTGAAGCACAGAATTTAATATATGTTCAGCAATAAACGAAATGTCCAAAGCTACTGAACAAGTAATGCTTTCAGACAGTGAACTAACGATGCTGATGATGACTGTAGTAATTATTCAACAAAATGTGTACATGCCAGTTATTGCCACACTTTGAGGAATTTACAGCAAATTGTCACATTTACAGTCAGGAAATGTGCATGTTTCCTGTAGTTTTCCATGGTAACTTGTGATGTGGTCGTATTGATCAGAATGTTTAACAACTGCACCCTGTCAGCGTGCTTCAGCTGTTACAATACACACACATTCAATAATCTTCAAAAATGATAAATAAATAAAAAACACAAGTCTATTGTGTCTCTGAATGAAACATGCCTCTATTGTGCCAGTAAAATGGTTTTTCTAATTAGTTGCAGGAATTGAATGACAGCTTTGTCCGATACTGTCACACCAACACGGAGGATTTTCTGAGTGATATTGACCGCTCGCTGTCATCAAGCAGACGAGTGTTCCAGCAGCTGGAAAGAAAGCACGCCTCTGAACCTCAGGAGAAAGAATGGGACAGAATACAGAACCAGGTCGGGAACAAAACAAGAAAGCCACTGGTATCGTTAAAGTAAAAGAAAAATAAGTAACCCTATTTTAATTTAAAGCTGCAGCGTATTACAGGAATGCTTATATTGGGATGAAGGGCTGCCATCTCCACGTCACTTTTACTACATGTTTGGTAGCGTGAGGGTTATTAATCCAAACTGATCATACATGAAAGGCATTTTGGACCTAAAGATATTTATATCTTCTGTTCATATAACTCCACTACCAAAAAGACATGCAGGACATTATAACACAGCCCAAATGCCAAGGTGGCAAATCGTGACTCATCCACCCACCCATTTTCAACCGCTTAGTCCAATCAAGGGTTGCGAGGGGCTGCAGCCTATCCCAGCAGTCACAGAGTGCGAGGCAGGGTAAACCCAGGACAGGACGCCAGTCAGTCAGAGAGCCACAAACAGACAAATTCTTACCCACCCGCACACCTATGGACAATTTAAAGATTCCAATCGACCTAACCCACGTCTTTGGATGTGGGAGGAAACTGGAGCACCTGGAGCGAACCCACGCAAGCATGGGGAGAACACGCAAACTCCACACAGAAAGGCCACAGGCAAGAATTGAACTCATGACCTTCTCGCTATGAGGCAACAGTGCTAACCACTAAGCCACCGTGCTACCAAATCGTGACTCTTTGGGACTTATTTCCACACTCTAAGGTAAGGTAACCACATCTAAGGCAACCACATAGACAGTGTGACTTTGGGGAGCATGATGGTGGTTTAACCATAGTGGTGGTACTGACTGTGGGTGTGTCAAAATCCAACCCCTGGTCTGCATCACGACATCTGGGTAACAGATCAAGTAAGGGATTGCCTGTTGGGGTGAAATATGTTGTGGATGTTGTGGGCCCAGTGGCTGCTATGGTAATCATGAAGGCCCAACAGGAACCCTGAACATAATACAGCTAATGCGCTCTGGTTAAACAGGAAGTCCTCAAGGATGAATCAGGCAGAGGTGGTGCTGGCTTGTAACCCAACGGCTGTGAAGGCAGATGAAGGCTGTAGCAGGTCCTTAGACCCCAGTCCTCTGGGATTTTGCAACAATCGGACCAAGCTAAGGATCTATCAAGGACCAAGAGTTTGTTGGTGTGCAACGTAATTCCCACATTAAACAAACCCACACACAGGAATCACTGCATCGTCCCTGGATGTAGATTTTCTATTTTTTCCATCCTGTCCAGGAATCAATCAAGAGAGGGGGAGGTGATGGTCTAGCAGTTAAGCGTTAGGCTTGAGACCAGAGGATCAAACCCCAGCCTGACCGGAAAATCACTAAGGGCCCTTGGACAAGGTCCTTAATCCCCAAGTTGTTCCAGGTGTGTAGTGAGGGCCTTGCATGTCAGCACCCTGACATCGGTGTGTGAGTGTGTTTGTATGAATGGGTGAGTCACTCATCACTCATCTTCAACCGCTTTTCCGGGTTCGGGTCGCGGGGGCAACAGCTCCAGCAGGGGACCCTAGATTTCCCTTTCCCGTGCCACATTGACCACTTCTGACTGGGGGATCCCGAGGCGTTCCCAGGCCAGTGTGGAGATATACTCTACTAGGGATGTGAATCGTACAACTCACGATTCAATTCGATTCCGATTCTTGGGGTGACGATTCGATTCAGAATCGATTTTCGATTCAAAGAGCTCTGAGAAATAGTTATATTAAAAAATGTTTACGTTTAAGAAAATGCAGCTTTACAAGGTTAATCAAGTGATTCTAGATGTAAATTTACTTATCTGCTTTGCTCGTTCGGAGTTGGCTGGCAGGTTAGCGAAGCACTCGTCAGTAGTCGGCAGATAATGCTGCTCCGCTCCTTTTAGCTCCGAGTGATAGCGTAGCATGTGGGCTTGCGGATTTGAAATGTTTCCGAAGTACTTGACTTTCATTTTGCAGATTCTGCACACTGCATAAGTCATGTCAAGCTCCTTCTTACGCCTTTGCCTTCAGCAAAGACGGTGCTGGCTAAATTAGCACTTCGTCCGCCATGCTAAGCTACAGCCACTGAACTCTCGCAGCTTCACAGTGCTTTAATAGCGAAACAAAGCATGCCGCGAAACGAGACGAGTCATTGGATAAATGCTGGGCTTTGTCCCGCCCATCGGACGCTCAGCGTGTCTGGGGGTTTATGAGGCAGTGGGCTGGCCTCGGCTGGCCCGGACGCCCAGCTTCTGCATGATGATTGGATGATCTGTCTTAGGCTGAATCCTTTTGATTGACAGCGAAATGAGCGATCTTTTGGTGTAAACATCCGTGGGAGCGTTTTCATTCTTTTCTAATCCTCTTAGCGGCATTTTCTTTGTTAAAAACGAATAGCGACAAATCGAGCTACTATTTCTGGTGGTTTTTTTGTAGCTGCTTGTGTTTGGAGACTGACTTCTATCGCAGTTTCTGTCCCTACCGAGCAGCGGGTGCCACTGAGCTCCTCCACCGTCACAAAGCACTCACAGGCGGAGACACTTCACACTAGCCTCTCGCCAGCTAGCGAGCTATCGTAACAGGCGTTACGGCCCGTTACGCTTATTTTGGACCGTGTAATCAACCGTTTCTGCAGCGCAACTCCAGTTTAAAGCGTGAATCACTGAAGCAATGGTTCGATTTGGCTCGTGGATCTTTGATTCGCTGCTCCTCAGAAGCGCCAAGCCCACTTCCCAACCGGCTCCCAAAGCCACCAAAACATCATGAGTCATTCCTGTGTGTCTCTGCAGCGCACGAGTGTTTGAAGCACGCCGGACCACCCCCACCCTCGCGGGGACGCTATAGTACAGAAGCCGTTGCCTGACAAACAGTACACGCAGCGAGTAAGCAAGATTATGTTTAAGAAATGCTTTTAAAAATCGATTCTTGGACATTTTGGATCGATTCAGAATCGTAATAAGAATCGCGATTCAGACGTGAATCGATTTTTTCCGACACCCCTATACTCTGCCTAGTCCTGGGTCTTCCCCGGGGTCTCCTCCCAGATGGACGTGCCTGGAACACCTCCCTTGGGAGGTGCCCAAGAGGCATCCTTACCAGATGCTCGAACCATTTCAGCTGGCTCCTTTCAACGCGACGGAGCAGCGACTCTAATGTGAGGCATAACTGTAAAGCGCTTTGAGCGTCTGATGCAGATGGAAAACCGCTATATAAATGCAGTCTATTTACAATCTTCCTCAGTGGGGGGAAGATTATTGATTCCACTTATCGATCAAATATGAAATTGGTCACTGGATCCTTGATAACTGGACATAAATAAAAATAAATAAAATCTGTACATGGTCACTGGATCCTAGATCTCTGGACATAAATAGAAATGAACTAAATCTGTAGTTTTTGCCAAAAGCATTTCCTTTCAGGTATAAATGATAAGTTTAACTCCATAATCTCTGAGTGGTCTTGCAGCTGACAGCGCTGCAAGTCAAGATCAGTGTAATTCATTAAGAATGGAGGATGTCTCTTTTTTTGGGGGGGGGGGGGGGTTGGTCTGTTGTAGTTTGCTGTCTGTATAACAACGTTTGGAAAGGGGTGTCACTTGATTTACAACAGCGATTCGCTATTAATTCTGACTGGAATTTATTTTTCCATTGTTTGGAACTGCACAGATAGTCCCACAAAAGAGATTATATTATGATTACTGTTATTTCCTTTACCTGAGGGACAGTAACATCAGTTACCAAACTGGCGAAGCGGGTCCAGCTCACGGCAGAGAACCATTGCATGCACTGCCCCACAAAACGTTAACGAGGAATGAATAACAACTCCGGAGTGGAACGGACGATGATTCTCGTTTCTTGCCCGCAACAAGACAAGAGTACCAGTTAGTGACTTTAATCAGCACAAAAGTGAGTCACGGTTGACATCTTTAAATGCCTTTGAAGGGAGTTAATGAAGAAATTATGGACCTGCTGCTTCTCTCAGAAGCAGAGAAGCAGTGGGTCACACCGCTCCTCCAAGCTTCAAGCAGACATGCCCAGCGCTGGCCAACACAACGATCACGTACTGCCGTGCGCTGGCGGAGGAGGCCAACAAATTCTTCCTGGCTGGCCAGGCATGACAGCAGCCGCAGTCACCCCATCACACGCAGCAGCAGAAGCCCCACACCACACACCAGCTCCACCGCAGAGGAGCTGCATCTCTCCACCACAGTAGCGCTCACAAACCTTCTTCTGCACTGTGTGAAAACATTCAGCTGGTCGAACGAAGTCAAACTAAACGCTAACGTTACAAAAACTAAGGACATGATAAGAAACCGTCAAGAATGACAGCAAAATGAAATACAGATGAACTGAGATTTTCAGGGGCATTTGTTAAAGTTTTTCGACAGCTTAAAAATCTTGATGAAGCTGCACGAAGGTTAAACGATGCCAACGAAAGTCAAAGAAAGTCCAAATTTCTTGTTTCGTTTGGGCTCCATTGCCCTTCGTTAAGTGCCGTGTGACCGGGCCGTAAACAACTAACACATGAAAAATAAAAACAGATTTTAAAAAAAGCATTGCAGGGACTTAAAGTCATGTGCCTGTTATCGGGTGATTCTTAGACTACGGGCACTTATGTCCTTTGATCATATTGTATGAAAAACAGAAAAAATGGGAAATTTCACACTTTTATAGTTATCTTTACAATGAAAGTGTTTTAAGAAATTTGTTCTAGTAGTCAATGATGAGTTTTTCACCTTTTTTCAGCATCATTATATGCAAATATTGCCGTTTTGTGCTTGTCCCACACCCAGACTTTTGATCTTCAATGATAAAAATGAATGGTAAAAAAAAAAACGTTTTTTTCTAATGTTTTAAAATATCTCTGAATAAAATATCAGTAAAATAATCAAAACATAATTGGGGTATTCAATGTCATACAGCTGTTGTGATTTTTTTAAACAAAATGTAGTTGTCCCACACTATTGCCGTAATTTCCACCACAACACTGTAATGTCCCTTTAAACAGTTTGTATGAAAGATTGTTTGGGTAGTTTCTATGGAGATAAACAGTGACATCAGAGCACATGTATATAGCGCCAAATCACAACAAACAGTTGCCCCAAGGCGCTTTATATTGTAAGGCAATGGTGTGGTGGAAATTACATTTACAAGGCCAATAGTGCCGTAGTTAAAGAATCACCCTATCCTGTTCTCACTTTGTCCTCCTCCTCCTCCTCGAACCGGACCGGAGCTCCACATGCTATTTTCTGAGTCAAACTCTGAATTACAGAATTGATGGGAAAAAAGGATAAAACTGTGTCAAGTCCACAATTAACTTAATGTACCTACTTACAGTATATATTAAAACATTCCATGCAAGGTGTTTTCATGCAGGTGCTGTCAGGCGCAGGACAGTGGGAGGAATGCACATGTACACGTAATCCAAACTGAATGTGTACATACAGAAATGTGGAAAAGGATTAATTTAATATTTAGCTTGTTTTGTCTTCCATGCTGAGATGTTTTTAGTTAGTTAGTGCTACAGGTTGTCACCATAACAGCAATCGGGGCACAGATTACGTGTCTGACATGATGCACATTTTCTCTGACAGCAGAGCTGCATGTCTGCTTATGCTGAACACAGGAGCTTTCAGAAGTCGACAATGAACCCAACCGCAGGAGAAGTAGACTAATCTCTCCGCCTGATCTCTTCTCAAAATGAACATGCACAAAACTTGATGATGAACTCTATGGACACCAGCTGACAAGGAACCCATTTTGTGATTTATAACAGGGCTTTATAAAATGAACTTTATTCATAAAAATCACAGCACACAAACCCGATCATTGTGTGCCTGTTGACTGTGATATTGAAATGACATTGCTTTTGTCCAAGTTCATGTCCAAACTCACATCACTCCACCCCTCAACAGAGCCACCCAATGGAAAACAGGCCCCCTAATGGCAAAAACCAGCCCCACCACAACCAATTCAGCACACCCACAATGTAGTGCCTGGTCAAAAAAATCCAGAGTGCCTATGGCATGCTCCATTTCTAAGCAGGTCACTGTAGTCATGTGGAGAGGCACCTGAAATGTTGTAGTATTGCAAAGGCCTCTGACCATACTTGACACCTCTGAATATGTTACCGTGTGAGGAAAGACATTTCTTTTTCCTTTTATGGAAAGGTTGTACACAGACAGGCATGTTCAGCATTTACATAATGTATCATGAATGTTTTCACTAGGTACCTTTTTCAGAGGTGTAAACTCTACATATCATGTTACTCTTGCAGGATGTGTATTAAAATATTGTTTATAAATGTGTCAGGTTATCCAGAGAGGGATTTGGGACTGTCCTATATGCCTGACCCCTGTGTGGAGCCAAAGCATGGAATCTGAAGAAGAGAGTGCGAACCCTGGTCAACACAAACACACTGTGCTCCTGTCCTGTTCCCACCTCTTCCACCAGCTCTGTCTGGAGGTGTTTGAGGGCTTCAATTTATATAAACCCTCCTGCCCCCTGTGCAGATCTGCTTACTTCAAAAAGATCATCTAACTCAGGTACAAACCTATGTATAATAATTGCAATTGATTGTCAAGAAAAGTACAGAGCACTGACAATTCAATTTATTTAGACAGTGCCAAATCCCAACCTAACTCACCCAAGACACTTCACATGAGTACAGTCTAAGCTTACCCTCCTCCTGAGCAAGCATAGCATATTAGCAGTAATGGTAAGGACAACCTCCCTTAGATGTTTTTTTTTGATTATAGGAAGATACTTCAAGCAGACCAGAGTCAGAGGGTTGACCATCTGCTTTGGCCATACCAACAAAATAAATAAAACAAAGCACAACAAAGAACTGTTACATATGCAAAAAGAAATGTTGCAGATAAGCAACCATATAGGTCTGGTGGTACCAATGACCGCCGGCTCATAAGACATCCAAATTCTGTACAGCAAAGTCCCAGGAAATAGCCCGTAATTGGTGAGCTGGTGATCACACTATCAGTCATGGAATGACACCACCACCCCCAGTCCACATTTAAACTGATCCCTGATCTCTGGTATGCAATACAGTGGCTTGCAAAAATATTTGGCCCCTTGGCATTTCACACATTTTAATTTGTTTATGCCATTTCAAATACAAAGAGTAAATCAATCTTCGGAATATAAAAAAATCTAAAATTTTCATCCTTAAACTCAAACTCTGGAATTTGATATAAATTAATAAAACATATAAAAGCCAAGATGATGGGCTGCATAATAAGTAATGGGCCCCTTTGGTATAATACCTGCAAATAAGCTTTATTACCAGTTTTCTTCAGACAAGTCAGGGGATGGATACATAAAAATTTCCAAGTCACTGAATATGTCTTGGACTTTATTTAAATAAATTATGAAGAAATACACAAACAGTACGGCACTCCATGGTAAATCTACGTATATGGAGCAGACAGTTCCCAAAAATTGAGTAACTGTGCAAAAAGGAGAAGAGTGAAGAAAGCCACCAAGACCCCCAGACAACCCAGAAGAGGTTACAGACTACTGTGGCTGTGATTGAAGAAATTGTGCACAGTGCAGGTTTTGCATTGCCAGTTATATGTACAGCTTCATGATGAAGTGGTACAGAGGAGGATTTTCTTTCCACTCATTAAATCTAGGCTTGCATCTCAGATGTACCTTCTGGCAAATTGTACCTGAACTTTCAGGTCTTCTTTTTAAGAAAGATTAAAACTCAAGATTTGCTTTGAGTTTAAGGAAGAAAAGTTTAGATTTTTTTTTATATATATTGAGAAGCTTGATGTACTCTATTTGAAATGGTAGAAACAAATTAAAACGTGTGAAATGCCAAGGGGCTGAATACTTTTGCAAGCCACTGTAAATAGGCCTGACCACATAGTATGAGAATCATCCCATATTATAATGCTTGCTCCACCATGCTTCACTGTCTTCACAGTGTACTGTGGCTTGAGTTCAGTTTTTGGGGTCGTCTGACAAACTGTCTGCAGCTCCTAGACCTGAAAAGAACCTTATTTTCATCAGTTCACAAAATTTTGCACCATTTCTCTTTAGGCCAGTCAGTGTGTTGTTTGGTAAATTGTAACCTCTTTAGCATATGTGGATTTTTCAACAATGGGACTTTGTGGGAGCTTCTTGCCCATAGCTTGGCTTCACATAAGCATCTTCTACTTCTTGCAGTACTCGAGTAACTTTTGACTGAGTCTTTCCCATTCTGTCTATTCTTTTGATTCATCTGAATGGTGGTCTTCTGTTTCCATCCAAGTCTTTCTGGTTTTGGTGCCATTTTAAAGCATCCAAGATCATTTTCTGCACTTCTTTATACATTTTCCCTACCTCAAATCAACTTTTTAATCAAAGTACACTGCTCTTCTGAATAATGTCTGAAATTAATGATTTTACTCAGATTTTCAGAACGAAATGCACAACAACCATCATGTACAACATTTGCTGCCTTCGTTCTTAAATAAGGGCCACCTGTAAGGGTGTAATAAGGGTCACAGAAAGAAAAATGCAGACAGGCTTTTTGAACATCTTAATATTCCTTTTTCTTCACTTTCTGTAAAGTAATAAATTTGATACATTTTTCTTCATGTTTTGATTTGGAATAAAATGCGCAGTGTTGCCAATGCATTTGCGTACGGAAATAAAAGCTATATTAAGGATTTTGAGCTTTACTCACTTTTTAAACAACTATTATTTTAAACACAACTGTGCACATTTTATATATATATATATATATATATATATATATATATATACACACACACACAAATTAAAGTCTGCATCATCTTATTGTCTATGAGGTTATATTTTAGAGACTATAAACCTTTAGTCATATGCATAAAAATTGTCAATTCATATGTACACATTTTCTAATTTATTTGCAAACACATAAACATCAAAAATAATGAACCATACATATAGCAAACTCAGAAATTGCAACCAAAAAAGAAAAAAAAATACATTCACAAACATGTACAAAAATTACATAAGACTAAGAAAGAAAGGAGGGATGGGGACCAAAACCCCAGCTTCATTACAGAGTAGAGGCCAACTGTCAGCTTCTGAACAAACACCACAGACATATACTGTAATGACAAACACTTGCTGGAATTAGAACTTAAAAAAAAAAAAATAATGTGATGAGGGTGATTGTGTGACATACGGTCCTGATCAGAATTATTGGCACCCATGAATGTGAAGCACAGAATTTAATATATGTTAAGCAATAAATGAAATGTCCAAAGCTACTTAAGTAATGCTTTCAGACAGTGAACTATGATGATGACTGTAATAATTATTTAACAAAATGTATAGATGCCAGTTATTGCCACACTTTGAGGAATTTACAGCAAATCATCGCATTAACAGTCAGTTTTACTGAGAGAAGTCTTGGACTTCACTAATAATTACTAAAAAATACAAACCGTATGACACTGTGTGGTAAATCTGTCTGGAGAAGGCAGTTCTCAAATACTGAGTGACCACGGAAGAAAGAAAAGTGAGAGAATCCACCAAGAGACATGAAAATACTTTGAAGGAATTGTAGGTTTCTGTGCATAGTCCCACATTTGGGTTTTGGTCATAGTGGATTGGAATAGAGAAGTAATTTCTTAAAAATATGAAAAATTTCAGGTACAGTTTGCCAGAAGACACACTGGAAGGTTTTAATTGTTTTGTTGGATTAAAAGTCCTTCTCTGTGTCCACTTCTCCATGCAGCTGTGGCTGGTGATGCAACAGGCAGAATCTGCACTAAGCCTCACTTGCTCCATTCAAACCCTGAGAAGCCTATAACTCCTTCAGAATTTTCATGGGTGTCTAGTGGCTTCCCTCACTAATCTTGCTGCACAGTCACTTTTTGATAACGGCCTATGACAGACAGATTTACCATCCAGCACCATAAAGCTTGCATTTCTTAATGACTGATGGAAATAAACTCAGACATGTCATCAATTTGACCAGTTAACGCTCAACCTAGGCTCATGTATCATACATCACACTGAAAGTGAGGAACCTTGGGATAATTTTTGATCCTACATTGTCCTTTGACCTCCATATTAGAAATATTACTATATATTTTGGGATTACTTTTCATTGCTATGCTGATGATACTCAGTAACTGCTGGTAATCACATCCACATAAAATCCTTAGATTGCCTTGCACTGATGAAAATCTGGATGTCCAGCAAGTTCCTACTTTTACACTCTGACAAGACTGAAATCATGTTTCTTGGTCCAGTGAGACATCTGTATCAATTTGACCAGCTAATGTTTAGCCTAGGCTTGTGTGTCATACATCACACTGACAGTGAGGAACCTTGGGGTAATTTTTGATCCTACATTGTTCTTTGACCTCCACATTAGAAATATTACGAGGACTGCTTTCTTCCACCTGCGAAATATAGCTAAGATTCGTCCCATCCTGTCTATGGCTGATGCTGAGACCCTGATCCATGCGTTTATCTCTTCTAGATTATTCTATTTTCTGGTTTACCGCAGTCTAGCATTAGGGCTCTCCAGTTGGTTCAAAATGCTGCAGCCAGACGTTTGACATGAAGGAGAAAATTTGACCACATTACACCAATTTTGGCATCCCTTCACTGGCTTCCTGTCCCAGTGAGATCAGATTTTTTTTTTGATTAATGCTGGCAAATTATACAGTATTTCTTGTCTTTCTGATGCCTGATTATGTTTTTTCTATCTGTTTAAGGTGTAGCTCCATCCAGAGGTGGGAGTTGTATTTGTGCTGGCGACCCTCCTGTACTGTGCACCAACAGCATTTCCTGTATATTTATTTTGTGAATGAATTGTTCTGTAATCTGTCTGTAGCATGGCCCAAGCAGAGGGTCATCCCTTTGAATCTGGTATGCTTGAGGTTTCTTCCTCAGAGGGAGTTTTTCCTTACCACTGCTGCTCTGGGGGTTAGTAAGGTTAGACCTTACTTGTGTGAAGTGCCTTGAGGCAACTCTGTTCCGACTGGGCGATATATAAATGAAAATAAATTGAAATAGACATATTCAGTGACTTTGAAATATTCATGTGTCTATCCCCGACTTGCCTGCAGTAAACTGGCTGTAAAAATTATATTTACTGTAAATTCCTCAAATCATGTCAAAAGCGGTTACACATACACTAGCTATCACGTTTGGACACACGTTTTCATTCAACTTAATGGGGAAAATGTATCCAAACTTTTGCTAAGTTGTACATGGTACCTGTATTTTTTTTTTTATTTCATAATGAAAACTTTGTTCAGTAACTTTTGACATTTATTAAATATTCAGATTATGCTAAATTGGTCAATTCAATGGCACACAATGTACCAGCAAATTTACTAAATGTTTCTCCCAGCAATTAATGACCCTAAACCTGCAATCTCGAAACAACTTTCAAAAAAGGTTTAGCCAATGTTTGTGATCACTCTGGCTAAAGCTTCAGCATGGATTTTAGAATTGGGAACATTTGTGTAATATTGCCAAATAACTACAATTAATTAATCAAATTAAATTAAAATAACTGTCAGACATCTTTGGCTTCGATGGGAAAACTGGATGTAAAACATTCCCCATCCTAAGAAACAACTTTTGAATTCAGACCTAAATGTATGTGACCCTGAATTTTTTCCCCCCCTTTTTCTTCACGTTACGGCTGCCATCACAAATGCATAACATCAAAATAAAATCCATAGTACAACTCTAAGTGCTGACAATGAATAAGTCTACTGAGAGGAAAAAAAGAGAGTCTGTCCAAGCTGAGTGTTACTGTAATGACGTTCATGACAAAAAGACGTGTGCACGTGTGCAGCCGGGTTTAGACTGGAAGCACGAACAGGGAGCTCACAGTGGAATGATCGCTGCACATGCATGTACATAAACTATACAGCACGAGAAAACCTGAACAACAATCCCATGATATACTCATCATATAAGGCAGTTAAGGTGGTTATGGAGAGAGAACGTCACAGTTCAGAAAATTATGCAGCAATACAACATCGTCTGAACAGGGCCTGAGTCGCAAAGTTTTTCTCCTGGGTGCAATGTTGCACATTTTCACTCGTGCATTCTGTTCATGACAGCTGTTGCAAGTTTGCATCAGATCTAGTACTTCACTTAATAAAAAAAAGAAAAAGCACAGATTGCCTTCATGAATCAGACCCTTAGTGGGCTCTGTGAAATCCTGATATTTACATCTTATGCGGTATGAAACACAGTATGTACAACCTTTACAAAAATGATCATTTGACCATTTGTTTTTGTGCCCTACAGATTTAAAACTGAATTTGAAAAAGTGAATGCAATTCTTTCTTACCATGTGTGTAAAATGTAACTAAATAAAAACCACTGGATCTGTTGTGAACACAAAACATTGTGATATAAAAGTGCAGTTCTCAAACTACAGAGTGGCTGCGCTGTAATCTAGACCACCTAAAAAAAACAAAAACAAAAAAATAAAGCTCAACTTAAAAAAACAAAAACAAAAAAAACCCCGACATCATCAGTAAAGATAAAGCGCACTTGAGTAAACCTAGAAATGAACAGTGCAGGACAGCGTGCACTGTACTGAATGCGGAGCAGGGATACAGGTTGGCTGTGATGAGTGTGAATTATTTGCTTCTTTCATGCTTTACAAAGAACATCTCTTAACAGTTTGAGATAAATGAATTATGATAAATCGACACTTTACCATGCCTGTGTCAGTTCACGTCACAAAACCCAACAATGACAGACTTGTACTGTGCACGCCAAGAGCACGCTCACGTATCACTGACAACAACCACTGGACACTCCCAAATTTATTGTAACTGCATTAAGTATAGTGGCCACGGAAGAGAGGCTGACGGGGGGGGAACAAACAAAAAAAAAAACAGTCTATCGGGTGGGATGTAAGACTGAAACATGTGCTTCATCCTTTTGTCTGGTGCGGTGGTGAGGAGACTGAAGGAGAGAAAAAACAAGTAAAAGTGCTCCTGAAGTTAGAGATGGGTGGGTTAAAGTTACACTCATAGTTGAGGTCAACATCAAGGTCACTGCAGTGACGCCAGTCTCTCGTCACTGGATCTGTCCCGGTTTCCATCCCAAGACACAGACGATGGAATGTCGTGAAGCTAAATTGCCCTCAGCCTCTATTTGCAGCATGGGACAGACACTAGCTGGGTTTATTACGTTCCTTCCAATCCCCGTGGCCCATCAGGGATCAGGCAGTCCTGCTCAAATGTCCTTTCGGTGGTGCTAAGGTTTGTGTGTTTATCACCCTTTTCACAGAGTTTTCTGATGCCCGTTGGCTGCGAGCTTCCCAGATTCAGGGTCTGTGGAGTTGTTTGACAGGTGCAATTTATCCAGACCTGGGCACAAGGAGATAAGAGAGAAATCTCATTAAAAAGTCTCAGGCTTTCACTTAGAAGTAATGGTGTTTTTTTTTTTTAACTCCATCAGTGCCTCTGAGTGACATTTCCCTACCCTGTCCCGCTCCGTGCAACAAACAAACACACAGGACCTGTCACCAAAAACCTTTCAGCCCCATCCAATGTCACGTCAATCCCACAGCATGCTAGATTTCACTGCAGTAATATTCCAGTTTGTCACTCCAGATCCTTCTGTATGACAAATGGACTGCATTTTAAACTATGACAAAAATCCCATCTCTTTCTAAAGCTTAATAAAAGAATAGGGACGCTACTATTTCAGACCAACCCATTAATTAATGACCAGAACGTGTCCTTGATTAACAAAATTAACAATCACTGAGGCACACTGTGATGGAAAGAACCGTTTTGTGTGGGGGAATTGTTAAAACATGCTTGAGACTGTTTTGAGTAGAATATGGAGGAAAACAAGGAACATCAATAGAAGATTTTAACAGCACTCCTGCAGTGTAAGCATTTATTTGCCGTCCATTCATGTGTGTGTAAGAATCTGACTTTTCCTGCAGTTTACAGTCACATATGATTTTTTATTTTTTTAATTGAATATTGCCTAAGTGAGCTGGTGTGCTGTGGTGAAGTTGGTTTTTGGTTGGCTAACCAAGTTGACTAGCCAACCAAAAACCAACTTCACTGCAGCACACCAGCAATGTTCCAGGCATGCGGAGTGTGGCTTTAACCCACAACTTTCATGAAAAGATGTACTGAATTCCTCTGCTGTGTGGCTCGGTGAGGCAGATTTGTCAACCAATCAGGGTGCATCTTTTTATCATATGACAGTTTTGATCCAATGGGTGACGAGAAAAGTAAAAATATCACTCATATTTAGAAACTTTTTACAAAACTAACTTGAGCCACGAAATTCTGTGGATTTCATCATGGGAAAGGGGGGAGGGGGTGTGTGTTAGTGTTTTACTCTGTAATCGTGATCATCACTGAGTTTTTAAAATGTCTATCGCAAAGTGTTCTTTTTTTTTACGGCATCGTACAAGTTTTATAAGACCGCGGCGGCCCGCGGACACTGATTAGATACAAATCAGTGTCCTCGGATCCGCTGAGTTTCGAGGAGAAAAATCCCTCTCAAAGCCTGGCTGTTGCGACAGTTGTCGTAAAGCGGGACTGGTTGGTTGCTGCGGCGACACTGTGTGGCTCCTGTGCGAAGCTTAAGCTAAATGTAGCATGTGGACATCGCAAACTTTTAGAGCTCTAAAGTTTTTAAAAGAAAATGTCTGTGTCACAGGCCGACGTCAGACAGAGAGAACATGGTGAGAAAGATGGTTTGGAAAAAGTCGGATAAGGACAAGAATCTGTGGAATTGTCGCTGGCTTCATCAACACACCTGAAAGATAAAATAAATGCGAAAAGCGAACTGTGCCGTCAGAAAACACGGTAGGAATTTTTCTCTCAGGAAAATAAACATTGTGCTGTTCAAACAGGATTTTAGACAAGATTGGGTGACTTTTTTCATTAATCTAGACTTTCTTTCATTGGAAAAAAAGACTGTGGCTTTGAATGGATTTACATGAATTTACACAAGAATGTAAATGAGTTTTTATTAATGGAGACTTTTTTCATGAGGAAAAAGGACACTGTGGCTTTGAGTGGATTTACAGGAACTTACACAAGAATGTGACTTTTTTACTATAATGTATGTTATTGATATTTTACCCTGATTTTCAAAATATTCTCCAAGCTTTAGCTGTGGTTTTTGAAATGCTTTAACAGTCTTTTCAGTCTTCATGAATTTCATATAGTTAAACTGTTCTGAGTTAATGCATAATTTGGTTTACAATTAAAAGGAAAATCATTCCAGGTCCTACTTCCATGTCATATTCTGTTATTTCAACATTATCATTGACAGTTCAAATGAAAGGTTCAATACAGGGTCATTTAAATATGCACTAACTGTGAGATTTTAAGTTCCAGGAGATGCTGAAAATGTATCATTAGATAAAAAATTAATTTGGTTTCTGAGGCCACAGGGCCCGAGACCCTGGTTCCTGGGGCCCTATGCCCCCCAGACCCCCTGCAAATTTTCCTTGGATTTCATAATTTTCATTTCACAGCTGTTATTACAAAATGGAAGAAACCCAAGATGAATGTCAATCTTCCTTAGTCTGGGGCTCCATGCAAGATCTCGTCTTGTGTAGTAAGGATGATTCTGAGAAAGCCCAGAACTACATGGGAGGACCTGGTCAATGACCTGAAGAGAGCTGGGACCACAGTTGCAAAGATTACATTAGTAACACACTACGACGTCATGGTTTAAAATCCTGCAGGGCACGCAAGGCCCCCCTGCTCAAACCAGCACATATCCAGGCCTGTTTGAAGTTCACCAGTGACCATCTGGATGATCCAGAGGAGGCATGGGAGAAGGTCATGTGATCAGATGAGACCAAAATAGAGCTTTTTGGTATCAACTCCACTCGCTGTTTGGAGGATGAGGCCAACCAAAAGAACACCGTTCCAATCATAAGGCATGAGGGTGGAAACATCATTTTTCGGGGGTGCTTTTCTGCAAAGGGGACAGGATGACTGCACTGTATTGAAGGGAGGATGGATGGGGTCATGTATCACAAGATTTTGGAAACAACCTCCTTCCCTCAATAAGAGCACTGAAGATGGGTCGTGGCTGCACCTGCATGACAATAACCCGAAACACACAGTCAGGGCAACTAAGGAGGGGCTCCGTAAGAAGAATTTCAAGGTCCTGAAGTGGCCAAGCTAGTCTCCGGACCTGAATTCAATAGGAAATCTTAAACTTGAAACCTGAAAGATGTGGAGAAGATCTGTATGGAGGAGTGGACCAAAATCCCTGCTGCAGTGTGCAAATGTGGTCAAGAACTACAGGAAATATCTGACCTCTGTAATTGCAAACAAAGGTTTCTGTATCAAATATTATGGTCTGTTTTTCTATTGTGTCAAATACGTATTTCATGCAATAAAATGCAAATTCATTATTTAAAAACCATACAATGTTTTAAATTCTGTCTCTCACAGTTGAAGTGTATCTACGATAAAAATGACAGACCTCTCAATTCCTTTAGTTGGGAAAACTTGACAGTGGATCAAATACTTATTTGCCTCACTGTGTATGTGTGTGTATATATATATATATATATATATATATATATATATATAAAATGGAAATCTTTGTGTCTATGGAAATTGATTCAAGAAATCTATATGCAGAATGACTAAAAAAGCAGTTTTTCTAGTAAACAGAAGTGTGCAAAATACCATTTTGGCACTTTTCATCCAAAGACATAAAGATGAATTAATTGTGATGTACATATATTTGTTATAGTTCTTCACTGGTATGTCGTCATATTTTATTTAGTTATTTTGATGTGGGAATTGTTTTAAGAATAAGACGCATCTTGTTTGCACAGTTTATAGAAATAAATGAGAAAATCAGTTTGTGAACTTTAAATTGTATTGAATTGTAATTTGACTATATTGTTACATGGCTGTCCCTTAAAGCATGCTTTACTTTCTGGGCTTATTTTTTGGCTATCCACAATATCTCTTTTGAGATCTTTTGACCTGATGACCAATATTAGTTTTGTGAAAAGGTGTACAATATGATCCCTTTAACATATATTTGCCTACATTTAGTGAATACACAGCAAGCAGCTACAAATGTGATTTTCTTTATATCCAGAAATTATTAATTTCTTATAATGTTTCTTAAAACAGACAAAAGAACTACATAATCTAATTTCCACAGGACATTTGTTCCAAATCTTCACCCCTTTAACTGAAACACAAAAACCCTTGACATTAGTACGTACGGGAGGCTTCTTAAAAACCATGCATCCTCGTAAACTGTATTCAGATTTCCTGATCTTGAACAGGCTCTGGACATAAAGTGGCAAGGCCTGGTTATTAGCTTTGTACAAAGTTTGTATGGTGATATAATCCACTAAATCTCTAAATTTCAGTAAATTTAAAGTCATAAACAGAGAATGCGTTGGCTCAAGATAAGGTTTATTACAGATTATTCTGATGGCATGTTTTTGTAAAAGAAATACATGATTGGTATTTGATTTGTAAGTATTACCCCAGAGTTCGATACAATATGTCATGTATGGTACAATTAAAGAATAATATAATCTAAGTAGCCCATCCTGGGACAATATGTCCTTGACCCTGTACACGATAGCGATAGATTTTGACATTTTAAATTTTATATAATTTATATGAGGTTTCCAGCTGAGTTTATTGTCAATTATAACACCTAGAAATTTGTTCTCAGTTACTATCTGTATTTCCATATTGTTAATGGTTACACTTTTACATTTAGGCACAAATTTATTTCCAAAAATCATACATTTGGTTTTCCCAAGATGAAGTGACAATTTATTAGCATCAAACCAAGCCTTAAATTTATCCAGTTCGTTTACCACCGTGTCAAGAAGCTGTTCAAGATTATCACTACTGCAAAATACAGTTGTGTCATCTGCAAAAAGAACACACCTCAGTACCTGTGACACATAACGTATATCATTTATATATAAAATAAATAACAAAGGACCTAAGACCGAACCCTGGGGCACCCCACACGTAATTTCCCGAAGTTCGGAATCAATGTTATTGTATTGAACATACTGATATCGACCATGTAAATAACTATTTATCCAGTCATATGCTAATCCTCTGATTCCATATTTCTGTAATTTAGTTAGCAATATTTCATGATTTACAGTGTCAAACGCTTTCTGTAAATCAAAAAAAATACCTACTGTATATTGCTTGTTATCGACTGCAGTCGCTATATTTTCCACGAAATCCATCAATGCATGTGAAGTAGTCCTAGATTTTCTAAATCCATATTGTTCTTCACAGAGTATCTCATACTTTAGTAAGTAATTATCCAGTGTTTTTACAAAAACAATTTCTAGTATTTTAGAAAATTGGGGCAAAAGTGAAATAGGTCTATAATTTGAAAAAGTGTGTTTGTCACCAGTTTTAAACAAAGGTATTACTTTGGCTATCTTCATCTGTGAAGGGAATTTACCAAAACTTAATGATATATTACAAATATAAGTAAAAGGTTTTACTATACAATCAATGATTTTTTTCAACAAAGCCATATCCAAATTATTGAAGTCCTTTGATTTCTTACTTTTAGAATTCTGCACCAGATCAATTATTTCTTTTTCATTTGTTCCACCAACAAACATTGACACAGATTTATTAAATGTTATCTTATTTTCAAAAGATTTAACGCTCAATGAATCAATATTACTGGCAAGATTTTTACCTACATTGACAAAATATTCATTAAAATGGTCAGCAATAGTCTCATTATCTTCTATCACAGTATTATTGGAAAGAAAAAAAGAAGGATAATCTCTACCATTTTTGTTCTTTTTTATTATTTCATTTAAAATATTCCATGTATTTTTTATATTATTCTTATTTTTAACAAGTAAGTCACTATAATATCTTTTCTTACTAAATCTCATAATATGAATTAATTTCTTCTTATATATTTTATATTTACTTTCAGCTTCCTTTGATCTCGATTTTATAAATTGTTTATACAGTAAGTTCTTCTTTTTACATGCCCTCTGAAGACCCTTGGTTATCCATGGTTTATTGCTGTATCGGTTAGTATATATCTTGTTAACAAGAGGACAGTGTTTATCGTATAACTTAGAAATGATAGAAATAAAACCATCATAAGATTCATCAACATCATCAACATAAACATCATTCCAATTCTGGCATAATAAATCCAATCGTTTAACCAATTAAGAAAGTTTGGTAGAAATGGTAACAGGATGTACAACCATATTTGGGGATATTTTTAGGAAACAGAAGTTCTAGACCATATGAGAGTTTAGGGTGGACAACAGATTACACTGCAGGTTTCATTTAAATATTTGTTAACAGTAAATGTCCATAAAACACATAAACCAGTAATGGCTCAGGATAAAGCAGAAACACATTAACAATATGATCCTGCTTAGCCTGAGAAGTTTAGATGTACATTTCATCTCTCACCTCCCTCTGGCATTATTATGTTTATTTATTTATTTTTGTAGGAAGAAAACTCAAGCAGACCAGACTCAGAGGGGTGATAATCTGCTTGAGAGATAGTACCAATGACAAAATAACAAATAAAACTGAGCACAACAAAAATAATCAAACATGTAAAGACAGAGAGGATGCAATGAAGCATCCAATTACACATCAAGTACAGATATCGTATTAAACTGTCCAAAAAAAAAAACAAAAAAAAATCAAGCAGTTCTGTTCCTGAGAACATCATTTAATGTCCAAATCCCCCAGAGTCCACATATCTCCCAGGCCCCAACAAACAAACAGTTAAATAGCACAGTTACTTGTTCAACTGGTAAGTACAGAATACCATAGTAAATTGTAAAAAGAATTCATCTCCGTAGACTTAGCTTGAGTACACAAAAATTAGGATGGCCAGTGACATTTGGGGCCAGTGTTGCAAAAGACTTTTTTAATTTATAGTTTTGGGCTGTTCTGAGTCCAGGGCATGCGAATGAAGCAGGAGCAGGAGGATTTTGGATGCAGCGTGAAGCGGTATCTTTGTTTAGTAGTTATGTAGTCTGAACCATGTTGACTGTGAAACCAAATTTGGTTTTGACCGATTTATTGTTAACATCAAAAAATAAAATTAAAAAAATTAATTATGATGGACATTTTTGTTTGTATTTCATTCTATTCAGCTTGTAACTGTACAAGCACATGCATGCACGTGAATACAGAAAATGTACTATTGATAAAACAGTAATACACATAAATATTGCAATTATTCATTATTTACAACACGTGTCAAGACTGGCCACTCATGTATTGCTGGCCTATATACTATACATAAAAAAAGCCCACTGATTTTATGATGAGTGGGTATTTGGCCTTTTGGCATCTTTAGCCAGGAACATGCCTGCAAATGAGCAAAATACTAAATACTTTTACAACCTCAGTTCCAATGAAGTTGGGACATTGTGTAAAATGTAAATAAAAACAGAATATGATTTGCAAATCCTCTTCAACCTATATTCAATTGAATACAGCACAAAGACAACAATATTTAATATTCAAACTGATAAACTTCATTGTTTTTGTGCAAATATTTGCTCATTTTGAAATGGACGCCTGCAACATGTTTCAAAAAAGCTGGGATAGTGGTATATTTACCACTGTGTTACATCACCTTTCCTTCTAACAACACTCAATAAGTGTTTGGGAACTAAGGACACTAATTGTTGAAGCTTTGTAGATGGAATTCTTTCCCATTCTTGCTTGATGCGGAGACTTGAGCAGTTACAGCTTCAAGTCTCCGTTGTCGTATTTTGTGCTTCATAATGCGCCACACATTTTCAATGGGCGGCAGGTCTGGACTGCAGGCAGGCACTCTTTTACTACGAAGCCACGCTGTTGTAACACGTGCAGAATGTGGCTTGGCATTGTCTTGCTGAAATAAGCAGGGACGTCCTTGAAGAAGACGCTGCTTGGATGGCAGCATGTGTTGCTCCAAAACCTGGATGTACCTTTCAGCATTGATGGTGCCATCACAGATGTGTAAGTTGTCCATGCCATGGGCACTAACACACCCCCATACCATCACAGATACTGGCTTTTGAACTTAGCGTTGGTAACAGTCTGGATGTTTTTTTTTTTTTTCCATCTTTTTTCCAGAGGACACGATGTCCATGATTTCCAAAAACAATCTGAAATGTGGACTCATCAGACCACAGCACACTTTTCCACTTTACGTCTGTCACTTTCAAATGAGCTCGGGCCCAGAGAAGGCACCGGCGTTTCTGGATGTTGTTGATGTATGGCTTTCACTTTGCATGGTAGAGTTTTAACTTGCACTTGTAGATGTAGCGACAAACTGTGTTAATTGACAATAGTTTGAAGTGTTCCTGAGCCCACACAGTAAATCCTTTACACAATGATGTCGCTTTTTAATGCAGGGATCGAAGGCCACGGGCATCCAATGTTGGTTTTCGGCCTTGCCGCTTACGTGTAGAAAGTTCTCCAGATTCTCTGAATCTTCTGATGATATTATTCCTTGCAACTGAACATTGAGAAACATTGTTCTTAAACCGTTGGATTATTTTTCATGCAGTTGTTCACAAAGTGGTGACCCTCGCCCCATCTTTGCTTGTGAACAGCTGAGCCTTTTGGGGATGCTCATTTAATACCCAATCATGGCACTCACAATTAGTGTCCTCAGAGGATTTGCAAATCATAGTATTCTGTTTTTATTTACATTTCACACAACATCCCAACTTCACTGGAACTGGGGTTGTAATACTTATAATAATAAATACTTACCTAAGGCCTTTAGGAGCTCTTCTCGTACTGCTGAGGTGAATTTTGTTATAAGACAGAGCGTTGTCACCACTGCAAACAGCAGGTTGTATGAAAGGACAATGTAGATGTTTCCCAACCAATTAAATCTTCCAAAATCTCCCAAGAGATCGAACCTGGTGATACCTGTGAAGGGGAAAGAGACGATTTGTAAAATAACTTTAGCTGCTCTGACATGTTCGACGATGGTGCTGGCTGTTGTGGCAAGCCATTTTTCTCTCTCTGTCCCCATCCCATACGTAATGTTTATAGTATTAATAGTGGTGTCTTTGCTTGTGACGGACACACAGCCTCTGCTGGTGTTGGAGCGTCAGGATCTTTTTGATCTCCGCAACACGATCGCAAGGTTTCATCATGCTGATTATAAGCAGAGGATTTTCAAGCATCCACCGTTTCTGGCATTGGTGCCACCTGAGCTCTTTCGCCGGGACCAGGTCTTCCGCCCCCGGAGAGGAAACTCTGGTTCTGGTCTCTCAGGAAAAATAGTCATTTTTCAGGAGATATTTCGACCGCACAAGTGGACTGAGTTCGTTAGCAGCGATACCTTCTTCCTGTTTACCCGGCGTCTCTCAATCAGCTGACAGCACTGAGCTGCTGAATGAACAATGAGGAGGTGGGGCGGGACAGGTGGAGCAAATCCCAACAACCTGCTACATTGCGCGGCATTTCCTCAGGATCAGGAGTGAAGGGTCCAAATAGCACTCTTTAATGCCAGGTCTCTTTCAAATAAAACGTTTGTCCTTCGCGACTTTTATGAAACACATCAGCTGGACACCATGTTTTTGATGGCGGGCTGGCTGTATGATGGTAAAGTTGCACCCCTGCTGGAGCTTTGCACCCGATACCACTTTCTTCAGTTCCCCAAGACTGACAGGGAGGGGAGGAGGGATGGCTTCAGTTTTTAATGACTTTCTGAAATGTAGACAGTCTGTGAATTGTCCTACATTTACCTCATTTGAATCACATTTGCTTACTATTAAACATCCCTCTGTGGTTTTAGTTGCTGTTATTTATTGCCCTCCCAAATATAATGAGCATTTTATCTCTGAGTTTGCCAACTTTTTACCTAGTTTTATTGCTCAATATGATAGGATTTTAATCATGGCAGATTTTAACATCCATTTATGGTGTGATAAGCCACTGGTCAAAGACCTTTTAAACTTGATTCCTTTAACTTGACACAATTGCTGTCTGGACCAACACACCGTCATGGACATGTCTTGTTTTAAGCTTTGGGCTGTCTGTTTTAGTTAAAGAACTCTGTTTTACCAATGTCAGACCATTCATTAATTTTGTTTGATGTCTTCATCCCATACTCATTGGCTTTGGGTAGAGGAATGGTGACATCAAGGTTAACTTGACATATCAGCCCAAGTCCCACACAGGATTTTAATTCAAGATTGCCTGACTTGGCAGGGTTGGTTTTTAGTAACGATTTCACAGTGGATAACTTGACTGAGCAGTTTAATCTCATCCTTCTTGGCCTGCTGTATTTGGTGGCACCAGCAAAGGTCAATAAGTTGCTTAGAAAGAGCCCTACTCCCTGGGTGGATAAAAATGTTTAAACTCTTTAAAAAAAAAAACAAAAAAAAAAACAATGCAGAAAGGCTGAGCATCAGTGGCGCTATTCCAGACTGAATGTATTTTATCAAACCTGGAAGGATAGCCTGACTGCATATCAGTCTGCCATGTCAGCTGCAAAGGCATCATTCTATTTTCATCTAATTGAGAGTAATAGGCATGATTCAAAGCTGCTGTTTGATACAGTATCAAAGCTCACCCAGACCAATCAGGTGGCCAGCTGCTTTCAACTGACAGTACAGGACTTTTTTAATAACAGGGTTGAGGACATCAGACTGCAAATACCCCAGTCACTAAACTATGATGCAGCATGTGCTGCTCCTCCTCCTATTACTAGTGGATAGGGACTGATGGATTTCCAGCTCCCTTCATTGCCTGGATTGTCAAAGATTGTTACATCAGCAGGCTCAACAACCTGTCCTTTGGACCCTTTTCCTTCTTGGGTTATAAAAGAGCCTTGGTATACACTAGGTCCATATATTTGATCCATTTTAAATTATTCACTGTCTTCAGGAATTTTTCCAGAGTATTTTAAATCTGCCATGGAAAAAACCTTTGTTAAAGAAGCCTGGACTTGATGTTGATACATCATTAAATTACAAACCTGTTTCAAACCTTGTTTTGTTATCAAACGTGTTTGAAAAAGTGATTTCCAAACAGCCTGTTGCGTATTTAACAGCGAATAATCTCTTTGCGCCTCTTCAGTCTGCCTTTAGGAAAAATCATTCCACGGACACTGCACTGACAAAGGTGGTGAATGATTTGTTGTTAAATGCTGACTCTGACCGTGCTTCTGTTCTTTTGTTGTTGGACCTCAGTGCTGCGTTTGATATGGTTAGGGCTGCAACAAACGATTATTTGGATCATCGATGAATCTGATGGGGTTTCGACACGATTAATCGATTAATCGGATTAGCGGGGAATTTTTTTAAAATGTGCCAGGGAAACAATTTTTCCTCTCCTTCCATCACTTTATTTAACAACAGAACATTATTTGAAAACTTAAAATATAGAAAATCATCAAATCTTCAAATGTCCCTTGGCTGTTGAAATATAAAATAATAAAGAACAAAACAGTTTATAATAAAGAACAAAAATAATTATTTCAAATGGCATTGCTTTATCAAAGTGCTGAGTTGCCATAAAACAACATTGAAACATATAAATGTTATAAAATATATGGTGAAAAAAAGACGTATTTTTGTTGCTGCAAATGAGCAATTAGCATAACTTGTTAACCATAAAACCTAAATCAAAAACTGTAGCCTGACTCATATGTGCAACATTCTCTGTATAACTTGTACACTATGTGGTCATTTCACAATGACACATGTGACTCATGTCTCTTTCTCTAAAATTGTATTGTAGCATTATTAGTTATTATTACTATTATTATTGTTGCTATTATTATTAATATATAAATAAAAAAATAATTTGTAATACATTTGACTCTTTTACGACAACAAACGCTGAGCCATTAATTATTATACATAAAACAAATGCACAAACATGCCGAAATGTCAGTAGCTTAATGCTAACTTTAACACTGAAAATGCCATAGACATGGTAACGCGTTAGCATTTGCATTAGCATAAAATACATCTATCAACTGTTTCAGAAGACCATAACAGGTCAGTTTAACATAAAAAAAGTAAATATTCCTCACAGACATATGCTCTTTAGGGTTTTAGTGGAGCAAAATTAAGATAAAGTGAAATAAACAAATGAAACCAACGAAGCAGCAGCTCAAAGCACTCCTTCATTGGTTCAAGATTCAAAGCAAAGCTCGGTTGATTATATGGAAGAAACTAAACATTTGCGGTAAAAAAAGTTATTTAGTGACTAAACAATGACTAAATTAGTTGACAACTATTTTAATAATCGATTTTAATCGATTAACTCGATTAGTTGTTTCAGCTCTAGATACGGTCAATCATTGCATCCTCATGGATAGATTACAACAACAGTATCTCGGACAAGGTGCTGATGTGGTTGAGATATTTCTTGTCAAACAAATCTCAAAGTGTTCTGTTTAATAGTGTTATGTCTGAGCCTTGTGCAGTCAGGCATGGGGTTCCTCAAGGTTCTGTTTTGGGTCCACTGCTTTTCTCTCTTTATCTCGCACCACTTGGTCAATTATTACGTTCTTTTGTTTTTGGTTTTCACTGTTATGCAGATGATTTACAACAATAGATGCCTGTAAATTGTGAAAATGGGTCCAACTTGTCCAAACTTGAGCTCTGTCTTTCGGCTGTCAGAAGCTGGTTTTAAAATAATTTTTTGTTCCTTAACTCGGAAAGACTGAAATGATGATCATGTCACCTCAGAATTTACATTATTTATTTGAAAATGTTTACACTTTCTCTGGATAAAATGTGTGGTTCATTGCAGTGAAAAAATGAAAAATCTTGGGGACATTAGACTGGCAGGCTCTATGGATGTTTTTAAAGCAAAGCTGAAGACCCACTTATTTACTCTTTGTTATGTTTCTTGAGTATTTTTGATTTAGTTCTAAAAATTTTTGGTTTGTATCTTACTGTCTGTGTTTGCTTTTACTGCCTGTACAGCACTTTGACTGAAAGCTCTTTATGAATAAAATTCTTATTATCTGGCAATGTTTGGCACCGTTTCACATTGTAGCATGCACCGTTTCACACTGTAGCGTGATGAGCTCCAACTCAGCAAGGAGCTTTCATCTGGCTGCCTTTGATGTGTCCTCCTGAGCAGGCACAGTATTTAGCAAAATCCAGGACAAATCCCTCCTACCACTGAGTGGACTCCAAGCCATGTCAGCGCCACCAATGCTTGGTGGACTAAGTTCGAGAAAAATATATAATTACATCATAATTGACCTAAATGACTGAGGACATATTCCTCAAAATATGTCCAATTAATTTGTGGTCTGATAATATGGCCAAAACAAAGTGGCACAAAGAAGCCACGTCCAAATCCTCCACAAACCACAGTCACCTGTACAAACAAGAACATACATATCTAATTCAAACATTAAAAACAAGCACAATCTTGTAAGTTTCCAGTGAGCTGAGGGCTTGCACAATTTCTAGAAGACTGTAACCAGAGAAATGTGAAAAGACTCTTTGTGGTAGAATGTGAAAGGAAGCAAGTGGTGGACAAACTGGAGTGATGGATTTCTTTCCACTACAACATCCACAATATAACCATATTAATGTCACCATTGGTATGGCACACCATGCCATGATATGGATTACAAAATACTGTTAACACAGCTGCACCTTTTAATTATCATTTAACATAAAATGTTTGCTGCTCAAAGCCACCTTGTCTGTCAACATGATCAGATCTGCTGTCATGTGGGAATAAAAAGATTAAGTGATCCATCTTTGTGTCCACTGACTGACCGAGTATGAAATACTGAATGCTGCTAATTATGAGGGGACGTTTTGAAGCTGATCCAGAAAAAGTAGTGCATGGCTCTCCATCTTCTGCATTCTGAGAAAAACATTTCTCAACACTGCACCAAGTGAGTCAAAATACATTCTGGAGAAATGACAACAGGTGATGATCATCACACATTTTTGTACAGATTCAACACCCGTAATACTCTGTTGCATCACGTAGTTCTTAATACATTATCAATCATTAATGTTTTTTTTCCATTTACATAAAGACAGGACATGCTCCTTCTCGCAAAACTTTTTTTTGTTTTGGGGGGGGGGGGGGGGGGGGTGTAGTCACGTCCAACAACTGAAAAAATACTGATTTTAATTTTAGGTCACATCTCCTACCCCCACTCACAGCTGTTTGTCTGTATATCAGTTTTTAGCTGCCTGTCTGCAAGTTGTTGGATTCTTCCAGAGTCTTCCATGAGGATGAGCACAAAACCAAAGGCTTGCAATGGAGCAAGATAATTAAGCTTTCAAAAATGTATTGTTTATGACAGCATTCAATATTATTCCTGTTATAATCTTCATCATGTTTGTTGTGTTGTATGAGATGTAACATCCATCCAACTCACTGTCTCACAATCTTGAGCATGTGCACAATAACTTTCCATTAAGTCACCCTTGTACAGAAATCATCCTCAGCGGAGAAGCAATTTTCAATGGACATTTTCTCCTGAAACAACCTAACAACCTCTGTCCTAAATTAGATTGGTCAATCGATTCAGTGTCTGGAGAGATGTATTTACAACCACTGTAAGCAGTCTGCAAACCATCAAGGACCTTTAACAAAATTGCTTGCAAAGAGATGGGGAAGCGATGATAGAGATCGTCTTGCCAATGTGGCCAGGCTAAATTATTTCAAATGTCAAAGATTTTGATCTTTGTTAAGTAATGTCAGGAAATTTCATTGGTGATTTAAAAACAAACACACATACATATATACACACACACACACACACATACACACACACA